>NW_028270153.1:34591291-35213791 GCF_037043375.1 Chiloscyllium plagiosum | reverse complement strand
CACCAAATATTAAGCAATGACCATCTCCAATAGGAAAGAATCAAACCATTGCCTGGTGACATCTAAAGGCACTTCTATTATTGTTCAAAGTTTAAAAAGAAAATCACACAACACCATGTTATAAAATTGGAAGCACTAGCTTTCAGAGTGCTGCTCCTTCACAATCAAAGTTAGTGCTTCCAATTAAACCTGTTGGACTATAACCTGGTGTTGTGTGATTTTTAACTTTGTACACCCCAGTCCAACACCGGCATCTCCAAATCATTCTATTAGTGTATTATTGTAACACTTTTAGGGGTTACCACTGACCTGAAACTAAACTGGACTAGCCATATAAATACTGTGGCTACAAAAGTTGGTCAGATGTGACAAGTCCTGTAGTGAGCACCTCAGTTGACTTCCCAAAGCCTATCCATCTACAAGGTGTAAATCAGGCACGTGAAAGAAAATGTAATCTTTGGTATTGGGCATTCTAATGGTTTTGCTCATCATTGATTGCCATACTTTTCAGATACCAAGTACATGTGCTTTGGAATCTCAACTGAAACCTTTCAGTTGCTTCATATCAACTGCTTAGAAGTGGAATTTCTTCCACACTGAATTAGATATATAGTGATTGTATAATTGTACAATATTAAAAATTAGCCAGGATAAAGGAGAAATACCTTGTTTGGAAAATACATGCCAGTTTGATAATAAGGTTATGTTGGAACCCTTGTTGATTTTTTCATTATCTTTATTTCATTCTTTAAATCAATTTTGGTTCGGAGCTATGAACTGAGAAGAGTTGAAAACATCCTCTTGACTGTTGTCAGCAGCATGTGTTTTAAAAAACCCATAACAGATAAGCTGAGGTTAGTCCTGAAGTTAATTGTAAGTTGAATCAGAAAACATTTACAGCTGCTTGTACACCAGGGGAGAACAGTATGCTTAACAGATAATGGATACCAGGTGCTGGCCACGAATGTGGTCTGCACCTAGGAACGGTTTCAGCAAGTCTGGGAGAGACCTTACACGCCAACAGACGACATCTGTTGAATGGTAACTGGGAGCTCATGGTGAGATGATCATTCTGACTATGAGTGGCTAAGTGTTCAGCACTGGGCTTTCTGGAAGAGTTTGGTTGTTGATATTAGAATGTTAAGATTTGAAAGCTCCCCACATAACCTCCTAATTTCAACCATTAGAAAGTTCAAAGAATAGAAAATAAGTTACAAGAATTACAGACTTCCAACCGTGAGCCAAAAAGATAGCCATGATTGGCATCTTCAGAAAACCAACCATGAAATAAATCATATGCATCTGTGAAATAATATTGTGAAAACCACTCAAGTAATCTGAAAGAATGACTTTAAAATTTAAAAGTAGATGATAAAATTGGCTTCATTATCCTGGTATATTAATAAAAAAAAATTTGCCTTCATCTGGAGCTTAAGATTGACACTTGTGACCTTATGAAGAGTTAGCATTTGCTCCCAAGGGTGATGCAAGCTCAAAAGCTAAAATAATTAAGAGGAAACAAAATGGCAGAAACGCCGGGGGATGTTTCTGTGGACCTAAGTAAAGAACAATTCAGAATCAAATATTTCACTGATCAAGGGGCACGTTCCATGTATCCTTTAATCTGTCCCAATGTGCCATGAGCCTGTGAGTGGCACTCTCTACGTAAAGGATTCTCTACTTGGCTCCAATTTCTGAGTTAGTGTCAGAAATGCTGAATTATACGGTTTCAGCTGTTGCTGATATCCACCCAGAATTGGATCTAGAACACAAAATTCATCTGGTTAAGCATGCTACAAGCTAAAATGGGGCCATTCATTCAAACATCCTAAACAACATAAAATTCCAGAAACAAAGGAGTGTGGGAATTCCAATGGGACCAAATTGTACGATTGTGTAGAATGTGACAGTAAATTGGCAGCACATTTCCATTGTTCTAGCTTTGCTTTGTTTCCATTGAATAGGTTGGTGAAAAATTTGTTAACATAGATAATAAACAAAAAACTCTGAATGGTTGGGTGGGCCAGATCATGGATGTTATAACATAAATGCATATGTTTCTATAATTAATCTGATCTATTTCTCCACCACAGGTAAAAGCAGTGTTTCTTGGCTCAAAACATATTTCCCGTAATAAATATGTAGATAGATTTCTGTAGAAATATTAAAAACACATGTATTTGCAATCACTTGGTTTGAAACACAAAAGCATTGGTAACTACTGCATAGCCTTTCAATTGTTTAGTTAGCTCACTATGCACTGCACTTCGCACTTGACAAGCTCTACAAAAGATCTGAAGAGCATGCTATTGAAAAGGTTAATTAACAACAGTATTGGACTATTCAGATTGAAGAGAAAATCATCTGCAGACTGGATAACAGAAACTAGTAAAATGGCATGTTTCACCAAAATTAAAACCGGAGTTAGATCTCAACACTGTGCAGTTTTGCTCTCCTTGCAATGTTGGTGATATTAAGGCCTAGACATTAATTATCAATCAAAAAAAAAGTAGGATTCAACATAGAGTGGGGAACAAGCACATTAAGTGGCAAGCTGGTGAAGGCCTTTTGCTAAAAATGTCAAGAGTTAGTCCTATTCTCAGAATAGTATACCATTAGAATAGGCTGGCGAACATATCTTTGAATCTCTTCAAAATAAGAGCTAGATCTGTTTCTGTCAGGAGCAGAAATCATCTTTTATAAAAACAGAAGGCACTACAGAGTAACAATCAGGAGCAATATGATCTCCTGGAATGGTTTCAATCTGTTAAAAGTCAAGAAGGATTTCAAAGGTTTATTCCACGAACTCACCTTGCATTTCAAAATCAGGTTTCCATCTGTGTCTGGAGATCCATGGTTTTGGGTGACTATGTCAACTACATTCCATACACACTGCACGGAATAACACAATAGTGTACAACTAAATCTTCACCAGCTTGGAATAAATAATGTTACCATAGTTGATATCCTTGAACTACTTCTTCCCAGGAAACTAAGTTGAATGATTCTTTTGATTGTCTCCAAAATAATTTCAAAACTCATCAAATGTAATATTTGAAATTCAATTTCATCTCAATTGTATCAACAGTTGCCTCTTTTTACAAATATTATATTTGCATAAAAATGGATAATCAGCTGCTAGATGTAGATATTGAGCACTTGCACTTGCGTTCAGTTCAGTTTAAACTTTTATTCAAGTGATGCAGCTCCATTTCTCACTGATTTTATGCTGAAACAAGGAGGACTTGGGCCGAAAAGAATATTGTAGCCAAGATTAGCAACACAGAGGATACCATTCATTAGAACAATGAATCTTAAGTTTGTATATTTGTACTTAAAATAAAATAATGCAAACTGCCTCATAATATCAGCTTGAAACAAAATCTTGAACAAATGATTGACTAATTGCTTTAAGGTGATTAATACAAAGACCAAAACAAAGTTAAAAATTGCAACACCAGGTTATAGTCCAACAGGTTTATTTGGAAGCACTAGCTTCTGTCATGCAAAAGGAGAGATTGCACATCTAATCTGTGTAATATTTCAAAAAAAGTAGGTGCTAAGCAAAAATGTGCCATTGACTTGATAGACTCAAAACAAATCAGAGACAAACGATTATCAGACAAAAGCACAGGAACAGACTGTTTCAAAGCCACAAGGTGCACTGGTCTGATGCATAGTAACAATGCTTATGAAATACCTTTTAACGTATATTACAACTAATGAAAACAGTTTAATAAAGAAACTTAATTTATTTCTGCAGTGTACATCATATGCACCTTGCACTTCCCTTCCATCTCCCAAACACAATTTTCTAACTAGGGACAGCAATAATATACTACTTTGAAGTAGTTTCAATCTGACTATTGTGTTAAGACACACAAGGGTTTTATCTTCAGCTATGGCAGAAGTGGAACAGTGGGCCATGCTGAAGTGATCATGTCCCTGTCCGTGGTTCAGAAGGCCCAGGTTTAATTTCCACCTGTTCCAGAGGTATGTCATGTCACGTCTGAATAGGTTGATTAAAAATATCTAGATAAAACATGAGGGAGGAGGTGGAAGAAAAAATTTGGGGGCCAAACAAATCAATAAAATTAAATAGTTTTGAATAATAAAACTCAAGAAATGGATTTTTTAAAAAAAATCTAACTGCATTATTTACTGCTTTTCAAAAATTCTGGATATCTCAACTAACTTCACAGCTAATGGTATAGTTTAAATTATAGCTACTGTTGTAAAGTGGCAAAAATGTATAAGAGGTTCAGACTAAGGAGCAACATACAATCATCTACAACTTGTGGACATGACTTATGTTGAGTGTTATTGACGCCATTTAAACCTTAGATTATTTCAAATTAAAAAAAGTATAGAAGTAAGCGTTGGAGAATATGCAAAATCAATTTGCAGTCTGGCGTTTAGCAAACCATTTCCCTGCATGTGACCAGAGCCACCCTTCAATTGATATGGCCTTCACAAGACTGTCAGAAGTAAAACTGTGTCAAAAAACAACAAATGCTGAAATCACAGCAGGTCAGGCAGCACCCATGGAGACACAGCAAGCTAACACTGAGTCTACATGACTCCTCAGAACTAAAGTGAAGTATGGACAGCATTTATGCTATAGTTTGGGGAGTAGGGGGTGTGGTAGGGCAGTGGATTATAAAGTGCTGTGGGACAAAGGATATTGATCGTTCAGATTAAATGATTGCAATGAGAGAATGGCAGAACAACTGTGTATTTTATTCCCAGACTTGAAAAGAACAGACAGTCCCACTGGAGTGTAGAGAGGGAGAGAGAGGACATGATAAAGAATGTAACAAGTTAAAAGAAAAGGGAAAGCATGGGAGTTGGTTCACAATTTGAAGGTAATTAACTACACATTAAGTCCAGAATGCTGTAAAGTGCCTAGTTTGAAGAGGTGTTATCAATGAACGCATAAAAGATGCATAAATCCCCAGGACTAATCAGGTGTACCCTAGAACGCTGTGGGAAGCTAGAAAAGTGATTGCTGGGCCTCTTCCTGAGATATTTATATCATCGATAATCACAGGTGAGGTGCTGGAAGACTGGAGGTTGGCAAACGTGGTGCCACTGTTTAGGAAGGGTGATAAGGACAAGCCAGGGAGCTATAGACCTGTGAGCCTGACGTCGGTGGTGGGCAAGTTGTAAGAGGGAATCCTGAGGGACAGGATGTACATGTATTTGGAAAGACAAGGACTGATTAGAGATAGTCAGCATGGCTTTGTGCATGGGAAATCATGTCTCACAAACTTGATTGAGTTTTTTGAAGTAGTAACAAAGAGGATTGATGAGGGCAGAGCGGTAAATGTGATCTATATGGACTTCAGTAAGGAGTTCGACAAGGTTCCCCATGGGAGACTGGTTAGTAAGGTTAGATCTCACGGAATAAACGGAGAACTAGCCATTTGGATACAGAACTGGCTCAAAAGGTAGAAGACAGAGGGTGATGGTGGAGGGTTGTTTTTCAGACTGGAGGCCTGTGACCAGTGGAGTGCCACAACGATCAGTGCTGGGTCCTCTACTTTTTGTCATTTACATAAATGATCTGGATGCAAGCATTAGAGGTACAGTTAGTAAGTTTGCAGATGACACCAAAATTGGAGGTGTAGTGGACAGCAAAGAGGGTTACCTCAGATTACAATAGGATCTTGACCAGATGGGCCAATGGGCTAAGAAGTGGCAGATGGAGTTTAATTTAGATAAATGAGTTGCTGCATTTTGGGAAAGCAAATCTTAGCAGGACCTATACAGTTAATGGTAAGGTCCTAGGGAGTGTTGCTGAACAAAGACCTTGGAGTGCAGGTTCATAGCTCCTTGAAAGTGGAGTTGCAGGTAGATAGGATAGTGGAGGCGACATTTGATATGTTTTCTTTTATTGGTCAGAGTATGGAGTACAGGAGTTGGAAGGTCATGTTGCGGCTGTACACGACATTGGTTAGGCCAATGTTGGAATATTGTGCGCAATTCTGGTCTCCTTCCTATCGGAAAGATGTTGTGAAACTTGAAAGGGTTCAGAAAAGATTTCGAAGAATGTTGCCAGGGTTGGAGGATTTGAGCTACAGGGAGAGGCTGAACAGGCTGGGGCTGTTTTCGTCGGAGGCTGAAGGCTGACCTTATAGAGATTTATCACATCATGAGGGCCATGGATAGGATAAATAGACAAAGTCTTTTCCCTGGGGTTGGGGAGTCCAGAATTAGAGGGCATAGGTTTAGGGTGAGAGGGGAAAGATATAAAAGAGACCTAAGGGGCAACTTTTTCATGCAGAGGAAAATGTGTATGTGTACGGAATGAGCTGCCAGAGGAAGTGGTGGCGGCCGGTACAATTACAACATTTAAGCGGCATTTGGATGGGTATATGAATAGGAAGGGTTTGGAGGGATATGGGCTGGGTGCTGGTAGGTGGGACTAGATTGGGTTATCTGGTCCAACCCATCCATGCCGACCAAAGGGTCTAGTTCCATGCTGTACAGCTCTAGACATAGAGTCATAGAGATGTACAGCACGGAAATAGACCCTATGATTCTATAAGTCTAGAGCTGTACAGCATGGAAATAGAACCTTCGGTCCAATTCATCCATGCCGACCAGATATCCTAAAATTAATTTAGCTCCATTTGCCAGCATTTGGCCATATCGCCCTAAACCGTTCCTATTTATAACCGTTCCTCTTAGGTCACCCCTCAGCCTCTTACACTCCAGAGAAAATAGCCCCAATCTATTCAGCCTCTCAGTGTAACTCAAACCCTCTCGTCCTGGCAACATCCTTGTAAATCTTTTCTGACCCCTTTCAAGTTTCACAACATTCTTCATGTAGCAGGGAAACCAGAATTGCACATAATATTCCAGAAGTAGCCTAAGCAATGTCTTGTACAGCTGCAATATGACCTCCCAACTCCTATATTCAAATGCTCTGACCAATAAAGGCAAGCGTACCAAACACCTTCTTCACTATCCTCTATGTGTGACTCCCCTTGCAAGCAACTATGAAACTGTACACTCCAAAGGTTTCTTATTTCAGCCTCACTGCCCAGGACCTTTCCATTTTGGTGGATTTATATACTTATTGCTAAGTACCTCATATTTATCCAAACTAAACTGCATCTGCAACTCCTCGGCCCATTGGTCTATCTGATCAAGATCCTGTTGTACTGAGACAACTTTGCTGTCCATTACATCTCCAATCTTGGTTTCATCTGCAAACTTACGAACCATACCTCCTATGGTCACATCCAAATCATTTACATCAAAGGATGAAAAGCAGGTTGGCATGGTTGCTCAGTGGTATGCACTATTACCTCACAGGGACCCAGGTTCGATTCCTGCCTCCTCCCACAATCCAACGATGTGCAGGTTAGGTGTATTGGCTATGCTAAATTGCCCATAGTGCTCAGGGATGTGTAGGTTAGGGGCAGGAGGCTAGAGTAAATGCAGAGTAGTAGGGGAATGGGCCTGGGTGGGTTACTCTTCGGAGGGTCAGTGTGAATTTGTTGTGCTAAAAGACCTTTTTCCACACTATAGGGATTCTATGATTTCAGGGTACCTAGCTAGCACCGATCCTTGTGGCACATCACTGGTCACATGCCTCCAATCTGAAAAACAACCCTCCACCAGCATCCTCCAGCTTCTGTCTTTGAGCCAGTTCTGTATCCAAATGGCTAGTTCTCCTTCTATGCTATGTGATGCCATCCAATCTACCATGAGGAACCCTGCCGAATGCCTTACTGAAGTTCATAAACCATGTCCACTGCTCTGTTGTCATCAATCCTCTTCATTAACTTGATTTGTGTTTTTGAAGTAATGAGACATGATTGCCCATGTTGACGATTCCAAATCAGTCATTGCCTTTCCAAGCACTTGCAAATCCAGTCTCTCAGTTTTCCCTCTAACAATTTGCCCACCAGTCTATTGTTCCCTGGCTTTTCCTTACCACTTTAAATAGTGGCATGTTAGCCAGCCAACCTCTGGTCTTACAACACCTTTCCTGTGGCTATCGATTCAAATATCTCAGCAAGGGGCCCAGTTATCACTGCCCTAGCATCCCACAGAGTTCTAGGGTACGTCTGATCTGGTCCTGGGCATTTATCCACCTTTATGTGTTTTAAGATATCCTCTGTAATATGGACTTTTTTCCAAGATGTGGTTATTTATTTCTTCACATTCTTTATCTTTCTTTTTTTTGTGAATAAAGTATATTTTTGAAATAAATAAACATAGGCCCACAGATGCACACACATTGCAATGATATTAAAAGCACCAAGTATAGGATTATAATATGACATGACAAACGTGTTACACATACATCTTTGGACAGCTGGAAACTGTCTACACAAGATTGCCACGGAGATAAAAATCTGGCCATACTGGTAAAGAAAAATAGGAATTTTACATTTCAAACAGCAGAAACCTTAAAATATCTCACTTTTCATACTACAACAATTTTTACAAGTGGGACTAATTTAGATTGGAAAACTGTCAGCATGGATGCATTGTGTAATTCTATAACTAAGGATATCACAGATTAACAAAAGGAATGTATTAAAGATAATTATAAATCAACTCCTAACAATATTCTTCCAAATAAAACAACAATTTCAAGTGCCCAGTGTGCCAAAATTCAGTTATAACCATTCTTTCCACCAGAAGAGCTTTCAAAGCCTGTGATGCAGTGAGTTGGTGTATGTAGAAAACAGATTCCCAGGACTTTGAAGATGTCCTGGACTGGACACCAAATCAAATCATTCCCAAACCAAACTGTACATTTAATATTTGGAACAAACTTGAAAACAGGTCAATAGTGCAAGGAAACATGAAAGGTGATGTGTAGATGATTACTTATCTTATGAAGACTGAGTAGTTTAGGCCTATACTCCCTGCAGTTTAGATGAAAAGAGCTCTAATTGGAGGTATAAAAGATGCTAAAGGGGATTTACATGGTAGAAAGAGGTTTTCTCGTGTGGTAATCTAGAACTAGTGACCACCGTTTTAGGATAAGAGGTGGCAGATTTGGAGAGAAATTACTTCTGTCTGAGTGTCATGAATCTTTGGAATTCTCTAGGCCAGTGTGCGGTAGATGCTGGGACATTGTGTGAATTTAAAAGCAGGACGTGGAGATTTTTAAGTAATAATGGTATGAAGGGTTTAGATTAGATTAGATTAGATTACTTACAGTGTGGAAACAGGCCTTTCGGCCCAACAAGTCCACACCGCCCCGCCGAAGCGCAACCCACCCATACCCCTACATTTACCCCTTACCACTATGGGCAATTTAGCATGGCCAATTCACCTGACCTGCACATCTTTTGGATTGTGGGAGGAAACCGGAGCACCCGGAGGAAACCCACGCAGACACGGGGAGAATGTGCAAACTCCACACAGTCAGTCGCCTGAGGCGGGAATTGAACCCGGGTCTCTGACGCTGTGAGGCAGCAGTGCTAACCACTGTGCCACCGTGCCGCCCACGGTTATGGGGGGCATGCAGGAAAGTAGTGTCAAGGTGAAGATGGTATGATCACACTGAATGCAAGAGCAGACTCCTGAGGCCGAATTCCATGCTCCTACTTCTTATATCCTTTCAACACTAATTCTAGAGTTTTTTTTGCCACTGCCATTTATGCTTAGTGACATGCAGTTGCGACATCACTGCAAGGCTGCTCCAGGATCCTGAAACCCTGGCAATACACTCTACCTCAGAAGTTTTCTTACTGATCAGAAAATTTTATGTTATATTTATATACTTTTTCATACAAGTTAGATTACTTCCTTTTAACATTTATTACATACTTTTATCAATGTCTCTTCTGCCCTCCTCAAACCTTTATCGACCTATTAACAGATGAATCAAAATAATCTATGGTAATATATGGAAACAGGAGGTAAGGTTGGTGATTTTGCTTGATCTCTGGCATTTGTTAAATTAGAGATTCAACTGATCTGCCTGAAGGAATTTGCAGTGATGCAACTTCAGGATTCTATAAATAAACTGCTCGAGGGGGAAGGGAAAGTGATGGGGGCTAAAGTGCAAGAAATGGGTCGGCTGAGGAACCAGAGATCCTAATTACAACAAATCAAAGTATTTAGCTCCTTTCAGTTAGAAAGTCATACAGTAATTAAAGTGTGTGTTTTTTGCTCTCTCCACAGATGCTGCCAGACTGGAGTTTAGAGATTTCTATTTTTGCTCCTGGTACATTTATGGTTACGATGTATACCAGTATTCAATACCATTGTGTAAAAGTGTAACTTTGAAGTCTAAGCCGGAGGACAGTACTTGATTTTTATTTCTTCTCTATTTGTCTGTCTTGAATCCAAACTGATATTTTATCATGTAGTATGAAACTTGATAGTGATCTAGAGTAATTACCCTTTACCAATGATAGGGTAACTACCTGAATGAGGTAACTGCTCGCAGTATAATTTCAGCATATAAAAGTTTCTCAATTCAATATTTAACTTAGACTATTCTCAATCCTAATCACTTTTATATCTGAGAGATTACTGCTTAATAGTTGTAAAAAATAATTTATCATTTTACCAACTTCCAACTATGCAACTGACCATTGAATTGCATAGCCAGAATAGTTAATTGTTTTCTATGACAACACACACCGCTCAAGTGAATGCTACATTTGAACGGAGCTGGTTTTTAGCCCTCTCCTGCTTTGTTAAATAATTTCACATAGATCAGAAATAAAATGGCAGCACTGAAAGCTGTACAAATCTCACCAGGATGCCAAGTCTAATTAGCTAATGGCAGCCAGATGAAAACATTTCAGTGCTGACCTATACGTTAACATAATTTGATTTCAAGTTGTTAGTTCAGTTAGGCAAAAAGCACCGTCAACCAATATTCTTGCGTCTGCAAATAGGAGTAACTGAAAAAAAATTAGTATGTACAAACTTTAATTTATTTGCAAGGAAAGCTGTTCCTCAAAATGGATCAGTGAAACTGGAACAGACCCAAAGCATACAAAACTGCAGCCTCTTAACTGTCAGTATAAAACTTTTAGTATCTCTGTTGGAAACAAAGTTGACTAAAATATTCTTGCATCACCACAATTCATGTATTTCCACATCAACTCTTCCTTTTCATCTCAACATACAAAGCAGAAACTGTTCCCTTCGCAATTATTTATGTTTCTCCACTTAGGAGAGATAATTCTTTTCCTATTAAGTTTTTCCACACACCATAGAAATAATAACACAGCAAGTCTTCATCCCATTGCACCTGTGCCAACACTTGAATTATTTGATTAACTCCTGTACTCTATTTCCCCTTAGTGCTGTACTTTAATTTTTTTTCCCCTCAAATTAATTACTAATCCAATTTTGTTTAAATGTTACCAATGAATCTGCTTCCACTCACCACTGTACAGTCAGTACGTTCCAGATCACAACTGAATTGAAAAGGTTCCCTCATTTCACCACGAGCTCTTTTATTAAGAGTTATTAACTCTTCAACCACTGGGGAGTTGCTCCATGCTTTATCAAAACAATGATCATGAATGAACACCTGCTATCTTAATCTGCCTTACACATTTTAATCCAATATCCAACCATAAATCCACGAACTGCATGCTCTCATTGCTGATACTACTCCACTGATTCTCTTCGGCACCATTTCC
The DNA here is from genome assembly GCF_037043375.1 of Chiloscyllium plagiosum. Lineage (NCBI taxonomy): Eukaryota > Metazoa > Chordata > Chondrichthyes > Orectolobiformes > Hemiscylliidae > Chiloscyllium > Chiloscyllium plagiosum. The sequence goes on along the minus strand of NW_028270153.1, from coordinate 35,202,152 downwards.
AAATCCTTGGTATTTTTAAAAAATGTGTCAGAATTGATTACAACACTTTAGCTGAGGCCTAGCCAATATTGTATAAACCTTTAGTGTAACTTCCTTATGCTTGCATTTTCCACTATTAAAGTATTTGGAGCAATTGGTTTTAAACAGCATCTCAATTTGTCCTGCCATCTTCAAAGGTTTGTCTACAGTGTATCCTGGATTAATGTCTCCAACCATTGCCTAATTACCGATAACTAGCTTTTTCACATACTAGCTTTAACACATCTTTTAAAAAGACAGATATGTAACATTTGCAATCCACCAGTGCTTTGATACAGAAAGATCCAAAGTGCTTATGCATACTTCTGGAAAATTGCACACGATTCTGGTCGCCTTTCAGTAGGACAAATATTGTTAAACTTGAGTTGATGCAGAAAAGATTTACAAGGATTTGCCGGGACTGGAGGATTGGAGCTGAAAGGTGAGGCTGAATAAGCGGAGGCTTCTTTTGCCTTGAGTGTCGGAGGCGGAGGGGAGACCTTAAAGAGGTTTATAAAATCATGAGGGGCATTGATAGGGTGAATAGCCTACAGTCAGGGTGTCCCGAGAGGTGAGGAGGAAAAGATTTAAAAAGGACGTGAGGGATGGATTTTTTTATGTTGAGAGTGATGCATGTATGGAAGGAAATGACAGGAAGTGGTGGAGACAGGTACAACTGCAACAATTAAAATGGCACTTGGATGGCTATATGAATAGGGTGGGTTTAGAGGAATATCATCCAAATGCTGGCAAATAAAACCAGGTCAGATTGGGTTGTTTAGTTGGTCCAACTCATCCGTGCCAAAGGGTCTGATTCCGTGCTGTACATACTGCATATAAGCCATGGCTCCTGTGCTCACAAGATGGTGTCCTTTTCAATCTCTACCCACGCCCCGCTCCTTCCCACCCCCCCTCCCCCACCCAATCCTTCTTCTGACCATCCTTTTACTTGTTACATATTTAATAAGGCTTCTGGGCTCCTTTCTTATTTTAGCACCAATTCTTATACTGTGCCCCTTTTCCTTTACAATTTCCTCTGAATTTTCCTGCATACAGTTGGCTTTCAGCCACATTAAAAAATTCACAATTGTCATAAAACTGTCTAATTTTAACCATTATTGTTTTAACTGGAGCACTTGAAATTTGATGTCCTTTCTCCCCTTTTCTGGGAAAACGTACCTACTCTACCCAAACCATTTTGTCTTTAATAAGGTTCCCATTGTTCTGTGACATTTTAGGTATTACGTTTTGACTCCAGACCACCTGTATTAGGTCCCTTTTCAACTCACTGAAATTAGTTTTCCTCCACTAAGTATTTTTGCACTTAGTTGTAAAATATCATTTTTCCTAACTATTCTAAATTTGAAATCGTGATCACTGTTCCACAAATGTTCAAAATTAAACATATGCCCACTTGACCAATTTCATTCTCTCAAAGTCAAAGCCAATCTCTCAAAACTTTTTATTCACTGGTCAAGAAAGGTCTCTGTGCACATTTATGAATTTCTTCTCCTTTAGCTTTGAGATACCCCAATCTGCACCAGAATAAATTAAATCTTCAGTTATTACTGTCTTGGAGTTCTTACATAATTTGCCAGTTACTTTGCTCTAATCGCTCCTTCCCACTATTTGATGGTCCACCAATTTACACATACCTTAATACTTCTGTAATACAAATCCAACTGACTTTTTATGCCTCAATTATATCATATCTATGCAAATAAATCATCACAGCACTGACAAATGTCACAAAACAAATATCCTCCCTCAGTTTTTTTGAATATTTTAAAATCACAAACAACAATTTTATTTGAGCCCGAACATAGTGCAATGTGGTCAAATGGGTTTAAAAGTTCTTCAACTATAACAACTATATTTGCTGTATTTACAAACAGGGGTGGCACGGTGGCTCAGTGGTTACCGCTGCCAACTCTCAGCGCCAGGGATTACCACCTCAGACGACTGTCTGTGTAGAGTTTGCACATTCTCCTGGTGTCTGTGTGGGTTTCCTCCGGGTGCTCCGGTTTCCTCCTACAACCCAAAGATGTGCAGGTCAGGTGAATTGGCCATACTAGACTGCCCACAGTGTTAGGTGCATTAGTCAGGGGTAAATATAGGGTAGGGGAATGGGTGAATCTAATCTAAAATGGACATCAAACCCATCTTGTGTTTAAACCATGCCATTTCCTTCTCTCAGTCTCCTGTCACATTATTTCCCAGCTCTTGTTTTATTCCAGTTTCCGCCCCTGCAAAATTATGTTAAACCTTCCCTCTTAATATTTGCAACGCTTTTCATAAGAACAGTGGTGCCAACTGTGTTAGGTTCCTCAAACTGGTCCTTTTGCCCAGAAATTTGAGGCCCTTCCTGCTACAATCTATCAGTATGACATACTCTAGTGAAATATAATTCAACTATACAAACACATTACGAAGAGCAGCCATTTTGCCCCTCGATCCTGCTCTGCCATTCAATAAAAATATTATTGGTCTGATCATATCTTCAACCTTACATTCCTGCCTACCGAGATAACCTTGGACCGCCTGGTTTGTCAAGAATCTACTTCTGCTGCTAAAAATATTCAGTGACTTTGCTTCTACTTGTGTAAGAGGTCTAAAAGGCTCATAACACTCAAAATTCTTCCTCTTCTCCACATTAAGACCACTGGTAAATGAGCTGCTTAGTTCTTGCCTCTCTCAAATTGCCCTTTTGACAATCTTCAATTAAGAAATTCATTAGCTAAAACAAACATGAATCTGTTCAAAAAATGCCACTGAGTTAAGAATTGAATAATTCTGTAAATGCCTCTATTAACAATATTTGAGTATGTTATGAATTACAAACACTTCCATGGAGTGTAAACAATGGATTCTTGATGAATGGATAAGAACTTAACATCTACTGCACAAGATTAAAAAAAAAGTGGGCAGATCTATAAAAATTTTCTTTCAGATCGCAACTAATAAATAAAATTAAATTGGCTTGCCAAGGGCCTTAAAACCAAAAAGCTAAGTGGATTCATATGATGTCAGAGATTGAGAGATTGCTTTTATGTAATTGATTGTGTACATTTAAGTTCTTGCAACGTATCAAAGCAGTTTCAGCAATGGAATAAATTGGGGCAGGGCAAAAATGTGGAGAGATTGTTTTTACATTATGTGCCCTGTGCTTTCAAATTCTGAAATTTAAATTCCTATTAGAATGTAACAACATATTTTTCCACTGAGAATGGAGCAGGGTAAAAATGTGGAGGAGATTTAAAAAAAAACTGAAATTGTCGTGAAGTAAAGGAAACCCTTGAACATTAACATGCACCATCTGTTTGGTCATGGCAGCTTCACAGCAAAGAATAAGCCAGGAATAACTTTGATTAGTCAGTCTTCATAGCACTCGAACAGATGGTCAACATCTGTAACATGAATTTAAAAGCAATCGTTCCATGTCAAATTATGGACACTCAGAATGAATAATTGGGAGAGGAAAAAAAAATGCCAGGTGTTGGTGTTCGGTGAAGAAGAACAATGATTAGAAGTCAGCTTATTTCTTTAACTTGGTTAGGTAGCTTTAACCTTTATGATTCAACCATACTGGAGTTCTACTTCCGGTAATTAGAAGTTACAGTGGAAGCATCATACTCGCACAAAGTTAGCAAGAAATCAATTTATTCATAATGTTCAAGTAGTTTCGGATGTAATTCCACAAGAGTCCAACAATGTAGAAAAAGAGATCGTTAGTATAAGCAAAGGTAAGGGGGCTAGGGGTGGGTAGATGATGACATGGTACAGGACCTGTCTATTGCTCCAATTAGTGCAATTTCTGGCAAATATATAAAAAACAATTTCATAACTAGAGATAATAGTTAAAACTAACATAAAAATGGAATAATTTTAAAATTTTTCATTTTTCTCTTAATGAGCAATGTTAATACTGGACAATACTCCAAGCACTTATCCTCAAGAATTGTTGTGCAAAGCTTTCTTAACTTAATAATACTGCAGCTTTACAAGAGTACCCCATTCTGCATCATCCTTGCTACATCCATGCAACTAAATCCTTCTTTTGTTAAAAATAGCAGTAACAGTTGAAGTGATGGAGTAAAGCATTTATAAGAAACAGTATATCTGTTTCTTCACGAGGATACAACAAATGATTTTAACAGCTTTCTTTTCACATAACTGCATGATTCAGCAGCATTAGACATGACATTTATGAGTCACTAGATAAACCCGGCAAACAAAACAAATGAATGACATTAATCTCTTCAAGACTCTTCTACTGAGTTCAAATTAGTATGTTATTTAAATAATCAGGAAAAGTAACTGTAAACTTCAACACTGAATAAGAAAAACATGCTATGGAAAATAATGTGCAGTGATACTGACTTTTCACCTCTAGAATGAGGTATTTAAATCCTGTAGTGTTAAACGTCATAATGAGGTCTATGACAGTTAAACTATTTCAGATGAGTTAATTCACCTCAAAGCACTAAGCTAAACCATTTGATAATTCACCTATTTCTACTACATTGTTACAAGTTCCTTGGGGGTGGTACTCTATATTAATTGTATCAGATCAGTAAAAATTGATGTTAGTTGGAGAAAAGCAGACAAAAACGTAGTTTAACATCTGTACTTCAGGAATGCCCTAATTTTAAGGGCTTTGGGTCTAGTTTATGGGCTCTAATCCTAGAATAAGAATTGAACTCTCAAGTTGGTATGACATAATCAAATCAGGATGGTCACAAATCAACAAAAATGCTCAAGCAGCAAGAGTCAAAGAAATAATAAACATTGTTAATAAATTTCAAATGAAGTTTCTTTCCCTTAAAAGTATGGTTTACAAAATGTGTGGGAGTTCAAGGTCAAAGTGAAGGATATGGAGCAGCTTGACTGCAGAACCTGTTTGGAAAATTGAAACAGGAGTAGGCCATTCAGCCTATTTGAGACTGCCCCCCAGTCAATAAGGTCATGGCTGCTCTGAGACCAACTTCTGCATGTCTGCCTTGACCTATATCCCTTGATACCTTTGCTTAAAAAAATTAAATCTGAGAGAGACAAATAGTTAACAATTGATTAGCATCAACCACCTTTTGAGGAAGAGCATTCCAAACCTCCACTACTCTTTGCATGTATTTCTAATATCTCTCCTGCATGGCCTGGCCCTAATTCTTAGACTATACCCCAGGCATCTAATCTTTCCTCGTATTTTAAGCTCAGAATCCAAGTATTATCCTTGTATTATCCCTGCACTGAACAATCAAAACATCCTTCTTAAGGTGGTTCTCCCAGATCTGCTCACCTTATTCTAAGTGGATCTAACTGGGGCTTAGTATGACTGCAGCTTAATTTTCTGTATCCTTTTACTCCAGCTCTCTAAAGACAAAGGCCTGCATTCCAGTAGCCTGAACTATTTTCTGCATTTTAAAGAGATATGCACCTAAACCTCCCCCCCCACCACCTTCAAATCTCTGTTTAACTTTGTGCCTTCTAATAGAAATGGAGCTATAATTCCAAAATGGATAGCATCACACTTGCTTATATTAAAAAACATTTGCCAAAACTTTGCCCCTTCGCCCAATCAACAGCCCATTGTAACTTTATTCTGTCAGCACCACTGACTCCAATGCTGCCCAATTTTGTGTTGTCAGCAAATTTGGATATTTTACTTTTTATGACATTATCCAAGTCATTAATGGATATTATGACTGGGCCCTAAATACAGGTCCATATGGGATACCAATCACATCCTGCCAATTGGAGTAGTTACCCAGTATTCCAACTGTGTCTTGCCACTGAACCAATTTCCTATCCATGCCAGTAATTTGCCCTCAATTCTGCTTTCCACTTTTTTTTAAAACAGTCTCTTTTATAGAACTTTAACAAAAGCCTTCTGGAAATTCCTATAAACAGCATCCATCAACTTAGCATTACTTTTGTCACCTCTTCAAAAAAAAACTATGTGAGGTTTGTCAGGCATGACCTACGCCTTCATAAATACATACTGATTCCCTCTGATTATCTGAAGTTTTTTTGAGATGATCAGTAATCTGATCCTTGATTACAGACTCCAACAATTTCCCTACCATAAATGTTAGGCGAACTGGTCTGCAGTTTGCTATTTTCAAGAGTACTCTGTCATTCTTCAAGAGTACATGGATATGAACAAATTTCCAAACCAGAGGTACAACCCCCAAATCCAGGAAATACTGGAAGATTAAGGTCAGGACATGCTATTACAAGGCTACTGGCATACTGAATTACACGCATTCCACAAACGCGTTTTTCTGCTTTTTAGATGAAATTCCCTACAGTGTGGAAACAGGCTCTTCGGCCCAACCAATTCACACCGTCCCTCTGAAGAGTAACCCATTTCCCTCTGACTAATGCACCCAACACTATGGATAATTTAGCATGGCCAATTCACCTGACCTGCACATCTTTGGACTGTGGCAGGAAACCAGAGCACCCGGAGGAAACCCACGCAGGCATGCGGGGAGAATGTGCAAACTCCACACAGACCGTCGCCCGAGGCTGGAATCGAACCTGGAATCCTGGTGCTGTGAGGCAGCAATGCTAACCACTGAGCCACCAATCAAAAATTCTGCAAAAGATACTTCCTACAGCTGTAAAGCAGAATGCAGTTAACACTATTTAAGTATCTTCATTTGTTAGTGTTATCTGCATCAAATACATTATTGCTGTTGATAGTTTTGTGCACTTCAATTTGTTTAAACTTTAGATATTAGAGCCATAAATTGCATTCTTTGCAATTCCAATGTTAACTAGAATGGCACTGACCTGAAAAATAAGCAAAACAGCCATTCATCGTATTCTTTAATGAAAAGCTGGGTTCAGGTTTACTATTTTGTTGTAGCATTGCTCATTGCCTTCAAATTATTAAAAGAGATGCCTTTTTCACAATGCAAACTTCAATTATTCACTCAGCATATGCAGGAAAAAAAAATCACAAATAAACAATTATCCAACATCATTCAGAAAAATTACGTTCAAGTCATATTATTTGAAAAAAATCTCAATTGTATGAATTATATTTTGAACCCGACGACATAGGAGGAGTAGTAAGCCAGCAAGTCCACTGTAGTATTAAAGAAGATTATAGCTGAGCTAATAATCCTCCACTTTCCTGACCTCCAATCCCCCCCACTATTTCACCCTCGATTCATTTACTGATTAAAAATATCCACCTCAGCCATTAATTGTAAGGGAAATGTCGACCCTGCCAGGTCACCTATGCATTTTACCTTTCAATAAGGTTGCCTCTCATTCTTCTAAACTCGAGTACAAGCCCAGCCTACTCAACTTCTCCTCAAAAGAAAATCCCTCCGAGAATGTTTTGGGAATGAGCAGGTAGGGAAAAAGAGTTAAGTTTGGAATGTTGTGAAACAAGACGTTCAGCTGAGCATGACTCTGATCAGATTAAAAACTTGCAGCTAACAATGGAGTGCTGGAGGCAAGGGCAATGGGTTAACAAGGTGGAAAAACATTCATTATGCAGAGCCATTTAACAAAATTGGAAGCATTCAGTATGTAAGGTCAGTTTAACAAGGTGAAAAGTATTCATTATGTGAAGTCCATTAAGGTTAAGAACATTCCATTGTGGATCACCAGATGGCATATTCTTTATTATTGACGCGCTAATTGTAACGGTCATCTAATCAATATATATGTTGCCTTATCTCGATGCTCCTCTCTGTAAAACAACTATATAATTAATCAAGAAACTGCTATTCCAGAGAAGACCAAGAACACATGTTCCTGTGCACCAGGGCCAGGAATAAAGATGAAGGAGGCAAAACTATACTGTATCTCTGAGCATATTGCTTTGACTGAGGTGGCAGGGCGGGGGAATGGGACAACAATATTAGCATAGTAAGCAGGATCCAAATGAATAGTTATGATTGGACAGTGTTCCTGGTGGCCGCTGACATCGGTATCATGCAACAGTCGGGCCCACAAGGTAGATTTTAAACTTTGGTCCCTCTTGATATTCCAGATATTCCTGAGGTGGGAACTGAACCCGAGTCTCTGGCGCTGTGAGGTAGCAGTGCTAACCACTGTGCCACCGTGCCGCCCACTGTGTCGAGAGACACAGTTTCGCTGGCACACTGGTAGGCACAGGATAGAGTGCTCTGTGCTGCATGGGGGGGTGGGGGGGGGGGAAGACGTGTAATACAGGTTACAGTCCCCTGGGTGGGTTGATTTGAGGTTCAAGTCCTCCATGCTGTGCTGAGGTTCAACCTCTCTGTTTTTAAGTGGGATTTAAGGCCTCTGTGTTTAACTGGGGTTCAAGCCCCAGTGAGAAGTAAATTGAGAAAGGAGTTACAAGTCCCCTAGTGGCAAAATTTGAGACTCCGTGAGTGTTTGTTCTGGGGGAAAGAGAGTGGCTTACACTGCAGCACTATGTGTACAGTGCGAGGGTTTTCTGTTTTTAAGTGTAATTTTAGTGAGAGGATGCAAAAAAAAAAGAAAAACACTGAAATTAAAGTTGTACTAATACTTAGGGTGAAAAAGCAAAACTTTAATGTAAATTATGCCACGCTGAGTATTTGATGTTCAAAAACTTTGGTTTGTTAAAATCCTGGTTCAGAAAATCCTTTTAGTTGCTGTTTTGCTTTGAATTGAGATCCTAATTCAAACAATATGTTTTGTCGGTTACATAATGAGGCAGATTTTGTTTTTACATCATAATTGTACAACATTATGTTCTTTTTAAAAATGGTCAAACTTAAAACCTTAAAACCAATTGATTTATTGGTTTGCAATTCTACAGTGTCTGTTTTTAAAGAAAACAGTTGGGTCAGTGGTCATGCTTTAGCCAGATGAGAGTATTGTATTATATCTTTGCTGCTGTGTTTTAAATGTAAGAGTGTTCACAAAGAGTGTATTTTAATTTTATTTTGTTTAGATTTGAGAGATTACTAGAACTGGAGGCTGAGCTGATTCAGTTTTGTTAATTATCGTGAAGACTTCATTGGCCCCCTTCCTATTTCAAATTCAAAGAACGTTGATCTCTACCAAAGTTGACACCGTAATTCTGACTTTTATTCGGGAAGTTTCATTTGGAGAACACATTTAATATTCAGCAATATTTGAGATTTAAATCTGAACTGAATCTGACTCTTCAATGGCTAAAGCACATGAAACATTGTTATTTTCTTGCCATTCCAGACTTTTGAAATACTTATCCTGACAGTTTTCACATTAGGCAAGTATCAACTTATTAAAGGAAAATATTTTTTGAATAACCTGAATGAGGTAAGAGGGTCTAATTTTAGGAATATTGATTGTTGTTTATTATTGACTGAATTGTTTAGGCAGCACAATTTAATAGTCTACGGATTGTATAAAATTTGATAATGTCATAAATAGTGAACAGAATAACAGACTTAAAGAATTCAAAGGATGTTGAAATAAGCAGACACAATTTAGTGTAGTTAAACGTGTAACTGTCATCATACTGATAACCACCTTGGCAAGGAAAGAATGCAACAGGAAATGAAAAGATACTTTCAGCAGCTAACATCTTCTCTAGTCTTTCTCCATTCACAGGTAAAACATGCCTTCGGACCACCGCCCATCCCTCCACAACCTGATCCAACCAGCTCCCCAGTCATGAGCACAAAAAGTGAAGAAATTAACAGTGAAGATGAGGGTCACTGATCAAGCTAACATCACAACAACCAGTTAGCTCTCTTTCATTTAAGATCAGAGCAGGAGCAGAAGCAGCAAAGAATGCTGCATTCCCTGAGCCTGCTACTGCTGCATGGTCAGATGCCCTGGTATCCTCCATCTGAAGCATCGCCAGAAGGATGGATGTTTCATCAGTTTACCTGCCCTTATCCAAGGACTCAGATTTCTCCATGGAGTGGTGTGCAAGGACAGATTGGATTATGTTTTCAGATTGAACTTTACTGAAGGGGATTTCTGGAGAACTGACTCATTTTCACTTGACTTGGAGGGGATGGACTGGTCACTAAAGACTGTGGATTTAAGAACTTTACTTGTGAATTATTTTTCCCCACATGGGAGGATTCTCATAACTCTACTGTAATAGACTAGTAATTTTTGATGTTATAATCATTGCATGCTGCGTATCAAAACTTGCTTAAATACTTGCTGTCAGAGCCTTATGAAAGCTGGTAGTGCCATCTTGGTGGTTATCATGAAATAATAAAAAGAAGGAACGAGAATGTGTTTCTGGTATAAGCAGGTAGGGAAAGAGTTAAGTTTTGAGATTTGTGAAACAAGATGTTCAGCTGAACATGACTCAGATCAGATAAAAACTTGTAGTTAATAATGGCATGCTGGAGGCAAGGGCAATGGGTTAACAGGGTGGAAAAGTATTCATTAGGTAGAGCCAGTTAACAATATTGGAAGCACTTAGTACGCAAGATCAGTTTAACAAGGTGAAAGGTATTCATTATATGAAGCCAGTTAAGGTTAAGGACATTCATTGTGGTGTAACAGCAGATGGCTTAATCTTTACTATTGACACTCACCAATTGTAACAGTCATCCAATCAATTTGGATGTTCTCTTATCTGGATGCTCCTCCCTGTAAAATGACTATATAATTAAATCAAGAAACTGCTATTCCAGAGAAGACTGAGAACTCATGTCTGTGTGCACATGGGCAATTGTTTTCTCTCCCTCCAGGGCCCGGAATAAAGAAAATGGAGGTAAAACTATACAGTGTCTCTGAGCAATTTGCTTCAACTGAGGTGGGAAACGGGATGACACCTCCACATCCTGGATCAACTGTGTAAACCTTCTCTGGACTGTCTCCAATGCCAGTACATTGTTCCATTATCTAAGGAACAAAAACTACTTGGTATTCTAAGTGTGTTCAACTGGTGCCTTGTTGGGTTTTAGCAAGACCTCTGTATTTTTATACTCCATTTCCTTTGAACACTCTGTTTACCTTGTCTATTAAATACTGAAATCTTATCCTAGCTGTTGTGATTCATGCACAAAAATGATCAAATCTGTGCACTGCAGGTTTCTATGGACTTTCTCCATTTAAATAACATTGAACTCGTCTATTTTTTTTCTGCCAAAGTGCATCATTTCACATTTGCCCACACTATATTCCACCTGCCAAACTGCCTAAATCTTTCTGTACAGTGCATCAGTAATTGCCTTCCCACCTATTTTTGCATCACTCGTACACTTTCCTGATACCCATGGCACTTCACTAGTTGCAGATTGCCATCCTGAAAATGCCCCCCTCACCCCAACTGTCTTCTATTAGTTAGCCAGTCCATTATCATTGCTGAAATACTATCCTCAATACATAAAGTACCGAATCAAACGCATTTATGAAAACAAAATATATAACATTTAATTGTTCCACTTTACCTCTCCTTCACAAAGAATTCTAGTAAGTTTGTTAAGTGTAATTTTCCTTTCACAAGGTAATTTCTTCTTGGTTTTTAAAACACAGTCACAATCCTCTGATTTACCAGAGGTCTTTCTCAGTGTCAAATTTGAAAGAAAATAAATACAATTTGTAAAATGCTTCACTGTGATATATCTTTGCTGGAGTCTCAATCATGTCATTGTCATGAGGTTGATGTCAGCCTTGTAGTTTTGAACTCAATTTTGCCTCAACTAAAGGGGAATTTCCACCTTCTGGCTTGACCACAAAGGCCTTGTGAAGAAGAAAAGTCAGCTAGCCAGTTGGAAACCCATTCCACACAGCAGATGGGTTAAATAGGTTCTAAGTGGGAAATCTGCCCTTCACCGTGAGGATGTCCCACTCTCACATGTTGCCAGCTGATTTAATCAGCCTGTGGCTAAAAACAGGCCAAGTAGCCCCAGAACACCATAGTGGACACCACAAGAGTTGTAGGCTGGCCCAATGGATCCAGTTGAGTCAGAGGCCTTTGAGCTCTTTTTTGGGGTAATCTGGAGAGAGTGGGGCAGTCAACGACTATCATTCAGCGTTAGAATACTTCTTTTCCACCCTCCACTATCTTAAGCACTTGATTAAAAGAAAATCCACGTGCGTCAAATGGTCCACAGCAATGTTACTTTTTTTTTCTGGCATCCTTAATTATTTACCTATGATGGATGCATAGACAATTTTGGAACACAGGCATCTCCTGTACAGATACCGTTAACTACAGTTATGGGAGATTTCATGGATAGTCTCAACCTAATTTCAATAAGCACAAAACAGTTCTAACTTGCATTTAGATTAAAATAAATTATGTTTTATAAACAAAAAGGTGTATTTCTGAAATAGAATGACTCCAGCAATGTGGTTAACACTTTTGAAATTAACCATCAAGCCATCTTACATTCAAGACAGCTGTTCATCGCCATGTCCTCAAAGTGGTTATGAACAGACAATAAATGTTAACACCTTGCCAGTGACTGCCACAAGCAAGCAAATAAAAATTGTTCTGATACATGCAAAAATAACCCAAGGAAACAGCAAATGGATATGCATTGAAAAATCTGTGACAAACATTTTTTTTCAAAATGGAGTGCCAACATCTGGCAACTCTTGAAGTTTGCTATTTAGGAATTGTATGAAATTTCTGTATGAAAAGACATCAATACATTTCTTGAAATATTTATACAATCAACCAACAATGTTATGTACAGTTTCTCTAAAAGATGCTGCTAATCCAAAGATGAAAGGAAATAGAAACTGCATGAAAGAAGAGATACTGGGATGCCATTTTAAAAAGTTGTCAGCACTATATGTTATTAAGTCTGAAGAGGATGCATTCTATGTTGTTGAAGCAGCCTTCCAATCTTCCTTTGATCTGGTGTCATTCCCATAACAGGGGTCTGCAAGTGTGACACCCCATTCAAAAAAAGATAAACTAGAGATGATCTCGTTAAGTGTAGGCTCCTCCACCCAAGCTTTGAGGTGGGCAAACTTAACAGCACATAATCCAGGACAAATATACTGTTGTTTAGAAAGAAATGGGCCACATAATACACCTGTTAACAAAATTAAAGCCCATTGGACTAAAGGGGCATTGAAGAGACAGCTGGTTAAATCACAGAAAGCAAAGAGTAGTGATTAACAGTTGTTTATTAGACAAGATAAAAAAGTTAGCACCGATTTGACACCCAAATACCTATTGAGGATGGAGGACGGGAAAATTTGTGGCTGAAACAGCTGCTCCTTTTTTGAGGTATTGTAGGTGTTGGAGGTGATTTCCTTGCATTCCAGGAGCAGCAATTATTGTCTTATGTGCTATTGCATTGTTTTGGAACTTTGGAATAAAAAGTCAAACAACGGCACTTTTAAAAGGGAGAAGGACAAAACGTAGGCAGCACATGGTCAGTGAAAGACAGAGAAAGAAACCCTCACTGCTAACTGACACAGCAGTGAATCTGCACAGTTACCGCCTTTGCTTTTTAAATTCAGGACATCAAGGTGCGTCTAGGAAAACTTAAACAGCAAAATTCAAAACTGATCTTGGAGGATCCTATTTGGGAGAGGTCACAGCACAGAAACAGAACAGTTCATAATTAATTGTAGCCTTGCTGTAAATCTACAGTAGTGAGTAGAGTGGGCTCGTTTTTGATTATATATTTTATTGAGACCTCTCGAGTAAATTCTAAAAATATAAGCCATAAGTATCAAGTTAGCCTGGAACAGTATTTTGTAGAGCAATAAGAAAGTATTATTTTTGGGTCTGCTGATTGGAAGGAGGAAAAATGGCCTTAAGTAAATTAATATGCTCTCCTTGTCCAATGTGGGAGTTTTGACAGAGTTTACGTTTTACTGAGGATTATAAATGCAATAAATGTCTTTGGTTGCGAATGTTATCAGATCGAATGGATCGGTTGGAACGACAGTTAGAGGCAATGAGGAATTTACAACAGAAAGGGGGTGTGATGGATAGCAGTTACAAGAAGGAAGAAAAGCCACAGATATGGACTTTCAGGAGAATGTAGAACAAACAGCCATGTTTCTTGTATCAAGAGAGGCTCTAATGCAATGAGGGGTACGTAGGGTTCTAAGTGATCAACTGTGTTAGGGGACTAGAAGAAAGTGAGGACTAGACCAGAGTCAAGAGTATTACCCTGGAAAAGCACAGCAGGTCAGACAACATCCATGGAGCAGGATAATTGACATTTCAGACATAAGGCCTTCATCAGGAATGAAGCTTGTGAGCCAAAGGGATGTAGAGGTAAATGGGAAGGGTGTGTGTGACTGTATGTGTGTGGGGGGTGCGGAGGTAGCTGAGAGTGCAATAGGTAGATGAACATCGAGATAATGGTGATAGGTCAGAGAGGAGGGTGGGGCAGATAGGTAGGAAGGAAGATGGTCAAGTAGGACAGGTCATGAGGGTGGTGCCGAATTGGAAGGTTGGATATGGGATGGTGAGAGGGGAAATGAGGAGACTGGTGAAACCCACACTGAACCTATGTGGTTGCAGGGTCCAAAGGTGGAAGTTTGGCGATATAGGAAGCTGAGGACCTGCATGTCCTTGGTGGAGTGGGAGGGGGGAGTTGAAGCGTTCAGCCACGGGGCGTGGGTTGGTTGGTGCGGGTGTCCCAGAGATGTTCTCTGAAGTGTTCTGCAAGTAGGGGTCTTGTCTCCCCAACGTAAATAAGACCGCACTGGGAGCAATGGGTACAGTAAATCACATTTGTGGAAGTGCAGGTAAAACTCTGATGGATGTGGAAGGGGAGGAATGGGTGCAGGTTTCGCAATTCCTGCAGTGACAGGGAAAGGTGCCAGAAGAGAAGGCTGGGTGCAGGATGACTACAGAAATTGAGGGTTTGGTTAAGAAAAAAAAGGAAGCATAGGTCAGGTATAGAAGGAGAGATCGAGTGAATCCTCAGAGGAGTAAAGGCAGTCGGAGTATACTTCAGAGGGAAACTGGGAGGGCAAAGAGGGGACAGGAGGTAGCTTTGGCAAATAGGGTGAAGGAGAATCCAAAGGATTTTTACAAATACATTGAGGAAAAAGGGTAACTAGGGAGAGAATAGGGCGATAGTAAATGGGTATTTTGCACGGTGTTTACTGTGGAGAAGGACATGGAAGATATAGATGGTGACATCTTGAAAAATGTCCGCATTAGAGGAAGAAATGCTGGATGTATTGAGATGCATAAAAAAGTTGATAAATCCCCAGGACCTGATCAGATGTACCCTAGAACTCTGTGGGAAGCTAGGGAAGTGATTGCTAGGCCCCGGCTGAGGTATTTATATCTTCGATAATCATGGATGAGGTGCCAGAAGACTGGAGGTTGGCTAATGTGGTACCACTATTTAAAAAGGTAGTAAGGAAAAGCCAGGGAACTATAGACCGGTGAGCCTGACTTTGGTGGTGGGCAAGTTGTTGGAGGGAATCCTGAGGGATGGGATTTACATGTATTCAGAAAGGAAAGGGCTGATTCGAGATAGTCAACAGGGGTTTGTGCGTGGGAAACCATGTCTCACAAATTTGATTGAGTCTTTTTAAAGAAGTAACAGAGCATTGATGAGGGCAGAAGGGCAGACTTGATCTATTATGGACTTCAGTAAGGCATTTGACAAAGTTCCCTATGAGATAGTGATTAGCAAGGTTAGATTTCATGGAATACAGGGAGAACTAGCCATTTGGATACACAACTGGCTCAAAAAGTAGAAGACAGAGGGTGGTGGTGGAGGATTGTTTTTCAGGGTGGTGGTGGAGGATTGTTTTTCAGACTGGAGGCCTGCGACAAGGATTGTGCTGGGTCCACTACTTTTCATCATTTATATAAAATGATTTGGATATGAACATAGGAGATATAGTTAGCAAGTTTGCAGATGATACCATCTCTTCCCTAGGGTGAGGGAGTCCAGAACTAGAGGGCATAGGTTTAGGGTTGGAGGGGAAAGATACAAAAGGGACCTAAGAGGCAACTTTTTCACGCAGAGGGTGGGGCCTGTGTGGAATGAACTTCCAGAAGATGTGGTGGAGGCTGGTACAATTGCAACATTTAAAGGCATCTGGATGGGTATATGAGTAGGAAGGGTTTGGAGGGATATGGCCAAATACTGGCAAATGGGACTAGATTAGGTTGAGATAGCTTGTCAGCATGGACGAGCTGGACAGTTGTGTCTGTTTCTATGCTGTACACCTCTGACTGTGATTCTGGAACAACCACTTTCGGATGTACTATGACAACAAATTTTGTAATAGGAATTTATTCTCTTAAAAAATTGATGTTTTTGAAAATTCTCTTCCATGAAGCCTTAGACTATTAACAAGTAAATTTGCTAATTGATTTTTGATTCACAAAGGAATCACCGATTATGTGTGACAGAAGCGTTAAGATCACAATCTGCTCAACAAATGATCTTATTGACTCAGAGAGCAGGTTTGAGGGTCCAAATGGTCCATGCCTTCTCCTGTTCTTATCTTATGGAAGGCAGAATTTAAAAGTTTGTTTACTACATTTCCAAGTATCATGTTTCTACACTGAACAAAGATAAAGGTACTTCAGAGGACATAGGTTTGTGAAAGGGGCAGATAAAGTTCAAACACAGGATGTACAAAGTGCTGTAGCTTGTTAGAAAAAAAATGCAGTAAAGTGTGAGTTACAATTTTCCAGCATGAACTGGAAAACTCATTCACAAATCTTTGAAGATGACAAGAAAAAATGCAATGAGCTGGGTGTTATAAATTGAGCACAGTACAAAAGCAATGCTAAACTTTTATAAGTTACTTGATGAGCTTCAGATCGGAAGAATGTGTCCAGTTCTGCACGCATTTCTTGAAGGATGTCAAAGGACGTTTACTATCATGTCAATAACAGTTATTCAGAAGACTAAAGCAGCTTGGAATGTTATCCTCGCAGCACAAGGAGGTAAGGGCAGATTTAGTTAATGATTTTGAAGAATAGGAAGAAAACATTTTCACTGGTAAGAGATCAGTAGCTGCCAGACTGAGGTTTTAAACAATCTGGAATGGAATTAAGGGAGGTTTTTTTCCAAAAAAAAGGGGTTGTTGTAATATGGAACATACCAGAGGGAGTAGTGAAAGGAAACTGAATTAATATTTTCGCAAGGGTCTTGGTTATAAACTTGGAAAGGAAAATATGTAGGGCTATGACCAAAGTGTATAGCCCAGACTAATTAGCTGGCTCCTTTAAAGAGCCAAATAGGCACAACAGATCAAAATGACCTCATTGCATTGTACAGTTTATCATAATTGAAATTAGATAAAATGCTTGTTACATATTAAATCCTGAAAAAGTGAGAATTCTGTAGGTTTACAACTTCATTACAGGCACTGTCACTTTAATTTCAGTAAAATAAATAATTTGCAATGAAAAAAATCTATTCACTTTTGGTTGATAACATTTGGCATTTCTGTATCACCTTCAACTTTGTTGTGAGGATTTTGCCTTAAATACAGAAGAAACCTGTTGCCCATACTGAACAACAGAATTCTACATAACTTAATACAATTAAGTTACCTAGATTAAAAAAAAAGCCATTAGGAGTTGCAACAGTATAGCCACCACTGCAGCTCAATAATAAAAATTGCTCATGCTCTACGTGCATAAAAATAGACATGCAATTTCTCGTCATATGCAAAGAGCGGTGTTACATTTATGCGCTAAATATATGATTCATGAATGCCTCATCTAGAATTTGCACTAGCTATTAAATTTACAGCACAAAAAAGGCAAAATACTTGTAAATTCTCCCTGAATATAATACACATTTGAAAAATGAGTTTTCACGGAGGGATGTGCTACATTTTTAAAACAAAACAAAGATTCGGCCGGGGAATGATTAACAATCTATCCAAGTCCTGTTACACAGGCTTCCCCATCTCTGGAACTGGGACGAGCTGGGATTGCTCAACTCGCCGACGTTCACCATTTGCCGAAATCCAGGACACCGTGCCCGATCACTGACGCATTTTGTGCGGAAAGGTGTTGAAAATCTTGCCCTCGATTGATAAACAAGTGATAGCCAGAGACTAAGACGAATTTGGCACCGCCAACAATAACCCAACGGTTCAGAAGCTTGCATCCACGGCGACAGTGCATGCGATTAAAAAAAAAACTGCAATGCTGCTGCGCTTGATCCAAACCCTGGAGCTTCTCATTCAAAAACCTGTGACTGTTGGTCCGCTGGGTCCCCTTCACCATTTCCCCCTCCCCCCCAAGTGCTAACATATCACTTCAATGTTAAGAAGTCATCACAAACTAGCAGGCTTAAAATAAAAGCGTTTTAACGGTGCAGGCGAACTAAATCCTCCCCAAATCCAGAGCGGCACAGATTTATAGCGCTATCTGCGGCAGCAGATTAGACCCAACGCCATCATGCAATGGCTCAGATCGCAGGCAACAACTAAAACACCGGCAATGGGGCAAAGCAGGGGCGGACTACAGGGTCAATACGGATTAAAACCCGACGGATTTTACTACCTTCTATTCTTGCTCGTCTCTCTCTTTCTGGCGAGTTAGCTTTCCTCAAGCTCTTGCGACATGAACCATATCAGAGATTTCCGTCAGCGCTTCACCTTTCGCACAGCTTCAGCGTCTCTTCACTTCCTCCCTTTGCCCCTCCCACCTCAGCCGGCCCCTCATTTACTGTCGGCAGAGTCAAAAAAACGTCCCGCTGCATCCTGGGAACTGGAATCCCGCCCACCCCAAGCGCTGACCGTTGAGCCGGCTCGCGGACGCAGACGCGCACGCGCCGTTCCCCTCTCTCAAAGCTGTTGAGGACACCCTTTCCCAAAGTCCCAAACCCCACCAGGCGGATAAGTGACAACCGCGTTCACCAATAGTCAGCCGCACAAGCCGAGTGGGCGGGACGGTGCCCAAACGCTCCAAGGGAAAGCCACCAATCAACGCTAGGGAAGGGTGGCAAGCAAGTTCGGTTGCGTCTCGGTCACGTTCAACCAAACTTTTGTTTGAAAGATCGCGAGTTTTCCTGCCCTGCGGTTCCTGGGTACAAACAAAAATCTCCCACACTTGAGGTAGGTGCGCTAGTTTTAAAATTCAGCTTCTGACTGAAAACCGCTTTCGTTTTCAACCACTGTGTACGGTGAAAATAAACTAGGTTCCTAAATGTTCCCGTGATTCTGTATTTGCTGAGAATGTTGTTGTTTACCTGTGGCAAGTTTTTTTTTGTGTCTGGTGTACGTAGGCCTTGGCGACGCAGTGACTTTTCTAACGCTCTGCTGGAAATCCTGTCGAGCAGCACAAGCTTTTCACTTCCATTTACAAATTTATTACCAATATAAACTTGGTTCTGTCGCAGTTCGTTTTAAGCCTTCATTATAACTCAAGCTTTGAGATTATGAGGCAATCTACAGTTTTGAGATGAAAGTCTTGATTTTTTTATTCGAATTTATGCTTAAAAATTAGAGGAATTGATGCAGTTTGTTGAACTGGATGTACAGACAGTCGACATGTACAGACAGTCGACAGTCGAAATGTCAAGACATTTATTATTTAAGTACATATAAAGCAGAGGTTTAAAAATCCTTGTACCTTCTGTCGTTTATGAAAAACAGAATGTTTTGAACAGCGGTATATCATTTTCGATCTTGGTTAAAGGACAAATTTATTTCTCAAAATACAGGAACGTGAAGAATTTGTGTGTGTGTTTACATTTTTAAATGTGAGCAAAGAGAATTTCACACTTATAAGTGAGTGAACTTGCATTTTTCAGTTAACTTTCTATACTATAGATGCATCGATGCGACGTCGATTACTGTGGAGTATGAAGAAGATTAGATTAGATGATTTACAGTGTGGAAACAGGCCCTTCGGCCCAACAATTCCACACCACCCGCCGAAGCGCAACCCACCCCTACCCATTCCCCTACATTTACCCCTTCACCTAACACTACAGGCAATTTAGCATAGCCAACTCACATAACCTGCACATTTTTGGACTGTGGGAGGAAACCCAAGCAAACACGGGAGAATGTGCAAACTCCACACAGTCAGTCGCCTGAGATGGGAAATGAACCCGGGTCCCTGGCGCTGTGAGGCAGCAGTGCTAACCACTGTGCCACCGTGTATTGAACACTCAATTTCCTGGTGAAGGGCTTATGCCCAAAACGTTGACTCTCCTGCTCCTCAGATGCTCCCCGACCAGCCGTGCTCCTCCAGCACCACACCCCTTGACTCGATCTCCAGCATCTGCAGTGCTCACTTTCTCCTAATCAGTGACTCCAGTCTAGCAGCTTTACAAGTTGTGATATCACAGTAGTCTGCTTCATCTTGCAGACCTTTAAATTTCAGCAATCTACGTAGACGATTTGGAGTTGAAGACCACATGTAGTGTGTCAAAGTTTGCAGATGACACCAAGATGAGTGGTACAGCAAAGTGTGCAGAGGAGTCTGAAACTTTGCAGAGGCACATACAGTTTGAGTGGATGGACAAAGGTCTGGCAGATGGAGTACAGCATTAATAAATGTGAAGTCTTCCACTTTGGTCGGAATAACAGTAAAAGAAACTATTATTTGAAGGGCAAATAATACTCTACTGTGCAGAGGGGGTGGGTGACCGACAGAAGGATGGTCGGCGGATGCTGTTAAAGTACAGATTTCAGACAGCCCAGGGAGTCCTTGTGGACTCAGACCTGTAAGCCTCTCTTGGTTTGTCCCGGAGAATGGTGTGGAAAACAAATATAGTTTAAAAATTGAGTTGAAAATGCAATTACAGGTTTTTAGATAGATTTAGTATAACATACTGTGAAGGTGAGGGCAATTTAAAACATGAAGTGTTAAAAGGAAAAGCAGCTGTACGTGAAGTGTGGGCAAGAAATAAGGTGGTAACAAAGTCTAGTTACAAGTGATTGGTGAGATGGGTAAGAGTGATAAAATAAACTTACTAGGACATGGGCTGACAGGTTAATGACTTGAGCACCACACCAGGCTTGTATGGATGGTAATATAAACTCTGAATTGATTGTAATTTATGCAGAGTAGAGGCTGTCAGTATATTTAAGAAATCATATTTTCGGACCCGTGAGTCTGGTTTAGAATTTTGATGCTAGCTGGAAGGAGAGGTTGGAGGAGTAATTTAGGTTTTATGAAAATGGGAAACAGAAACAGTCATGGAATGGTGATAGCTGAAAAAATATCACTCCTGGTTAACCTGTCAAGTTGCTGTATCTCTGCACTTAGCTTGATGTTTCAATTGAGGAGTTGATGGAGTCAAAACTTGAGACTTGTAGGTGTAAGTAGAATCTGCTGCTTTTGATGACATAGCGTTTATATGCTTTCAAGACCAGACACTCAAACCCTACTCAGTCCATTGTAAAGAACATCATTTATATGAAAGTATATCTGCATTGGCTATTGTTGGTTCTGAATCTTTGTTTTTTTCTCAGTCTGGGACCAATCATATAATGCTTCTTCAGCTGGGGGTTTCCTTATGGTTTTCAGATGCTGTTATTCCACAGCTAAATTGAGGCAGAAGATTTGGGTCCAGTTTTTTGGAAGAAATTCCTGTAACACCCCTTTCAGAATACAAGAAATGACATGTCTTTAAATCGAAAGTGCTGTTTTAAATTAGCTTGTTGCATGTTTTTGAACATATCAGGTTGCTAACAAAGTTTAGATCTATATTGTTAAATCTTAGAATTTGGCCTTCTAATGTAGTTGTGCTGTGACTACACAGGTGGTTGAAGGAGCAGCGCTCTGAAAGCTAGTGTTTCCAAATAAACCTGTTGAACTATAACCTGGTGTTATGTGGTTTTTAACTTTGTCCCCTCCCAGTCCAACACCGGCTCCTCTACATTATGCCTATCCTTAAATTAAGTGACTTTCAGCAATTTCCATACCCGGTTCAGAGTCAACCATATCACCGCAGATGTTACGGTATATGGGGACCTGGCCAGATAAGGACAAGAGATTTCCTTCCTGAAAGGATGACTAAGCCCCACTCTCTGCAACTGGATCCTCAGTTTCCTGACCCACAGACCACAATCAGTGAAGACTGGGGGCAATATTTCATCCTCAGTAACATTCAATACTGGAACCCGCATGGGTGCGTAGTCTGCCCCCTACTGTACTCACTGTATCCTCATGACTGTGTCGCCAAATATCAGACTAATGCCATTTACAAGTTCGCTGATGACGCCACCATAGTCGTTTTTTGAATCATATAAGTTGGAATAGGATAAAGTACTGATCTAATGCACCAAGGTAACTGTTTGATATTTTGGTGTAGCAAAAATAAAATTTGCTTTTGACAAAATATTTCAAGTTACGTATACACTTTTTTTGTTATTGCCTTTATATGATTTATATTGTGTTTTCTGTTAAAAGTACCAGTTAGCATAATCAGTGATTCTCCATTATTTACAGGTATTTATATAACTTCATAAAGTCTAAGGACAGAAATGGACAATGTGACCCAACTGGTCTGTACTTCAAATAAGCCTTATCCACCCTAGCCCCTCTAAAGCTATCAATGCATCTTCCAATTTGCAAGCTCCAGAATTGCCAGATTAATGTGATCATAAAATTAGATTCAAGAGTTTTTACAGCATGTGATTTGATTTGACTTACTATTTTCACGTGAATAGTGAAAAGGTTTGTGTGCAGTACAGGTAGATCACACCATACAAAGTGCATTAGGATGATGGAACAGAACAAAGAACACAACGTCATGTCTGCAGAGAAGGTGCACAAACAGCGCAATCAACATTAAATTTAAAATCTGAAGCCTAATACCAGCAGGGAAAGAAGCTATTTTTGAATATGTTGGTACATGTGTTTAAGCTTTCGTATCCTCTGTCCGATGGAAGAGGTTGGAAGAAATTATAACTGGGCTGGGACGGGTCTTTTATGTTAGCTACTTTCCCGAGGCAGTGAGAAGTTTAGGTGGAATCAATGGATGGAAGGTTGGCTTGTGGATGGACTTTGATAAGGTGCCACACGGGAGGCTGCTGAGCAAGGTGAGGGCCCATGGTGTTCGAGGTGAGCTACTGGTATGGATTGAGGATTGGCTGTCTGACAGAAGGCAGAGAGTTGGGATAAAAGGTTCTTTTTCGGAATGGCAGCCGGTGACAAGCGGTGTCCCGCAGGGTTCAGTGTTGGGGCCGCAGCTGTTCACATATATTAATAATCTGGATGAAGGGACTGGGGGCATTCTAGCGAAGTTTGCCGATGATATAAAGTTAGGTGGACAGGCAGGTAGTACTGAGGAAGTGGGGAGACTGCAGAAGGATCTAGACAGTTTGGAAGAGTGGTCCAGGAAATGGCTGATGGAATTCAATGTGAGCAAATGCGAGGTCTTGCACTTTGGAAAAAAGAATACAAGCATGGACTACTTTCTAAATGGTGAGAAATTTCGTAAAGCCAAAGTACAGAGAGATCTGGGAGTACTAGTTGAGGATTCTCTAAAGGTAAACATGCAGGTTGAGTCCGTGATTAAGAAATCGAATGCAATGTTGTCAATTACCTCAAGAGGATTGGAATATAAAAGCACTGTTGTGCTACTGAGACTTTATAAAGCTCTGGTTAGGCCCCATTTGGAGTACTGTGTCCAGTTTTGGTCCCCACACCTCAGGAGGGACATACTGGAGTGTGTCCAGCGGAGATTCACACGGATGATCCCTGGAATGGTAGGTCTAACATATGAGGAACGGCTGAGGATCCTGGGATTGTATTCATTGGAGTTTAGAAGATTAAGGGGAGATCTAATAGAAACTTACAAGATAATACATGGCTTGGAGAGGGTGGAAGCTAGGAAATTGTTTCCGTTAGGCGAGGAGACTAAGACCTGTGGACACAGCCTTAGAATTAGACGGGGTAAATTCAGAACAGAAATGCGGAGACATTTCTTCAGCCAGAGAGTGGTGGGCCTTTGGAATTCATTGCCGCAGAGTGCAGTGGAGGCTGGGACGCTAAATGTCTTCAAGGCAGAAATTGATAAATTCTTGATGTCACAAGGAATTAAGGGCTTCGGGGAGAATGCGGGTAAGTGGAGTTGAAATGCCCATCAGCCATGATTGAATGGTGGAGTGGACTCGATGGGCCGAATGGCCTTACTTCCGCTCCTATGTCTTATGGACTGGCCTGTTATCCCAACTCTCTGCAATTTCTCATAATCCTGGGTAAAGCAGTTGCCATACCAAGTTGTGATACATCCTAATAGAATGCTTTCTGTGGTCCCTCTTTAAGAATTGGTAAGTGTCTTTAGCCTCCTGAGGAAATAGAGGTGTGGTTGTGCTTTCTTCACCGTAGCATCAATGTGGTGGATCAGGACAGATTGTTGGTAACTATCACTACTCGGAACTTGACGCTTTGGACCATCTCCACCTCGGCACGATTGAGGTAGATAGGGGCACCTTGCTTTCTGAAGTCAATAACCGGCTCTTTCATTTTGCTGATGTTGACAGAGTGATTATTATGTTTACATCATGCCAGCAAGCATTCTGTTGCCTGTATTCTGTCTTGTCATTGTTCGAGATTGACTTATAACTGTGCGTCAGTGAACTTGGAGATGGAGTTACGACAGAAATTGGCCACACAGTCATGAGTGTATAGGGAATAGTAAAAGGTACACAGTCTTGCAGGGCACTGGTGTTGAGGATTATCGTGGAGGAGTTGGTGTTGCATATTCTGACTGCAGTCGGTGGGTCAGGAAATCAAGGATTCAATTGCAGAGGATGGAGTTGAGAGCTCGGTCTCGGAGTTTGGAGATTAATTTGGTTGCAATTATGGTGTTGAAGGTAAAGCTTTAGTCAATAAGTAGGAGCCTGACATTGTTTTCCAGATGTTCCAGGGATGAGTGTAGGGCCAGGGAGATGGAATCTGCTGTGGATCTGTTGCAAAGGTAGATGAATTGGAAGGGATCGAGGTAGACTGGGAAGCTAGAGTTGATGTGAACCATGACTAACCTCTGTTGAAATTAAATCAACTCAACTCAAATGCTAGCAAGAGCAAAGAAAAAGTTTGTGTATTGTGTATTGAGTCGACTCTGCAGGGTCGACTCAATACATTTGGCAAAACGCCTCCTGTAAGGGGTGTCTGAATAACTTTCACATATTCCCGTTATACTAAACTTCGCTTATCCTTATCACACCTTGAGGCCAAGAGCTTGGAACATTCGAGCTCCTTTCCACATATGGAATTGTTTTTTCTCATTCCTTGACTGTTGCTATGATAGTTTACTGTCCTTGTGAGACTACTGAGAGTCTGGTTTCACTTCATATTTTTCCCTGACTTTGCTTTTCTGTCTGCCTGCAAGACTTTGCAAGGTATTCTTTTACAGATTTCACAATAAATGTTAACTTTCCATTACACTTCCCCCCCCCCCCCCCCCCCTTGTCATTTTATGACTACAATGACAAAACCAAAAAAAAATGTACAGAGCCAGATAGCTATACATCAAATTGCTTAGGGAGCACCAGGCCTTTCTTCAGATGTGCTTCATATGGCGTGATCTCTGCCCCCATTATGTCCTTGGGTGGTGTCAATCCACTATGGCTGTTATGGACTTCAGTGAGACGGCTAAGATACTGGGACACTGTCTCACCTTCTTGTTTGCACATTGCAATTTTGGTCATGTCCATTCAGACTGGGAATGCCTCCCTACAGGCGGTTGCTAGTGCTGCAACAAAAGCATCAAAGTCTCTGTTCTCCTCCGCTTGCGGGTTGGCTACTCTAGCATGGACATTTTGCAGCTGGCCAATTTATGCTTGATTTTGGTGACATCGACAGCCAGTTTTTGTCCCAGGAGACGTCTCATCTCATGTGACGTGGGACGGAACTCAATACGAACTTTGTCACTACTTCTTCGAGCTTATTACCTCCAACCTCACATGGTCAGGCAACTGCCCATAGGCACTTTCCAGTTCCTTCATGGTCCATGGCTGGTGGACCAACATTGAGTACCCTTCTGGATCTGCAACTTCAACCAATTGTGCATGCAAAACCACCTAGTTAGGCGATCGTACGCAGTACTCCCGCCGTCTGTCATGGGGTGATCGTGAACAGGCCCTGGATACCCTTCCATCTTGGAGTGGCCATCCTTCTTTTGGGCTGCTTGCTTCAATTGGTTGTGAGTACGAAGTGCTACCGGTGATCCAGCAAACTTGGAGGTAGCGGCCGCTGACTTGGAACCTTCATAGGGGGGCTATAGGTCTCGGAGGGCTGTCATCAAGGTCAGGATCTGAAACAGATTTAAGATACTGTACAGCTTCATTAGGTTGTTTTCCGCACGTGTCTGCATGTGCGCTGGTGTTTTTATGTGTATTTGATCTGTCTTTTACTTGAGGTTTCCTTTTCCTGATATCAGCCTCAGCTTTCCACATGTTATAAGCACTCTAATTCACAGATTCTATCTTTCCCTTCCGTTTCTCCTCTCTCTCCTCCAACTGCGACCTCCATATTTCCAATTGCCTTTTACTAAAACTTCCTCCCTCAGGAAAACCACATTCCTTGATCCACAATTCTAACTGTTTTACAGACTCTGGGCTGTAATTACTTGGAATGACCAACCAAAAATACAATACAATACATGCTAAGTCCTGTGTGGACCCTCTTTTTGTTTGCTCTTGTTGGAGCCTATTTTCACCGTTACTGGAAAAGTGTTCAGTGCTCTCTGTACCGTTATCTATTCCCTTTGACTTTGCTTTTACCTCCGGAGGGCCCCTCTCGCATTGGACGCGTCCGTCTCAATGCCTTGATTTTCATAAACCAAGAAACCACGTACCCGGTACGTCTTTGGTGATTCCAAGTCTAAAACCACCCCTTAAACTTGCTGTCTCTTAAGCACTCTAGAGACAGCAATCTCTTCCCTTGAGTTTTACTTGAATACCGCGTGAGAGTTCACTGGACTCTTCCTGATTTATTTATTCTATTAAAACGAGTCTCTGTAGGATTACGTAAGCTACGACTCTTACCCCGACCCTATTTGGTTCAGACCCCGGTGCTGGGGCGATCCACAAATTCCCAGTCCTTTCATGCAAAGGGGCCAATTCAGCACTAGGGATGAAGTGAAAGTCCTTCAAAGTGCTGGCGCCAACGCCTCCTGGAAATCTTCAGAATCTTCCCCAGTCATGGGATCCCGAGCATGCCCCCGAGTTTACTGTCGTGGAAATTAAATCGACTGGACTCAAATGCTAGCAAGAGCAAAGAAAGTTTATTTTGGAGTCTGCAGGGTCGACTCAATACATTAGGCAAAACGCCTCATGTAAGGGGTGCCTGAATAACCTTCACATATTCCGTTTATACTGAACTTATCCTTATCACACCTCAAGACCACGAGCTTGGAACATTCGAGCTCCTTTCCACATATGGAATTGTTTTTTCTCATTCCTTGACTGTTGATATGATAGTTTACTGTCCTTGTGAGACTACTGTGAGTCTGGTTTAACTTTACATTTTTCCCTGACTTTTCTTTTCTGTCTGCCTGCAAGGCTTTGCAAGGTATTCTTTTACAGATTTCACAATAAATGTTAATTTTCCATTACACTTCTTGAAGCACTTCATAATTATGGAGGTCAGAGGCACCGAGCGATAGTCACTGAGGCATGCTGCATGAGTTTTCTTTGGCATCAGGAAGATGATCTTGTTGAAGCAGGTAGGGACTTCAGATCATAATAAGGAGAGGTTAAAGATGTCAGTGAATACTCTGCCAGCTGACACGTGTCGGATCTGAGTGCAGAGCCAGAGACTCCACCTGAGCCAGTTATTTTCTGTGAGTTCACTGTCAAAAAGGTCGATCTGACATCTGCAGTGAAGACTAAGAATGGTGTCCCGTTTGCACCCCTCAGTCGAAGCAAAGCACTTAGAGACACCGTTTTACCTCCTTCATCTTGGAGGGAGAGAGAATAATCGCCCACGTGTGCTGGGACATGAGTTCTCAATCTTCTCTCTTGAACAACAGTTTCTATTTTTTTTTCTCTTTTTATTTCTTTTCTTTTTTCTCTTTTTTTAAATAAAACCCCCACACTACTGCCTAACTGCGGTGGTGTTTGTATTAGAGTGGTGCTGGAAAAGCACAGTAGGTCAGGCAGCATCCGAGGAGCAGGAAAATCGACGTTTCGGGCAAAAGCCCTTCATCAGGGCTTCATCAGGGTTCCTAATGAAGGGCTTTTGCCCAAAACGTTGATTTTCGTGCTCCTCGGATGCTGTCTGACCTGCTGTGCTTTTCCAGCACCACTCTGATCTAAACTCTGGTTTCCAGCATCTGCAGTCCTCACTTTTGCCTAACAAAAATAACTAGTCTGTTACAGGAAATAGAGTTTGAAGAATCCTCCCATGTGGGGAAAAAAATCACCAGTAAAGTTCGTAAATCCACAGTCCTTAGTGAGCACTCCATCGCCTCCATGTCGAGTGGAAACAAGCCAGTTCTCCCAAATCTCCTTTAGTAAAGTCCAACCTGAAAACAAAACTCAGGCTGTCCTTGTGCACCACTCCTTGGAGAAATCTGAATTGGATTAGGGCTTCCACCGACACCCTCCTTCGACTGACCGAACTGGTCCTCACCCTGAACAACTTTTCTTTCCAATCCTCCCACTTTCTCCAAACAAAAGGAGTAGCCATGGGCACCCGCATGGGCCCCAGCTATGCCTGCCTCTTCGTAGGGTATGTGGAACAATCCATCTTCCGCAACTACACTGGCCCCACCCCCCATCTTTTCCTTCGCTACATTGATGACTGTATCGGCGCTACCTCGTGCTCCCACGAGGAGGTTGAACAGTTCATCCACTACACTAACACCTTCCACCCCGACCTCAAATTCACCTGGACAGTCTCGGACTCCTCCCTCCCCTTCCTAGACCTTTCTGTTTCTATCTCAGGCGACCGAATCAACACGGACATCGACTACAAACCAACCGACTCCCACAGCTACCTGGACTACACCTCCCATCCTGCCCCCTGTAAAAACGCCATCCCATTCTCCCAATTCCTTCGTCTCCGCCGCATCTGCTCGCAGGAGGACCAGTTCAAAATACGTACAACACAGATGGCCTCCTTTTTCAAGGACCGCAATTTCCCCCCCGACGTGGTCGACGGTGCCCTCCACCGCATCTCCTCCACTTCCCGCTCCTCCGCCCTTGAGCCCCGCCCCTCCAACCGCCACCAGGACAGAACCCCACTGGTCCTCACCTACCACCCCACCAATCTCCATGTACAGCGCATCATCCGCCGTCACTTCCGCCACCTCCAAACAGACCCAGCACCAAGGATATATTTCCCTCCCCTCCCCTATCAGCTTTCCGTAGAGACCACTCCCTCCGCGACTCCCTTGTCAGATCCACACCCCCCACCGACCCAACCTCCACTCCTGGCACCTTCCCTTGCAACCGCAGGAGGTGCAACACTTGCGCCCACACCTCCCCCCTCACTTCTCTCCAAGGCCCCAAAGGAAACTTCCATATCCGCCACAGATTCACCTGCACCTCCACCCACATCATCTACTGCATCCGCTACAGCCGGTGTGGCCTCCTCTATATTGGGGAGACAGGCCGCCTACTTGCGGAGCGATTCAGAGAGCACCTCTGGGCCACCCGGACGAACCAACCCAACCACCCTGTAGCACAGCATTTCAACTCCCCCTCCCACTCCACCGAGGATATGCAGGTCATTGGACTCATCCACCGCCAAACCACAACAACGCGACGGTCGGAGGAGGAGCGTCTTATCTTCCGACTGGGAACCCTCCAACCACAAGGGATGAACTTGGACTTCACCAGTTTCTTCATCCCCCCTCCCCCCACCTTGTCTCAGCCGAATCCCTCCAGCCCGGCACCGCCTTCCTGACCTGCAGTCGTCTTCTTGACCTCTCCGCCTCCATCCTACTCCGACCTATCACCCTCACCTTGACCTCTTTCCACCTATCACATTTCCAACGCCCCTCCTCCAAGTCCCTCCTCACTACCTTTTATCTTCTCCTGCTGAACACTCTCTGCTCATTCCTGAAGAAAGGCCTGTGCCCGAAACGTCGAATCTCCTGTTCCCTGGATGCTGCCTGACCTCCTGTGCTGTTCCAGCAATAAAGTTTCAACTGTTAAATACTTAACCAAACTGACTAGACTTTTGGAGATGCTTCAAATGGAAGATACCAGTGCATCTGAGTATGCATTGCATCTGCAGGTATAGCAACAGGCTAGGTGAATGCAGCATTCTTTGCTGCATCTGCTCCTGCTCTGCAGTTAAATATAAGAAAGCCAACTGGCCGTTGTGATGTGATGACCACTTGATCAGTGAACATGATCTAATGTCCATAGGAAGGCCACCGACAAAAAGCGCACCGCCCTTCTCTTCATTGTTGTTGTTAGTTTCTTCACTTTTTGTGCTCATGATTGGGGAGCTGATTGAATCCATTGGATCAGGCTGTGAAGGGGTGGGTGGTGGTCTGAAGGCATCCTTTACATGTGAATGGAGAAATTCGAGAGACTATGTTAGCTGCTGAAAGTATCTTTGCATTTCCTCTCACATTCCTTCCTTGCCAAGGTGGTTATCAGTATGAAGACAGTCACATATTTAACCGCACTAAATTGCGTCTGCCTATTTCAACATTCTTTGAATTCTTCAAGTCTATTACTCTGTTCACTGTGACATTATTAAGTTTTATACAATCCGTAAGCTTTTAAATTTTACTGCCTAAACTATTCAGTCAATTATAAACAACAATCAGTGGTCCTAAAATCAAACCCTTGGGTACCTCATTAAGGTTATTCAAAAATTATTTTCCTTGGACAAGTTGATACTTGGGATAATGTGAAAGCTGTCAGGAAAAGTATTTCAAAAGTCTGGAATGGCAAGAAAACAAAAAAATGTTTCCTGTGCTTTAGCTATTGAAGAGGCAGTTTCAGTTCAGATTTATATCTCAAATATTTAAGGGAAACAAATGCTGAATATTTTAAAATTTGTTCTCCAAATGAAACTTCCCAAATAAAACAGTCTGAATTACAGTGGCAACTTTGGTAGAGATCAACATTCTTTGAATTTGCAATAAGAAGAGGGCCAATGAAGTCTTAACAATAATTAACAGAATTGAAACAGCTCAGCCTCAAGTTTTAATATTCTCTCAAATCTTAACAAAACATTAAACTCAAAGTGCACTCTTTTTGTGAATAATCTGCATTAAAACACAGCAGCAAAGATATTTTAATACAATACTCTCATCTGGCTAAAGCATGACCACTGACCCAATGTTTTTTTTAAACCGGTATTGTAGGATTTCAAACAAGTCAGGGGCTCAAGGCATTGAATCAATTGGTTTTAAGGTTACATGTTTGATAGTTTTAAAAAGGACATAATGTTGTACAATTTTAATGTAAAAACAAAATCTGCCCCATTACATAGCCTACTAAACACATTGAATTGAGATCCTAATTCAAACAAGACAAAACAGTTACTTGAAAGGATTTTCTGAATCGGGATTTTAACAAACCAAAGTTTTTAAACGTCAAACACTCTCAGCATGTCATAATTTGCATTGAAACTTTCCTTTTTCAACCAAGTATTAGTACAACCTTAATTTTAGCATTTTCTCTTTTTTGCATCCCCTCACTGAAATTACACTTCTAAAAGAGACAGCCCTCGCACCGCAATCCAAGCCACTCTCTTCCCCTGAACAAAGACTCGCAGAGCCTCAAATTTCACCACTAGGCGACTTTAACCCCTTCCTCACTTTTCTCCTCACAGAGGCCCGAAACCCAATTAAACACAGAAAACTCACACAGAGAGCTCAAACTCCAGCATAGAGCGGACAACTCGAACCTCAATTATCCCACCCAGGGGATTTGAATCCAAGTACTGCGCAGAGGACTTGAACCTCTGTTTGTCAGCACGCTTGCAAAATTGTCTTTCGACTGAGCTAATTACCATTTGAGGAATCTGTAGAATAGAGAGCGATCGAGGGAGTGCACCATCTCTGGCACACAGGAATATCGAGACCGACCAAGATTTAAAATCTTGTGGACCGGTCCGTCCCGTCTCGAGACATCGATGTTCTGGGCAACCGTTGACACCTTCTGATCGTAACTATTTGTTTGGATCCTGCTGACTATGCTCGATTATCCGAAGATCAATTATCCCCGCTCTGAGGGGCGGTGTGCTGCTGCCTAGTCTCCTGAACATGGAGCGGACTTAGCAAGTGCTCACTGTGTCAATCCCATTGAACCGATGGGGTTGGGGGGTGGCTTCAGCAATGCTGCAGGTCCCTTGCACACAAGTGTGTGTCTGCTCAGAAACAAACCCTGAGACACAGAGGGAGCGAGGAAAAAGGAAGCTTCAGAAAACTCGAAGCCCCAGAGGAGAGCCATTGAATCAATTAACCGAATAATCAATTATCTGGACACAATGGTGCCTGCCCAGCTCATTCAGATAATCTAGGTTCCTCTGTATTGTCATCCCATTTCTCCCCCTCAGTCGAAACAAAATGATCAGAGACATAGTATAGTTTTACTTCCTTCATCTTTATTCCAGGCCTGGAGGGAGAGAGAACGATCGTCCATGTGCGCAGGGACATGAGTTTTCTGTCTTCTCTCTTGAACAACATGAACAAATGAATTATATAATAATTTTACAGGCAGGAGCATATTAATTGGGTGACCGTTACAATCGAGTGTCAGTAGCAAACATTAAGTCATCTGGTGTTACACATTGAATGCTCTTGACTGGCTTCACATAATGAATACTTTCACCTTGTTAAACTGACCCTACATACTAAATGCTTCCAATTTGTTAAATGGCTCTACGTATTGAATGCTTTTCCACCTTGTTAACCCATTACCCATGCCCCCAGCACCCCATTGTTAACTGCAAGTTTTTAACTGATCTGGGTCATGTTCAGCTGAACCTCTCTTGTTTCATTAAACTTAACTCTTTCCCTGCTCATACCTGAAATGCATTCTCAAGGAGACAGGTGCATTTGAGCCTGATTGGGCAAGTAATGTGGTCTCACTAACCACCTGTTCAAAATAAGCATAGAATGCTTTGAGAGCGTCAAAGAGGGATGTAATTCTGCCCATTATTCCATTCTGTTTCATTATGTAGCTTGATATATTGTGTAAGCCTTGCCACAAATGATGGGTGTCCATGTGGTAAGTTTGGATCTCTAGCTTCGTCTGGTATTGCTTTTTGGTGTCTCTAATGGCCTTATGTTGGTCGTACATGAATTTCCTGTAAAGGTCAGGCTCGTGTGACTTGAACATTTCACACCTGGACTTCAGATTAACTTCTTTGGCAGGCAGATTTCTACAAACTTGCTAATGAAGTCTGTAACAGTAGTGGTGTACTTATTTAGGTTGGCTGCTGAATTCTCAAATGTGGCACAGTCCACTGATTCCAAGCAGTCCTGCAGAAGTTCTTCTGCTGCCTCAGACCAGCACTGTATTACTTCCTGTAATCGAACATTCATCTGTTCTAATTCTATTTTCCAGCAGTTTGCCCACAACCTTCTATGCAATGGTGTTTTAAATGCTCATCTAAATTGCTCTTAAGTATCTTGAGGGCTCCTGCTTCTACCACCCTCCTGGAGGAGGAGGGGGGAACAATTTGCTCAAATCCACTTAAACTTTCTACCCCTTACCATAATGTTAGGTTCTTTTCCTGAAGTTTCACACGAGATGCAATTCACACACACCAACTTCTACAAACGGTTAAAGTTTAATAAAGCTTGTATAAGCTAGGTGACCCCCTTTTTGACCCTCTTCGCAGGCAAGTCAAAGTGAGGCCCTGAACAACGAAAACACATCTCCTTTTATACAAGTCAGTTGGCTATACCTACAGATACTCTGGCCAATCCCCCATAGTCACATGCAATTCAAGACAACCCCCAGTCACATGTTACCCCAGGTACAGTGGTAGAATGAGGTCGAAAGAGATTGATAGTTTAATTTGTTGATAGTAGGGGAATAGTTGCAAATGACTGTAATTGGGATGTGAGTGATTCACACTCTTGCATGAATGTCATCCCCACCCACTTCCAGAATGTTCAGCTTTGCAGTATATTATATTAATGTTCAGAGAGAGATTCCCATTTAATCTTTTAACATTACAATAAAACCATGCCCCTGGTTATTCACCCCTCTACTAAAGGTAAACGTTTATCCTGATTTGTGCTCCTGAGAACTTTGTACACCTCAGTCAGATCCAGCCCTCAACCCTCTGCTCTAAGGAAAATAATCCCACTCTGCCTAGACTCTGCATAGCTGAACTGCTCTTGCCTAGGCATCATCCTGGTGAAGCTGTTCTGCACCCTCGCTATGGCAATCTCATTCTTCCTATAGGATGGTGACCAGAACTGCACACAATAATGAGCAATGGTCTAACTAGGTAGAATTGAAGGAGATACAATCCTCCAGATGGATCTATAAATGGTGATGAATTCCAGTTAAGTTCAAAAGAGATAGATACTAAGAGATAAAACTACAGAGTAGAAGTACACTTGAAAATATTGACAGGTGTAGATATTAGTTTGAGACACCTCTGTAGCAGTGGGGTCCTGAACTTGGGATTCCTGGCCTAGAGGTAAGGATACTACCACACTACCACAAGAACTCAGATATGTTGCAACACATCTCGGTTGAGTGGTCTTGAACCCGCATCTTTTGGCCCAGAGGTCGGGGGCACCATCACTGAACCATAAAAGACTTAACAGCATACTCTGCCCTTCATTAAATATCTTTGAGTGTAGCTTGGAAGACGTTTCATTAGTCCATTTTAGAAAATAAGAAATATGAAAGTGAGCTAGTTTAAAAGTCAGAGGATATCTGTTTAAATCTGTAATGGCTGGTTTTTAGTTTATTTCAAACTTACAAAACTTATGCAGTCCAAAATTGTAATTGTTGCTTGGTTGCACTCGTTAAAATCTATTAAATTTGAACAGTAATTAAAATTGCTCATGGTTCTGTCAGGATGTGCTTTTTCAAGACTGAGAAAAATGTATATTGCCTAATCTTTATACAAAGGAATTCAAATATTTCAGCAATACTGGTATAAACTCAGAAGGGCAGTGTCCAATATTTAAAGTAATTATTACTTGAAGTCGAAACATTGAAAGGTAGTGAAATAAAACAAACAGATACAAGATGTAAATGGATTTGATAAAAATAACTTGGGCAATTGTTGTGACCTTCCAAAAACCTTCTCATTGCAGCATCTTTTCTCAGATTTGTATGACTTTAACCCTTTGATTAAAGTTTTAGATACTAGTGAGCTACTCATGATATTGGCTGATGTCAACTGGTGAATGTTTTTATGTGCATGCAACAAGGTAATAAAGAGTTAGAAGTGAAGCACAATTTCCGATTGCAATGTGACAATAAAGTTGAGCAGAAAATACTGACTTTTCCTTTTTTTTTTCTTTCTATCTCTACCATATTCTTTGTCCACCCCATTTTTTTCTTTCACTTTTACTTTCTGTAAATAATTTGAAGTGAAATGGACTATTTTAGTTTAAATTTTATGGTATAGATTATTCAATTTAGTTGACTAGAGTGACACAAAAGTCAGATTCCCTGTAAAGGTAATATACTTTTTTGATCTAATAACTGGAGGCACCTGTACCCTTACCAATAGAAAGTAAGTGCAGATTTAACAAACAACTAGCTGACTACAAAATGAAAACTCATCAACAAACTGCATTTTCAGATTATGCCTAAATATAACTCGTACATCAAAATTATCTGCCTGCAAGACATAGGCAAAAGTGAGGACTGTAGATGCTGGAAACCAGAGTCTAGATTAGAGTGGTGCTGGAAAAGCACAGCAGGTCAGGCAGCATCCGAGGAGCAGGAAAATCGACATTTTGGGCAAAAGCCCTTGATCAGGGCTTCATCAGAGTTCCTGATGAAGGACTTTTGCCCGAAACATCGATTTTCCTGCTCCTAGGGTGCTGTCTGACCTGCTGTGCTTTTCCAGCACCACTCTAATCTAGTGCCTGCAAGACATATCCAGCCTAGACATTGCACTTTCAAATGAAAGTTTGTTGAAATAAAAATGGGTGGAGTTGGTAATGAAACAGTCTTAGAAGATGCCATAGTACATTGCTTTTCAATAACTATGCCTGTAGTGTTGGGTGCATTAGTTAGGTGTAAATGTAGGGGAATGGGTCTGTGTGGGTTGCTCTTCCGAGGGCTGGTGTGGACCTGTTGGGCCAAAGGGCCTGTTTCCACGCTGTAGGGAATCTAATCTAATCTAATCTGCATATTCTCTTCTGTGGGCAAGAATAATTTCTAATGGCAGCATTCTGATTTAGTTTTGGGTAACAAATGCATTTTTAAATTTCTTTTGAACGTTTGTATGCATGTTAATTGCAAATAGTAAACACTGAAAATACTTAGCAAATCTGGCAGCATTTGTGGACAGAGAAATGGGATTATACCATTTCACGTTCACCCTTTGTCATGACTTTATTAAAGCTAGTGAAGAGTCATCAAGCTCAAAGGTTAACTCAGTCCCACTCTTCTCACATGTATCAGATCTGAGTGATTCCTGTACTTTTAGATTGTAAATTTTCAGCATGGTATTTTGTGTTTTTAATTATTTGTTCATGGGATATGAGATGGGCCAGAATTTATTGTTCATCCCTTTTTGCCCTTTAACTTGATAGGACATTTCAGGGTTAGGTCTGGAGTCATATGTGGGCCAGACCAGAAAAGGATGGCAGATTTCCTTCCCCAAAGAGCATGAATGAACCAGATGGGATATTTACAACAATTGGCTGTGATTACATAGTGGTCATTAGACTAATTCTTAATTCAAGATTTTAATTTGATTAAAATTTCACAGTCTGTCATATTAGGATTTGGGCCCATGTCTCCAAAAACTGTGGGAAAATGGGATTAGAATAGTTGGTGCTTGTTTTCAACTAGTGTGGACTGGTGGGCTGAAGGGCATTTTTCATTGTTGCAGACCTCAATGTCTCTAGCATTTGTTTGGGACACTAGTGGATCATTAATCTGTTGACATCACCATGGTACTAATGCCTTTTTGTTGTATATATTGATAAACTCCAAACCTCTTTAAAATGAGAGAGAAAATCTTAACCTACTAAGTCTATTCTCTTTAAGAATGTGGCGCAGTATAATTTTAACATGTTTATTCAAGTCTCTTGCCTAGTATTGCATTTGAGTGAAATATCAATCAAAGATTGACTGTATTCAGTAATTTCAAAATGTTATTGTGACCATGACTGGATATGGTCTGAAGTTTTTTTTCATTATACGATTTAATGTGAAAACAGAACATGTATGCAATAATAAAAGAATTACACATGAATTTTCTCATTTTTGCGTGAATGCTCAATACTAAATTGTTATCAAACATTTTTGTTTCAGTTAATTTGTAACTGAATAATATATTCACTCCAGTGACTGGGAATTTGCAGTAAGTCAGGGGGCTCCACAGTGATCAGTCAGCTGTCTGGTCACTCATCCACTGAATTAATTGTCCAATTCAGTTGGGGATAAGCCATTGTCAGTCCTGGGGGTCAGCTCATTGGGGTGTATAAGGAGCCACTACTATGATAGGCTAGTGTGGGAAGTCAGTTGTGGGGATTGGAGGCATCATGCTGGCATTCTGAAGGTGCAGTGATTGTTAAATCGAGACAAGGGATGTAAGACAATAGTGCATCACTTACTGAGGGAGTGGGTTGTTCGTCAACTGTCACAACCACTCTGGCTTCAGCAGGACAGTGCAGCATGTTGGTTGACATAGCTAAGCTGCAAGACTAGAAATCAAGGGATAATATTGGGAGATGAAAGCCTAAGTGAAATTAACAAGGGAACATTGAAGTTTGGTGAGACTACTTGATTACCAGGCTGAG
The DNA here is from genome assembly GCF_037043375.1 of Chiloscyllium plagiosum. Lineage (NCBI taxonomy): Eukaryota > Metazoa > Chordata > Chondrichthyes > Orectolobiformes > Hemiscylliidae > Chiloscyllium > Chiloscyllium plagiosum. The sequence goes on along the minus strand of NW_028270153.1, from coordinate 35,164,398 downwards.
CATGCAACCTGCATTGACAAGCAAATCCTGAATTGCCCTCCTTCTTCTTGTGAATTGTAAATGTGCAATGGAAATTGCAATGGAGAAAGTAGGTAAGAACTTTCAAAAATTGATTGGGTAAAGGGATGGCTGGAAAATGAGAGGCCTTCAAAAATGAGATAATGAGAGTTCAGAGACAGTATGTTCCTCTTCGGGTGAAAGGAAAGGCTGGTAGGAATGCAGAATGACTAAAGAAATTGTGATTTTGGTTAAGAAAAAGAAGGAAGCACATGTCAGGTATAGACAGCAGAGATCGAGTGAATCCTTAGACTACAAAGGCAGTAGAAGTATACCTAAGAGGGAAAACAGGAGGGAAAAAAGGGAACATGAGATAGCTTTGGTAAATAGGTTAAGGGCATTCCAAAGGGATTTTATAAATACATTGAGGACAAAAGTGTAATTAGGGAGAGACTAGGACCCCTCAAAGATCAGCAAGGCAGTCCATGTGTGGAAATGCAAGAGATGGGGGAGATTCTAAACAAGTATTTTGCATCTGTGTTTACTGTGGAGAAGGATATAGAAGATGAAAGAATGTGGGGAAATGAATAACCACATCTTGAAAAATGCCCATATTACAGAGGAGGTGCTGAACATCTTAAAATGCATAGAAGTGGATAAATCCCCAGGACTTGATCAGGTGTACCCGAGAACTCTGTGAGAAGCTAGGCAAGTGATTGCTGGGCCCCTTGATGGGATATTTACATCATCAGTAGTCACATGTGAGGTGCCGGAAGACTGGAGGTTGACTAACGTGTTGCAACCTTTTAAGATCGGTGCTAGAGAAAAGCCAGGGAACTATAGACCGGTGAGCCTGACATCAGTGGTGGACAAGTTGTTGGAGGGAATCCTGAGGGACAGGAGTTACATGTATTTGGATAGGCAAGGACTGATTAGGGATAGTCATCATGGTTTTGTGCATGTGAAATCATGTCTCACAAACTTGATTGAGTTTTTTGAAAAAGTAACCAAGAGGATTGATGAGGGCAGAGCGGTGGATGTGATCTATGTGGACTTCAGTACGGTGTTCAACAAGGTTCCTCATAGACTGGTTAGCCAGTTAGATCACATGGAATACAGGGAAAACTTGTATTTCACTTCAAAGGGATTTTATAAGTACATTGAGGACAAAAGTGTAACTAGCGAGAGACTAGGACCCCTCAAAGATCAGCAAGGCAGCCTATGTATGGAACTCCAGGAGATGGGGCCACTTGGATACAGATCTGGCTCGAAGTTAGAAGATAGAGGGTGGTGGTGGAGGGTTGCTTTTCAGACTGGAGACCTGTGACCAGTGATGTGCCACTAGGCTCAGGGCTTTTCGTCACTTATAAATGATTTGAATGTGAACGTTAGAGGTATATTCAGTAAATTTGCAGATGGCACCAAAATTGGAGGTGCAGTGGACAGTGATGAAGGTTACCTTTGGGTACACTGGGATCTTGATCAGATGAGCCGCTGTGCCGAGAAGTGGCAAATGGAGTTTAATTTAGATAAATGTGAGATGTTGCATTTTGGTAAGACCAATCAGGCAGGACTTGTACACTTAATGGTAGGTCTTGGGGAGTGTTGCTGAACAAAGAGATCTTGGAGGGTTGCCCAGTGACTCAGTGGTTGGCACTGCTGCCTCAAAGTGCCAGGGACCTGGGTTCAGTTCCAGCCTCAGGTGACTGTGTGGAGCTTGCATATTCTCCCTGTGTCGGCGTGGATTTGCTCCGGTCTCCCCCCACAATCCAAAGATGTGTAGGTCAGATGAATTGGCAATGACAAATTATCCACAGTGTTAGGTGCATTAGTCAGGGGTAAATATAGAGTAGGGGATTGGGTCTGAGTGGGTTACTCTTTGGAGGGTCGGTGTGGACTTGTTGGGCCAAAGGAACTGTTTCCACTACTGGAGGGAATCTAATCTAATCTAATCTACAGATTCATAGTTCCTTGAAAGTGGAGTCTCAGGTAGATAGGAGAGTGAAGAAGGCATTTAGTATGCCTTTCTTTATTTGCTAGAACATTAACCATAGGAGTTGGGAGGTCATGCTGTGGCTGTACAGGACATTGGTTAGACCACGTTTGGAATATTGTGTGCAATTCTGGTCTCCCTCCTAGCAGAAGGATGTGGTGAAGATTGAAAGGGTTCAGAAAAGATTTACAAGGATGTTGCCAGGATTGGAGAGTTTGAGTTATAGCGAGAGGCTGAATATGCTGGGCTATTTTCCCTGGGGTGTTGGAGGCTGAGGGCCGACCTTTTTATAGAGGTTTATAAAATCATGAGGGGCATGGATAGGGTAAATAGACAAGGTCTTTTCCCTGGGTTGGGGGTGGAGGAAGGGGAGTCCAGTACTAAAGGGCATGAGTTTAGGGTGAGAGGGAAAAGATTTAAAAGGAACCTCAGGAGCAACTTTTTCACGCAGAGGATAAGACCATAAGACATAGGAGTGGAAGTAAGGCCATTCGGCCATCGAGTCCACTCCACCATTTAATCATGGCTGATAGGCATTTCAACTCCACTTACCCGCACTCTCTCCGTAGCCCTTAATTCCTTGCGAGATCAAGAGTTGATGGTGCATGTATGAAATGAGCTGCCAGAGGAAGTGGTGGAGGCTGGTACAATTACAACATTTAACAGGCATCTGCATGGGTGTTTGATTAGGAAAGGTTTAAAGGAATATGGGCCAAGTGCTGGCAAATAGGACTGGATTAATTTAAGATATCTGGTCAGCGTGTACATGTTGAACTGAAGAGTCTGTTCCTTGCTGTACATCTCTATGACTAGATGCAACCACATCTGGAATGGACAGAGGAGATGGTTATTCTTCTGTACCAGCACATGTGCTCCACTTATGGTGACATAAGGCCTTTCAAGGGGAAATTGTATAAATGGGGCATGAAGCTGATTTAAGAATCAAAAAATTGTACAGTGTGGAAAAGGGTAGTGTGACTCATTGAATTATACCAATCCTTCGGAAAGCTTTCCACCCAGACCCAGCTTCCAACCCTATCCCTGTAACTCCATAGCTACCATGGATAACCCATCTAGCCTGCACATCCTTGGATGTAATGGGGCTATTTGCTAAGGCTAGTCTACCTGACCTGTACAACATCTGTCTCCCCTTGAACTGTAAGTATTCACCAACATGTTATTATATTCAGGGCTGCTTTGCACATATTAGAAGCAGGTCCCCTATATCAAAGATCCATTCAGAGTCATTCTATTGCCCTTATTGTTCGAGTCCTCCATGTCCCTCTCTGCTAAAGCACTAAAGTGTGGTCATGACTGCTGACATTGCCAAGAACATGATCTTTTGTGATCATAGATTTATTGGAACCGTGTCCAATGAATCTAGTCACAGCAGAAGTCGTCATTATTATGGCAGCAGAGTTATGAAGATTCAGATAAATGGAGGAGCAATTGTGCCAGCGATTCCTGTAGCAGCAAGAACCTCCAGTGGTTGCCAAACAGCCTCTCATTATGAAGTCACAGCTGAAAGTCCTCTCAGGATGCAGAGAAGGTGCAGGAGCTCCGGACATATCATCATCTGCTATTTTGTCCAGATGGACAGAGAATGTCCCAGGACAAAGTATGCTAACTACTGATGTGCATCTGTTGCCTGAAAGGATGGTTGGTCATCCTGTTAGCAGTGCAGTTCATGGTAGATCACTGCTTTGTATCATTTTTCCATGATGAGGTCAATGCTGCAGCGCAAACAGTAATCAGTCTTATCATACTGTGCTGCTTGCTTCAGATGAGCCAGGTGCATTGCTTCAGACTAAGGAGATCCTGGAATACTGTCACAGAACTATGCCAACAGTTAGTGTGGGATCTGTGACCTGTACTGTGTGGCCATTAAAGTGACAGTTGTACTAAACATTCAAGGTATTGTCTGCTTTAAAAACTTACTGATACCCTATGTGGAATCTCATAGTCTTCAACCCACGAATGTATCAAGACTGCTTCCAGTGTAATTTATGGTAGAGCTCTCAGTTTTGTATCATTTTCCCATGACTAGGTCAGTGCTGCAGCTCAGGCAGTAGGCTTTGATAACTAGTTGGCTTGCCCTAGGTTCAGCGTGCTATAGACTGTACACACAACTCATTGAGAGTACGATATCATAAGGCAGCTGACTTCTTGATCAGAAAAGGATTCCATTCCATCAATCTACAAGTCATCCATGGTAATCTATATCTGATTAAAGGATGTGCAAATGAAGCAAGGGTTTGTGAGAAAAATCTTTTTTCACACAGTAAGTTGTTAGGGTATGGAGTGCATTCCCTAGAAATTTGGTGGAGCCAAGCTTCATTGAGGCATTCAAGAGAGCATTGGGTGGTTATTTGGATAATAATGGCATACCTAGATGTATGGTAAAAGCCTGAAATTATACTACTGAATAGAGCAGGTGTAGGCATAATGGGCGAAATGACCTCCTTCTGTACCATAATAGTTCTGTGATCTGAGAAGTCTGTGCAATGTACTCTGATGCCTGTATCCTCGAGAACTTGTTCTTGCTTTGTTTCAAGGACTGAATTTCTTACAAGGGTAGTTACTATATGATGGTTGCCTTCTGAAGTCATGGCATATGACTCCATTACACAGCCTCCTTGATTGAGGCCGAGCATAGCTGCATTTCAGCTCATTCTTCCACCACTTATGCAGCAGACTATCGTCTGACAGATCAGGTTGGTGGAATCTTGCAGTACTGACATGATAGAGTGCAGTGTTGGGCATAACAAGCCAAACAGGATTTAATTAACACCGGATTCTAATAGAACTGGGCACAGTGATCATTGACTGCAAGTTTGTGGTCGCATGAAAGACGAACTGATACTATCATTCTCAGAAACGAACATAGCTTTTTTTAGTTTTTTGCCTTAGCCTTTGCCATTGTCCGATTAAAGTGAAGATCTTCAACCGTTTGAAGGCTTTCAAGTATGTGATGCTCTGTGTTGAACACTAAGGTAATATAATGCTACGTGGTGTTACGGAAAGAGTAGAAATCTTTAGGACAGGATTCTAAGATGGTATGACATAAAGATAGTTAACCTGATGCTTGTAGTTGCTGTTACAGTGATTGTTGATAAGACACATAATGATGTATGATAACAATACATATGTGAAAGTGAGTTTGTGTTAGAAATAAGATGTCACCCATACCACCCTCTGAAGCATTTGTATTTAGTTCCCCTCCTCCAATGTGCACTGTGAAGAGCAACTCCTATTTTGTTCCTGCTGGTATGGCTGACTTTAAATATGGTGCCATGATGTCCGCATAGTGGCATGTACTTCCATTTTTGCTCACTGAATGGTTGCATGAATGGAGTACCATAGAGGCATAGTGTATGCATAATCAGGTGAGCAGTAGAGAATTGTGTTGGAGAAAGAAGCTCTAGCTCACAAGAGAAGTCCTTCATGAAAGTTCCTGAACTTGGCATTCAGTCGAGTTTTGGTGAACTTCAGTCCCACATTACTGTTTTGTGGAAATGAATTTCTTCTTCTTCATCAAAAAAGCAACTTTTCTGTTTGCTGTCAATATCACTATTATTACTGTCCTCAAATTGGCTGTCACATTTCCTGCATTAAAACTATGACTACCAATGTAACGTCTGATGTATTTTCACATATGGCTGTTCTGCAAAGACCATACTATGTGCATAGATCTTAAAAGGAATCTTACCCTCCTGTTGACTGTTTGTTTTCTGTGCACCAGCCTTATGGTTGCTGCAGGACTTGCATCTATATTGTTAGAGGGAAACTTGGCGACTATACTTAAGTTCCTTAACTGTAAAACACATGCCTTCCTGTGATTGTGAAAGGCACTCTATAAATGCAAGTCATTTTCTTGTTTTGTTTTCCATCTTGTTTTTGATAATTAATTCTGAAGTTTTAAGGTTTACCTTGTCTTATTTTAATTGATCCTCAGCGACATATTTATGTGTTGTCTTTGTCCTACAGCTGTTTCACTATGAGTTACACAGAAAAACCAGATGAAATTACTAAAGATGAATGGATGGAAAAACTCAATAACTTGCACATCCAAAGAGCTGACATGAATCGTCTTATAATGAATTATCTAGTTACAGGTAAGACTGATGCAAAAGATAACATAGAGATAATATAAATAATAATAAGAGCCCTTAATAACCCAGTATTGCAGGCAGAATTTTAGGAACAAATCTATTTTGCCAAAAAAGAACCTTCATCTGAAGTGGATTAATTTTCCTAGTTTTGAGACCTTGCAAGAAATTGCTTCAAGGAAAGGTTTATATTTTGTAAAAACTAACTTGAAATAAACTGTTCAAATAATGAAAATGGATAAAATGGTAATATGTCAGAATTTGTGAACAGGCAGGTTAATGTTTTGTGTGTAAAGGTGTTTATTTTCTAACTATGTTTAACTGTCAATGCCTATTTTATATAATGCAATATTAAGGGTCATTTCTATTGCATATTTATAAATGATATTTCATCATCAGATAGATAATATCTTTAAGGTATGGAGGATAGAGGAATAGAGTACAAAAGCAAGGATGTTTACATCTTTATAAGCCACTTGTTGGGCCACAGGTGGAGTTGTGTTCAATTCTGAGTGCCAGAAAGATTAGGAAGGATTTTGAGATGTGAGAAGTTCTGAAAGCAACTTGTCAGACCACACCAGGGACTTAAGATCTATGAGTTAATCAGAGAAGCTGGGATTGATCTCCTTGGAGCAGAATTGATTAAAGGGAGATTCGATGGACATGTTCAAAATCTTCAAAGGGTTTTGGTTGGTTTTTGAGAAAAGCTTTTTGTAACTGATCAGAGTTAAGTACTTGGCAAAAGAGTTAGAGGCAAGACAATTTTTTTAAATGATGCACGTTGTGCACTGGAATGCATTGCCTGAAGCAGTGATGGAAGTGTATTCAGTGTTCACTTTCAAAAGGAAATTGGATAAATAAGGAAAAAATAGAGGGCTGTAGGGATAGAATGGAACTAATTGGACAGTTTTTCAGAGGCACAGGTCTCCTATGCAGTATTTTTTTATGATTCCCTAAATGATTGGACTTTAAATTGATTATATGAGTTAGCTGAATCAAAATAATGCATTTTTTTTTTTATTGGTCAGTCAAATTAAGATTTTTTGTACATTGAAAATTTAAGTTAAGTCAGTGGGCACTTAAATATCATAACCATGCTAATTTTTATCAAAGACTTGAGGGTGTAATTCAGTAATTGCTCTTGGTTTTTCTGTTGTGACTTTATCAATGGTATCAGAAGTTTGAACAATTTAAAACAGTACTCGTGACTACGTTTTTTTGCTGCAGCCCTGCAGAGTATTGCAAAATAGCAATACAGCTATTCTGCAAACATTTGTAACTATTACGTTGGAGAAACATATGATATTGAGAAAACTCTTGACGTAATTATGCCAATTTGTCTTAGCATCTGCCCATAAACTGTAGACACCACAACAGTAAAGTACAGTGGATGCTGGAAATGTTCAGCAGATCTGGCAGCATCTATGGTCAGAAAAGTTTAGTTACGTGTAAAGTAAGTGTCTTTTTATCAGTTTGAAATTATTATGAAAGGTCAGTGACAAGGAATGTTAGTTAACTCTGTAAAGAGGTTGCCAAACCTGAATGGTAAAAGCTACTTGTGTTATGCTACATTTTGTTTTGCTGGAAAGGTTGCAATCAAGTCGAAGTCATCTGCAGTGAGTTCAACTTAATTTTATAATAGCAACATATTCAGAATTCTAAGATTAAACATTCAGAATATGTACTGCATTTCAGTTTGTGCATCTTTGATATTTTGTTTTACAGTTAACATTGGGCCTAAGCCAAAATATGGTCCATTTTATAGGAGATAAAATGATCAGGCACACAAATGGATGTTGCCGTTATTTCAAATGTTCTAGAAGTTGTGCACCTTTCTTGGATTGGCCAACAATACTTTTTGTTGCATTGTTTTAAGTGTGGGCATAACATCAGTCAGTAGTGTAGGTAGGATGAGTTTACAAAACTTAATGTCACATTCATCAAGAAGAAAGAAAAAGTAATGAAGGATTTAAGATGGAATGGGAAAGAACCTAATGTTACTATGAATCTAGATCATCTTGGGGTTATTAAGTTAAAGTTTAATTGAAGACCTACCAGAAATTCTTTGATAGTTTTGTTTTAAATTGCAGAAATGGGACAGACTATTGATGCACTAGTGAGGGATTTGGAAATGAGGTCAGCCATCACGTAGTCAGTAGCACATGTCCTGTTTTGTATTTTATGGTTATGCAGTGATTGGATGTGTATGGAAACACTATATTCATGTTAAGCATTCTTTCAAAGTGTTGTGTGTGATGTGGATTAAATTTAATGGTATGGAAAACTATGAAAGTTTGATTTTTCACTTCATGTGAAATTTTAAGGAATAATAAAATATTTTGTGAGAAGTTTCCAGGATAATTTACGGTTTACCTGCTAATACAATTATAATTTAATGTATGATTTGTTTCAGAAGGATTTAAGGAAGCAGCAGAAAAATTTAGAGTGGAATCAGGGATTGAGCCCAGTGTTGACTTGGACACCCTTGATGAACGTATTAAAATTCGTGAGGTGATACTTAATGGACAAATTCAAGAGGCGATTGCACTAATCAATAGTCTGCATCCAGAGCTTTTGGATACAAATCGTTATCTTTATTTCCACTTACAGGTAGGGAAATCTTGACATTCAGATGTTAAAAAGGGGAGTGTTGGTGGGGTCAAAATCTAGGTCCTATTTATTTATAAATTATAAGTAGCATTTGATGAACAATTGCTTAAAACACATATTTGAAAGTTTGACTTGTGTGTATATATACAGCCATAATTCAGACCATAATAGGCATCATAAAATTTATTTTTACGTATAGTTATGACGCTGTTTAACTTCTTCATGCATGTAAACTATTCACCTCATCGCCAACCCCCTTTTCTCAAATTCTTGGAAGTGTTCATTGCCTCCCAAACCTTTGTCTACATTCATACAATTCTATGTACAAATTCCTCCAAGCAGATTTTCTGGCCAAAGACTGCAACAGTACTTAAAGTCATAAATGCTGTTTCTTATAATAGTAGACATGATAAACTTTTCGGTTTCATCCTTCTCACTCTATCTTCAGCAGGAAAATGTGATACCTGGGCCCATATCCTCAGTGCGAGAATGGAAAGAGCATTGATTGAAGGAGCAGTGGCTGTGGAAGACAGGAAAGTTTTCATTAGAGGAGCAGTGAACTTAGCTGATCAAGTTTGAAGTTGTGGGGGGAAGGGGTTGTGTATCTAGAAGTGAGTATGAGTGGAATGCGAGGACTTAGATACTGCCACAGAATCTAGGAGACACTGCTAAAAGGTTGTGATTGGGTGGGGATGTTGGAAAATTCCATTGTGGCTGGTTTTCTCGTGCGGGGGGGGGGGGGTTCTGTGGAGCACTTGCTGCCAATATTGGATTACAGCCAGGTTTAGGATTGCTCCCTACTGAGCAGCATTCGATAGCTTGTGATTCAATCTGGAGCAGGATGGCCCAGAAAGACTAACAAAAGTTATATATACGTAGTGAACACAGCTCATCATATCCATGTGAACACATAAATACATTGGATGAAGTAAATGGATTTAATCTCAATGCATGCTTCATGATTTCTGACCTGCAGGTTTATGAAGAAAGTTGGGTTATTTATCATAGGGCACGGTTACTAAACACCTACTTTTAAAACTGGCAGGGCAGCACATATAAAAAGGAAACTGCATTTGAGTTGAAGCTATGTGGATGAACAAATTAATTTCATTTCATTATTTGCTGAAATTAGTGGATTTTTAAGATTGTGCTAAACCAAGTTGTGTTAACCCTTCCTACTGCTGTCACATTTCATCATCTCTCCTGAAAATGTGAACTCTTGTGTCAGGACAGGTGTGGCATCCATGAGAGGAATAAGAATGTGACTGGACGAAGAGTTATGATGGATATGGAAACAAGTGAAATCAGTGATCAAAGAGTTTTGACAGGACATAGGCATGTAAAGAGAGACTTGAGATGAGTGGGAGCTGGAAGAAAATGAGACCGGGACAGGCTGGGGCTGGAGGAGAGCATTAGATGGGATGGATGGGAGCTGGAGAAGAGGGAGAACATCAGTAAGGTGGTCATCAACCGGGTGTTGATGGCTTAGTGATATTATCGCTAGACTATTAATCCAGAAACTCAACTAATGTTCTGGGGACTTGGGTTCAAATCCCACCATGGCAGATATTAGAATTTGAATTCAATAAAAACGTTTTGGATTTTAGAGTCTTATGATGACCATGAAACCATTGTTGATTGTCAGGAAAAATCCATATGGTTCATTAATGTCCGTTAGGAAAGGAAATCTGCTATCCTTACCTGGTCTTACCTGATGTGAATCCAGACCCACAGCAATGTGGTTAGTTCTTAACTGCCTTCTGGGCAATTAAGGATGAGCAATAAATGCTGGACTAAGCAGCGACGCCCTCATCCTGTGAGTGAATTAAAAAAAATCTGTGCTATCAGGTGACACTTACTGAGCCAATAAGAATTAGGGACAAGAGATAGCTCTGTACTGGATAGCATCATATCTACAACAAAGGAAGACGGTTATGATTGTTGGAAGTCAGTCATTTCAGCTCCAGGAGATGACTGCAGAGGTTCCTCAGGAGAATGTCCAATGTTACATCATCATCAGTTGATTTGTCACTTTATCTTCCCTCCATCATAAGGTCAGAAGTGGAGATGTTCACTTTTGACTACAGTGTTCAACAACATTTGTGACCAATTGAAGTAGTCCGTATCCAAATGCAGTAAGACCTAAATAGTTTTGGCTGATGAGTGATGAATAACAAGTGGCAAGAAATGACAATGTCTAACAATTAAACCATTGTCCTCGACATTCAATAGAACCACCATCACTGAAGTCCCAATATCAACATCACCAGTGACCAGAAATTGAATTGGACGAGGCATAGGTATTCTCTGGCGAAAAGAGCAAGTAAAAGGCTGGGAATCCTGCATCAAATAACTCACCGAAACCTGTCCACCATCTACAAGGCAAAAGTTAGGAGAGTAATGGAATACGGAATTCCCCAATTGTCTGGATGATTGCAGCTCTAACAACACGTCAAGAGGTATGACACCATCCCAGACAAATCAGCCTTCTTGACTGGCACCGCATCCACAAATATTCACTCCCTCCTCCACTGATGCTGCAATAGCAGCAATGTGTACTGTCCTGAAAATGTATTGCAGAAATTCACCAATGCTTCTGAGACAATATTTTCCAAATTATTGACCACTACCAGCTAGAAAGATGACAGTAGCAGATACATAGGGATGCCACTTCCTGCAAGTTCCCGTCTGAGCCAGTTGCCATTCTCACTTAGCAACCTTGAAGAAATGGAAATATGTTTTCAGTGTTTCTAGACCCAGTAACTGCAACATTCATGAAAGCAGCTCACCCATATCATCTTGAGGACAATCGGGGATGGGCAATAAATGCTGGCCCAGAGTGATGTAAATATTCTGCTGTTGTGGTTGTGTGGGTATGTTTGCCGAGCCAGGAAGTTGATTTGCAGACATTTTGTTCCCTGTCTAGGTGACATCTTCAGTGCTTTGGAGCATTCTGTAAAGCACTGCTGTACTCTCTCTTCTGGAATCTATTTGGTTCTGTTTCTGCTGCTTCTGGTTGCTGGTTCCAGTTGTTCATTGTAGTGGCTGGTATATTGGGTCTATGTCAAGGTGCTCGTTGATGGAGTCCATGTCTGAGTGTCCTGCTTCTAGAAATTCTCTGACTGTCCTCTGTTTAGCTTGTCCTATGATCATTGTGTTGTCTCAGTCAAATTTGTGGTCCTTGTCATCTGTGTATGAATACGAGGGACAGCTGGTCATGGCGTTTAGTGACTAGTTGGTGTTCATGGATGCGGATTGCTAGTTGTCTGCCTGTTTGCCCTATATCGTGTTTCATGCAGTTTTTGCATGAAATCTCCTAAATTACATTAGTCCTGCACATGATTAGGTAAAGGGTCTTTTGCCCGTGAAAGTTGTCCGAGTGTGGCTGTCTGTTTCTGGGCTGTTCGGAGAGGTCTGGCTGTAAATTCTGAGTTTGTTTATGTAAGGTAGCGTAGCTAGTGAGTTAGGTCGTGGCATGTCCTCATTGTGTTGTTTGTCTGTTAGGTATCTGTGGATGAAGTTGCGGGGATATCCGTTCTTGGTGAATACTCTGTAGAGGTGTTGTTCTTCCTTTCGTTGGCCGGGAGTGCTGCAGCCTGTTGTAGCTCTTTTGAACAGGGGCCGAATGCAGCTTCTCTTGTATGTGTTTGGGTGGTTGCTGTTGTAATTCAGAACCTGGTCAGTGTGTGTGGCTTTTCTGTACACTTTTGTGGTGCGTTCACCATTTTGTATTCTTTCTACCGTTACATCCAGGAATGAAGTTGATTGTTGGTTTCCTCCTGTCTCGTAAATCTGATCCCTATGAGTGTGATGTTGATAATCCAGTGCGTATTCTCGATTTTGGATCTCTTAACGATAACAAAATTGTCATCTACATATCTGATCCAGAGTTTGGGTTGGATTTGTGGTAGGGCTGTTTGTTCCAATCTTTGCATCACTGCCTCTTCTATGAGCCCAGAGATGAGTGAGCCCATAGGTGTTCCATTGATCTGTTTGTATATTTGGATGTTGAATGGGAAGAGTGTCGTCAAGCACAGCTTTAGTAGTTTGAGCGTACCGTCCTTGTTGTTAGGTTCTCTGTCGTGTTGTCTGTTCTGCTTGTCCAAGAGGTTGGCTATTGTCTGTCTGGCTAGAGTTTTGCCAATTGAATCAAACAGTGCAGTTACATCAAATGAAACCAATGCTTTGTCCTTGTCTATGTTTATGTTCATAATGTTGTCAAGGAATTCCTGTGATGATTGTATAGAGTGTTTGGATCCATTAATAAGATGTTTTCATTTTTGCTGGATTTCTTTTGCCAGTTTATGCGATGACGCCCCTGGGAGTGTCATGATGGGTCTAACTGGTATGTCTGATTTGTGTGCTTAGAGTAATCCGTAAAATCTTGCAGTGTTGATGATTTCTGGTTTCATTCTTTGTAGGTCAATCCTGGCTATAAGTCTGTTTTTTTAAAGGTTCCGTAGTGTGTTGTTTATTCTGTTGGTTAGTTGTGGCATGGGGTCACACTCCCTCTATATAGGTAGGTGTCAGTATCTGCAAGTAGTGTCTTTGTCTGAATATGTTTCTTGATCTTGTCCATTAAACTGTCATTCTGCCGTAATCCGCTCGTACTATGATTATGTTCTTGTCATTTTTGAGTGTTTTTTGGGCTTCTCTCTCTCTTTGGTGTTGAGGTTGTTCGTTTGTCTTTTTTTTGTTCGTTTGTCTTTTTTTTGTTCGTTTGTCTGACTTTGCTGTATCTCTTCAATTACTCCATTAGTTCTGAGCGGACATTCTAGTGCAGCTAGGAAGTCTGTTGTTTTTGCATCTTTGTGATTGTAGTTGAGGTCCTTGGCTAGTATGGCCTTTTTTTGTGTCTGTAAGCTTTAGAAAAGTTTCTAACCCAGGTGTCTGTCGTGTTGTCTTCTCCTTTGTTGGTTAGCTTAGTCGTTTTGTCTTGTAGTGACATTCTCTTTCTGTATGTAGTTCTGTTCTGTCCTATGGTGATAGCCTGTTTGATTATCATGGTCCACTTCTGATTTGTTGTTTTTGAAATTAACAATTTTGGCGCACAATTTCTTGTTTGTACCTCTGTGGTCTGTTGTGTGCATCCATAATCATAACCCTGGTCTTCCTGAGACCATTTTGTCTGACTGTTTCCCTGGCTTAGAAGTATGACACTCATCCACAGACTTCATCAACAAGCACATTGACCTGAACACAATATACTGGCCACAACAATGAACAATTGGAACCGACAACCGGAAGCAGCAGGAATTGAACCAAATAAATTCTATAAGAGGCAATACAGCTGCACTTCACAGGAGGCTCCAAAGCACTGAAGATGTCACCTAGACAGGGACAAAACATCTGCAAATCAACTTTTCAGCTTGGCAAACATGCCCACAACTGTGACAAACAGTACCCAAGCTACAAATCTTTACACAGACCTTGAATATTCTGCTGTGTTGGTGCTTTATAAATGCACGTTTGCACGTTATACAAAATGGAGTAGGGAAGTTTTGGTAAATCTGTGCAAGACACTAGTTGACAATGGCTGGAATACTGCAAACAGTTTTGGATCTGCTATCTAAGGAATGTTATATTGGCATTGGAAGCAGTTCAGAGAAAGTTCACCTGGTATAGAAGGATTGCTTTATAAGGAGAGGTTGACTATTTTGGGCCTGAACTCAATGAAGTTTAGAAGAATAAGTGGTGACGTTATTGAAAATTCTGCATTCCTAGGGGGCTTGATGTGGAGTGGTTGTTTTCCTTTGCGGGAGAGTCTAGGACCAGAGGGTATCATCTCAAAAGAAAAGGTTGCCTAGTTAGAACGGAATTGAGGAATATTCTTCCTTACAGGATGATGAATTGGCGAAATCTTTCCCATAGACGGCTGTAGTTGATGGGTCGTGAAGTGTGTTCAAAGCTGAGAAGTTTTTACTCCATAAGTGGATTAAAAGTTGTGGGGAAAAGACAGGAAAATGGATTTGAGGATTTTCAGATTAGTCACAATCTCCGTGGTCTTGTGGTCTAACCTTACTGGATGGAATCCAAATTGCATGAAAGTAAACAAAAAAAGGGATTAATCAGTGATCTGTACACTTGGCTAGAAAAACAATTCTGAAATCTGAGTGTAGAGATGAAATAGACTTGGGCTATTAAGATTAGCCTGATAGGATTGCGAGTAAGCCATTCAGTCCCTTGACTTTGCTACTCATTCATCATCAATAAAATTTAGCTCTGACCAGAAAATTGAACAATTTCCTTTGGTCTGCATGTCTCAGCCAAATCAAGATCAAGTCTATTTTTTTAAAAAAAGTAACTGGTTGAAGAGAATCTTTAAATAGAATGTAGGTGGGTCAGTAAAACGTTTGCTGAATAGTTGGCAGTAGCATTGGTAAACTGTCATTTTATTTTTCATTGAAATCCGATTAAGAAGAATTAATTATTACCGTATCTGCCTGATCTTCAGTAAAACTTTCTTTTAATTACAGTAGATATTTAATGGTGCATTAATAGTAAATATTTGTGGAGAAGAATAACTTTATTGCTCCTTCTCCATTGGAATCCTCTAGCGTCTGAACAGGTTCAAAACAAATCTGAGCAGTCTATTTGTTGGTGCTTCTGGATCATCAGTCAAAAATGCTTGCATACTGCTAGTAATCGTCTTGAGAAAAGCTGTAAGAATGAATTGATGAAGTAGTTGCCAATGTTAAGACATTGACATTAAAGACACATTGGAATGTAGTAGAGAAAAGTCTTACTTTTCATGTGGCAATTTGACATGAGTTTTAATGTTTGTACTAACTTTCTAAATTTGTGCAAAAATCCACTGGAAGAATACTATTTTACAGATCAAATATTTATATGACTACAAAATTGAAAGTAGTATTTCATTTTTGTTTCATCAAAATAAGATGCTGAGAAGGATGGAGGTACCAATTAATATATTTGCATGACAAGATGTTGAAGAATGCGAAGGAGGCAGTTATCTGACCTAGTAGTGGATTAGATGTGCCTTCTGAACTTTTGGAGGTTAGATAATGGAAAGTGTTTCTGTTGACATCATGATTTGAGGAAATGGCAGAGATCATTCTGGAGGTTGATTGAGTAGGGGTTCAGAGAACCCTGTTGTGGATTGAGGCTATGTAGGATTGGGAAATGTTTCTTTCCACAGATGGTCCCAAACCTGAATATTTCCATAACTTCTGTTGTTTTTATCTTCTGTTTCTGTGTCTTGACTTTGACTGTTCCTTCAATAGGCATTGACCTAGTGGTATTATCACTGGACTGTTAATCCAGAGACCTTGATAATGTTTTGGGGACCCAAGTTTAAATCTCACCATGACAGATCATGTAATTTGAATTCAATAAGGATCTGGAATTAAGATGACCACAAATCCATTGCCAATTGTTGGGAAAAACCCATCTAGTTCACTAATGCCCTTTAGGGAAACACACTGCCATCCTTACCTGGTCTGGCCTACATGTGACTCCAGACCCACAGCAATGTGATTGACTCATAACTGTCCTCTGGGCAATTAGGGATGGGCAATAAACGCTGCTTAGTCAGCAATGCCCTCTCCCCGTGAATGAATTTAAAAAATAACAATGGATTTGTTCGGTTTGTGTACGTGGGTATAATATTTTTTCAAGGCACATATCATAGAATCCATAGAATGCCTAAATATGGAAGCAGGCCCATTGAGCCCACACTAACCCTCCAAAGTCTATCCCTGTAACCCTGCATCTACTATGGCTAACTCACCTAGTCTGCAAATACTTGGACACTTTGGACAATTGAGCATGGCCAATCCATCTAACCTGCATGTCTTTGGAATATGGGAGGAAACTGGAACACCTGGAGGAAACTGGAACACCTGGAGGAAACCCACACAAACACGTGCACAAACTCCACGTAGGCCGTCACTGAAGAGTGGAGTCAAACCCAGATCCATGGTGCTAACCACTGAGCCACCTTGCCATCCCAAAGAAATGACCTCAGGAATTTTATTGAAACTGCTATTTCCCTCCGATTTTTTTTAAACAAAAGGTCAAGAATGAAGGTGACTAAAAACTGATTCAGACTGTGTATTTAGAGACAGTCGGTACCAGGTGTGTAACAATTCGCACTTTTTGTAAAACACTAAAGGAAATGTCTTCAAGCTGTCTCCAGCAAGTATTTCTGGGAGCCCGTTCACATTCTAGATTAGATATTTTGATACAAAGGTTAATCCTGATGCTTTATTCATGCAAGATCTGGTTTTCAGGTTTTTAAATTTCAATTTATTGATGCAATCTGCTACTATCATAGCAAGAGTGCTTTTATGATTTAAAATGAAACTATGCAATAAAAGTAATCTGGATAAAAATGAAATCTGCATTCTTAGTGGCCATCTTTCAAGCATAGTTTTCAACTGTTCTTCGTTTTGATGCTTAAAAAAAACCTGCTCCAGCAGTTTGCAGTTAAAATGTTATTTTGTTACTTCAGCATGAATTAATATTTTCCAGTGACCTAAAATGTTTTTAACTTCAATTTAATATTTAAAACCTTAAATTTCTACCTCATCTTCCGGTGGCATGCATCAGTGGTGGTTAAGTTGTTGAAGGGGATTCTGAGGGACAGGATCTACATACATTTGGAAAGGCAAGGACTGATTAGGGCTAGACAGGATGGCTTTGTGCAAGGGAAATCATGCCTGTCAAATTTGATTTGAGTTTTTTGAAGAGGTGACCAAGCAGATGGGTGAAGGCAGAGTGGTAGACATTGTCTACATGGACTTTAGCAATGCTTTTAGCAAAGTTATGCATGGTAGACTGGTTAATAAAGTTAGATCACATGGGATCCAGGGAGATCTGGCCAATTAGATATAAAATTGGCTTGACGATAGGAAACAGAGTGTAATAGAGGGTTGTTGTTCAGACTGAAGCACTGTGACCAGTGTTGTGCCGCAAGGATTGGTGCTGGGTCCACTGTTGTTCATCGTTTATATAAAACGTTTTGAATGAGAATATAGGAGACATGGTTAGTAAGTTTGCAGATGACATCAAAATTGGAGATGTGTTGGACAGTGAAGAAGGTTTTCTCAAGAGTACAATGGGATCTTGATCAACTGAGCCAGTAAGCTGAGGAATGGCAGATAGAGTTTAATTCAGGTAAATGCGAGGGGTTGCATTTTGGTAAGACAATCCAAAGCAGGACTTGCACAGTTAATGGTAGGGTCCTGTTGTCAAACAGAGACCCAACGGGGCAGATAGTGGTGGCATGAAGGCATTTGGCATACTTCTTGGACAGAGCATTGAGTTCAGGAGTTGAGACAGCATGTTATGGTTGTACCAAGACATTGTTAAGGCTGCATTTAGAGTATTGTGTACAATCCTGGTTGCTATAAGGAGGATGCTATTAAGCTGGAGAGGGTGCTGAAGAGATTTACAGAATGTTACTGAGACTAGAAGATTTGAGATATAAGAATAGGCTGGAAGGTTTTTCCCTGAAGAATCGGAGGCTGATGGGTGACCTTATTGAGGTTTACAAAATGGTGAATGGAATAGATAAAGTGAATTGCCATGGTCTTTTCCCCAGGGTAAGGGTGTCCAAAACTAAAGAGCATTGGTTTGAAGTGAGAGGGGAAAGATTTAAAAGGGACCGATTTGACTCTCTGACCACTGTTAGAAATTAAGCAGGATGCCATTGACCAGGTCCTGGTGCAACAAGGTATATTGCAGTGCTTTAGACTTGCCCCTGTACCTCTTCATTTTAAAATGTTTTTATGCTTACCAAGCTGATGACAATGCAGTGATGGGAGAAGGAGAATCCAGGACTGGAGTGAATAGGGAAAAGAACAGAACATCTCCTTGCCCAATGAGATTTAAGAATTGAAAAATTAAGATTGAGAAAGAAATTGGATATTCAAATGTCAAAGTTGAGATTTTAAAAATAATGGATAAATAGGGAAACTTAAGACTGGATTGAGACAGAAAGAAGGAATGAAGGGGCACGTTAGGGTTTTTTTAATGTTTTTGAAATTCAAAATTTGAAGGACTGTGACTTAAACTTCTAATAAGTAGTGTTCAGATAAGTAGTGGTCAACAATTATCATGTTACTGAAAGGGTACTTGCTGCAAATTTCACAGTATAAACATCAGCTTCAGGTATGGCTTATATCCACACCACAAATACAACAACCCCGTGATATGTAATGCATGTCAAAACTCAGGCAGGTGGCAGACTTCCAGTTTTGTAAAGCTAACAGTGGAGCACAAGTCAGGAAACAATCTTTGGACGTTAACATATAACTGCATTTGCTTCTCATCTAAAGTTCCTCTACAATTTACTTATAAATAATAAGTACACCATTGGATTCTCCACTATATTTTGACAGTAAATTCTGGTCCAGTATAATGTAATCTTTAGCAGTAAAACAGAAAACTAATTTTTAAAAGAAGAAACCTACTGGAACTAGAATGTTCTTGCTGAACAACTGTGTACCAATAACATTACTGGCTGTATTGTTGATTAGTTAACCTAACATTATTAAATGTGCTCTCTACAGCAACAACATTTAATCGAGTTGATTCGCCAGCGTGAGACAGAGGCAGCTTTGGAGTTTGCCCAGACCCAACTTGCTGAGCAGGGAGAGGAGAGTCGGGAATGTCTGACTGAGATGGAACGCACACTTGCTCTACTAGCTTTCGATAATCCAGAAGAATCGCCATTTGGGGATCTGCTTAATATGATGCAAAGGCAAAAGGTAATAACTTCAATTCAGTACTGCACCATTAAATATTCTTAATAGAAAGATTGGTTAATTATGTATTGTTGGAAATATTAAATGTACAGATTTTTTCCTATGCAATTAAAATGTCTGGTAAAACTTGCCATAAACTGTCACATTGCATATAGGACACTGGTATAGCTATATGATTCTGCATATAATTACCTATAATTTAATTGAAAACTGCATTTGTGAAAATCTATTAAATCTTGCACATTATTGTTGTGCAAGACCTGCTTGATGGCATCTTCAATGACATTTTCCAAATGTGATTGAGAGTAGACTAATTTGGTGTAATTGGTTCGGTCTGTCCTGCTTTTTATGGCCAGCTTTAATTGAGCATATGCTGTTTCTAGAACATTATTTACTAAATAATTCTCTGTACTAAGAATTACACTCACAACCACTTTGTCTTTTTAATCTGGTTTGTAATGTGGTCCATTTCCCAGTAGTGGAGTCTCAATATATTATTATGCAGCACTTTGCTCTTCACTGACAGAACATGTATACACATTCTATCTGGTTAATCTTAACAAAATAGGTGACTGCCATTCTGTTTCAATCCTTAGGACTATGCCTTGACCAATCAGAGGCAACTTGCTTAGTTTAAATTTGAACAAAGTTTGGCAGTTAACTATCAGTCACCATCGTTCTGTTGAATTCTCCATGGCAGCTCCTCTACCAATGTTCCAACCAATTATCATTATTTTTACATTTTATACTGTGTGAAAATAAAGCAAACAAGTTCAAATGCTGGAAATCTGAAAGAAATAGCTGGAGAAGCAGAGTCTACAGAAGGGTGACTTAACTCAATATTGACTCTGTTTTCTCTCCGCAGATGCTGCCAAACCTACTTAGTTTCTCCAGCAACTTCTATTTTTGTTTCAGCATAAAATGTTATTCCCTTTTACATTGGTATTTGTGCAAGTTTCCTGATGGGTTCAAGACAAAGCACTTCAACAGGATGTCTTTTTTTCCACCAAGCCTCTGCCACCAAATGTGTATTAGAAAATTCAACACTTTTATTTATGAATTAGTATGAAAGTGCTAATTTCTGTTTCCAGTAAAATGTGATCTTGAGTAGAAAGCTTCTGGTATCCAACTGTGTTTGTCTTTTATAGAAACTGAATTTGAATGTTGAATTTAATGGACTACAGTCCCTTTTTTGTTTTAAATCTAGGTTTGGAGCGAGGTGAATCAGGCAATTTTGGATTATGAGAACCGTGAATCAACACCTAAGCTAGCCAAACTGCTAAAACTTCTATTATGGGCACAGAATGAGCTGGACCACAAGAAAGTTAAATATCCTAAGATGACAGACCTCAGTAAGGGAACAATTGATGAACCCAAGTAAAGACTATATGATGGGACTGAACAGGATTATGAAGCATCTTGCTGTACGTTTACTGGTTACAGTATATGAGACAGGACTATAATTTCACTAATAAATGACAGAACATGTGAATATGACTTTATGGTTAAGAATGATCAGATTTAAGGCTGGGATGAAGTCCAAAGCATCACCAACACATTACATCGGAATGCCACCAAATGGCTGCTGAAGGGTCAAGAGAGTGCAAGATTCACCCCAGTCCTAAATTCATTTTTATGGTAATTTATAACTTTACCAACTTCACGCGTTGGACTGAAAATACTGAGTATTTACATTTGGCTGCTGTATAGGATTTCTATTTGTAGTTTCTTTGCTTCATATGCCAACAGTTCTTAAGTGTATGTTTATATATTTTCAAACCAAATTTTCTAAGTATCTGCCTGTTCTCGATTCAATATCCATACTACATCTGAAACTAACCTCATAATTTATTTCTTACGAAATATCCTCAGCAACGTTATTCTTAATATAGTATCTTCTATTAAAATTATTTGGAGCCAGTTGTGGATGTAACATGGATACTAAGAATGTAATTAGCATAAACTAACAATTCAGTTTACATTTTCTCAGTCCCATTAAAATTTTTCCACTGTTCAGGAAGAAGTTCAAATACTTGTTAACTTTCATTAAGTAGCCTTGCTATCAAACTAAAATTCACTAGCATGTAAGTCATATTATTTAATCTCAAGGTTTTGTATATTTTGTAGCAATGAGTCATTTCAATAAGTTGTTTGTATATAATGCAATTCCTTGCAGAAATAAGTAGTTTATTGATTTCCCAATACACAAGTGCTTTACACTTTGAAATTCATCCGTAGTGCTTTTAAACCCTTCTTTGTGTGTGCATTACGTGTCTTGAGCTTATTGATATGTTCTGTTTTTTAAAAAAACTAAGATGTTAATTTATCATTGCATATATTGGTGAATACTTTGAGAGTGTACAATGGAAAGTCATTGACAACTATTTTAATTAGTTTTATAGCTGAGGAATGCAGATTCTGTGTGTTAGGTACTTTTCAGACAAAATAGTTGATGGTACTTATTTAATTAGAAGAAAGATTAGAAGATGATTAGAAGTTTAGAAGAAAGATTCCAGATGCCATCATCTGTATTGTAAATATTCCCTAGATTGACTTTAAACATGTAACTGAAGAATGATGAGATCAGTTTTGTAGAAATAGATGCAAATATTCATTATTAACAAAAAGCCAAAAGAACTGTGGATGTTGGAAAACAGAAACAGAAACAAAAACAGAAATTCTGTGTTTGTTGCAAATGTTCACGTCTTCTCCCTAACCCCATCACCTACTACTCTTGTTTTTAAAGTTTGCTCATGATCAATTTAATATTTCAGGGGCTTATAACAGGGAAGCTTAACACAACTTTGAGAATGCTTTGTATCTTGGAAAAATCTTGATAAAACCTGTTTTAAATTTTTAAGGTTCTGTAAGGAAGTCATTGAAGTTGATTTTCTGAAAAATGATCCCCATCTGATTTAGTTTTAATACTTTTCTCAGCAAACATACATTATCTTCTCAGTCTAAAATTTGTGTCATTAACCTATTTCAGTCACCCAAAATGGACATCTAAGAGATAAACCATTGTATAGGTGGTTTGACCATACATCCAGTTATGCTATCTTTGTAGTAATGCTGTCTTGTCCCTCAATTCATCTAATAGATACAAAGGTCTTTTTAGTGAATTCAACGGTGCCATGTTAATTTTTTTTAGCTTCTTAAAAAAAAAAGAGCATGTTCTCAGAGATTAAAGGTTTGAAAAACCATAACCTTAACTAATTAACAACTTATCTCTACAAATGGTAAGGTCTTCTAATAGTTTGCATATTAAAGTAACTACTGTACAGTTAAATAAAAGTAGAAGATGTTGATTAAATGTTAAAAATACAAAAAAAGTGAAAGCCCGTAATTAGTAATTTATCCTTTGTAAAAACTATTTGAATGAATAATGGAAGAATTCAAAAATCTGGTTTCAAGACAACTCTTGTTTAAAATGCTGTTATGCAATGCATTATCTTGTGCAGTGAATGGACTGGAGGATATTTATTTTTGTCTGAGTACATGGCAGAATGCTGAAGAATGCACGAGAAGGATAATTATGGTCCATAGACCAAAATATAGTTGACAAGTCTCTTTATGTTCCCCTATCTGCAGCCAAAAGTAATGTGTCTAGTTTCTTGAATTTGCGAGAACTTGTCTCTACTGTCTTTCTAGGAAGCTTTTCTACGTGTTGATTGATCTTAGCACAAGAATCATTATGACCCTGTTCATAAATCATTAAATCATTAACATGTTTTTCTCCCTACTCTTTACTTCAGTTTTTATTTTCATGCTCTCTAATTTTTTTTCCCTGTTTTAAAAATGCTTATTAAAAATGCATTCAAATCTCATTTTTTGTTATTCACGGTTATCATAAAAAAACCTAGCATCACATCAAATAGGAATAAAAATATAGTAAATCCAGAACACTACTACAATGTGCAAAATTCGTGAAAAGGCAATTGTGACTGAGGTCAGAAGTAATTTGTTCTCTTAATGAATCATTTCCACTTGGATTGTTCTAGCTAGAGTGATGGAGACAAAAGATGTTAAATTCACTGGAGAAATGATGAGAAACATGCTTTTTTAAAAAAAAAATAAAGTGTGGATGAATGAATGTGGTACTCTTCAAATTAGATTGGTAAACGGAGAGAAAGATAGTACTATGAAGCATTGAAAGTTGTGTAATATTTTTAATGACCAACTTGAATGATTGGAAACATCTTGAGAATTAACTGAAAGGGTTATATTCTTTCCTCAATTAACAGGAGTATTAACATTATTTTGGTGGCAAAACCTTACATGAATGCTTCAAGTTAATTATTAGTAAATAAAATAATCTAAATTTTACTTAATTTACTTTTAGATTTCATAATTTGTCATTTGGACATAACAATTTATAAATAAAAGTTTTGTTTATGCTTGACCAATATTCTAAAAAGCTCTTCAGTTCTTTCACATTATAATGCATTGTTATGATATAAATTCCTAACTGATTTTAGCTGAATTACATTCCTTGGTTTCAGCATTACTTACCAATAGTTTAGATGTAGAGAGCATGATTAAGTTTGAAGGTGATTCGAAAATTGTCCCTGTGTTAGGGTTTGGGGAGGAGCAGTAAAAAAAAATACAGAAATTTGCAGGAAGATCTTCAGAGGACTGATCAGGTGGGTAGGATGTGAAATGTAGAATTCTATTCTGAGATGTGCGAGACCAACCAAGGCAAGGGAAGAATACTGGGAAGTGTAGAGAAATGGAAGGGCCTTTTGAGTGTTGCTGCAACTCTCTGAATATACCAAGTCAGGGTTAATAAGATGATTAAGAACACAAAGTAGTAATTTCTGGATGTAGGTTTGCTCGCTGAGCTTGAAGGTTCATTTACAGACGTTTTGTCACCCTATTAGGTAACATCTTCAGTGGGCCTCAGGCAAAGCACTGCTGAAAATTCCTGCTTTCTATTTATATGTTTGGATTTCTTTGGGTTGGTAATGTTATTTCCTGTGGTGAAGTCACTTCCTGTGCCTTTTCTCAGGAGGTGGTAGATGGGGTCTAACTCTGTGTTTGATAATAGAGTTCCGGTTGGAATGGCATAGTTCTCGGAATTCTTCTGCGTGTCTTTGTTTATCTTGTCCTAGGATGGATGCGTTGTCCCAGTCGAAGTGGTGTCCTTCCTCATCCGTATGTAAGGATACTAGTGAGAGAGGATCATGTCTTTTTGTGGCTAGTTGGTGTTCATTTATCTTGGTGGCTTTTTTTTTACTAGCCACCAGGATACATGAACACCAACTAGCCACAAAAAAAATGACCCACTCTCACTAGTATCCTTACATATGGATGGGGAACGACACCACTTCGACTAGGACAAGATAAACAAAGACACTCACGAGAATTCCGAGAAGCATGGCATTCCAACTGGAACTCTATCAACAAACACATCAGGTTAGACCCCATCTACTACCCCCTGAGAAAAGGAACAGGAAATAACCACCACTGGAAATGACATCACCAACCCAAACATATAAATAGAAAGCAGGAATTTTCAACAGTGCTTCGCCTGAGGCCCACTGAAGATGTTACCTAGTAGGGTGATGAAACATCTGGAAATGAACCTTCAAGCTCAGCGAGCAAACCTACATCCAAAACCTCAACCTGAGCTACAAATCTTCTCAAAACTCGCAAAGTAATTTATTTTACATGCTGAGGCAGAGAATGTGAGAAAACAGAGTTTATTGCTAGAACTTCAGATGCTGGTTAGGCCACAGCAAGAATATGGTGTACATTTCTGATTGCCACGTGATTGAATTAGAAAATGGACTGAAGAGGCTTAAGAGCATGCTGCCAGGATTGCCGAGGAAAGGTTTGATACGTAAAGGTTCTTCCCTTGGTAATAGAGGGAATTGCGAGGTGATTTAATTGAGGTCTCTAATAGGAGTCCATGTTTCCTTAAGTATTAAGTTATTTACTATTAGAAGTTGGTAGACAAATGAGAGGGGAGTTAAGAGTTTTTAGCCATGAGTGGAGTGGGAGACTAGAACTCACTGAAAGAATGGGAGAGGAAGAAACTTTCAAATGCATTAAAAGTGTACTTGGAGTTTTGCAACCTACAATATCATGGACCAAGAGCTATATTAGGCTGGGTAACTGTTTTTGGCTGACACAAGGGGCTAAATAACTTCGTTCTATACTGTAGATGTCAATGATGATTAAAATCAAGCTACCTGAGTTTAATTTCTGTAAATGGCTGTGTGGGCCACTGAAGAATCCTAAATAGGTCACGCTTGTCCTGTTCATTGACTAATTTTAAGTATAATTCCATCAATAGCTAATAAGTTTTTAATATGTTTATAATACATTGAAATTTATGATTAGTAAAGGGCAATGGCACTCCTGATCCCTCAAAAAGGTGCCCAGAAAGAGACAATAATCATTTCGAATTAATTTCCTTTTTCCTGATGTTAACAAAGTCAATGGGTTTTCTAGCCTTCACGTGATAATATCCTCAAGCAGGACAAACAGATAACTTCATATTAACACTGGTAACAAACCAAAGCCAACTCACTTAGATTGAGAAATGCACATTATATAAGGGTAGAAGCTAAAATATCAACTGAAATTTAAAACAAATGTTTAATCAAGGAGACACTTGGCACTCCAATATAAAATCAGTCCTTCAGGGCCTGCTTAGCAGCGATCATGAACTACAAAGTAATTTAAAATCCCAATTACCTCTCATTCAACAAGAAGTTTTCTAAGTGCCTTTAGATACTTTCTGATTGACCTGTTCAGAGATGTTATGACAGACATTTTGGAGCTGGTGAGACTTGACCCCATGCTTCCTGGTCCTGAGGTAGGGGCACTACCACAGTGCCACAATAGCCCTTCAAGTGCTTTGGATGCATTTGTCAATGATGTGTAGCTGATTGTATTTTGGAGTTCCACAGTAATTCAGCCTGTGGAGAAGTGTAGGAACACTGACAACAATTGAATTTTGCATGTAATTCTGTGTTACAGACAGGAGAAATTGCTGTTCATTTAAGAGGAGTAATGAGAGTAAATACTAACAGTTTCATCATTCTTACCACAAGTATCCAGGCCATTGATTTTGGCTGCTTCAAACATATCCTTAATTTGTTTACAATGTAGACCCTAAGAATTTTGCAGTGGGGCCATTACTTTTGTACATTGGACTCCTACAGTTCTGCTGTTAAAATGATATGTTTTAAATCCATATTACAGTTGAAAATGCATGCAAGGCAAACTATGTTTTGTTCCCAGGAGTAACAGTTTGCAATGGTAAGAACCCATTAAAGTGAAAGAACGGTCAGCACAAAGATTTTTCAATCTACAAAATTCCTGTACTGAGAAGGAAGATGACTGGAAACTGTCTTTGATGATAATAATAATAATGAAGAAATCTGATGGCCCTGAAGCCATGCTATTCCACATTAGCTGCAGAATACTTGCTTAATAATATACTAGTGTCCATAAAATTAGTAATCCATGTATGAAGTTGGCTTAGCAGATTGGCTTTTATATACAAAAACCTTTGAAAGAACTACCACATTTCATCTGCCACAACTTCAAAGTCTTTCACACTTTAAATAAAATAAAATCATTTTGTGCACTCTATTTTATCTGTGAGATGGAACTGGGTGTCTACAAATCACTTATGGGCAAAATGCAAATAGATTTGCTTTCCTTATCCACTGCAACTGACTGAACAAATTGATACCTCATACTAATGTTGTGTAAGTACACATTCCACTGGAAGCCAACTTCTTATGAAGGATATCAATTAGAAATCTGGTGTTTTTTTAACTTACTGTAAGTATTTGTGTTCTGTGAAGAAAAATAAAAAATAAACCATTCTGCATCTTCTTTACCAAAACAGCTGCAGCAGCATCTCCATGTTACAAAAGATAATGCTTAAATAATACTTAAATTCAACTTATGCAGAACTTGCAAACTTGAATAGTGATACTTACTAAATTTTCTGTATGAACTTTCTATTGCTAATTAGATTTCTCAAACTTGTAAAAATGTAAATACAATTACTATAACATAGCATTAAAAATAAAATCAGTGGCAATATTGCCAAAGCGCAAAGTTTGTCATTTTCTTTTAAAAGCTAGTACATCTTAAAATTTCCTCAGAGTTTGTTTTCATTATTTCATTCTTTCTTTTGGTTGTGTAAAATAAAGTTTTGATTACTTTCGCTATGCTGTGAAATTGACTTACAAAGGATCTTAATCCAGTGGGGGTTAATGGACAGCAAGTCCCAAAGCAAAATTGTCAAATTTTGCTGAAAGATTTGGGTGCTTGTAATTAGTTTAACTTGTGAGCGTCTAGTTGAATGGAGTAAGTGTTAAGCGGAAACAATTGTTGGATCTTAGCCAGCAAGTTTAGCTGTTTTGCCAGCTGGCATTATGAAGTGTTTTCATTTCTCATCCCGTCCTGGGTGTCTGAATACCTTCACCTAAGTCAAATAAAATCAATAAGAGAATACGTTTCCAACCCACCTCCAGCTACTGACAGATTAAAGTCTTAAACCTTTCATAGACTTGATGTTTCCATTGGTCTATAATTTCGCTGCTGTTTTGTCACATTTTTTGATTCTGGTGTACTGCTCTAATTGTAACCCAGTTTATTTGCTGGCTATTGTTGCGACACAGTCATTTTGCTGTGAATCTACTCCACCTTATACTTAATTTCAAACTCAATGGTACTTTTAGTTGCATTATTATTATTATTTATTGATAGTTTGGATCTTTTTCCTCAGTCACTGCAGACAGAAACAGGTTAATCAGACCAGCTGGTCAATACCATTGTTTATGCTTCAAGCAAACATCTACCCATCTTAACCTCATCTCACTCCATCAGCATGTCTTGCTTCATCCTCTCTCCAGTAGAAACTGAGCTTCCCCAATCGTAGACAACCCATCAATTTTAGGGAAAAGAATATCCGTTGCTTTAGCCTTACTTACTATAACTGAGAATGTACTTATTATCACTCATGAATATTTATTGCACATTCTTCTCTACCCCAGTTATAACATGGAGTTCAAAACTATGCAAAGTACTTTGTGGGGTCTTACATGTCCACTTTTCATTGGTTTATTCATAGACAGATAGCATAGTGCTTGGCCTTTTATTTTAATCGACTTATTTAACAATACTGTTACTTTGTGTTTGTGCTTTAAAGAGGAGGACAAAATTACTGAGTAAAACTTTGGAACCCATATATGGTGTGTAGTCCAAATATGGGACCTTTGTACAAGTGAATGGAGTAGAAGGAGCACCTAAATAAACTCCAGGCTCAACCTGAACCTGGCCAGCATTGCATAGTGGTCATTACTGAGGTGTGGCTACAAGACTATCAGTTGTCAGAAATAAATGCATCAGAATATAAATTTTACATGACTAGGTAGGTGGTTTGATCTGTCCTTTCTGAAATAACCCGAGTAAACTTGTATGGGACCCAGCAGAGCTGAAAGGATATACTGTCAAGAACAAAGGTTAAACAGGCTGACGATCTTTTCTACAGAAAAGAGAATGGTTGAGCAATGATCTGTTAAAGCTCGTTAAGACAATAAAAGATTGAAGTAGAGTAGGTCTATCAAAGATTTTCCTACTGTCAGGAAATACAGAATTATCAGCAACAAATACTAAGTGGAGGTGTTAAGAAAGTTTTTTTTGCCTAAATAGTGTAAGAATGTGAAGCATATTGCTATAAATAGTATTTATGATGTACTCGTGGGTACATTTACAAGGAGATAAGCTATAAAGGAATGTTAATTGGGCAAGAGGAAGCTCATATGGAGCATAAATGGTGGCATTGACTAGTTCCCATAAGTGGACCATTTGGCCCATCAAGTCTGCTCCACCATCCGATGGAAACATGACTGATTTCCTAATCCTCAACTCCATTTTCCTGCTTTTTTCCATATTTCTTGATTCCTTTACTGACTAAAAATGTCTATCTCAGCTGTAAATATATGCAATGACTGAGCATCAGCAGTGCTTTATAGTAAAGTTTGCACAGATTCTTTGCCCTCTGCCAGAAGAATTTCCTCCTCGACTCTGTCTTAAACATGAAATTCTTAATTCTGAGATTATGCTCCCAATCCTAGACTCTCTCTCAATGGGAAACGGCCACTCTACACCTACTCTGTTGAGTCCCCTAAGATTATTGGAAATTTCATAAAGTAGCATTTCATTCTCCTATATTCCAATGAATACAAGCCCAAACTACTCAATCTGTCCTCATAAGATAATCCCTCCATACCTGTTATGGTCTGTTTTAATACTGTAGACTGTGTCACTCCACAAACACAAATATTATGAAAAATGTAATTTGATTTAAATATAGTGAACTTCCACCTTTTCTTTACCTTTACCTGATTTTACATTGACATTGCCTCTGTTCCAGAAGGGAAGTCCAAAATAGAGTCACAGAGAGGTACAACATGAAAACATCCTTCGGTCCAACTTGTCCATGCCGACCAGGTATCCTAACCTGATCTCGTCCCATTTTCCAGCATTTGGTCTATATCCCTCTAAACCATTCCTATTCATATACCTATCCTTATGCCTTTTAAATATTGTAATTGTACCAGACTCCACCACTTCCTCTGGCAGCTCATTCCATACACACGTCACCCTCTGCATGCAAAGGTTGTCGCTTGGGTCACTTTTATATCTTTCCCCTAAACCTATGCCCACTAGTTTTGGATTCGCCCACCCCAGAGAAAACACCTTATCTATTTATCCTATCCATGCCCCTCATGATTTTATAAACCTCTATAAGGTCACCCCTTAGCCTCCGACGCTCCAGGGAAAAGAGCCCCAGCCTATTCAGCCTCCCCCTATAGCTCAAACTATCCAACCCTGGCAACATCCTTGTAAATCTTTTCTGAACCCTTTCAATTTTCACAACATCCTTCTAATAGGAAGGAGACCAGAATTGCATGCAATATTCCACCGGTGATCTAACCAATGTACTGTACAGCCATAACATGACCTCCCAACTCTTATACTCAATGCTTTCCTTGACTAATAAAGGAAAGCATACCAAATGCTTTCTTCACTAACCTATCTACATGTGACTTTACTTTCAAGGAACTATGAACCTGTACTCCAAGGTCTTTTTGTTTAACACTACTCCCCAGGAACTTACCATTGTGTATAAGTCTTGTTCTGATTTGCTTTTCTGAAATGCAGCACATCGTATTTATCTAAATTAAACTCCATCTGCCACTCCGCAGCCTATTTGCCCTTCTGAGCAAGATCCCATTGTACTCTGAGGTTACCTTTTTGCTGTTCACTACACCACCAATTTTGGTGTCATTTGCAAACTTACTAACTCCACCTCCTATGATCACATCCAAATCATTTATATAAAGACGAAAAGTAGCGGACCCAGCACTGATCCTTTTGGCACACATGTTGGTCACATCATTTGACTGTGAATATTTGACAACTCCTTTAACAAATAATTGACTGGACCCTACCCCTCTGGTTGTGCAGTTGTATCATGTTACAAAATGGACCATTCATAGAATAGTATTTGTGCCAATGCTGAGTCTGTGGGGAGAAAAATAAACCTCAACAGAAGTTGTTACAAGCAGCACTAATATGACAGAACTATAAGTCAAACCACATAATAACTGGATTTGACAGACTCAATTTTTAATTATTTTTCTGTCCCAATTTTACTCTTCATAATTATTACAAACAGTATTTTTCAATAAAATCCAAAGAACAGTACCAATGCCTAAGGCGTGCATGCTTCATTCCAGAAAGCAATACAATCTGGAGTGGTCAAAGTTTCGCTTGTGGAAATGGACAAAGACCAGTTAGTCCAGAGGCACAAACTGATTTTTTTTTCTACAAATCTGCTCTAGCCTTCTACTCAATTTCAAACTCAATGGTACTTTTATTTGCACTGTTCTTGATCCACGTTGAACATTTGTATAGTTACAGACAAAAAATAGATTAATCAGGCCAACTGGTCAATGCCAGTGTTTATGCTTCATGCAAGTATCTTCCATGTTAGCTCATTTCACTCCATCAACATATCTTATTTCTTCCTCTCTCAAGTACAAAATGAGCTTCCCCACTATTAGGCAACCCATCAATTCAAGGGAAATGAATATTTGTCACTTTAGTCTTACCTGCTCAGTACATCATCAGTTGTGATATCTTTCATAAGAATATTTATTGAACCTTCTCTACCACATTTATAAATATGAAGTTCAAACTATTCAAAGTAATTTTAGTGTGGTCCAACAAATTTTTGTTAAAAACATTAACTTTTCTACTTTTTATTTCTAACTGTCTAGAAATAAACAGTGTTTGGCTTTTTATAAATGGACTTACTGAGCAGTATTGTTACTTTGTGTTTGTGATTTAAAGGGAAAGCCAAAAATAGTGACTAAAACTTTCAAGCATGTGTAAAGTCTGAAGTCCAAATAAGGGCTCTTTATACAAATGCATGGAGTATAATGAACATATAAATAAACTCCAGGCATAATCTCAACCTGGCCAGAATGGTGTGGCTGCAAGACTATCAGGTCTCAGAAATAAATCCATTAACTTATAAATTTTACATGGAAGATAGGTGGTATGATCTATCTTTTCATTCCTTGTGGATTTGAGGTGCTGTCCTACATTGCTGGGTATTTCGACCAAGGATGAGGGATTAGATTAGATTAGATTCCCTACAGTGTGGAAACAGGCCCTTTGGCCCAACCAGTCCACACCGACCCTCCGAAGAGCAACCCACCCAGACCCATTTTCCTTTCACTAATGTACCTAACACTACCAGACCTCAAAATATATTAAGAAGGTACTCTAGACCCTAACTTTGTGCAATTCAATTGATCAAACTACTTGTCATTAAAAATACTCCAATTTATTCAAATATTATAGTTAAAATACAACAAATTTAAGAGGAACTTGGAGTAACAACTTTACTGGAAAACTTAAAAGAATAATACATACTGTAACTATGACTAATTAAGTGTTCCAAAATAGTAACATCCCATAAACACACCTTGGCTTCAAGACAAATTCAGAAATCAGATTTTTTCACATGCAATTACTGCAGTAGGAACAGAAACCCCAGCTTCTAGCTGTAACTGAGAGAGGGGGAAAGAATAGCTTTTACTTCTTTAAGACTCCAGCAGCTTGTGCTGAATTTAAAAGCTAAAAAAACCTAAAAATCTAAAACTCCTGCTTTGTGAGAGCTGACCACACCCATCCAGGTTGTTTCTTTGTTCCAACTCTATAAAGAACCCAAAGCCTCACAAGCTGTTTATGTTATCACAAAGTCAGAAGTCACACAACACCAAGTTACAGTTCAACAGGTTTATCTGAACTCACAAGTATTTGGAGCACTACTTCTTTGTCAGGTGAAGGAACAGTGCTCCGAAAGCTTAAGATTTCAAATAAACCTGTCGGACTATAACCTGGTGTCGTGTGACTTCTGACCTTGTCCACCCCAGTCCAACACCGGCACCTCAACATCATGGGTACATTACCACAGTTTGCTCTCCTTCCCCTGTTCAATCTCATGCTTAAAACAAACCAGGTCAAAATGTATCTTTTAAAAACACAGCCTCATCACACACCACTCTCTCCTTAAAAAAAACAAACCATCAATATACAAAGGTGGCTTCATTTTTAAAAAAATCTTTAGTCTTATACTATTATTACATTACAATACGTATACATTACTTTAACTCTAAGTATGCAAACACTCACTGCGACAGTCCATTTCAGTCTGCTTATTTCTGCCACTGAACGCTTCTGACTTTCTTGATCACAGTCATGATGTGTCGGTAATTACGTTCTCTTGTCCACATATAACTTTCAAATTGAATGGCTGCAATTATAAGTTCCATCTAAACAATGTGAAGTTTTGTCCTTCAATTTCTCCAAAAAACTTTAAGGGATCATATACAATGGTCTCAGACACATTACTGGCAATATAAATGTTGTTACTCCAACACCATGCTCAAGGCTTCCTTCTCAATTGTGTAATATTTCTGTTGATTATTATTCAATTTTCTGGGAAAATACACAATGGATCTTTCTACCTTCTTGTCATCTTCTTGCATGAGTATAGCACTGACAGCCACATCACTTGTATCGATTGTCATCTTTTGAATAGCTTTGCATAATTAGGTGTAGTTGACACTGGGACAGTGGTTAACACACTTTTCAGGCTGTCAAATACCTTCTGACAGTTTGCTGTCCACTCAAATTTTCTGCACTTCTTCAATAAGTCAGTGAGTGAAGCAACCACACACGGCTAAAATTTGGTACAAATTTCTTATTAAAAGCTTTTCATTCCCAGGAATTATTGTGTGACCTCTTTGTCGAAGATATGGGAAACTTCCCATTAACCTTTGTTTTCATATCCTGTGGGACCATCTGTCTATTTCCAATCATATGGCCCAGGAAGATGACTTGGGCTTTTGCAAACTCACTCTTAGGTTTATCACCAAGCCCGCCGCCTAAAGTTGATCAAAATACTACGATCGATGCTGAAAGTTAGGTCGATTTATGATTAAAAATCATCAGATCGTTGATGTACACCACACAATTGGGTAATCCAGAAATGATCAAAGTTTGTGAGAAGATTTGTAGCTCGGGTGCTCGTTGCTGTGGTTCTGTTCGCCGAGCTGGAAGTTTTTGTTGCAAACGTTTCGTCCCCTGTCTAGGTGACATGCTCAGTGCTTGGGAGCCTCCTGTGAAGCGCTTCTGTGGTGTTTCCTCCGGCATTTATAGTGGCCTGTCCCTGCCGCTTCCGGTTGTCAGTTTCAGCTGTCCGCTGTTGTGGCTGGTATATTGGGTCCAGGTCTATGTGTTTGTTGATGGGAGTTTGTGGATGAATGCCATGCTTCTAGGAATTCCCTGACTGTTCTTTGTTTCGCTTGCCCTATAATGATAGTGTTGTCCCAGTCAAATTCATGTTGCTTGTCGTCTGCGTGTGTGGCTACTAGGGATAACTGGTCGTGTCGTTACGTGGCTAGTTGATGTAGAGGGACAGGCCACTATAATTGCCGGAGGAAACACCACAGAAGCGCTTCACAGGAGGCTCCCAAGCACTAAGGATGTCACCTAGACAGGGGACAAAATGTTTGCAACAAAAACTTCCAGCTCGGCGAACAGAACCACAGCATCCAGAAATGACTTTATTGGTTAGTCTTTAAAAAGTGGCTGACACATTTTTCATACCTAATGGTATTACTTTAAATTGGTGTCACAAACGCTGAAATTGCCTTTGCTCTTTTGGATAAAAGTATTGCCAGTATCCTCTGACTAAGTCCAAGTTAGAAATATAAGTTGTGAGTCTCACCTTCTCAATACAGTCTTCCAAATGTGGACTACGATATGAATCAGACTTTGTACTGACTTGCTCCAGTCGCTGCAACTCACTTCAATTATGTTGTTGTTGAGTACGCATTCAGTCTCTTTTTGAACCTTTGCCAATTTTAGAGGGTTAAGTCTATAAGGATGTTGCTTAATTAGAACTGCATTTCCCAGGTCTTCATCATGCATAATTAGATTAGTACTTCCCAGCATATTCCAACACATCTCCCAATGTCATTGTAATGATTCTTTCAGGTCATTTTGATTTTCCTCCAAAAGGTAACTTAATCATTTATCACAATTTTCAAGAACTTCCTCATTGTTCGATTAAATTTGAGGAATGTCCAATTCTGATTCATCTGAAGTTGGTTCTCCACCAATAATACATTTTCCTTTTGCTTTCCTTCCCTATCAAAATATCTTTTGAGCATATTTACATGACACATTCTGTGAGATTTCTTTTTATCTGGCATTCGTAACAAATAATTCACCTCACTTAATTTCCTTTCAACTTGATGAGACCCACTAAACCTTCCTTTTAAAGGTTCACCTACCACTTGAAGTAACACTAACACTTTAACTCTACCAGCAAAGTTGTGAACTTTTGATTTCTTGTCTGCTTCATCTTTCATCACATGCTGTGCTACTTTCAAATGTTGTCTAGCCAACTCACCGCTCTATTTAAATGTTCCCTGAAATTTGGCAACTAGTCCAAATATGTGGTCTCTGAACTCACCAATTTCTCCTTAATTACTTTTTGTGGTCTTCTCACCTCATGCCCAAAAACTAATTCAAATGATTGAATTTGTTAGATTAATTTGGTGCACCCCTACTTGCAAAATGTTCAAATGGAATTCCTTTATTCCAATCTTCTGGACAGTCTTGACTATAAGCCTTCAATATGGTCTTTAAAGATTAATGCCACCATTGTAATGCTCTCTGCAATTCTGGATGGTACATTGTGGATTTGAATTGTTTTATTCCTAAGCTATCCATAACTTACTTTGAATCATTTTGATGTAAAAATTGACCCTTGATCTGATTGTATCTCTGTGGGTAGTCTGCATCGAGTGAAAAAATTGTATAACTCTTCTGCAATCTTTTTAGCCATGAAACTGTGTAATGGAATGGCCTCTGGAAATCTAGTAGACACATTCATTATGGTCAGCAAATGCTGATTCCCACTTTTTGTTT
The DNA here is from genome assembly GCF_037043375.1 of Chiloscyllium plagiosum. NCBI lineage: Eukaryota > Metazoa > Chordata > Chondrichthyes > Orectolobiformes > Hemiscylliidae > Chiloscyllium > Chiloscyllium plagiosum. The sequence continues at coordinate 35,128,411 of NW_028270153.1, read as the reverse complement.
TAGGTAGAAGTCCGACGCAATCAATTAAGATCTTGTAAAAGTTTCCTCAAATGTGGGAATGGATATGAAGATTGCTGATTTTATTCCTGCATGAGATTTTCTAATTACCTGACATGTATGACATGTCCAGCAAAATTCAACCACATCCTTATGCAGTTCAGGCCAATAAAAATGTTTTTTTTGTATTTCAGCTTGGCTTTTCTGTACTCCCAAATAACCCCTACAGGTATTTCATGGGTTACCTGCATCACCTCCTTTCTATAATCCACCAGTGATACAACTTGATGAACTTCTGCCTGTTTCTCATCTGCTTGATTATTATGGTCTCCATTTCCTCAACAAGATGCCACTTTTAACATAGTAACATTCTACAATACACTCAGACCCTTCTGTATATGCTTTTTGATATAGTTACTTTAAATTAGATTATATTAGATTAGATTCCCTACAGTGTGAAAGCAGGTCATACGGCCCAACCAGTCCACACCGACCCTCCGAATATTAACCCACCCAGACCCATTTCCCCTCTGACTAATGCACCTAACACTAGGGGCAATTTAGCATGGCCAATTCACCTGACTTGCACATCTTTGGACTGTGAGAGGAAACCGGAGCACCCGGATGAAACCCACGCAGACACAGGGCGAATGTGCAAACTCCACACAGACAGTCGCCCAAGGCTGGAATCAAACTTGGGACCCCGCTGCTGTGAGGCAGCAGTGCTAACCACTGAGCCGCTGTGCTTCTTTAAATTTCTTTGAACCATAAGTATCATCTTTGTCTTACACCTGTTTATTTTTCTCAATCATTTGATCAAACATAGTCTCTGATAATTGAACTTCAGCTTCCTTATCTTCTAGATTTCTCCTCCTACTTCAACCTGTGACTATGTGACTTAGTTACCACACAGTCAGGAAGAATCACAGGATATACTTGTGTAACAACTCAGTTGCCTGGTTTTCCATTGGCTTTTCAACCACAGTAGGTATCAGTCCCACCTGTGATTCAGCTATATCATTACCAAGGACAAATTGTATTCCTGGAACCAAGAGTTACTCCAATACTCCTACCACAACTTCCCCACATTCAACTCTATAACCTCACTTCATATCCTGGAACACTTCTCCTCACCATGAATCCCACATCTTTTCTGGCAATGTTCCTTCAGAATGCATATCTACTCATCTCTCACCATCAAAGATTGAAATGCTCCCATATCTCTTAAAATTTTAATTTTTTTACCTTCTCTTCCTGGCAGATATGAGTAAACCGTACCCTCGTCAGTAAATTCTTTAAAGAGATCTGGCACTTTTTTCTCAACCAACCCCTGATCAGATTGTACATTCTGTTCCAGGTATTTAGTTTCCACTGTACTTTCCTTTACCACTTCAATAAAACTCATTGGTTTATCCTGTTTTCCCACACTTGTCTTCTCAGGGCTTTGTGACTTCATGTGGCCTACTTTATTGCAGTGAAAACACTTGAGCTTTTTTTAATTCACTTTCTCCCTTACGGGTTTCCTTTTTACCCTGTGGTCAACTATCTGCACTATTTTCAATGAGATGTCTTGTCCCTTACCACCTGAGGATTTCTCTTTTCCCCAATTTCTATCCCTCACAGACTCAATTGATGTCAGAAGCCAAACTTTGATTTATGAACCAAATCATAATCATCTGCCATTCCCGCTGCTTACCTTGCCATTTTAACTCTCTGTTCTTCCAAATGAGTTCTCACTACTTCAGGAAGTGAATTTTTGAACTCCTCCAAAATAATGACCTCTCTAAGAATGCCATATGTTTGATCTATTTTCAATGCCCTTATCCACCTATCAAAATTACTTTGATCTTTTCAAACTCAATGTATGTTTGACCAGGGTCTCTCTGTAGTTTCCTGAAATGTCCGTAGGTTTCTGGTACTAGCTTATATGCACTTAAGAAGGCATTTTTCACCTCATTATTCTCCCCAGATACCTCCTCTGATAGTGATGCAAATATTTCACTAGGTTCAGAGTATTCAAGAAGATTTGTAGCTCAGGTTGTGGATGGGGTGTTGACTTGCTCACTGAGCTGGTAAGTTGATTTGCAGACATTTTGTCATCATGCTCGGTTACATCACTAGTGCACCTCTGGTGAAATGTTGGTGTTCTGTCCCGCTTGCTATTTATGTGTCTGGGTCCATTGGAGTTGGTGATGTCATTTCCGGTTTTGTTGCTGGTTCTGTTTCTTAGTGGTTGGTATATGGGGACCAACTCTACATGTTTATTAACAGAGTTCCAGGTTGAGTGCCGGGCTTCCAGGAATTCTTGTGCATGTCTCTGTTGGGCTTGTCCAGGATGGATATGTTGTCCTAGTTGAATTGGTGTCCTTCATTGTCCATGTGTATGGATACAAGTGATAGCTGGTCATGTCTCTTGGTGGCTAGTTGGTGTTTGTGTATCCTGGTGGCTAATTTTCTTCCTGTTTGGCACAACAAAATAACAAAATATGTTCGGACACACTGGCCACACTGCCATACATAAAGGACATATGACCACCAGACTACTCTGACCCCTGGGTATCGTGGTAGCCCACAAACCAACTACTACATCATGACAGCTACTAACAAATATAAAGGATCCCATACTCACAACCAACAGGACCAACATTAAATATAAAATACCAGGGAAAGACTGCCTAAAGCACTACACAGGCAAACAGGAAGGAAATTAGCCACCAAGATGCACGTACACTGACTAGCCATCAAAAGACATGACCAGCTATCACATACATCCATTCACATGGACAATGAAGACACCAGTTCGACTGGGACAATGTATCCATCCTAGACAAGCTAAACAGAGACATGCAAGAGAATTCCTGGAAGCCTGGCACTCAACCTGGAACTCCATTAACAAACACGTAGAGTTGGATTCCATATACCAACCACTAAGAAACAGAATCAGCAACAAAACCGGAAATGACTCCACCAACCCCAGCAGAACCAGACACGTAAATAGCAAGCCGGACAGAACACCAACTAATTAGCGAAGGGACGCTCTCGATGTTGCCTAGAATAGTGACAAAACATCTGCAAAAAAAGTTACTAGATCAACGAGCAAGTCAACAATCTCACCTCACTAGCTCTACCTACCAACTTTGTTTGGATCGACAATAGCCACATTTGTTTAGCCACTTTCTGCATGAAATGAAAAAGGTTTCTACTCCTTCTCATTGACCTTAGCCATGCTTGGACATACTTAAACAGATCCCCACTGGGCCTTTGGCTACAATGGATTTGCTCATCATCACTATCCTCCTTATTAAGCCTACCTTCTATCTTCACCCTTGTGCTTTTAAGTCAACTTTCCTTTCTAATTGCCAGCTTATGATATTCAAACTCTCCCACTTTTTGCTTTTCTTCTCTTTTTCATCTTCTGCGTGGACTTTTTTTTCCTTTTGTTTTTATTTTGCTAAGGCTATTCTTTTCATTTCTTTTGCTTCCAATTCAAGCTAATTACTTTGCAACTGAATTTTAGCCATTTGCAAGGATTCTGATGGAATTTCCAACAATTATAAATGTTGAGTTATTGCTGTAATTACCACCTCTTTTTGCTAAGGAACAAAGGCAACCCCAACTCCAACTGGTCTGCCAATTCCAAAAACCTTCCCTTGCTCAGTTTCTGTAAAACATGCGACATGATTTCTTCCAACCCCTAGGAAACTCTGAGTGACTGAAAGCACCACATGAAGCACACACTGTTTACACCAATTGAATTCAACACTTGAAACAAAAGACACAAATACTTACCACTCACTGCTGTTGAGTCTGATAATCCTAAACAATTTAGAGAGTCTGATCCTGACAAGAACCCACGATTTTTATGGATCAGGTCAGACCCCCTCAAAATATATTAAGAAGGTAGCCCAGACCCTATTGTTTTCTTATTTCATGTGAGGAGCTGTATTCCAGATGCGATTTGATTGGTCAAACTACTCAACATTAAGCAAAAATACGAGATATTTAAACATTATAATTGAAATACAACAAAAGAAATTAGAATTTGGAGTAACTTAACTCTAATGGTAAACTTAACAGAATAATAGACGCAGTAACTATCACTAATTAACTGTTTCAATACAATAACATACCACAAATACACCCCTTGGCAAAAAGGCAAATTCATAAATCAGATTTTTTCACATGCAGCACACACAATAGGAAGATAAACCCCAGCTTTTAGTTATCACTGAGAGAGGGGAAAGAATAGCTTCTATTTCTTCAAGACTCCAGCAGATTCTGTTGAATCTAAAAACAACAAAAACTAGAAATCCTAGTCGATAAGAGCTGACCACACCCATCCAGGTTGTTTCTATTGTTTTGATTCCAAAAGAAATCAATGCTTCATAAGCTATTTACATTACCACAGACTGCTCTGCATCTTCCATTCAGTGTCTCTCTCTTAAAAGAAACCAGGACAAACAGTTCTCATGCAAGATTATTCCATTCCCTCTTCTCAGGGTCTTAAGAGCATGTTGCTGCTGATGACATCAAATAAGATGACACCATCTTATATATCATCATGTTATTAACACATTCATTCTTATTCCAATATAATTGCAAAATGTTACAAAGAGGAGTCGTCTTAGTAATTGAGGATATAAACACATCAATATAGAGGATATAACAAGAAGGGAGAACTAGCCATTTGTATAAAGAACTGGCTCAAAGATAGAAGACAGAGGGTGGTGGTGGAGGGTTGTTATTCAGACTGGAGACCTGTGACCACTTCTTTTCGTCATTTATATAGATGACTTGGATGAGATCAGAGGTATAGTTAATAAGTAAGTTTGCAGATGACACCAAAATTGGAGGTGTAGTGGACAGCGAAAATTACAACAGGATCTTGATCAGATGGGCCAATGGGCTAAAAAGTGGTAGATGGAATTTAATTCAGATAAAGGCGAGGTGCTGCATTTTGGGAAAGCAAATCTTAGCAAGACTTATATACTTAATGGTATGGTCCTTGGAAGTGTTGCTGAACAAAGAGACATTGGAGTGCAGATTCATTGCTCCTTGAAAGTGGAGTCACAGGTAGATAGGATAGTGAAGAATGCGTTTGGTATGCTTTCTTTTATTGGTTAGAGTATTGAGTACAGGAGGTGGGACGTCATGTTGCAGCTGTACAGGACATTGATTAGGCCACTGTTGGAATATTGCATGCAATTCTGGTCTCCTTCCTATTAGAAAGATGTGAAATTTGAAAGGGTTCAGAAAAGAGTTACAAGGATGTTGCCAGGGTTGGAGGATTTGAGCTATAGGGAGAGGCTGAATAGGCTGGGGCTGTTTTCTCTGGAGTGTCAGAGACTGAAGAGTGACCTTACAGAAGTTTATAAAATCATGAGGGGCATGGATAGGATAAATAGAAAAGTCTTTTCCCTGGGGTCAGGGAGTCCAGAACTAGAGGGCATAGATCTAGGGTGAGAGGGGAATGTTATAAAAGAGACCTAAGGGGCAACTTTTTTATGGAGCAGGTAGTACATGTATGAAATGAGCTGCCAGAGGATGTGATGGAGGCTGGTACAATTGCAGCATTTAAAAGGCATTTGGTTGGGTATATGAATAAGAAGGGTTTGGAGGGATATGGGCGGGTGCTGGCAAGTGGGACTAGATTGGATTGGGATATCTGGTCAGTATGGATGAATTGGACCGGAGGGTCTGTTTCTGTGCTATGCATCTCTATGACTCTAAATAAGCAGCTAATGGAAATGTTGAGTTGAATTAAGCAAATTATTTTAATTTTAATTTTAGAACATTGGGTTTCATTGGTTTATATTTGATTGATTAGAGTAATTTTTCTCCCAAACAATTTGGATACTTTCCCACAATATGTAGTATACCTGCAAACAGTAAATAATAGCACATATTTACAATGACTCTGGTTGCTTAGACATCTTGTGAGCTAGAGTCTGTTTCAGGTGGTCTGTCTATTGACCAATCTCCACATGTCTTTGGAATGGCTGGACAAACCATGCTACTCACTGAAGCAGCAAGTCATTTTCAAAGACCTTCTTTACACCTCTTACTTTCTGAGATTGTGCGCCATATAAGGTCATACATTTTTTAGGCCCATTTGGTTGATTTTTAATTACATCACCATCCTCTTGGAAGCTGTACCCTCTGCTCAATTTCAAGGCTGTGCTTGAACAGCCTTTGTCTGAAATGTTATCTCTAACACACTTATCAAACTCCAATGCTGGCGTGAAGGAAACGTTTTTATGGCGAGACAATGAGGTGACTTTTCTCTCACAGCTCCAGCACAGTTTAAAAACCAATTTGCAGATTTTAGTAAATCTGTGTCTTAACTGAATTGCTTATCCTGCCCTCCTGTTCTCAAACCCACAGTGAAGTTCTTCAGTGAAGGTACCAATTTATTCTTTGATCTTCCAGTTCATCACCAAGCAACACACACAAACCAGGACTCCACCACAACTATATATGTTCATTAATGCGAAAACAAGTTATATGATTCAAAGTAATTAATATAACAGTAAATAATGCATTGGCTTATAGGAAATTTGTGTGTTTGCATGTGCATATGAGCTTGCATCTGGCTGTGTGTGAGCATTGAGTTACAATAGTCTTCCTATTTTTTTTAAGAATGATTTGTCCTCCTTATTCTTTCTAGAATACATCCGTGATATTAAACGATGTTTATCCACATTTAAATCTGTCTGAAGTAACTTAACCTGATTAATTCTAAAGTGAGCAAATCTTCAACATAAAATGCTTAAATTTACATTACTTACATCAGGATTTTCAAAATATCTTCTCTGGAATCTAATGTCTTCCAGAAAGGATCCCAAACGATCTGCAAAGTCATCAGATTGTGCTATTTGACTCATTCGTATCATGATTTCAGTTAACATATTTGGAATACAAAAAATCTATTTCAGTTCTTCTTGTCAAGTTTTTGTTTCAAACTTTTCCAATGATAAATTACTATCTCCACAGTTATAATAGAAATTATTGACGTGAACTTGTCATCAATTATAACTCCTTACTGCCCCTGGTGGCGATATCCGAACTCGTCATCTTCATTAAGGTCTGCTTCCCAATTTAACTAAAATAATTAAAACAAATCAAACTTTTTTTAAAAAAGAGCAAAATGCAACCCCATTTAAAATAGACATTGGTATTATTATTGTGTCGCATAATGACACAGTTGATCATTATTGACCGTCCGTGTGTACTGACAAATGGGTACAAAAATTGCTACAACAAAGGCTGCGCTACTTCTCTTTCAATGATTGTCCAGTCTTGCAACAGTTGTGACATCTCTGCTAGGACTGTATCAACGTTTGCACGGGATTCTAGTATCAATTTTTGTACAGGACATCTCATTTTTCCGCGGGAACTTGGAAACCCCCACCTGGCAAAAGCGGACATGACACTCAAATGAAACAACGCCCGACGTACAGTAAAAGTTCTTCGGGCGCTAGCGATGCATGTTGTTGTTGTAACCGAGGGTGTTTTTCTATTTCTGCGAGGTTCATTGTGACACACGCCTTTGTAGTCCCACCGTAAGTGATTTCGTTGGTTCTTTGTCGGCAACGATCAAGAAACTGTTGTAATAACAACAAGTTATCATGAGGCAACGTCCGAGAGAATAACATTGTGCTGGGGCCAAAGGCTTCTTTAGTTTTAGAGTGATGGCTCTGTCAGAGGTAATTGTGGCTCGGAACTATGATTCTTCACTACGTTTGCTTCCATATTTTGCGGAAGTTCCTAAATTTAGTTAGATGTACCCGGAAGTGCTGAAATGGTTTTCGATGTGACACGTATTACTGGCAGATCCGGATCGGAGGAAAAGGAGGACAGTGGAGTTTGGTCTCAGAACGGTGGAGCAATGCTTTAAATTGAATCGAATTTGTATTTCTGTTTTACTCCAAGCAGAAGTGACTCCGTGGCTGATGTTTGCTGCTTAGCTTTCCTGGAAATCGGATGCTGTTGTTGCTCGGAAACTTCCTTTGATGGCTCATGCTGTACACGATGGTAGCCTTAAGAACAGCACCATGGGCTTCAAGCATTCGGACGAACGACAACGTGTGCTAGGAAATGCCACAACTAACTCCAATGGAAAATTCTGGTCAAAGTAAGTAAGGGACTTATTACCGAGGGACTACCATAAGTTAAAAAAAACCCTTTATTTTGACCGTCTACTTCCCGAATAGATATCAGAAAATAGCAATCGCTGTCTAGACTGTCCTGTTGATCGGTGGGAACTGAAAATCACGAGAACTCCATGTTTCAAAAAGGGCCGGAAAAACAACCAAAGAAATTATAGACTAATTTGATCTAATGCGGCCAAGTTTCAAAACTTATTAGGGACAGTGTGAGTGAGCGCTGGACAAATATGAACTGTTCAGAGAGTGTCTACAGGGATCTGTAAAGGCTAAATGAAGTCAAACAAATATTTCCTACATGTGTAAATCTACGACAAATAAAGTAGATAAGAGGTTATCAGGAAAGGTTAAGGTTAATATTATGGAGAAGGCTTTTGATATTGTTGCATAACCCAAAAATCGTAACGCTAGAGAAAAGGTTTTGGTAATCGAAATCCCATATTGACAAGACGTATAAAGATGCCACCAATTTGCTTAGCCCTGATTTTAACCAATCAAAACCCACTCAATACACAGCGTTAAACATCAGCCTCCGTGAGTCTAAATGCCGTGAAGAAACGCGCATATCAATTCGTAAAGATCAATAAATGTACAAAAGTGGTCAGGAGGGTTAATGTGGTCGTTAAGAAAGAAAACAGAGCTGGCATCATTTCTAGTGTGTTAAGACTGAGAAACAATGAGGTGTTAAATAAAAAGAAAAACTGTTGGAAATAGCAGGTCAATCAGGATCTGTCTTAAAAAAAACAGACCTTTCATTTATCTGAAACATTAATAGTACTGTTTGATAGATTCTGCCATCTAGTATTTTCTACTTTCATTTCAGATTTCCGTCATCTGCATTGGCCTGCTTGTCTGTTAGGAGTTATGTTAAACTTATATGGAACCCAGCACAACTGAAAGATATACTTTCAATAACAAAAGTTGAACAGACACAGGATCTTTCTACAGAAAGCAAATGGCTGAGGGATTATCTGATAAAGGTCTTTAAGATAATTAAGGATTGCAGTAGACTGGATGTAACAAAAATTATCCTACTTTCAGGAAGTCCAAAACTACCAGTTATAAACACAACATAGTCATTAGTACTGTGGGAATTTCAATTGAAGCTTTTTTTAACCCAAATAGTATAAGGATGTGTAATATGCTGTCACACAAAATATAACTTTGGCATGGTGACTCCGTGGTTAGCACTGCTTCCTCACAGCACCAGGGACCTGGGTTCAATTCCAGCTTCGGATGACTGTCGATGTGGAATTTGCACATTTTCCTGGTGTCTGTGGATTTCTCCTGGATGCTCCAGTTTCTGTCCACAGTCCAAAGATGTGTAGGTTAGGTGAATTGGCATGTTAAATTGTCCATAGTGTCCAGGGATGTGTAGGCTAAGTGGAATAGTCATTGGGAAATGCAGGTTTATAGGGATAGAGTGGGAGGAAAGGGGAGCAGTAGTGGATCTGGGTAGGATGCTTTTCAGAGGCTCAGTGTGGACATGATGGGCTGAATGGCCTGCTTCCACACTGTAGGGATTCTATGATTTAAAATGAATAGCATGAGGAGATAAGGCTAGAGGGATGTTTTGATGGGGTAGGTTAAAAATGACACAACACCAAATTGTGCGATTTTTAACTTTGTCCACCCCAGTCCAACAATGGCTTCTCCTTCTAGATGGGGTAAGAGGAAGCTCGTATGGAGCATAAATGGTGGCATTGACTAGTCACCATAAGACAGCCCATTAAGTCTGTTCCACCATTCAATGGGAACTTGGCTGATTTGCTAATCCTCAACTCTACTTTCTGTCATAATTCTTGTTTCTTTTACTGATTAAAAGTCTGTCTATCTCAGCTGCAAATATAATTAATGAGTTTCATCAGCCCTTTACAGTAAATAATTGCACTAATTCTCTCCCCTCTGAGAGAAGAACTTCCTCCTCGACTCTGTCTTAAATGTGAAATTCCTTATTCTGAGATTATGTCCCCGATCCTAAACTCTCTCACAAGTAAAAACAACCATTCTGCATCTACCCTGTCAAGTCCCCTAGATTATTGTATGTCTCAAGAAGGTTATGTTTCATTCTTCTCTATTCCAATAAATACAGGCCCAATCTTCTTGACCTGTCCTCATAAGGCAATCCCTCCATACCGAGTATGATTTGTTTCTGTGCTGTCAACTGTGTGTGTCTTTACTAACACAAATGATATGTAAATATAATTTGACTATTTAAATATAGTGCACTTCCACTTTTACCTTTGCCTGATTTTACAGTGACACTGCCTCCGTTCTAGAAAGAAAGTCCAAATGCAGCACTAGTCTCATTGTTTGAAAGAGAATACTTGACAATTTCTTTAACAAACAATTGGCTAGAACTTACCCCACTGGTTGTGCAGTTTTATTATGTTACAAAATGTATAATTTAAGAATACTATTTGTGACATTGCTGAAACAGTGGGAGCAAAAAAAACTTTATAGCAGTTGTTATAGGCAGCAATAACGTGTTTGGGCCAAAAGCCAAACCACATTATAATTGGGTTCATTTCTCTTTTCTGTTCCAATTTTACACTTGATAAATCTTACAATCCATTCTTTTCAATAAAATCCAAAGGATTGTTCCATTCCAGAGAACAGGACAATCTGGAGGGGTCAAATACCCACTAGTGGAAGACCAGTTAGAGCAGAGGCCACTATTGATATTAAGAAAGATTTTCTGTACAAAGTGAAGTGTGAGTTTGAGAGGTCTGGTGTGAGGTTGTTATGTTGAGGAAGCCGAGGGCAGCACACGCTTGGATTGAAAGAAGACACTCACTGAGGAAGTCTTAACTTTCCTTTAACACTCTTGATGGGCTGCAAACAGGTTCACCTGAATTGGGGGATGCTCCACTCAGGAGAAAGTTGAAATTTCATCTTGGCATCAATTTGGCCATGGGATTCTGAACTCCAGAGTACACTGTGAGCCTCATCAGCTGCCAAACAATAACATTGAAACCATTAAAATCTTGCTGTTCCAGGATGTGACAAGAACAGTTAGCCTGACATCAGATCTTTGTGCAGGAATCAATTGTTAAGGAAGTGTTAACTTTAGTGATTATGATGAGGAAAGCCAGGTGGACCTCATAGAATGTGAGTTCCCTGACTGGGGCTGTTAATCTGGAGCAATTTGGCAACTCTCCCTGACAGATAAGAACAGGAGTGTCAGACATCTTGTTCATTCTGTGAGCTGGCTCTGAGGGAGTTGGACCAGTGTCAAAGACTTTCTACGTGTAAGTAAAAGATGACTTTGTGACAGGATACCGGCCTCTGTGGAGTTATTTCATGAACAATGTGCTTAGAAAATCCCAATAATATTAAAGTCTGATTTAGAAAAGGGTAATTGTGTTTGACAAATCGATTAAAGCTTTGTGAGCATGTAACTAACAGGGTAGGTAAAAGGGTATCAGTTGGTGTACCTGGTACCCAAAAGACACTCAATAAGGTTCACACAAACAGTTAATAGCCAAGTTAAGGGCTCATGGAGGTTTTTTAAATGTATTATCATGGATAAAGATTTTGTCCAATTAATCAATGAGCAGAGAAAAGTGGGACATTTTCAGATTGTCAGACTGTGACAATGGAATGGTGCAAGGATCACTGCTGGGTTCTCTCCTATTTACAATCTAGATTAATGACTTGAAGAGGCAAAGAATAATATACCTTAATTTTTGAAACAGGATAAAACTAGGATGTAAAAAAGGTTTTGAGGATGATACAGAGAAGTTACATAGAGATATATATGGGCAAAATGAGTGGACAACAAAATGGCAGGAGGAGTATATTGCAGAGAAGCATGATGGTATTCACTTGTATTGTATGACCAGAAAGGCAGAATTATTTTTAGAAGGCATCAGATTTGTTCAGAGAGACTTGAGTGTGGATTTACAAGTAACACTGCTGTGGATCCTGGAATTCTGAATTAAACACACTGAGAATGCTGGAGAAACTCATCAGCTTTGGCAGCATCTGTGGAGAGAGAAACAGAATTAATGTTTTGAGTCCGATATGATTCTTCTTAAGAACAGTGAAGTTAGCTTTCCTATAAATCAAACAATTAGAAACACAATTGCCATGTTGGCCTTTATTGCAAGGGCATTGAAATTCAAGAATAAAGAAGCTTTGCTGCACATAAACAGGACTTTGGTGAAAGCACACTTGGAATTCTGTGTTCAGCTTTGATCACCGTTTTTAAGGCAGTCAAACAGAGATTCAATTGATTAGTCCCTCGGATGACAGGTTTGACTTGTAATGAAAAACTGAATAAATTTGGTCCCTATTTTCTGGAAGTTAGAAGAATGAGAGGTGCTCTCATTAAAATATGAGATTTTGAAGGATCTAGACAGTGTAGACGTTGAGAGATTGTTTTTGACAGATGGCAAGGTGTTGGAATAAGGAAATGAACATTTCAACAGAAATGAGAATAAATTTTCTCATTCAGAAGGTTTTGGTTCTTTAGAATGCTGATGTTTGCGGATGCTCCATCGTTGAAGATATTTAAGGCAGGGATGGACAGAACTTCTGTCTCTTGGGAAATCAAGGAATGTGGGGAGTGTGCAGGTAAGTGAAGACCAGGCTCAGGCTTGATTCTGTAATAAAAGCAAAAATATCTGGAAATACTCTGCAGGTCTGGTATAGCTACTCACTTCATTTCTTTCTCCGCACAGGCTGCCAGATCTGTAAAACATTTTTTAAAAAGATGTATTTCTCCAAATATGAAGTATTTTATTTTTATGTTGTCATTGTTGCTATTTGGTTCTAGAAACAGTTCATTCCACCTTTCCATTAATATTAACACAGTTGTGATTGAATGGTTATTAACCTGAAATGTGCACTCTCTTTCTTGCCACAGATGTTGCCTGATTCGCTGAGTTTTCTCAGCATTTTATCGTTGTTATTGTTATCAGTAAAAATCCATCAGCTGAGAAGGAGAACCATCAAAGTTGTATTTGTCTATTTTTATGTTCAGTTGTTTGTGCCTCAAAATTGGAAACTGGACCTTTTCCATAGGAAGTCCTGATCCTTCCTGTGCTGGGAACTACTGACTGGAATTTTAGGTGAATGAGTTGATCCATGGCCAGAGGGGATGCTTTCTGTCCAGTATGAAACCCTCAAGTATTGAAGGAGCTGCGTCCTGTTGGTCCGAGTAAAGAGGAGGAGGGCACTTCCATTTTGATTTGTCCTGTCAGCCATTTTAATAACTTGAAATTGGCCAGAGCCCCCAGGGGTGGTTTGTGGACACAGCTGCCTCTATATAAACAGGCGGGGTCTGAAAGGCTACATGGAACGCTGAGCCACTGGCCTTCTGCTACGATTCTTGATGAAGGGCTTATGCCCGAAACATCAATTCTCCTGTCCTTCGGATGCTGTCTGACCTGTTGTGCTTTTTGAGCTCCACACTTTTTGACCCTTCTGCCAGAAAATTCCAGACAACCTCTGATATTTAGCCAGAGTCTTATCTTAGTTGGCTTGTCGCTCCTTATGGCAGGGAGTCTTTCTGCCCCAAGACTACAGTAGAGAAAATGGACAGGGATGGAATAGTGACAGTAAACGAGCACACAGCAATGTGAACTTACATGCTGATCCCCTGCCTCTGTTCTTGCTCTGCAATGGACTGAACATTTATCCCCTGAACATTTATCATTTGGCAGTACCGACACTAGAAGTGATATTGCTCTTTACTGAGTCTTTTATTCAATAGTTATTTTCTGTAACATGGTCACTGTTTCCCTTTGTACCCTGGCGCACACTACCTGTTCACAGTGTGGATCAATGTCAACACAGCATGATGGATCATTGGATGAACACATTTTGCTAATTGCTCTAACCTGAAGCTTAAATAAACACTCTAGGATTGGACTGGATAATGATTTACCATTTGGGATGTATACTTCTTAAAAAAAGCAAAGAATAAGTTTGCAAATGTTCCCACGTATTTCAGAACCCACATGATATTTATTCTGTGAGTTTCCGTGCGTATGATTAAATCTTTCACTTTTGAGAATTATGAAACAGATAAAAACATAACTTCAATCTCCTTCAATGAATCAAGCAATTGCTATTACCTAAACTGTACAGAATAGACGATCACTAGTTTGATTCCTGTCAAAGATTGAATGGTTCAAATATTAAGGCTGAGAGGAATAAAAAAAATGCCTGTACCCTTGCTGTTGATTTCCGTTTAGGAAAATAAGTGTAGGCTTCTAGACATTATGTAAGAGCAGAACTGGACCTCCCTGTGATGTTGTTCAGTCAAAATATCTCCTGATGTTCATAGTGTGGGTACGAATCGTAGAAAATTTCACTGACTGCAAGGATAAAAGGATACTGTAAACAGTATGACTGGGGAGAAGAAAATAATAGATATCTCCTCTAGGACATGCCTACCTTTTATTATAACAATACAAGTTATGTTTTCAGTATATGAATAATAAAGCATTTACTGTGAAGTCAGTTAACTGTTCACGTTCATATTCTTTGGAAAAAGAGTCAACATCACTGCTTGCATCACAGTGCCTGCAGAAATGTTTTTATGGTATCTTCAGAATGATGAAATAGCTTTTCACTTTTTGATTCCAACAGGTTTGAAGCTAAGTCATGGATTGCCTTTTTGTTTGTGGGCACGTGCCTAGTGTACTGTGTCAGAGTAACACTGCCTATCTGCATAGCTACCATGGCAGAACAATTTGGATGGGACAAGACACAGTCTGGAATTGTACTCGGAAGTTTTTTTTGGGGATATTGTCTGACTCAAATCATAGGTGGCCACATCAGTGACAGGTGAGAAAGAGATCTTGTCTTAGTCATGGAAACTCTCATATTTGGGTACTTGCATGTTGTAAGTCCTTTGTTTTTAAAATATACTATAAAGCAGTATTTTACCTGCAGCATAATCAAGTAAAATGTAAAATTTTTTATCTGCTTCTGATCACTGAGGTTTTGGACTTACGCTATAGGAGAAATCTTTAATTGCTATCTAACCTCAGAACAACAGACTTCTTTGTACGTGTAGATGGTAATTATTTGGCTTGAACATACTGTACTTTGCAAGTAAGTTTAAAAAGTCACCATATTTAAGAAAGAAATAAATTGTTTTATCATGCACATGCCACCTTGCATCATATTGGTATTTGGTTTATAAATGACATGGACCAGCGAACAACACAGCTTCTTCTTGTGTCATAGTTCTTAGAAGCTTTGCATTTCATTTGTTTTTTCGGATGTGAGGTCATGGGCAAGGCCACCATTTAATGTCCATTCCTAACTGCCCTTGCGACCATGACAAGAAGCCACTTTCTTGAACTGCTGGAGTCCATGTACCAACCCTGGGAGAGACGCCAGCATTTTGACCAAGGAACAGTAATGTAGGTGCAAGTTTGTGATTTGGAGGTGAATCTGTAGGTGATGATGTTCAGCTCTGTCTGCTGCTCTTGTCTTTCCAGGTGGCAGATGTAAGTTTGGAAGATGCTGTTGAAGGAACTTTGTGAATTTCTTGAATTGCTGCAGTGCATCTTAAAGATGGTACCCACTGCTGGCTACTATAGGCTGTGGTGAAAGATGTAACTTTTGGCACCCTACCACTATCTTCATTTAGGCAGGTTATTTTGTTCTAGATGGTGTCATGCTTCTTGAGTGTTATTGGAGCTATAGTGGAGAGTATTCTGTTTTTATTGTTTTTCTGTGCCTTATAGATGATGAGAAACTAGAGGGTGAATTTAGGGACTGCAAACTCTCAGATTTGCTGCCACAGCCACAGTATTTATATGGGTTTTCTGATTAAGTTTCTGATCAATGATAGCTTACAAGACATTGATACTGGGAAGTTTAATGGTAACAATACTGTTTAATATGGAAGAAAGATTCTTAGATTTCCCTAAAAGTCAATACGTGGCATCTGTGGAGGTGGAGTGGGGGAGGGGGCAATGCTGAGAGCTGGGATTGTTTCTTGCCACTTATCAATCCACACCTGAAGGTTTCTTGATTCTTGCTGCTCATGGGCAGTGACTGCTTCAGTAACTGAGGAGCTATGAATGATACTGAACACAGCAGCAGTAATCAGTGAACATCTGTGGGCGGCACGGTGGCACAGTGGTTAGCACTGCTGCCTCGCAGCGCCAGAGACCCGGGTTCAATTCCCGACTCAGGCGACTGACTGTGTGGGGTTTGCACGTTCTCCCCGTGTCTGCGTGGGTTTCCTCCGGGTGCTCCGGTTTCCTCCCACAGTCCAAAGATGTGCAGGTCAGGTGAATTGGCCATGCTAAATTGCCCGTAGTGTTAGGTATAGGGGTAAATGTAGGGGTATGGGTGGGTTGCGCTTCGGCGGGTCGGTGTGGACTTGTTGGGCCAAAGGGCCTGTTTCCAATGTAATCTAATCTCAATTGTGACCTTTGTGATGGAGGCAGAATCATTGAAGCATTGAAAGTTGATTGTGCTCAACACTGTAACTTCAGGAACTCTTGCAGCAATACCCTGGGTTTTAGGTGACTAACCTCCAAAAATGTAGCCACTTTCCTTTGTGTGAGGTATGATTCCAACTTATAGTTTTCCCCAATTCTATTCACTGCCGTTCACCTGCTTCTTAATGCCACACATTCAGTCAAATGATGTCTTGATGTTAAGAGTAGCCAGTAATACCTCACCACTGGATTCTTATTCCTTTGCTGATGATTGAGAGTAGACTGATGAAGAGGATTTGATTTGTCCTGTATTTTATAAATAAAAATAAGCACTCAGTGGTATTCATTAAGGTTTGAAAGGCCCAATATCCACCAGTAAAAGTGGTAGTACCCCCACCAGTACAACCTTTGGGAGCCGAAATGATTTGAGTCCCTATTTGGTGATGAAACCCTACTCCATGCAGGACATTTAATTGCAGAACCCCCTCTACTCCCAATGTGAAAACGTCCAGGAACCATGAGCCTGATAGCTAGCAGCTAGTTCAAGTCTGGCAGCTGTCCTTTATTGGTCCAGGGAGTGACAGCATCTATCAATAATATACTTGGGCCATTACTAGTGTTCCTTATGCATGTACTGGAGAAAGGTAAGTAGACACTTGGTAGTACAGAACTTTGAATTAGGATGAAAAGTAGAAGTACTGTCAAAGCCTTCCATCTTGCATTCATCAGGATAGATACAACATTCCCACCCCCTCCTCCTCTACATTGATTGCATCGGCGCCACCTCGTGCTCCGATGAGGAGGATGAGCAGTTCATCAACTTCACCAACACAGCCCACCCCGACCTTACATTCACATGCACCATCTCTGACACCTCCCTCCCCTTCCTGGACCTCTCCATCTTCATCAACGATGACCAACTCAACACTGACATTTTTTACAAACTCATCACTCCCACAGCTACCTGGATTACACCTCTTCCCACGCTAACCCCTGCAAAAATGCTATTACGTACTCCCAATTCCTCCGCCTCCACCATACCTGCTCCCAGGAGGACCAGTTCCATCACAGAACACAGCAGATGGCCTGCTTCTTTCAAGACCATAATTTCCCCACCCATGTGGTTGAAGATGCCTTCCAATGCATCTCATCCACGTCCTGCACCTCCACCCTCAAACCCCACCCCTCCAACCGCAACAAGGACAGAACCCCCCTGGTCCTCACCTTCCACCCCACCAACCTCCACAGAAACTGTAAACGTCGACATTTCCGCCACCTACAAATAGATCCCACGACCCGGGATATATTTCCCTCCCCATCTCTTTCCGCTTTCCGGAAAAACCGTTTCCTCTGTGACTATCTGGTCAGGTCCACGCACCCCACAACCCACCCTCCCCTCCTGAAACCTTCCCCTGCTTTCGCAGGAATTGTAAAACATGCACCCACACCTCCCTCCTCACCTCCATCCAAGGTTCCAAAGGAGCCTTCCGCATCTATCAAGGTTGCACTTGCACAAATTTCATTTATTGTGTCCATTGCTTCTAATGCGGTCTCCTTTTCATTGGGGAGACTAGAGCCTTCTCGCAGTGTGGTTTAGGGAACATCTCCGGGATACCCACACCAATCAACCCCACCGTCCTGTGGCCAAACATTTCAACTCCCCCTCCCACTCTGCCAAGGACATGCAGGTCCTGGGCCTCACCACTCGATGCCTGGAGGAAGAACGCCTCATCTTCCGCCTCGGAACACTTCAACCCCAGGGCATCAAAGTGGACTTCACTAGTTTCCTCATTTCCCCTCCCCCCACCTTACCCCAGTTCCAACCTTCCAACTCAGCACCGTCCTCATGACCTGTCCCACCTATCTGCTCCACGCTCCTCTTTGACCTATCACCTTTATCCCCACCTTCATCCACCTATTGCACTCTTAGCTACCTTCTCCCCAGCCTCACCCCCCTCCCATTTATATCTCCACCCCGGAGGCTCCCAGCCTTATTCCTGATGAAGGGCTCCTGCCTGAAACATTGATTTTCCTGTTCCTCGGATGCTGCCTGGCCTGCTGTTTTCTAGCACCACACTAATCTTGACACAGAAAAAAGCAATAATTGTCTTGCATGGGGAAAGAGCAGTGATTGGTTGGCAAGTTACCTCTGACAGTCAAGGGATTGTCATGGCAAATGCACCAGGGAACTATTGCCCCACAATAGTTTCTCTTTAAGAAAAAGGCACAATTCATAGACATTTTCATCTTCCCTACAGAGGACAGGTCTCTGTCTATCAATGTATTCAGCTTCCAGCAAATAAAAGTGAGGTGCATGTGAGCCTACCAATTTTAATGCAGTTCTTAGTGTAATTTTTAGCACAATCCAGATTGCTCAGTAAGTTATTTTTTAAATTTCAGAATCACATCTAATAGAGTCATTGAGCTGTACAGCACGGAAACAGACCCTTCGGTCTAACATTTCCATGCTGACAGATATCCTAACCGAATTTAGTCCCATTTGCCAGCACTTGGCTCATATCCCTCTCAACCCTTCCTATTCGTATACCCATCCACATGCCTTTTAAATGTTGTAATTGTACCAGCCTCCACCATATTCTCTGGCAGCTCATTCCATACATGTACCACCCTCTATATGAAAATGTTGCCCCTTAGGTCCCTTTTAAATATTTCCCTTCTCACCTTAAACTTATTCCCTCTAGTTCTGGACTTCCCCCACCTCAAAGAAAAGACTTTGTCTATTTACCCTATCCAAGCCCCTCATGATTTTATAAAACTCTATAAAGGTCACCCCTCAGCCTCCGATGCTTCAGGGAAAACAGCCCAGCCTATTCAGTCTCTCCCTATAGCTCAAATCCTCCAACCCTGGCAATATCCTTGTAAATCCTTTCTGAACCCTTTCAAGTTTCACAACATCCTTCTGATAGGAAGGAGACCAGAATTGCACACAATATTCCAAATGTGGCCTAACCAATGTCGTGCACAGCCACAGCATGACCTCCCAACTCCTGTACTCAATGCACAGTCCAATAAAGGAAAGCATACTAAATGCCTTCTTCACTATCCTACCTACCTGCAACTACATTTTCAAGGAATTATGAATCTGCAATCCAAGGTCTCTGTTCAGCAACATTCCCCAGGATCCTCCCATTATGTGTATAAGTCCTGGTCTGATTTGCTTTTCCAAAATGCAGCACCTCGCATTTATCTAAATTAAACTCCATCTGCCACTCCTCAGCCCATTTGCCCCTCTCAAGATCCCATTGTACTCTGAGGAAACCTTCTTTGCTGTCCATTACACCTAATGTTAGACATTAGGTTTTGAGTTTTATAGGCACAGGCTCATTGAATACCATTATAAACTACCTGTTTCCAACTGCTAAAGGGATGCACTGCTTGAAGCGATCTTCCAGTCATAGGGATGTCTGACTTAAGTTTTTGGCATGGCACCAGCACTGAACACATAGTACATTACTCATTTGTGTGGTAAACAGAATGTCTTTCTCTTGACTGCAGCATCCTGTTAGTGGCTTATACCGCTTGTTTTACTACTCAGTAGGCAGAGCATGAAACAACCCACTTTAGGTATTATTTGCCTTTTTGAGATACTGTATTTAACCTTCAGAGTAATTTGAGATAGACTCTACTTTTTGCGTATGATTGTGGAAGCTTTCAGCTCATTTGTGAGTGCATGTGATATACTGCAAACAATAACCTGGATGGGGTAGCCATTATCCCACAGGACAGCTTTTTTGCAGTGTATTTCAGCATCACGTTCTACTCTGCAGAGTGTCCGGTCTATCTCTCGTCCTTAGCCTGCACCTTTCTATCCAATCAAACTCCATCTCCTTGGATCTCACTTCTAGGGGACTTTAAAAATTGTCCATTAATTCTGTTTCATACTCCACAGATGCTACCTGACCCGCTACCTGTTCCCGACTTTTTCTGTTTTATCTCTGGGTTAGTGTTAAGAGCTTAGGGATAAATGTTGGTCAAAGCATTGAGTGGATTATTATGCTCTTCGTCGAATAATGTCCTTCAAAGATGCAGTCTCTGAGCATATTTTATTTATTCTCTTAATACAGTTTCAAATTTCAATTAAAGCATTCTACTTTAAATTTGTGATTTTTGACTTTATGAGCATTGCAGTGCTGCAGACTTTTATTTTCACTGCTTGAATGCTAATCTAGAGGGTTGGTTTGTATGTTTTTAATATCATTTCATTTTATTGTGCAGCCTAATTTTGTTGGAATCAATCTGTCCAAACACATAACTCCCAGACAGTGAAGATGAAGTTTTATCTTTTGAAACCTTCCAATGTTATTGTAGCTTGTGTGCAACAAGTATAACAACTGGAGTCAACTTCGTGGTGGGGTGGGGGTGGGTGTTGTTGGTGACAGGGATTTGAAAATTTTTCTTGTCTAGCCTCAAGTAAAGAACCATTATATTGTTACCTCATTAGCACCATACCACATTAAAATTTAGGAAAAGAGTTAACTTTTTTTAGAAAAAGCTCTGAAACCTTAATCTGACTTTTATCTTTCCAGATGCTGTCAGATTCACTATCTTTGTACTTACCTCTGCTTTTAATTTGGATTTAATTCGTTTTTAATTTATATTTGTTAAAGGACAGAACTTGTAATTATATAGCATCTATTAATATGTCAGGATGCCATTATAATGCTTTCACATTGTATGGGTTGCAAGTTATTTTCATGCTTTCTCAGTAAAAAATGCTATATTTTCAGTAAGGTTCACTGACAAACTTATTTCTTTTACACAGATTGGGTGGCGATAAAATACTTCTACTTTCAGCTACTTCATGGGGCTCAGTAATTACCCTCACTCCGCTCATTGTTCACTGGAGCTCTACGCCAATCCTTTTTTTAACCTTATCCAGATTCCTTATGGGCCTGTTTCAAGGTGAGTAGCAATAATTGGCGGTGGAGGTGGGAAATGGGAGGGGGATTTTTTTTGGAATTTTAAACGTAATGTAGAGTGGCTGAATGCTGCAGTTTGTTATCCCAACAATTGACTTTGCTAATTTTCCATGTGGCCAGGCTCTGAATCATATGTACATGATGTCATCACAAATTAAAAGTCTCAACCGACCTCAGTCAACCGGCCTCATTCATCATAACAGTCTCAAAAATCCATTCTTTTTCTGTCCAAGATCCCGAAGAGGCCCAGAGAGAGGATGTGGAAAACCTGGGAATTAACTATTCCAGTTCATGCCTGCCTTGAATTACTTATCCAGGAAGGATGATCTGGGTTGGGCCAGGTCTACCAGAATGTGTAAATAGGGATGTTAAACAAATACAGAGGAACCTCGATTATCTGAACAAGATGGATGGGCACTATTTCATTCAGATAATCGATTTTACCTTAAACAAAGGAAGCCATACTGATCTAATGCTGAGCTCTACCGGAGAATTTGTTTAAATCTATAATTTTAATGAATCTGCCATTTAAACAAACTAATCCTTGCAGTCTGCAAATTACAGGTTAAAATGAAAAGGACTTACCATTACATAAATACTGTAAATCAAATCCCAGCATTAAACAAGGTCCCGAACAGCTTCTATGATCGCAAGAGCATTTTTCAGTTGCCGGGAACTCAGTATCACGATAGAAAGACAGAAGCGCTGTCTCACACATGCATTTACGTTCTCTGCCTTTTTTTAATGAATGCCCTGGTAAACCGAAGGGAATACAGTACTGTAAAACACTTACTTTGTAAAGGGCTGTGTAACAACCCTTACCTAAAAGTATCCAGTTGCGGGTGCTTGAGCTGCTTGAGTTTCTTTGTTTTTGCCAGCATTTTCACATCTTCTTCAGTACAGATAAATCAAATACACTTACCTCTTTAATGTAATTTTTTTGTGGGACCTTGAAATCTTCTTTGGATATTCCATTATTCGGATAATCGAGATTTGGGTAATTGAGGTTCCTCTGTAAATGGGTGGGTATTTTGTTGATGGTTACAATACCCAAATGATAAGTAGAAGAGATAAGAACAAAATTCAGAATACAAAAATAAATGCAGCTGCATGGAATCTGTGGTCAATGGTGAAATGATATTGCTCGCTGCTGACCTGGAGAGTCCACAAAGGACTCTCAATTTTTGTGACATGGATTTCACCATTCCTGACATTTCATTTGATTTTGGTGCCAACTACAGGGGATTTCTAGTGTCCAGCTACTGTGATGATATCAGTGGCTAAGCAGCCAGTCATACTGAAGAATTCTTACAGATGACAAACCAGAAAATGTAGCTCACTGGAAATCCTTCATTTTTACTAACTGAAAAACATTGACTGGGACAAACATACAGGATTAAAGTAAAAGCTAAAATTCCATAAGGAAGCATAAAAACCCATTATAAACCTAATGGTATTTTATGATAATGGAGGTATGACATTCACAATCATCAAGTTGGCATTTCAAGACCAAATAAGTTATTCAGTGATTATGATTTAGTTGCACCCTATTCAGATAAGGCGTGACATTTCCTGATTTTTAATAGCAAGTCAGAGCACAAGTGTACTTTCACAAAAAGCATGATTTCTAAAGATTTCTATCTGTGAGGGCTTCAATAATGTACCTTGTGGAGGGACAGGGCTGAGTGCCAGCAACCTCCACATTTTGTATTTTACTGTATACATGCATCCCCTATCATTGGAACCACAAAATATGTAGCAATATCAAAATTCAGAGTGCAGAGAAAAGTGTAGGGAGTAATAATAAAAACCTGATGAGAACAAAGCAAGAGTTCTGGAAAAGACAGGTATATTGCTTTATTTGTAATACACTGGACAAAGCATCAACAACAAACAGGAATTGGAGTCAATATTTAGATGGAAGGAAGTGGGTGTATTAAGAACAGCAAGTGTTGGAAAACCTCAGTCAAAACATTCCACAGTCTCTTGAACAATTGCAGAGTTTTCCCTTGATTACCAGAGTAGATTTTTGATTGGCTGATAAACAAGCCTGAAACAATAAGGCCTAAATTTTCCTTTTGCCAAATATTGTTGGCGAGCCATCAACATATGTCTTCTTATTGTGCCACTTCTCTTAGTGGTCTGGCTTACTAAATCACCAACTCTTTAATGCACACAATTTGAATTATATTCTCAGAAAGTAACAAAAGTAAATGAAAGGCTAAATTGGTGAGGATATTTTTTAAATTTGACTTTTTAAATAGAGGGGTTGATGATACGACCATAGGACATAGGAGCAGAAATTAGGACATTTAGCCCATTGAGTCTCCTCCGTCATTCAGTCATGGTTGATAAGTTTTCAACCCCATTCTTCCGCTTTCTCTTGGTAACCCTTGATACTCAAGAATCTATCTATCTCAGTCTTAAGTATACTTAATGAGCTGGCCGCCATAGACTTCTTTGGTAATGAATTCCATAGATTCACCACTCTCTGGTTGAAGAAGTTTCTCCTTATCTCCTTTCTAAAAAGTCTTCCCTTAATCTAAGGCTGTGCTATCAGATCCTAGTCTCTCATTCCAATGGAAACATCTTTCCAACACTTACTCTGTTCAGGCCATTCAGTATTCTTATGTTACAATTAGATTCCCCCCCCCCCCCCCCACTCCCTCATCCTTCTAAACTCCATTGAGTATAGACCCAGAGTCTTCAAATGTACCTCATATCTTACGTTTTTCATTCCTGGGACCATTCTTGTGAACCTCCTCTGAACAGACTCCAGGTCCAGTATGTCCTTCCTGAGATATGGGGCCCTAAACTGCACACTGTACTCCAAATGTGATCTGACCAGAGCCTTATAGAGCCTCAGAAGTAAATCCCTGCTTTTATATTCAAAATAAATAAATGCCATCATTGCATTTGCCTTTCTAACTACTGACCCAATGTACAAGTTTACCTTTAGAGAATCTTGGACTAGAACTCCCAAGTCTCTTTGCAGTTCAGACTTCTGAACTTTCTACCTATTTCGAAAATAGTCCATGCCTCTATCCTTCCTATCAAAGAGCATAACATAGAACATAGAACAATACAGCGCAGAACAGGCACTTCGGCCCTCAATGTTGCACTGACATGTGAACTATTCACAGCTCATCCCCCTACACTATCCCATCACCATTCATAACCTCACACTTTCCCACGTTGTACTCTATTTGCCACTTCTTTGCCCACTCTCCTAACCTGTCCAATCTTTCTGCACCCTCCCTGCCTCCTCAGTGCTAGCTGTTCCTCTATCTAACTTTGTATTGTGTGTAAATTTTTGCCAGAATGCCCTCAGTTCCTTCACCTAGATTGTTAATGTATAAAGTGTAAAGTTGTGGTTCCAACACTGAGCCTTGCAGAACACCACCTGTCACCAGCTGCCACCCTGAGAAGGACCCTTTTATCCTCACTCTCTGCTTTCTGCCAGACAGCTAGGCTTCTATCCAGCTAGCACCATACCTCTGACACCATGGGCCCTTATCTTACTTAGTAGCCTCCTATGTGGCACCTTGTCAAAGGCCTTCTTGAAGTCCAGGTAGATAACATCCATTAGCTCTCCTTGGTCTAACATGCTCATTACTTCCTCAAAGAATTCTAGCAGGTTTGTCAGGCATAACCTCCCCTTGATGAACTCATGCTGACTTTGCCCTATTTTACCATACACTTCCAAGTATTCAGAAATCTCATTCTTCACAATGGGTTCCAGGATCTTACCCACGACCGAGGTTAGGCTAATTGGTCTATTTTAATTTGTGCTGTTGCATCTGGTGAAATAGTATGTACCTTGGTGTAGCGGTTATAAATCTCAGGCAAAATCTTGATGGAGACATCACACTTAATAATAAATTATTTGTGTAAAAGTCATTTTTCTGATTGAAGTTAATGTAGTTCCTCTATCCAGATATCACCTCAGCAGAGCCACCTCCTTTTTCCTCCTCCTATTCTTTGCCAGTTTTGGAACAGAGCATTTATTACCATCGTTGAATAGCTAAAAATTAGTCCTGTAATAAACTTGGATTCCTCAACATGAAAGGAATGATAGATTGTGTAAGTAACATGTCCTAATTTTGCAGCAAGGAACGAAGAAGTGGTAAAGCACACAAAAACAGAAATTGCTGGAGAAACTCAGCAAGGCTGCCAACATCTGTGGAGAGAAAGCAGAGTTAATGTTTTAAGTCTAGTGCATTTGAAACGTTACTTCTGCTTTCTCTCCACAGTTGCTGCCAGACCTGCTGAATTTCTCCAGCAATTTCTGCTTTTTGTTTTAGATCTCCCGTATCCACAGTTCTCAGGTTTATTAGCAGAGAGATGGTGTTTGGTATTCATTATGCCCATTGCTGCCTACAGAGTTTCCACTGGTTGCTATGTGGAGATGTACATCTGATGGCAAATCCAATGTGGTACCTTCTACTGGTCATATCAAGAAACAGGCAGTTTAACAAATCAGTTTGAAGAATTTCATTGAGACAAATAGCACACAGGTGGATACAGATATGCCTGCACTTTCTCACATCTGGCTGCATGCTTGATGGCTGCCAGATACCTGCCTTTGGTCCCTTTTCAGGGAAGTGACTTCTGCGAATGATTGTATTTGCCTGTCAATGACTGGTAGGCAATTGAATGCATTCTTCACAATCTGCACTTCCCCTCCAATGAGGCTTGTGGTCATTTCGGAATGGTGACAGCCTCCAGATGGCAAGCTGGGGTGGGTGGATCTTGCAAAGTTACCCAATATGGAACTGCTGGGCTGCAACAACCATTGCCATCATTGGCCATCCTTTGGAGGACTTTCCCCTCAGCTGTGACAGTCTGGAAGCTGAGCTCACAGTCTGCTTTGCATTAATCTTTGGAGGCCGACTCCAGCCCCACACAGTCTTATCAACTACTATGGCAGCACCCCCTTCTCCTGTTGGAAGTGTTGCTGTTCAGAGCCTCATTATTTCTTCCATCAGTAGATTCTACCTGCCGTCTGATTGTTGGGTCTCCTGGAGGCACCCTCTTCATTCTGTCCTTCCTTCAAAATCTCTTCCCTGGTCCTTCTGTGGACACTTCTGTTTCACCAACCCATTGGGATTAGGGCTCTGGAACTAATATCCAGCCTGCAAAGTATAAGTCAGGAAATGTAAACTCAGTAAAAATCCTCCAATGCCATAAATCATGTTTAAAAAGGAAAATGACTTTTGGGAAATTCAGATGAGATTAATTAGATAGAAGAAGCACAAAAAGTAAAAGAAAAACATTTTTAAAATGTTCTCTAGCATTAATTATCTTCAGAGAGAATGAGACAGCATATATTCTCACTTGTCCTCAAAATTGATTTTACATATGTGCTGACATATGTTACAAGCACACATTGCTCACAAATGCATCAGCCTTCAACTTCTCTGTTGTCTTCAGTGGGAAACTAGTCAGCAACTAAGTCACATTTCATGGTTGAATTCATAATTGCAACAGTACACCCTGATGAGGAGCAAGATAGCTCTGGAAACAACACCTGGTTTTGCATACTCAAGTGCATGCGTGTGGACAGCAGAATTGCTGTGCTGTTAGCCTCACTATTAATCTATTAAGAAAATCCAGTCCATTATATTTTCTTTGCTTTTTGGAAGTTAAAAAGCATTTAAAACATAATTGAATGTTAAACTTGCTCTTCCGGTGCTGGTTTTTCTCATGACTCTCTACCCTAATTTTAGTGGCTAGTTTATTGTTCCATTGGTATCCCAGCATTTTACTCAAATGACTATTCTTTGTTTGAGAGTTTGTGAGATATTAATCCCTGGGGTTCATATAAATTGACGACAGCTGTATCCTTGCTTGATAACTTACAGTAGTGATTAAATAGCAGGAGCTGGAACAATGTTGATTTGTTTTCTCTCTCACTTTATACTGGGTTAAAAATTAATTCTAATCAGTCATCTTGCTAATTATGGTTTAGTAATGCACTGCATGGTGTATTCACTAGTGGAATTAAAGGAGAAGTGCTATTGTACATGTTTTTAATACTTTTTTAAGCAGCAGCACC
Organism: Chiloscyllium plagiosum; assembly: GCF_037043375.1. Lineage (NCBI taxonomy): Eukaryota > Metazoa > Chordata > Chondrichthyes > Orectolobiformes > Hemiscylliidae > Chiloscyllium > Chiloscyllium plagiosum. The sequence goes on along the minus strand of NW_028270153.1, from coordinate 35,100,837 downwards.
GTTCGTCTTTTTGAAATGCATCAAATTTTATTGCACCATAGTCCAACACATAAATTGAGATAATGTTGGCAGTGATTACAGTGTATGTTAACAGTACAAACATTGTTGCAAAACTAGCAAAATTCAAATCACCGAATAGGGCCAATCAACATAGATAACACTTCAGATTAAAATCCCCATTCCAGTTTGGAGCATAGTTAGAAGCAAGTGCTAAGGTTAGTCTCAGAATTGGACCAGAGTATGATAACCTTTCTTCAAACCTGTATTCTCAGCATGAAGACTCAGCAGGTAGGAACAGAGTTTTGCAAAATTACCTCTTGTATGTTGAGTATCCTGCCTTGACAACTAGAGTTTAAGAAATTTTATAATGTTCTAAATGCTTTAATTCTGAGAATATTTTAACTGTTTTGACTTCAAAAAACAATTATATTTGAGTTAAATAATAATTGAATAAAATGTTAAATTTTGTATGTTTCTTGGGAAAATTTAGGTGTGTTTTTCCCATCTCTGTCAAGTCTATTCTCCAATAGAGTGCGAGAGAGTGAACGAGCATTTACCAGCAGTGCGGTGTGCACTGGCTCCCAGGTTGGGTAAGTCACATCTTCCAGGTTTATTGCAAAAAGTCAAGTTCGTATGTTGGGGTAGAAAAGACACTGTTAGCAACAGATGAAAAAACTGTATGCATTACCATAAAACTGAATTAATCAAATAAGGTTATCATTGGCATCACAAAAAATAACTAGAAACTTAGTTGAAACATTGTAGGCTAGAAATTGTTATAACTATTATTGGTACATCCCTGAGATTCTACTTCTGATACAATGCTGTAATTTCCTGAAATATAAAAAGAAATGTGCTGGAGAAACTGAGCAGAATATGGAGAGAGAAACAGAGTAAACATTTCAAGTCCAATGTGCACTGGATTGAAAATGAGCATAAGTTTGGTTCTGAGACTCTAGTGTCCCTTCTGAAGCAGTCACTCAAAGGTACAGACAATGGATTCATGTCGGGCTTTGTTTGCCATTGTCCACTTGGATGAACAGCACTCACCTGGCTCCATTTTTACCTGTCGTGGCTGGAGAATTACCTTTAAGTTCTGACAATTCTGACATTACAGACTGATGCATTTGTGCCCCTTGTCATTCTTAAATGTATGATGCCTGAAAACACTATCATTGTTCACATATACATTGATGACTCTGAGTTCGATCTCGCCATCACCTTTCTCATCCATTTCCCTCTCCATAGATTGCTTCCCTCATAATCAATACTAGATGGTCAGAAATGATCATTGACTAAGTATTGGAATGACCAAAATCATTGTCTTCAGTTCCTTCTCAATGACACATTCTCTCTCCCTGACCACAGTTTGTGACTAATCCAGAGTGTATGCAGCCTTGGTGTCATTCTTAACAGTGCGATGAGCTTCTGCACACATAACCATCGCCAAGACTGAATATTTCCACCTTTGTAATATTGCCTGACTTTACTCCAGCCTTAGCTTATCTTTGGTGATAAGGAAATTTTGAGAAACAGTTCTTTAGGTTAGACTTAATAGTCATGTGGAAAAATGTGAGCTGATTTGGAAGAGCCAGTATGGACCTATTGTGTCTAATTAATTTGCAGGTGTTTGTTAAAGAGGTAACAGAGAAGGTGACAGAGAGAGTGTCGAGGACAAAGCTGTTGATGTGATATTCGTGGACTTCCAAAAGACATTTGATATAGTGTCACATAACAGACTTGCGAGGAATGTTATAGGTCATGCAATAAAAGTGACAATAACAGCATGGATGAAACATTGCCTGAGGGATGTAAAGGAGAGAGTAATGGTTAATGAGCAACTTTTTGGGCTGGAAGAAAGTTTGCTGTGAGATCCCCAATGCCTGTTATTGCATCTTTGCTTTTCCTGATTTTTATAATTGATCTAGGTCTTGGTGTGCAGGAGATAATTTCAATGTTTGTATTTGACAAAACAAAGATTGCAACATAAAATCTGGAAACATTGTGAACAGTGAGGTGTATAGTGTAGACATTCAAAAGGACATTGACACATGATGAAGTGATAGATAGGAAGCAGATAAATTTAAGTGTGAAGAAACATGCAGTCATTTGGTACAAAGAACACGAAGAGACAGTGTAAAACAAAGGGTACTATCCTAAAAGGTGTATAACAGCAGAGTGACCTTTGTGTATATGTACATCTGTCAGGTATCAGGTCAGGTTGAGAGACCTGTTAGTGAATCAAATAGTATTCTTGGTTTCATTAATTGGGGCATGAAGTACAAGAGCCTGACAGTTATGATGAAATTATGATGATGCTGGTTAGACCTCAGCTGGACCATTGTGTACAGTTGTGGGTGCCACATTATTGGTAGGATATGATTGCATTGGAGAGAATACAGAAGACGTTTACAAGAATGGTTTCAGGGATAAGACACTCCAGTTATGAGGACAGATTGGAGAAATTGTGACTGTTTTCCTTGAAGAGGAAAAAGCTAAGTGGAGATTTGATAGAAGTTTTCAAAATGATGAAGGGCCTGGGCAGTGAATAGGGAGAAATCGTTCATACTCATAAATGGGTTAAGACTCAGGGAACACTGTCTTAAAGTGATTTGCAAAAGAAACAGATGCTGCCAGACCTGCTGAGATTTTCCAGCATTTTCTCTTTTGGTTTCAGATTCCAGCAATGGCAGTAATTTGCTTTTATGCAAAAGAAACAAATGGATGGTGACAAAATCTGGTTTCATACAGTGAATAGTTAGGTTATTGAATTCCTCCCTGCAAGAGTGAGGGAGTTTTAGTTGAGGTATTTAAGAGGGCATTGGATGATTATTTATAATTTACAAAGGTTATAAGGAAAAGGCAGGAGATTGACAGTAAGTTAAAATATTCAGAGGGCTCGTGCAGACATGATGGGTCAAATGACCACCTCCTGAATCCCTTTTGTTTTCTACAGGCTTGAACTATTCCAACAGCCTCCCAAATGCTATCCTTTGTAAATTCGAGGTAATCCAAAACTCACCTACCCATTTCCTAACTCCTAACACATCGTTGATTAAACATCCTTCTACTCTATGACCCACATTGGTACCAACTCAAACAATGCCTCTTGTCTCTCTTAATTGTTATCCTTTTTTTTCAGATCCCTTATTTGCATTGCCCCTCCCAATCTCCATGATCTCCTTCACCCCCACCACTCCTCAAGGTAAACTGGGTTTATCTAATTCTGGTCTCTGAGGAACGTCCTTGATTTTAATTCCTTCACCATTTGGAGCCATGCTTCAGCCAGGAAGTTCCTATGCTTTGGGATTCCCTCCCTAAACCCCTCTGTCTTCCATTAGTTGCTGTTTAAACAGGTTTGATTTAGATTTCTGTCACCTAACCTAATATCTTTGGTTTGGTGCCCATATATGCCTGATTCTGTTCATGTTAAAGGCATTTCATAAAGGAAACCGTAGTTATAGTTTCAGTTTCATTTACATGATATTACCATGAACTGTATTAACGTGTAGTACTGTCCTGACATTTTTGATAATTCTTCTCAAAAATTAGAATTCATTGCCACAGAAGGCTGTGGATGCCAGGTCCTCGATTATATTTAAGACAGAGATAGATAGGTTCTCGATTGTCAAGAGGATCAAAGGTTACGGGGAGAAAGTGGGAGAACGGGGTTGAGAAACTTATGATTGAATGGCAGAGCAGACTCGATGGTCTGAATGGCCTAATTTCTGCTCTTATGTCTTATGGTCTCATCGTGTCAAATAATTCATTTAAAATAATCAGTTTTAGTATTTGTGTTAAAGGTGTCACTGATCAATAGTTATTGCAGTAAATGTGCCTTGTAAGCATTACTCGGGCAGGGGAACTACATACAAATTTATGATCATTTAGGCCCTCAAATCTGTCTGCATTCAGTAAGATCATGGCTGATCTCATTGTTTCAAATTCCACATTCCCATTTACCTCTGATAAAATTAGCTAACGAGAATCTATCCACCCTGTCTTAAAAAATATGCAATGATCTCTGTCTCCACTGCCTTCTGAAGCAAAGAGTTCCAAAGCTGCACAACCTTTGGAGAGAAATTGTTGACTTTGCAGTGAATAAACATTTGCCATTGTATGTTGATAACCTATTTTTTTTATCCTTTAGGACATTAATAATCGGAGCTTTTGGCTCAGTGTTGTTGGACTGGTTTGGCTGGGAGAGTGTGTTCTACTTTTCTGGCATCCCTTCAATTCTGTGGGCCTACTGTATGTGGAAATACTTCCTTAAAGGAGAAGGTAAATAAACATTATCATTTTGTTATAGTTCCTGCCTTATAATTTTATTGTCAATGAGATATTCTGTTCCTCTATGCAAATACCTTCATATCATTATGACATTCATAACAATTTATGTCATGTAGACCAGATTATATCTTTGGAAAGTTTGGGCAACAGTCTAGTGAATTCAAAGGACGATAAAGTCGCATGGAGAAAACTGTTTAAAAGTGCTCCTGTCTGGTAAGTGACTGTAGTGTTTTTTTCTAGATGATGAAAGGAAGAAAGAGAATTTTTTTGTGTAGCTCCTTTCAAAACCTGAGGTATTAGTATTTCTCAGGACATTAGGAATTGCCCTTGGCCGCCTTCAAATTGCACCTTGAGATCTTTTAGTTTGGTATGGAAAAGCAAATGAAGCACCTGATGACAATAAGCATTTCATCTGGAAGCCGGAACTTCTGATGGTGCAATGCTTCCTTGCTATAGCCCTAAAGTAGTATCTAGATTGTGTATTCAGGGCCTGGAACTCATGACCTGCACATTAATTTAAATATGACCTTAAAATATGACTATTTGTGACAAGAGATTTATTATGATTAAGAAATTTATGTTTTCACTCTCTGAGAGACCTTTATGACATTCTGGAAACTAATAAAATAAGTGTAGAAATTTGGAGATCCTGTTGCTCTGTAGTACAATATGTATCCTATGTTAAAGTGACTAGAATGTGGAGGGAAGCACTATATCTCCAAAGGTGAGTGCTAATGGATTTCTAAAAACCCTTGTAATGTATTTAAATTTGAACCTGTGATGGTACAAAGATAAACTATTCAATTCTGCAATAGATATTTGAGAAAATGACATTACAATTAACTTTATTAAGAAGTTTAAGATGTGCTAATATGCATAGTTACCATATGTACCACAAATCTACAAGGAACCTTTTGATTAATTACTTAATAGGATTTTCCTTTCTTCTGTTCTATTTTCTTGCTTTCGGCTTGTATTTTTGAATTGTTATAGGAATGGTTGCAGCATGTGAGGGCTGTTATGTTAGTATTGATAATCCATTGGTTTCAAATGACATAAATCCTTGTTTGAGATGATTGTACCCCTTTTAATGTTTACCTTCAGACATCTATATTAAAGGTGCTATGTAATGCATGTTTTGTTGATTATAAAAGAGTTAAGTTGTATTGATCATCTGCCAATTTGTCACTAGGTTTTATTAACAAATATTTCATAGCACAATTCTACACACATTGGAGATATCATGTTATTGCATGTGTTCATAACACTGGGTACCAATTAGCAAAGGCATAATTTTCAAATATTACCAAACACCATGGCACATGTAAAGTAATCTTTGGTGATTTATTTTATCTATAGGAAATGACATTTCAGGAGATGTTGTGATTAAGTGTGTGGATAAGTTTTTTTTAAGTGAAATTTGAACTTCTTGTACTGCATTGTATTACTGAAATAAGATTTCCCTTTGTCAGAAAAGGTTTTGGATGGGGTTTCTAGCCTCTAGATGGCAGCATTTACATTATAATTAACATAGTTACATACTTGCAGGAACTCTGTCGTTGAATTGTTTTGTGAATGAAAAGATTGATATTAAGAGTTTGTATCTGTAGCTCAGTTGTGGCACAGCGATCAGACTTTGGACATTTCTTTTGTATCCATAATGTTTTAAACACAGTTAAAAGACTTTGTATGCAAATTTGAGATGTAGCATTTTTTCTCATGTATTAAAAAAAGAATACATTTTACCCTCTTTTAAATTGATGAAAGAAAGTGGTCAAGGGTTAAAGGTAGAGGAAGAATACATACCTAATTACACTATGGACTGTGAACCAAAAGCTCTTATTGTTTGCTTCCCTGCGTAGATGTTCTATATTTCACGTTTGAAATTCCTCTATGTCTGGTGAAAATCAGGCAGGGTAGTTAAAATGGAGTGGGGAATTTGCCTACTACTCCCTTGCCAAAATTTTAAATCTGCCCAAAGACAGTGAGTTTTGTTTCTGAATATATAGATCAGACTCTGATAATACAGTTGCCTTCTGTTTACTTTCCTAACTTAAGAGCTAAGCAGTGGCAAGACCTGAAGAACTCTGGAAAACTGCATTTTTCTTCTCACAAAAGACATAAAATTCTGAAAATAGGTCTCACAGCATCTGCAGAATAAGAAATAATGTTAACACTTCAGGCTAATGACCTTTTCATCAGAACAAGAAAGAAAAGTAAGCTGCAGTAGGTTTTAAGCAAGTATTGAGGATGCGAAAAGTCGGGAGCTGGGAGGAAGAGAGTCTAATGATGACTGTAAATCCTTTGTTGATTGTTGGAAAAATCCATCTGTTCACTAATGTTCTTCTAGGAAGGAAACTTCCATCCCTCTCTGGTCTGGACTACATATGACTCCAGACCTATAGAGATATCATTCACTCTTAACTGTCCTCTGGAATGGGCAATCAATGCTAGCCGAGCCAGTGACACCCTCATCCTGAGAATTAATTTTAAAAAATAAAAGAGAGGGCAAAACCGATAAAATGGCAAGAGGGCTGAAAGGGCTTTTTAACAGGATTGGGACAAGTGAAAAGAAACAAAAGTTGTATTTGGAGGAAATGCGAATGGAAATGGCAGAGTCAATGCTAACTGCTATCTACAAAGCAAACAAGAAGTGGGGCAAAGGTAATGATCTGAAATTGTTGAATTTCATGTTAGTTCTAGACTGTTGTAAAGTGCAAAATTGAAAGGCGAGGTGCTCCTTGAGCTTGTGTTGAGCTTTATTTAAATGATGAGGCATCTGAGGACAGAATGAATTCAGTGGGAGTGGAGTAAGGAATTAGTATGATAGGCAACTGCAAGTTTAGAGCCACTTTTGTGAACTGAACAGCTGCTCAGCAAAACTGTTACCTTTTCAGTCTTTGGTCTCTCGCATTTTGAGCAGCAACTACTGTAATTTGCTGTTTCACCTGAGAGCAGCTTTTTGGGACAAAAGACCAAAGAGCAGAAATTGCTGGAAAATCTCAGCAGGTCTGGCAGCATCTGTGGAAAGAAATCAGAGTTAAAAATTCAGTAGGGATGGGTTTTATACAGAAGATGAGGAGTGGAGAGTGTAAAATGATAGGTGGAGGTAGAGCCCAAAGAGAGAGAAACAATTGGACAGATGAAGGAGTGAGTAAAGATCAGAATGGGGAAATGAATAGCTACTAATGGGGACTATTAGTGACTGGCAATGGATATTGTGGAAGCAGCCTATGTGATGCCAAGGTCTGGTATGTGGGGGTGGGGAAAAACATGGGGATGGGTGCTCAAGTCCTAAAATTGTCGAACTTGATGTTAATTCCAGAAGGCTACAAGGTCCCCGAACAGAAAGTAAGATATGATTCTCCCAGCTTACGCTGGGCTTCACTGGAGCACTGGAGCAAACCTGAGACAGAGACGTTGGCCAGAGAACATGGAGGTGTGTTGGAGTGGGAGGAAACTGGAAGCTCAGAGTTTTCTTTGTGGATAGAGCACAAGTGTTCTATGAAGTGCTCACCCAGCCTGGGACGCCAGATGGTCTTCTGGATAATGAAATGGGGATAAACCTGAAAGCCATGAATGAAGCGCTCAGCTGTGTTAGAGGCTACAGGGATAAACCTGACATTTTCACCGAAGACTGCTAACTCAGACCAGAGAGGAGAGGGGATATTGGAAGAAGAGATGGGTGCTAGAGGAAAATGAATGATATTGGTATCCTTTTTCCTCAATTAGGGATTCCTTTCCATTGTGGTCAACAGAACCTGCACTGGGGAAACCAAGTATAAATTGGGTGATCATTTTTAAGAATACTTGTATTTGCCTGCCAGTGTGGACATGAGCTTCCAGTCACGTGTCATTTTAATTCTCTGCCCCACTTCCTCTGTCAAGTGTTTGTCTTCACAATTCTACATAATTCATATGAAGTTCAACATAAGTTGAAAGACCATCACCTCATGTTTTGATTTGACAATTTACGGCCTTACACTCTCAATATTAAGAACAAACTAGAATGACGGGGAACGGGAACATAAAAAAAGGAGACAGGAATAAGGGAAGCAAAGTTGAAAATGAACAATAGAAAAGGAGAATGAAAAACTGGAAGGTAGGAGAAAGGCGGGCAAGCACCTAGAGGGTGGAGAACCTGTGGAATTCTTTATCACAGAATGCTGTGGGGGTGACATTACTGAATATATTTAAGAAAGAAATAGATTTTGAGAAGATAAAGGTGTCAAGTGTATGTGGAGAGAACAAGAGTGTGACTTTGAGACAGGAGATCAGAATAATCATGTTGAATGGTGAAGTTGGCTCAATGGCCACGTGACCTACACCTGCCTCTACTTTCCATATTTCAACAAATATAGATTAAGTCTCTGCACTTTGTTTTTGGGCAACACTTACTAGTGATTCTGTAATCACAATTTACATCTTCTCTGATCATATCTTAGTGTTTCTTTACTTGTTCCATACCCATTTCCTTTTGTCATTGAATCTTTCCTGCCTTCCACCTTATTCCTGACTTTGCTCAGTCCCAGCAAAAGCTCACTAGGTTGCATTCCCATTCATCATTTTATGTTAACCTCAATCTTCCATTCAAGATGAATCTGAGGTTGTGTGGCCAAATACAGCAAGAGGTTCTGACTAATACTTTAGTGCACGATCAGTTAATGGCGGTGCTGCATGAAACAGTTGCTATCATTCATAGAATTATTGAATGCATATATTGATCAGCTGTCAAAAATAAAATCTACATTGATTCTCTGAGTAACTGAGTGACATCTAACTGTTGCAGAATGATGTTCTATCTCTTGCCCCATCTTTGCCTTCTACCATTTGTCATTGACCAACTGAATGAACAGTAGCTTCCTTTCTCAAGCATTTCAAAAGTTGGTTGTGTGTGCTGTGGCTGGATTTGTGTGTAAAAGCTTAGGAGTGAGAAAAAAAACTGTGTGACCCATTGAACTCTCCCTTTTCATTGGTCAGATATGTACAGTCCACATTCATTAATTGACTTCATCCACACCCAAACTTATATTCTTAAAGAAAGATTTGATAGAAATGGTCCTTAACTGGCAAAGATGATCAAACCAAGCTCTACAATATCTGCGTTTGGAAACTTATCATCCTTGGTTAGCCAACTTCCAAAATTAAAGCAACCTGCTGACAATACAGAAGCTATCTTACCCTCCCCTATCATTTCAGCGCATTAATTTTCCGCAATCTTCCAACTATTCTTAGCTAGATATTAATTCACTGATTTTGCAAAGCTTCTTAATTAAGCATTGACTTTTGTGCTGATGTTGTCTTTCACATCACTAAATATGGGGAGTGGAAGTTGTTTCCCCTATCTATCTGATTGAGTCCTGTTCATTTTAAACCAATGCCTTGCAGTTCTCTGCTCACATTCAAAATTAAGTAGATAGATTATATCTACAGAATCAATAGGAAAGCATTGTCTTTTCTTGTGTTTCATTTCATCCTACACCTTTGTCAACTCCAATTAAAACAACTTCTGTTAAAATGTGGACTGAGGTCTCCAATAGTTTTTCTCTCTCTCACAGGGGAGGGGGGCGGGGAGGGGAAAGCAGTTTTATCCGTCCTTAATGTCTCAAAGCAAATGTACAGTTTTGATCACCTTGGCATTGGAGTTTCATTGATTTTGACTCTTTTTATGATGTCTTCCTTTCTCATTGTCAATTTGATTCAGAGTTATGGTCATTTTCCATCACTATTACATTTATATGATTTAATCTGTTGCACGTCATTCTTTTAATAATGTTTGTCTTTTTAACAGGGGTGTCATTGTAGCTCATGTTTGCATCAGCGGTACTTTTTTCTGCCTTTTGTCATGGATGCCAACATTCTTCCATGATTCGTTTCCTGAATCTAAGGTGTGTTGTCTCTAGCCTGTGAACTATATCAAGTTCTTTTATAAGATGTAACAATGACTTAAGTAAATTATATTTCAATTTTAAAAAATCAGAATTTTGTGATTACATGTGCTACTATTTTCTAACTAAAACAGGATCTTCAAAACTAAGGGTTAAAGCAGAAATAATTTCTATCTATCCAATGTTCTGTCCATTCTATCATTATTCTGTGTAAATTGTAATGGTGACCATGGTGATGAGGTTCTGATCTACTTCATAGCATCAAAAGGAAGTAAATCCTTGTGGTTTGGTGTTTCTCCCTCAAGGAAGATAAAAATCCTGAGTATGTGCAAACGGTTTTCTTTTTGGCACTACTTTTTTAAGCATGTGGGTAGAGCTATATTAGCAGAGATTTGAATGCTGTTTCTGTTGAAGAATGTTGCATGCTATATGAAGAACAGTGGAAAGCCTGGAATAAGATTAAAAAGCTAATAGTTGTACAGGCTCATTTTAATAGGTGGATCTATGCGACTGTGCATAAATATTAAAATTTTAATCATAAACTTGACCAAATCTTTAAAGTCCAGAATAGCTGTAAAACATTTTTAATTTTAGTAAAGTTAAATCTTCACACATGCTGAACTGGAAAATTGTGATTGAGCAACAGAAAACATTTCTCTGTTTTCTACTTCTAGGCCAGTAAATAAAGGGCAATCTCTAATGATTTTTTAGCTTTTTTTTTAGAAACTATTAAATCTAATTCTTTGCTGATTTTCTCACAACATTACTACTGAGAACTGGCAGCAGATTTGCTTTATCAATATTGTAAAGTCACCTCTTTTTTTTGGTCAAGGGACTGGAGCCATATAATTGTAAATTTAAGGAAATAGATTATTTTTGTTGTTGCCCATCTGTTCTTCAGACACTGGGAAAGTTAAGGGAGCAAAGGGAATATTTTGTATTCATTCCAACACATGGCTGCTTTCTTATGAAAAAAGTTACTTTTTTCTTGCTTCTGTAGCTTTGCAATTGGCTGGAAAACCTATCCACAGAGAGGAAGCAAAATCATCATTTTCACTGAGGGAATTTAAAAGACATGTTGGATTAAGCGTGGCAACAGATTAAGCCTGTAAAATAATTTTTTTGCTTCAAGTTGATTGTCAGATTCCAAGAAGCTACATTAACTTGTCATAGTCCTTGTTAAAGTATCCTTTGATTGTATATAATTTTGGAAGATGTTAACACAGCTGCAGCTCAGACTCTGAGAGCACAATGCAACATACGTATGGAGTTGAAATTTTAAATGCCGTTGTCTATTTACACTTTGCTGCTGGAAGAGATCAACCTTCCTATTTATCATTGCAGTAAACACCTACTTTCCATTATACACTACCACATGCAAGGGGCTTCACCCGCAACACAAAGTCAGAGAACTATCCATGTTGATACAATAGGGTTTTGTATCTATTACAAGACTCCTCATTGAGAATATTGTTATCATTTCTGCATGGGTTTCTCTTTGATTCTGAAATGTACATTAACTTTATATAATCTCTCTTGCGCTTCCTTTGTGATTGGAAAAGAGAATACATTAGTATAACCAGGTGAGCAGCTGACAATATGGGAGTTTTTGTTTGATTATACATTTCTTGGACATTCAGATACTAAGATTGAATGAATAATTTTTGGATTTAATTTGAAGAAAAAGGTTCTCATTGAGATTGCATTCTGTCTTTGTCTTTCAGGGTTGGATTTTCAATGTAGTTCCTTGGGCTGTTGCAGTCCCCTTCTCATTGTTTGGTGGCATTCTGACTGATCATCTGGTCAAGCTTGGTGAGAAATGAGCTTAGCCTTTCTTGTGAAACTGTATGAACAAACAGAAAACAAAATAATCTTCAACTGAAAATAATACAACATGTTTTCAAGGTTGAGTTTTCGTGGAATAATAGAGTTGAGGAATTTAATTAAGCCAACATCAATATGACTTGATCTACTGAGCATAAATTCATGGACCTACGTATATGAATGAGGTCAAATCAGCAACTTTCTAGTTATATATCGCTCATTTTCATATATTGTTGACACTGCACCAATAAAAACATAGGCATACTACTCAAACACACAACTCTTTGCCTCACCTATGTGTCCCTCTTTTCTGTGAACCAGTTCACTTTCCCAACACTCAACTCTGCTTCATCCACCAGCTCAATCCTTCCTAAACCCTTAACCTTTAATTAATACTTTTAACCTAATGCCCTTCATCCTCCCCCACCCCCGCCACCCCAGTTTCTATCAATGTTTGGCCTTTCGCCCACAACTTGATCATCCCTTCGGGCTTTGTGCAAAACAATGAGCTATCACTTCGTAATGTTCGTTCAGGATTGGTGTGGTCAGTACAGTAGGATCACGTAAGCTTATCTTGCTTCCAAAACTTCACAAACCCTTTATAATGGAAAACATTGGGTACACAAATATTGGGAGATTTCCTTTCCATTTTCTGTTCCACCACCAGACAATTAGTGCTGTACTGTAAACATTGTTAATTATCCTGTAATAATGAAAATCTAAAGAAACAAATTTCATTAACAAATAAGTAATTTACTGTTCTGATATACGGTCCTGATCTATTTCCAATTTTGCTTGAATAGTTGATCAGTGATGACGTATGCATTCATAGAATGTTATTGGGAGAGCTCCTGAGACCAACAGGTTTCGTATGAAACATGAGAATGTGCAGTCAGCATAATGAATGTTCTGAAATGAAGGCAGCCCTAGGTAGCAGCAACCATTGTATCTTTTATTCAGTTTGAGGGAGAGAGGAGTGGGTCTGAGCCTATTTTAATATGTAAATAAGAACAGTAATGAAGACATGAAAGCAGAGCTGGCTAAAGTGAATCGGCAAATTATTTAAAGAATCAGTCAATAGAAATGTACTGACATATTAAGTGGATATTTCAAAATATACACAATAGTTTGTTTCAATGAGGAAGAAAAACCCAAAGGATGGGCCTGCCATTTGGGGTTAACTAGGTAGAAGGTGATTAACTACTTTAACCAGGTTATAGGTAGTATCACACTTAAGGAAAAGCGTAAATTGTGCAAAGACAGGAGGCAGGTCAGAAGTTTAGACAGAATATAAAAGAAAACAAAGAACAATCAAATTTTAAAAAGGAGTATACAAGAGAAAGCTTCTGAGAAATATGAAAAATTTCTATAAAAATTAAACAAAGAATAGAGGTGACAGAGTATTGGTCCCATAGAGAGTCAGACTTGAAAATTAAGAATGGAAAATAAAGAATAACATGAACAGATATTTTGCATCAGTCTTCACTGTAGATGATACAAGTAATATCCCAAAAACAGCGATAGATAAGGCAATGGAAGGGAAGAAGAAGCTCAGGGTACCTCTCAGAGAAGGAGTACTGAGTAATTGTTGGAGCTGTGGACTGACAAATGCCTGAGTCCCTAAGATATAAAAAGAGATGTCTAGTGAGGGAGTTGGAGCATTAGTTCTAACTTTCCAAAACTTTCTTGAATCAGGGACAGTACCATTAGATTGGAAGATAGTGATAATTGCAACATATTTGGCCACTCTTCTAGCCTTTCTATATATTTTGTAACCTCATATTCCCTTCACAACCTACTTTCCTACCTATCTTTATGTCATCAATAAATTTAGCAACTATGCCATCTGTCCCTTCATCTAAATCATTTCCATAAATTATCAACAGTTGAGATCCCAGCACTAGTCCCTAACCATATCTTCATATCTTCCTAACCTGAGAAAAGGCCTATTCATACCTATTGTTTACTTCCTGTTTGTTACTCCATTTTTCAAAAAGGGAGGAGGAGAAAAATTAGGCAACAACAGGCCAGTTAGCTTAACAATGTCAAAAGCTATTATGAAAAAAAGCTCAAGCATCATACTTACAAAAGTTTTGGTCAGTTACAGCCAGTCTAGTTTTCTGAAAGGGAAATCATGTTTGACCAATCTATTGGCATTCTTTGAGGAAGTAACCCATAATGTGGTTAAAGGGAAACCAATGGATGTAATGTACCTAGTTTTCCAGGAGGTATTTGATAAGAGGCTGCGTCAAAGTTATTGTGAAAAATAAAAGCTCAGGGCAGCCTATTGACATGGATAGAAGATTGGTTAGCTAACAGGAAGCAGAGAGTGTTTGAGAAAATGTAACAAATGATGTGCCACAGGTATCAATACTGGGACCCCAACTGTTTACAATTTATATAAATGACTTTGATGAAAGGATGGAAGGTATGGTTGCCAAATTTGCTGGTGAAACAATCATAGGTAGGAAAATAAGTTGTGAAGTGGACAAAAGGAGATTATACAAATAGTAAATGAATGGACAAAAATGTGACAAATGGAGTATAGTGTGGGGAAATGTGAAATGGTCCATTTTGGCAGGAAAGATGATACAGAGGCATGTTATCTAAATGGAGAGAGACTGCAAAGCTCTGAGATGTAAAGCAATCTGGGTGTCCTTGTGCATGAAATATAAATGGTTTTTATGTGGTACATAAGTCATTAAAAAACCACTAGAATTTATCCTGAAGGTAATTGAATACAAAGTAGGGGGGTTATGCTTCAGTTATTTAGAGTACTGCTGATACTGCATCTGGGATACTGTGCACAGTACCCCGGTCAACTTATTCAAATGCTCTAGAGGCAGTTAAGAGATGAATTTACTGGACTATTACCTGGATTGGATGTGTTATGAGAACAGGTAGCACATGCTAGGCTTGGAATTTTGTCCATTATCAACATATTGAGGTGGGGGGTGGTAGCGGTTAACATCAACCAGAAACTGAATGGGACTATAGATACAAGTACTGTGGCCACAGTCATGCAGAAAGTAATTCACCCACGGACTTCCCAAAGCCTGTCCACCATCTACAAAGCGTAGGTCTGGAATGTGATGGAATACTCCCCACTTGCCTCGATGGGTGCAGCTCCTACAATGTGAAAGAAGCTTGAAAAGCTCACTTGATTGGCTTTACATCCACAACATTCACTCCCTCCACAATTGGCACTTAATACCAACAATATATATCAATCACATCCTGGCTCAACCCATCCATTCCCGACTGTGTACTTCAGGCTAATGGTTTTTCTATCCATCGTATGGACCGTACAGTGTCCTCAGGTAACTCAAAGGGTGGAGGGGTTTGCTTTTTAATCAACAACTTGTGGTGCATGGACATTGCAATCCTGGGCAGCCATTGCTCGCCAAACCTTGAATTCCTCACCATCAAATGCCGCCCTTCTATCTACCATGGAATTTACCGCTGCTATACTAACCGCTGTGTATATGCTACCACAAGCAAAGGTTGAGGAAGCTCTGGATATGCACTACTAACACCCTGGAGACGGAACACTCCGAGGCCCTGTTTATTGTAACTGGTGACTTCAATCAAGCCAGTCTAAGGAAGGTGTTGCCCAAGTACCATCAGAACATTACCTGCCCCACCAGGGGCCTGAACATTTTAGGCTACTGCTACGTCACTGTGAAAGATGCCTACCACTCCATCCCCTGCCCTCATTTCAGGAACTGTGACCACAATGCTATGTTTCTTCTCCCGGCCTACAGGAAAAGCTCAAGCAGGAGAAACCCTCGAGGTTACACATCCAGTGCAGGTTGGAGGAGACACTCTGGTGCTGTCTGGAATTGGCTGATTGGGCAATGTTCAAACAGTCTGCAGGTACCTTGGATGAGTATGCCACTGCCGTCATAGATTTTATCAGTAAGTGTGTGGATACCGAGGAAGTCAGTCTGGGTGTTCCCCAGCAGGAAACCCTGGATGAATCAGGACATAGAGAACCTGCTAAAAACCAGGTGTGAGGCTTCAGATCAGGAGACCCACTCAAATATAAGGAATCCAAGTATGACCTTTGCAGAGCCATTAAGACAGCCAAGGACCAATATCGATCCAAACTAGAGACGCAGACAGACAACCGGAGACTATGGCAAGGACTGAATGACATCACAGGTTCGAAAAAGAGACAGTGCATGATAGCAGACGATGACATGTCCCTCCCAGATCGTCTCAACACCTTCTATGCTCGCTTTGAGCAGAATTTCAGTGGAGAGGCAACACCATTTCCGACAAGTCCTGACGAACCTATCCCAACAGTCAGTGCATCAGAGGGCAGGTCAGTTTCCCTTTGTGTGAATCCAAGGAAAGTGACGGGACCAGACAGAGTACCAGGCCATGCACTCAGAGTATGTGCAGATCAACTGGCAGAGGTCTTCTCGGACACCTTCAACCTCTCCCTGCAGCAGGCCCCTGTCCCTGCCTGTTTCAAGAGGGCCAACATCATCCCTGTGCTGAAGAAGGCTCATGCAGCATGTCTCAATGACTACCGCCCAGTTGCCCTAACCTTGGTGGTCATGAAGTGCTTTGAAAGCCTGGTCATGGCGTTAATCAACTCCATCCTCCCCACTACTCTGACCCACTCCAATTTCCCTATCAGAGCAACAGATCCACGTCAGATGCCATATCACTTGCCCTTCACTCCTCCCAAGAACATTTTGACACCAAGAATAGCTACATAAGAATCCTACTCATTGACTACAGTTCAGCCTCAATACTAATATCCCTTCGAGACTGATTACTAAATTTAGTAATCTTGGATTAAGCCCCACTCTCTGCAACTGGATCCTCAGTTTCCTTACCCACAGGCCACAATCAGTGAAGATGAGGGGCAATGTTTCATCGTCACTAACAGTCAACACAAGAACCCCCAAGGGTGCGTATTCAGCCCTCTACTGTACTCACTGTATATTCATGACTGGGTCACCAAATACCAGACTCTTGCCATTTACAAGTTCGCTGATGACACCACCACAGTCAGTCAAATCTCAGATGGCAATGAAACAGACTGCAGACAGGAGGTGGAAGACCTGGAAAAATAGTGCACTGAGAACAACTGAGCTCTCAATGCCGGCAAAACCAAGGAACTCATTATTGACTTTTGGCGGGATGTTACTCATGCCCCCCGACACATTAACAGCACAGAGACTAGATTAGACTAGATTACTTATAGTGTGAAAACAGGCCCTTCGGCCCAACAAGTCCACACCGACCCGCCGAAGCGTATACCACCCAGAACCATACTCCTACATTTACCCCTTCACCTAACATTACGGGCAATTTAGCATGGCCAATTCACCTGACCTGCACATTTTTGGACTGTGGGAGGAAACCAGAGCACCCGGAGGAAACCCACTCAGACACGGGGAGAATATGCAAACTCCACACAGTCAGTCGCCTGAGGCGGGAATTGAACCCGGGTCTCTGGCGTTGTGAGGCAGCAGTGCTAACCACTGTGCCACCGTGCCGTGGAATGAGTGGAGAGTGTCAAGCTCCTGGGAGTAGTCATCAACAACAAGCTTTCTTGGACTGTTCATGTGTATGCCTTGGTTACAAAGGCCCAACAACATCTCTTCTTCCTCAGGCAGCTGAGTAAATTTGGCATGAAGGCGAATACCCTTGCCAACTTTTATAGGTGCGCCATCGAGAGCATTCTGTCCAGAGGTATCACTACCTGGTATGGCAACTGTACCATTCAAGATCAGAGACGGTTACAGAGAGTGGTGAACTCGGCCCAGACAATCACAAAGGCCATCATCCCTTCTATAGAATCCATCTACCAGGCCCGCTGTCAAGGAAAGACCGCCAGCATTCTCAATGATCCATCTCATCCTGGCAATGTTTTTCTACAACCTTTACCAGCGGGGAGAAGGTAGAGAAGCCTGAACACACGCACCAGCCGGTCTCGAAACAGTTTCTATCCTACTGCTGTTAGAATATTGAATGGACTCACAAACTCTTAGCATTCGCCTGTACCTGTGTTTTTATTTTTGCCGATGTTTACCTATTATTTACTTATCTATGCTATTTAACTCTGTGATCTACCTGTATTCCTTGCAAGACAAAGCTTTTCACTGTGCCTCAGTACACGTGACAATAAATTCAATTTAGTTCAATTCAGTACAGTTACACCTCAGAAATTCACCAAGGCTTCTTAGACAGCACCTTCCAAACTCATGACCACTACCATTGAGAAGGACAAGGGTAGCAAATACGTAGGAATGCCATCACCTGCAAGTTCTCTTTCAGTCTTGAAATAGCTTTCTAATCATTACAGGAATCAAGGGATGACCCAGGAAAGTAGAATTGAGATTTATCGGATTAGCCATGATTTACTTTAATGGCAGAACAGATATGATGGACCAAATGGCTGATTGCTGCTCCTACAAGTTACGTCTTAAGCCACTCACCAAACTGACTTGGAAATGTATCTTTGTTCCTTCTGTGTCGCTGGGTCAAAATCCTGGACCTCTCCAAAAAAAATAACATTGTGATTGTACTTACATTGAATGAACTACAGTCATTCAAGAAATCAGCCCACCATCACCTTTTCAAGGGCATTTGGGATAGGCAATAAAAGCTGGCAGAGCCAGCAATACCCATGTCCTGTGACTTGATTGAGCCATATAAAACCCTGAGGGACCTTGACATGGTAGATATGGAATGGATGTTTCCTCTTGTGGGAGTCGCTGTTTAAAAAGTAGGGGCCATTTAAAACAACTTTCTTTGGGCAATTATCTTTCTTTGAGATTTGTGTGTATTTGGAACTCTCTCCTTGAAAAAGTGAGGGAGGTCAGTAACTGAATATTTTTAAGGCAGACGAATGTAGATTTCGGTTGATCAGGGTTTGAAAGATTGTTGGTAGTAAATGGGAATGTGGATTGGTGGTTACAGTCAGTTTAGCTATTATTGAATGGCTGAGCAGGTTCGAGGGGCTGAATGGCTGAAATGATTTCCCTGTTGAACAACTAGCTCAAACTTTCTTGTGAAACTATGAATCAACGGAAAGCAATGGAAAACAAGCTTTGGTTTTGGTGTCATAAATGTTTTGAATTATTAACAGGTCTATTAATCGCTAAGTTTTAGAAAGGAAAAAGAAACTGTAAATTGAACTGAACATATGGAGGAAAATGTTAATGTGAATGCAAAACGTATACAAATATTTGCTAGTAGCGATAATTCTGTCTTTGCATTTTACAGAGTTTACTTTTTTTTTAGGGTTTGACACTGCTAAGGTGCGTAAATTAATGCAGGTATGAAGACTAGTAGCTTATTTAAAATATTTTTAAAATTGTTTGACTGTATGAGAGAATACAATTAAAACCAGTTTCTTATATTTTCCTTCAAACAGGTGATTGCCATGGGATTATCCAGTATCTTTACAGCATTATTGAGTTACTCAGGCAGCTATTATCAATCCTTACTGTGTATATCAGCTAGTTTAGGACTTCAGACCTTCAGTCACAGGTAAGCTAAGATTAGATACAGTATATTTTCATATCTTGGGCCATCTTTGACACAGTTTGATATTATACATTGTTGACTTAAGTTATTAGCTTTGACTCAGTGGTTGGCCTGTCATTGCTGAGCAAGAAGGTTGTGCGTTCAAGCCATACCTGATATTATCTGCTCAGTATTCTACTGGCAGATGTGCCAATTTTTAGTAAGTTACAAAACTGAGGCCCAATCTCATGTGGACATAATAGGTCTTTTCTTTTTATTTTATACTTTATACTTTATTCATAAAAAACTTTATGTATACATAGATTCAAATGCAGGTCAGGTCTGTACAATAGCATATGAAGAGAACAAAGCAAACATTGGAATTTGACTATTAAACAAACAGACCTAAAGCATCTCTTACTTGTACAAAACCAAATGCACATAAAAAGATCCTATTGTATTATTGAAAGATGAGCAGGAAAGTTTTCACAATGCCCTGGCTAATGTTTTCCTTTCCAAAAATACCTATACTAGGTGTCATTTAGATCATAGTTCTTTGTGGAAATTTTGCTATATGTGATTTGGCTGCCCCAATGTTGACAACACAGAGTACATTTCAAGAAGATACTTTGATGCATCTGAAATGCATTTAGGATTTCTGTGCATGTGGCAGGCATTATGTAAATGCAGGTTGCACCTTGATTTTCCTCAGTCTAAACAATAGCTATTATCTTTTAGTATGTGGTGAAAAGACCATACACATACTGTCCTCTTTAACATTTTACCTGGTTTTATCTTTAACATTTTACCTGGTTTTACCTTTAACATTTTACCTCATTTTTTCCGAATCTTAGAAAACCTTTGGGCTCTGAATTGATTTTCAATCCAATATTTCTTCATTTCATCTCGAACATCACTCATCACCATTCTTGCCTCAGTCCATCTAAGACTGAAACCCTCCTCCATACCTTTCTTACCTGCAGATTTGATTATTGAAGTGCTCTCCTCCAATTAGCTTTCAACCAAAGTGCTGCTCCCTGTTTCCTGTGCTGCTTTCCTAAATTCCTGCGCTGACCTGTCTTTCTTCAGTGGGACACCCACACCTACCAACCCCATCACCCCGTGGCTGAACACTTCAACACCCCCTCCCACTCCGTCAAACCGTTACTGCCGGACGCCTGGAGGAAGAACACCTCATATTCCGCCTTGGGACCCTACAACCACATGCGATTAATGTGGATTTCACCAGTTTCCTCATTCCCCCTCCCCGCACATTATCCCGGTCCCAAGCCTCTAACTCAGCATCGCCCTCCTGACCTGTCCATCACCTTTCCCATCTATCCATTCCACACTCCTTGACCTATCACCTTCTCCCCCTCACCTTCATCTACCTATCACATTCCCAGCTACGTTCCCCCCCCAACCCAAACCCCCTCCCATTTACCTCTGACCCACAAGCCTCATTCTTGATGAACAGCTTATGCCCGAAACATCGATTCACCTGCTGTGCTTTTCCAGCATCACACTCTCGCCTCAGTGGTATCACTGACTTCTGAGTGAAAGCATTATAGATTCAGGCTACATTCCAGAATATGAATATGTAATCTCATCTGACATCCCATCCCTTAGAGGGATTGCTAGATTGTTAGAGGTGCTCCCGCCTTTCAGTTGTTACATTAAACTGAGGTTGCTTCTGCCGTTGAGATAGATGTAAAACATCTCATTTTAAAGTAAACTGGTATCACATCCAACATTAGTATTTTAATCCTAATCTATTCAATCAGATGATGTGGGTATTTATTTCTTTCCAGTTTCTGGGCCTTTGTGTGCCAAATGGCTGGTGTGATTGCCTGAGAAAATAACATTTCAAAGATCAGTCATTAGCTGTGAAGTGCTTTACATGTCTGGATTACATGAATAATGCTTTTAACTGCAAGTCTCTCTTATCGAACATTACATTGAGATATTACATGCCTGATCAGGTGGTCAGGGATAATTCCACGGCATTTTTTTCCCTCAAACAATGACAGTAAAAAACAGATTATCTGGTTATTTATTGCAGTTGCCATTGTGGGATCTTGCTATTTTCAATTTGTCTGCCACATCCCATAATAGCAGCCCTGCAGGAATTCCATTGATTGTAAAGCACTTTAGAATGCCTGAGAATGTGTTAAATGTGCAACAGCACTAGCTTGTTAGTTTTTTGTGGATAGTAACAAATCATCTTCACAAGTAATTCAAAATATTAAATTGAGTTCTAATTTTGAAATTGAAATTTTGAATAAATGACTAAAGGAGCTATTGTCTAAAGGCTTGCAAATTTTATTTACCTGATCGAGGGTTAGTGCTAAACAGATCTAAGTTTATTCTAGATGAGTGCGTTGTGCAAACAAGTAATGGTTGAAGTATTGTTTTGTTCTCTTTGTTTTCATAGTGGGGTATCTGTCAATGTTCAAGATTTAGCACCATCCTGTGCTGGTGCACTGTTTGGTAAGTAACAGTTACAAAAACATTTTGCATAGCTATATATATCTTCTACATTCTGCTGTGATAATAAATATATATCAGAGGTTAACGATCATTCACAAGGCCCAACCATCATTCACCTACTTTCTAATTATGAGTTTACAGTGTGTGAAGTGATGTGTGTGAATCTCCATTTAATCACTTTGGTAAAAAGCATGACAGGCTGAAATCAAAGGACAAAAAGGCCAATCAGTCCATCACATTAGTATTGTCCTCTGTAAGAGCAGTTCAATTAGTTTGATACCCCCTCCTTTGTTGTGGTTCTGTTCACCGAGCTGGGAATTTGTGTTGCAGACGTTTCGTCCCCTGTCTAGGTGACATCCTCAGTGCTTGGGAGCCTCCTGTGAAGCGCTTCTGTGACCTTTCCTCTGGCATTTGTAGTGGTTTGAATCTGCCGCTTCCGGTTGTCAGTTCCAGCTGTCCGCTGCAGTGGTCGGTATATTGGGTCCAGATCGATGTGCTTATTGATTGAATCTGTGGATGAGTGCCATGCCTCTAGGAATTCCCTGGCTGTTCTCTGTTTGGCTTGTCCTATATTAGTAGTGTTGTCCCATCGAATTCATGTTGCTTGTCATCTGCGTGTGTGGCTACAAAGGATATCTGGTCGTGTCGTTTCGTGGCTAGTTGGTGTTCATGGATGCGGATCGTTAGCTGTCTTCCTGTTTGTCCTATGTAGTGTCTGCCTGTAGTGTCTGTTTGTCCTATGTAGTGTCACACACACACAGCAGCATTGTGGTGTACACAGTGACTAGCAATATTTCTAAATGGTGCAAACTAAAAGAAGTTAGACAAAAATAAAGTACCGAAGATACTGGAACTCTGAAATAAAAGCAGAAAGTGCTGGAGAAACCAAGCAGGTCCCACAATATCTGTGCAAAGAGAAACTGAGTTAACTGTTCAGTCCAATATGACTTCAGTGAGAAAGTGGTAGGTTTGTAGAAAAAAGTGAGGTGGAGCAAGTGGAACAGAAGGGAAGGTTAGAGAGTGTGACATTACAGATTATGTGGGTCACAGAAGAAAGGATAAAAAGAATGATAATAGTTGTAGAGATGAGGGGTGTGTCTCGAGTATGTGTTAAAGACATCTGTGCTGAAGGCAGAACAAAGAAATCTAGACACTGGGGAGGGGGAATATAAGGGAAGGAAAATGGAGGACATGATGTTCATTGTCTGAACGTTTTGATCTCACTGTTGAGTCCAGAAAGTTACAAAGTGCCTAAGCAGTAAATGAGATGCTATTCCTCCAGCTTTTGTTGGGCTTCAATGGAACAATGCAGCAGACCTGGCACAGAAAAAAATGGGCATGGGAGCAATGCAGTGTCTTCAAATGGCAAGTGACCAGAAAGTTGCGGTCATGCTTGTGGACTGAGTAGTGGTATTTCACAAAATGGTCACGCAGTCTGTGTTTGATTGCTCCAACATAGAGGAGTCCACATTGTGAGCAGAGAATACAGTAGACTGAATTCAACCTTCTTTCAGTCTATTTGTGACAATGTGACAAGGACTTGGTCAGAGTAAAGAAAAAGCAGACAGACCTGAGGCAATTGTGCTCTGAGCCATCTCTTTAGTAATGTAAGTCATATTCATGCAATCTGTAAACAGTTGTTGAAAATCAATTGAGTTCATATTGTTTACTCAACTAAACACTGTCTTCATCCATGCTAGAATCACTAAAGCCTTGAAGGCACCCACACATACAAAGCTATCTGGTGTGTTTTCTTTTTATGAGGATTTTCAGAGAAGCAGAGAGAGAGTGTGTGAAGGTTTGTTGCTCTTTAACCAAGTTATCTCTGCCAATGTATTCAAAATTCCTTGCATCCACAAACTGGATAATGTGATCTAACTATGACAGTATTGTAGACATGCAAATTATATAATCCTTACAGTGTGGAAGCAGGCCATTTGGCCCATAAGTCCACACTGACCCTCTGAAGAGCATATCACCCACCCACCCTGTAACCCTGCATTTACCATGGCTAATCTACCTAGTCTGCAATCCCTAGTCACTCGTGGTGCTGGAAGAGCACAGCAGTTCAGGCAGCATCCAAGGAGCAGCGAAATCGACGTTTCGGGCAAAAGCCCTTCATCATGGCCAATCCATCTGCACATCTTTGGACTGTAGGAGGAAACTGGAGTACTCGGCAGAAACCCACATAGACACATGGAGAACTCCACACAGAAGTCATGCAAGGCTGAAATCAAGCCTGGGTGGCTGGCACTGTGAGGCAGCTACCATGCTCATTGTCATTGTAGTGTCTTTGCTGTTGCAGCCAGTACCTTTTGCTTTGAAAAGTATCTATTTTCAAAAATTCAAAAATGCATTCAATTCTATTGTAAATTAATATTTGGATCACATATCTTCATAACAAAGTATCACAATCTTCCTCTCAATACTTCCAAGTTGTCATCTGTACATTTTGAAATTGAGTCTTGTACACCCATCCCTAAATTCTTAATGTACGTCAAGAAAAAACATTGGTCTTGATACTGATCAACTACACCATGAATATACTGGACCACTCTGTTCAGACTCTCAAAAATGAATAATTTTTCGAGTGACTACCTGGAACTTGATAATGGATTATTTTTCATTGTCATTAGGCAATTGAAATCTACTAAACATTCCTATATTTGCGCTAATATCTAAAAGCTATTACTCCACAGTGATTACTATACTCAGAACAGCTTTCAGAATCAGGAAAGCCAAAAGAATATGAAGGGAAGACATAACATAAAGAACTTCCAGTGTGCTATGAATATAAGTTTTGTAAGATCATTCTGGATTTTAAGGTTTGTTTTGTTTGCACCAATTGAATTTTGTCCAGTTTACTGCTGAAAGGCAGTTCTAAAATACTAATTTAGTAATCTTTAGACAGGCTGTGTTATTTTATAAATCAGTTTACACCCCACCAGCACTTGTATAAACTTGTACAAATGTGGAATTTTAAAGTACCAATTTTTCCCTGACTATTAAGCATGTATTCAGTGGTGGGATGTTCATTTTTTCTTACTGACATCTAACTAATAATTTTATTCCTGCTGAATTAGTAAAATAGTTAAGCTGGTTATTGACAAAGAAAAATGCAGTTGCTGGAAATCTTGGATAAAAAGAGAAAATGCTGTAAATATTCAGTAGGTCTTGCACCAACTGTAGTGATAAAAGTGGAGTTGACGGGCAGGTGATTGAGAGCTTGCTCACTGGTTAGAGAACCTGTGAAAGCCTTTTGTCCCTCTTTCTGGAAAGACCAGTCACATTAAATGCCAATCAGGCATGTAGCTGGGTAAAGGGCCTTTCCCAGGATTGCAAATGCTGGGGGCGCAGGTCCTGCACCAAGATCAGTGGATGGCTGCTCTATATTGCTGAGCAGCGCCACCAAGGACACAGTGGCTGCTGTCGGTAATGTATCCACCCAAAGTCAGAATGTAGAAACGACTAGGCCAAGAGAGTCCTGCAGCAGCAGCAGCAGCAGAAAGCTGACTTTTATTGGTCTGCCTTTTTGCAACCCATGATCACCCTTGATCAAGAGACATAACTTCACCCACCTTGACCCCTCTCCCAACAAAAGCATAAGTGTCTCTGGCGGGTTTTGTATTTCAGATTTCCCAAATAGTAAGACCTGCTGCCCACTGTTGCCTGTCTAACAATAGGTGGTTGTGGCCTTTATGTGGGTGTTAATTGCCGACTTATGGCACAGTTGGGGTGATGCAGGAAGTTTATCTATGAGCCTTGCCAGTCCAGACTTCACCAGCAGTGGGGTCCTTACTCATCTATCTCCCACCTGATTAAATGCTCTCATCTGCCACAAAACCAAATACCAGGAAGAGTCATAGAGTCATAGAGATGTACAGCACGGAAACAGACCCTTCAGTCCAATCCATCCATGCCGACCACATATCCCATCCCAATCTAGTCCCACCTGCCATCACCCGGCTCATATCCCCCCAAACTGTTCCTATTCATATACCTATCCAAATGCTTCTTAAATGTTGCAATTGGACCAGCCTCCACCACTTCCTCTAGCAGCTCGTTCCATACACGTACCGCCCTCTGTGTGAAAAAGTTGCCCCTTAGGTCTCTTTTATATCTTTCCCCTCTCACCCTAAACCTATGCCCTCTAGTTCTGGACTCCCCAGGGGAAAGACTTTGTGTATTTACCCTATCCATGCCCCTCATAATTTTGTAAACCTCTATAAGGTCATCCCTCAGTCTCCGACGCTCCAGGGAAAACAGCCCCAGCCTGTTCAGCCTCTCCCTATAGCTCAAATCCTCCAACCCTGGCAACATCCTTGTAAGTCTTTTCTGAACTCTTTCAAGTTTCACAACATCTTTCCGATAGGAAGGAGACCAGAATTGCCCGCAATATTCCAACAGTGGCCTAACCAATGAACTGTACAGCTGTAACATGACCTCCCAACTCCTGTACTCAATACTCTGACCAATAAAGGAAAGCATACCAAATGCCTTCTTCACTATCCTATCTACCTGCGACACCACTTTCAAGGAGCTATGAACCTGCACTCCAAAGTCTCTTTGTTCAGCAACAGTCCCTAGGACCTTACAATTAAGTGTATAAGTTCTGCTAAAATTTGCTTTCCCAAAATGCAGCACCTCGCATTTATCTGAATTAAACTCCATGTGCCACTTCTCAGTCTGTTGGCCCATCTGGCCGAGATCCTGTTGTAATCTGAGGTAACCCTCTTCGCTGTCCACTACACCTCCAATTTTAGTGTCACCTGCAAACTTACTAACTGTACCTCTTATGCTCGTGTCCAAATCATTTATGTAAATGACAAAAAGTAGAGGACCCAGCACCGATCCTTGTGGCACTCCACTGGTCACAGGCCTCCAGTCTGAAAAACAACCCTCCACCACCACCTTCTGTCTTCTACCTTTGTGCCAGTTCTGTTTCCAAATGGCTACTTCTCCCTGTATTCTGTGAGATCTAACCAGTGAGAAGATTAAATTCTCTCGTGGTTCAGCTCAATAACATTTTAGTAGAATGATCCATCGCTGTTCTAATGAAAAGTTAAAAAGTTGGGTTGAATTTATGGGTCGTCCATGGGCAGGAAACCAGGTGAGGGACCTCATGAATTAGGGCACTGTGTGCCATTTGTGGCATGCTCTCCATGGTTCCACCTTGTGGCAGGTGGGTGTGTCAGATGGGTACCTGACCTGTCACCCAATTGATAACCTTAAATCAGCGATTAATGCCTAATTACATGACTCATCACTTTGCCTCTCTGGTTGAATGGTGTTGGGTGAACCAACCTTCAGCATATAATCCAGCTCATTAACTCTGTTTCTGTCTCCACAGATAGCATCAATCTGATTATTTTTTGTGATGTATCTCATTTCTAATGTTTTTCTATCATCATTATTTAATCATGCTTCTTGGAGAGTAAAGTCAAAATCTGTAGATCTTTAACCTTCTTTTATAATTATTTAGGTGTTATGAACACCGGTGGAGCGTTATTTGGTGAGTTTTGTTTTTACTTTTACATTTGGGTTACCACTACATGTTGCATAATTGATTTTATACATACATAATGTCCATCATTAAGTCCACAAAAACATAGACTGTAATGTATTTATAGAGCTGATATATCCATTCTCACCATTTTGGTATTTGAAATTTGTGGCCACAATGATTGCTTCCTTTCTTTCCATTTAAAGGAATTACATAGTATTGCTGCAACATGGAACCATAACAACTCATCCCCAATTGCTCTATGCTGGTATTCATATGCCACAAACATCCTCCTGCTTTTAATTATCCCTTCTGACTCTGGTACTATGTCTTCATGCTTGGACTGACTGTTAAGTGTGTCAATGCTATCTGGTATCAGGTACTCCATGTGGCAGCATGTCCTAGTTTCTCAATGCTTTCTGAATAGAGAATTATTTCTAACTTCTTGTTGATCTTTTAGTAGCTGTCATATTTATGAGGCCTTGTTCAGTAGTCATGCACAAGTTAAAGTAGATTCTCTATTAGACTCTTTCATACTCGTAAAGACCTTTATCTCTCCTCTCCTTATTTTTTATCTATTTCAGGATTAACGTGACAGTCTGTATTGCAAATTATGTTGAATAATTTGTTTCTGGTGATAATATAGAAACTATCTTGACAAAGTATATTGAGTGCAGTCAGGTAATTTTGGGAACTGAAGGAAATAAATTTTATAGTATATATGTGATATATGTTCTATAATTATCCAGAAAATCTACAGCAAACATGTTTAGATTAGATTAGATTACTTACAGTGTGGAAACAGGCCCTTCGGCCCAACAAGTCCACACCGCCCATACTCCTACATCTACCCCTTACCTAACACTACGGGCAATTTAGCATGGCCAATTCACCTGACCTGCACATCTTTGGACTGTGGGAGGAAACCGGAGCACCCGGAGGAAACCCACGCAGACACGGGGAGAATGTGCAAACTCCACACAGTCAGTCGCCGGAGGCGGGAATTGAACCCGGGTCTCTGGCGCTGTGAGGCAGCAGTGCTAACCACTGAGCCACCGTGCCGCCCATGTGATGCTGCAATGTCCAGAAAATCTCAGGCACTGTCTCATGTTCCTTGCTCTCTATCATATAACGCCCTGTTCCAAAAGCCTGAAAGACAGCTGGCTGGTTTGCTGTGTTGGTGCACAAACAAAAATTGGTACAACCTTTAGGAAAAGTCAGTTTTAGTGTGTAGTAATTAGTAATATTCTTCCAAGATGATAACTTCTGAATGTTATTTTTGAAATTTTTTTAAAAAGTCTTATTGGCTTGACCCCCACATTGTGTATTATTTTTTGCATTTAATGATATATTCCCAGATGCTTTCAAGATCACATTCAATAAATACCCTTATATATAAATTTTCCATTTTCGAAGAAATCTTAAATAATATACACTCTCTCCGAATTGAACATTTGGAGAGTGACTTAGTGCAGCATTCCTGTTTCCAAGCAATGGCTACTAAGAAAATGAGGGGGGAGCAGGAAAAGACAAAATAGGTTTTGTGTCTTTTGAATTCAATTTTTTTTTTCTTTTAGGATGACCTTCAGACAATGAGCACTTAGAACGTAGTAAAGTACAGCACAGAACAGAATCTTCGGCCCACGATGTTGTGCCGAGGATTAATCCTAATCTAAAATAAAATAACCTAACCTATGCACCCCTCAATTCATTGCTGTCCATATGCATGTCCAGCAGTTGCTTAAATGTCGCTAATGATTCTTTTTCCACCACCTTTGCTGGTAACGCATTCCAGGCATTCACAACTCTCTGTGTAAAGTACCCACCTCTGATGTCTCCTCTTTCCCTTCCTCCTAACATTTTAAAACTATGGCCCCTCGTGGCAGTCAATCCTGCCCTGGGGAAAAGTCTCTGGGTATCGACTCTATCCATGCCTGTCATTATCTTGTACACCTCGATCAGGTCACCTCTCTTCCTCCTCTCCAGAGAGAAAAGTCTGCAACAGCCTCGATACTATTAATGGCACCTCTAACTTTTGTGTCATCGGCAAATTTACTAACCCCAACCCTCAACTTCCTCATCCAAGTCATTTATAAAAACTACAAAGAGCAGAGGCCCAAGAACAAAGCCCTGCAGGACACCACTCTCCACTGACCTCCAGGCAGAATACATTCCGTCTACAGCTACTCTCTGCCTTCTGTCAGCCAACCAATTCTGAATCTCCCTGTATCCCATACCTTCTGACTTTATGAAAGAACTTACCATGGGGATCCTTATCAAATGCCTTGCTGAAGTCCATATACAACACATCCACTGCCCGACCTTTGTCAACCTGTCTCGTCACCTCCTCAAAGAACTCAATAAGATTTGTGAGGCATGACCTGTCCCTCACAAAGCCATGCTGACTGTTTTTAATCACACCATGCTTTTCCAAATAGTCATAAATCCCATCCCTCAAACTTCTTTCCAAAACCTTGCTGACCACAGACATAAGACTGACTGGTCTGTAATTGCCAGGGATGTCCGCATTCCCCTTCTTGAAAAAAGGAACAACATTCACCTCCTTCCAATCCTCCAGTACGACTCCAATGGAGAGTGAGGAAGCATAGATCTTCGCCAGTAGCTTAGCAACCTCCTTTCTCACTTCCTAGAACAACCTAGGCTAAATCTGGTCTGGCCCTGGGAACTTATCAATCTTAATTTTTGCCAACTTCCTCGATCTCAATCTGTTCAAGCCTGTTTCCCGGCTCCTCGAAGTTCTCATTCACACCAAGGTCCCTTTCCTTCGTGAAAACCGAAGCAAAAAACTCATTTTGGGCTTCTCCTATCTACTCAGACTCCACGCACAAGTTCCCTACCTTCTCCCGGATCATTCTCTTATTCCTCATGTATGAGTAAAATGCCTTTGGGTTTCCTCCAGGTACTCTGGTTTCCTCTCTCAATCCAAAGATGTGCAGTTTGGGTGAATTGGCCATGCTAAATTGCCTGTAGTATCCAGGGATGTGTAGGCTAGGTGGAATAGACATGAGAAAGTGAGATTTATAGGGATAGAGTGGGTGTGGGGAGGTGGAGGAGGCAGTGGCGGGTCTGGGTGGAATGCTCTTCATAGACATGATAGGCCGAATGGCCTGCTTCCACGTTGCAGGGATTGGTGAATTGGCCATGCTAAATTGCTCATAGTGTTCAGGGATGTGTAGGCTAGGTGCATTAAGTTAGTTGAAATGGAGAGTAATAGGACAAGGGAATTTGTAGGATACTCTTCAGAGGGTCAGTGTGGACTTGTTGGGCCAAATGGCCTTTTTGCACACTGTAGGGATTCTATGGTGATTCTATGATTCTATGATCACTGTGAAGCAGAAGTTATCACAGACAAAATTAACAGTGGTGCTAACAGGCCACTGTTCACAAAACTAATGCAGGATCACACGGACTGCACATGGCATGCAGCTGATTCCCTCTCACCTTGAACTGAAAGTATTCTGCAACATGCTCTGTGCAATGCTGCCTTTCAGTGATATGTCACTGGGTATGAGAAGATTTCAGTAACATAGAAAACATAGGAATAGGTTTAGGCCACTCAGCCTCTTGAACCTTTTCCGACATTCACTGAGATCATGGCTGATTGTGACCTAACTCTATCTACCTGCCTTTGGCAGGTACTCATACAGCACTGACAATCACCCACTGTTTCTTTATGACATGTCTGACGCTGCATTCCTTGGAATCAAGTCCAACTCGAAGTCTTATGGAGAGGCATTCCATGGCCCACCTTGTCGGGGAGCTCCACTTCTGACTGTATGGGGCAGCATGTGAAACATTCATCAGACAGTGATGTGAAGGCTGGCAGCTCACATTACAAAGACCTTTCTTATGTTCCACACACAGGTTCATTGAAAATGTGACCGATGGATCCAGCCCCAACAGGGGCTATATCACTCTTATTGTAATGCAACAAAGATGCAGGTAAACAAAAGATGAACAGATGTGTCAGCAAACCCAGGGCCAGCAGCAACTCCAGCAGATGCTGAACAGCATTTACTTAAAGAGGTTATAGCTGCTGCGTGCAGCAGGATGTTAAAGGAGGCATGGGAGGTCCAGAGTCCATCATCTTCAACGAGTTTTCTCTGGATGAACAAAATGCAGTGTTGCCGAAGACTGAGGACGTCCTAGACACCACCATAGACAAGGCTGAGTGCTGGAGTGGGACAGACCACCTGAAAGGGTGGGTAGTCATTCTATCCCAGTGGCTGTCAAGATGATTGTTACATTGAACTTCTATGCAACTGGCTGTTTTCAAGGAGCCACTGAGAAATTTTGTGAGATCTTTCAATTCTTCATCGCATTTCCCCTTGATAAGGGCAATGCTGCAGTTCAGGCAGTAGGCTTTGCCAGCCTAGTTGGCTTGCCATGTTCAGTGTGCTGTAGACTGTACACACACACACACTGAGAGTACTGTATCATGAGGCAGCTGACTTCATCAATAGAAAAGGGTTTGATTCCATCAAAGAGCAACTCATCTGTGATCTTTGTTACCACATTCAAAGTCTATGTGAGGTTGGTGGGGGAAGGGCTTGCTGTTGAATGCAGACAGAATGTGCAGCCTTACTCTAGCACGCTGTCCTCTGCACAAAGCAGGCAAAGCAGGGATGTGATGGAGGCTCATGAGCTGGGAGAGCAGGAATCGTTCTTTGAGGAAGAAGGTAAGGAGGAGCAGCACCTTCAGCATGAGAGTGCTGCTTCATCAAATGCAACAAGCCTTACATGATTGAATTGACACTCGGGGGTTTCAGATAGATGAGAGCTGAGTGCAGTGATCACTCATTGATAGTAAATTGGTTGTTGCTTGAAAGGAAGCCATCTGTTTCTGCTCTGTCCTGACAGTCAGAAGCAGCTTCTGCTTGATTTTGTTTTGTTTGTTTCTGCTGTTGCTGAATAAAAGTGAATGTTTTGAACCATTTGAAGGCTCTTCAGAATATAATGGACCCACACTGAGAAATGGGAAGATACTGGCCTAGGCTGGGCATTGGAGAAAGGGTAACACTCACTTAGACATGATTGTAAGATGGGATGAGGCTAAGGAAGGGTAAATTCTTAAAGAGCAATAGATGTAAGACAATGCAATGAAACATCAACAATGCCACCTCTGTCTTCTGAGATGCATTGGTTGCAGTTACTCTCCGACTATGTGTACCATGAAGACAAGTTTGGCCTGCCTGCACTTGACCAGGTATGTGGCTGAGCTTTAATGATGGCACTGGTGCCAAGGATCCTAAGATGTTCCATTGCTGGGACAACTACTTACAGTGAGTGGGAGAATAGGATGAGTGCAGCATCATAGGGGCATGATAGATAAATAGTGAGGCCTAAAATCTCTCTAGGCCTGATACAAAGTAAAACTCTGAAAATGACATTCAATCAAATTCTGGTAAGCCTTTTAAACTTATAGTTTAAATTTTTTAAACTTTTAAATTCAATTTTTCTAGAAGCGGACTAGTTTCTCACTATCTACTCTGTCCCAAATTCTTATGATTTTTGGTATCTCTATCAAATCTTGTCTCAACCTTCTCTTTTCGCAGGAAAATAATCTCACAGAAAGACTGGAGAATTTGAATTTGAAGTCCATCATCTTTTTTGCACCCTCTCTAACCCATTGCCATCTTTTCTAAAGTGTGGTGCCCAGCTCTAGAGACTAGGTTTAAAGCATATTTATCATTACTTCTTTGCTTTTGTATTTTGTGTCCCTCTTCATAAAGCATACGGTGTTGATGCTTTAATAACTTTTTTCTTGACCTGCCTACCACCTTTGATAATTTATGCAGATATACACCCAGATCTGTCTGCTTCTGCATCTTACTTTGAATTGTAGACTTTATATTCTTTCTACTAAAATAAAATACTTCATGCTGCTCTGAAATAAAATCCATCTACCATCCTCATCCATTTTATCAATGTGTGTACAGTGTGGGCGGCACGGTAGCTCAGTGGTTAGCAGTTCTGTCTCACAGCACTAGGGTTCTAGGTTCGATTCCAACCTCAGGCGTCTGTGTGGAGTTTGCGCATTCCCCCCGTGTGGTTTCCTCCGGGTGCTCGAGTTTCCTCCCACAGTCCAAAAATGTACAGGTCAGGTGAATTGGCTATGCTAAATTGTCCATTGTGTTGGGTGCATTAGTCAGAGGGAAATGGGTCTAGGTGGGTTACTCTTCGGAGGGTCGGTGTGGACTGCTTGGACCGAAGGGCCTGTTTCCACACTGTAGGGAATCTAATCTATCTAATCCTTTCGAAGTTCTGCACTAGACCCATCACAGTTCAAAAAACTTGCAAGTTTTAGATCATCCACAAATTTTGAAATTGTGCCTTCCACTCAGATGTAGGTCATTAATATATCAGAATGGGTAGGGCTCCTAACATTGACTCCTGGGGAACTCCACTATAAATCTTCCTCCAGTTTGAGGAAGGAAGTCTCTTTTAAACTTAAAGGTGTAACAAATTGTAGTTGAACTGTGCCTACTTTCTGTAGATGGACTCTTGTATCTTGACATGAATAAATGAGTTTTAGATCATCGACTTCAAATTTTGTTACTAATCTTGTACTAATGCATATGAAAATCATGCCCGATGCAAAAATGGCAGAACGACCAACTTAAATGGGGCACCAGAGATTTATGTTGAGCTACTACACGTGCTTTCTTTCTTCTGTGAACACCAACATAGTTAATTTTATTTTCTCTTCATTACAGGCGTTGCTTTAGTCTACTTTGCAGGTTACCTCATTGAAACTTCAGGATCCTGGCCATCAGTTTTCAGCTTGATCAGCATAGTCAACACATTTGGCCTTTCTATCTTTATCATCTTTGGCCAGGCTACACGAGTAGACATTTAATTAATGGCAATATTTCAGATTGAATTTCAAAGTTACTGAACACAGACTTCAAGAAGAAAGAGAGAATATAGTTTTTAAAATATAAAAGTTCCGACCAGTTTTTCTTGGTTTGAGGAACTTATTATTGTACTTTGTTTATAAACAAATTGCTGCTGAAGTCCTGTTTTGAAAAAAAAAACAAGACTTAAATATACACAAAACCATTTATGCTATTTTTAGTGATTTTATTTGTTGGAGAGATGCTATTTTTACATGAATAAACTATTTATGAGAAATAAATATATAAACTTATAAATATATAAACTTGACTTGTCAGAAGATGTGATACAAGATGTGTCTTCTTAAAGGTGGATGCTGACAGAGAGCCAAACATAAATTCTGAAAAGATGTAACTGCCCTATGCTGTTCTTCAGTTGTATCAGCTGTTTTTCATTGACTCCATGCTTACAGGTGCACTTGGAATTTTTGTTTCCTATTAGCATAATAATCTAATACCAGCATTAGTAGTAAATGTTAGATTAATAAGAATTTTCATTTCTGAATCTTGCAGCTTACAAGTTTATCGTTTTTATATTCCAGTTTCTGGACCTATAACTTGTGATGAAAGCAGTATATTATACGATTTGGATCCAAACAAAGGCTGGTAGCTATGAGTCAGTTCTGTGAAGTTTTTTTGTAAAAGGTTAAAAAGCAACTTAGAACAGTGACTTAAATACATAATTTCCAGAAAGCATATGATGGCAATTAGGCGTCTGGTAGAACCCTGTAATATTAGTGAATATTAGTTTATACTATTAGGTTTATGGAAGGTAGAGTAAACACATTAAGGCAATTGGTTTAGTTTTACTTTAGAACAGAGGTTCAATTTTGTTTTGGATCAGAAGAACTCAGACTTCCGTGCCAAACATAAAACAGTTTCACCTCGCAAAGCAATTATGTCAGTTCACAGGATCCAGTGAGCTCAGCAGAAATCCTTTTTAGTGTATGAAGCTCCAAAGTCAGGAGATTCTGGATAACTGCCGTTAAGTTGTGCAGACTTATGATTCTTTCCGTCATAAGAATTTTGAGAGGTTAATGCCAATGGATTCAGAAAGGACAAAACTATCTCAATAATAGAAGTGAAAGAAACTGTAAAATGCCAGTTAAATAAAGTTTTAAAAAACTGAGATAGGAGTGATATTTCTCAGGGATTAAGTCTCTGTAATAGATAGTAATGGGAACAGGTTGAAACTTTGTTCCTTTAAAATCCACTTATGCAGTTAATTATTATTATGCACATTCCAGAATATTTCATTTAGTGTTTATCACTGAGTATAAAAGCGGCAATTGTCTTTTATGTGTCCTGGTGATAAGAAAGTCTGGCACCAAGCAGCTATCCCAGTCCAATTTTTATCATATTTGCGTGTGGTATTTTCTGACTGTTGCCTTGTCAACTCAGTGAAATGCAGTTCATTTACAGTCTATGTTACGTGTATATCACAGTATGAATTGAAATGTGCAACTTTTAAAATTTATTTTTGCATGCTTTCACTTTCTGCTTTTGCAATGGGAACAGCAAATCCACATGGCAACTTCAATTTTAACATCGGATTACTGCATAAAATAAGAATAGTTTCAATCCACTGTGTTTGTATTTATAAATATCTGTATATTCAGAATCAAACACTTATGTTTAAATGCTATCTGTAATTATTCAACTTTAACTTGCTTGCAGTTGTAAGATGCTTAAATAATAAATCATTTCTAAATCATTAACTCTGCAGATAACGATTTATCTTACGGCCAAGTTGAAATATTTGAACTGTTGCTATTTTGTAGAATGTTGACAATAAAGTTTTAATTGTATCTTATGGATTGCTGAATTTAGAGTCTGTTCAATGACATTTTTTTTTGCAGATTTACCATATTAAAAATTTACAACTGATCCTTAATGCTTAATTTAAAAGAACACCTTTAATCATTTGAAATTGTTCTCAATGTTATAATACTGCTGAAATTAATACTTCTTAAAAAAATTAGTGTCAGTAATTCTTAAATCAAATATGCTTTTTGAAAATTCAGTGGACAATGTAATATCTCAGTGTAAAGTATTCCTTAAAGGATGAACAGTGTCAGTTCATTTTACTTTCCAGAATGGAAAAAGTTGAATTCACCCTGCCTGATCTGGAGTAGATATAGGCCCCTCAAGGAGGCTATCGTTAAAACAGTCTCATTTTCATATTTTTCTACATACATGTGTGCTGTCTTTTTGACAGTTTGTAATTTTTTTAAGCTTTGATGACTGATACTGCTTATCGTTATCTGATTGAGCTTCATAATAAAATGTCCCCTATATTTTTGCTATATAGAGTCATAGAGATGTACAGCATGGAAATAGACCCTTCGGTCCATCCCATCCATGTCGACCAGATATCCCAACCAAATCTCGTCCCACCTGCCAGCACCCGGCCCATATCCCTCCAAACCCTTCCTATTCATATACCCATCCAAATGCCTCTTATATGTTGCAATTGTACCAGCCTCCACCACATCCTCTGGCAGCTCATTCCCTACACGTACCACCCTCTGTGTGAAAAAGTTGCCCCTTAGGTCTCTTTTATATCTTTCCCCTCTCGCCCTAAACCTATGCTCTCTAGTTCTGAACTCCCCGATCCCAGGGAAAAGACTTGGTCAATTTACCCTATTCATGCCCCTCATAATTTTGTAAATCTCTATAAGATCACTTCTCAGCCTCCAACGCTCCAGGGAAAACAGCCCCAGCCTGTTCAGCCTCTCCCTATGGCTCAAATCCTCCAACCCTGGCAACATCCTTGTAAATCTTTTCTGAACCCTTTCAAGTTTCACAACATCTTTCCGATAGGAAGGAGACCGAATTGCCCGCAATATTCCAATAGTGGCCTAACCAATGTCCTGTACAGTTACAACATGACCTCCCAAATCCTGGACTCAATACTCTGACCAATAAAGGAAAGCATATCAAACGCCTTCTTCACTATCCTATCTACCTGCGACTCCACTTTCAAGGAGCTATGAACCTGCACTCCAAGGTCTCTTTGTTCAGCAACACTCCCTAGGATCTTACCATTAAGTGTATAAGTCCTGCTAAGATTTGCTTTTCCAAAATGCAGCACCTTGCATTTATCTGAATTAAACTCCATCTGCCACTTCTCAGGCCATTGGCCCATCTGGTCCAGATCCTGTTGTAATCTGAGGTAACCCTCTTCGCTGCCCACTACACCTCCAATTTTGGTGTCATCTGCAAACTTATTAACTGTACCTCTTATGCTCGCATCTTGAAAGACTGATACAAAACTAGTCATCATATGTTGAATCTGGGGCATTCTTTTCAGGAGCAGACAAAACCCACCAGAAATAAATTCACAGGACATCTGTTCTCACACCATTATGTTATTTCATGTAACATGCCAAAATAAAACATACAGTCTACACAGTACTGCTATATATAATGATTTTGACTTCGACTTCTATGCTTTTGTTATCTGCTGCAATTTTTGGTGTCGAACCCCATGAATAGCCAGAGCAAAATATGCTTTCGTTGACTGGAGAACTACACCATACAGTATGTAAACATTTTTTTCTGTCGTATTTTTTTATCTGAGAGCTTTTACATTGCCTGTTCCAGTTGAAAAAGTGATTTTTTTAGCCTTTCTTCATAGCTATGATAATTGATTCCTGTAAAGTTCCTGTGCCATGGTTGTAATGTCCTGCCTATATTGGATGCATGTATTTCACAAATTGTCACTAATTAATATCTTACATAATTTCAACACCATTACTTTCCATTTATATCCAATACCTCATGTCCATTTACTTTTTTTTGTATATGAAGTTGAATCTTTAAGAATATTTGTATTATTATTCTTGAATGCCTATTCCTTTTGCCAAAGTGTATTACTTACATTACCTACCTGATCTGTGAAGGTATACGCTGACCTTCCTTACAGTTTATAATGTTTTCTAACTTGAAATCAGCAAATCTGATGCAAGGAAAATTGAAATTAAGGCTAGAGACTTGTAGGTACTGCTGAGCATCCGAGGAGGGTCTTAGTCCAGTAAGGTTTCAGATCATTCAATTTTAATGTCAGTCAGGAACTTTGATAGCACAATTTGGGATTATTGTGGGACACAGAGGTGAAACTAAATGTTGATATACAGAACAACCTTGATAATCTAAATAAGACAGGCGGGTGTATTTTGTTCAGATAACTGACTGCTCGGATAGCTGATTGCTATCATGTTTTTACGGGACCTTGAGATCTTGTTTGGATAATCTGAAATTCGGATAACCGAGGTTGTTCTGTATACATGTTGAACTTTAACTTGTATAACATTGCTGAGTATCAGCACATTGATGAAGAGGGCATGAGAAGGAACCCTTTGCCACACTAGATATAATTGTGTAACAGGTGAAGAGAAATTGTTGGAGAGATGTGTTGCCTTCACTGTGAAAATATGCATGAATTAGGATTCGGGGCTGTGTTGGAAGTGAATAGTAGGTGGATTGTTTGATGGCAGTACTGTTCTGAGAGCAGAGTTACCCAGGATTTTACTTCTGACCTTCTTTAAGATTGTTGTACAGGTGTACCCCCATATCCGCAGGTAATACTTTCCATGACCTACCGCGGATGTCTGAAACCCGGATAGTAGCAAAACGCCATCATTGAAATGAGAAACTTACCTCCATGGCAGTCCCTGGAATTATTTTTGGAATGTTCCATGTAATATTTTCGAGCTGTGGTAACCGTGGATAACTGAAACCACGGCAACCGGATCTGCGGATTTGGGGATTCTACTGTATATGTACTCTTGGGTGTCTTTTCCTTCATTCCATATTTGATTACCTTCTTTGAATTTTTTGCATTCCCCTCATGTCCCCCCAAATATACTACTTTGTAATTCCTTGCGTTGAGTGTCAGAATGCAATGTCTGAAGATAATTGTGATTCCCTCCTAAGAGTTATCTAATTCAAGTTGTGAGGTTGGATCAAATGGGATCCAGGGAAAGCTAACCAATTCAATACAAAATTGGCTTGATGGTTGGAGATGGAAAGTGGTGGTGAAGGGTTGTTGTTCAGTCTGGGGGTCTTGACCAGCAGTGTACCACAAGGATTGTGGCTGGGCCTGCTGTTGTTTATCATCTATATAAATGATTAGGATGAGAAAATAGAAGGCATGGTTTGTAACTTTGCGGATGTCACCAAAATTGGTGGTATAGTCGACAGGTTATCTAAGAGTACAATGGGATCTTGGTCAACTGGGCCATTGGGCTGAGAAATGGCAGATGGAGTTTAATTCAGATAAATGTGAGGTGTTGGATTTTAGTAAGACAAACCACGATAGGACTTACACAGTTAATGTTATGGCCCTGGGAAATGTTATTGAACAGAGAGACCTAGAGGTGCAAGTATATAGTTCCTTGACCATGCCATCACAGGTACACAGGTGAAGAAGACGTTTACCATATTAACCTTTATCGGTTTAAGGACTGGGAGTTGGGAGGTCACGTTACAACTGTACAAGGCATTGGTAAGGCCACATTTAGAGTGGTGTGTACAATTCTTGTTGCCGTGCTACAGAAAGTATGTTATTAAACTGGAAAGAGTGCAAAACAATTTACAAGCATGTTACCAAGACTGGAGGGTTTGAGTTGTAAGGAGTGGCTGGAGAGGCTAGGACTTTTTTTAACCTGAAGAGGCTGAGGGGCTATACAGGTTTATAAAATCATGAGGGGCAGAGATAAGGTGGATGGCTAATGTCTTTTCAGGATAGGGGAACTAGAGATCATAGGTTTCAGTTGAGAGGGAAAAGATTTAAAGGGTACCTGAGGGGGAACTTTATCACACAGGTTGGGTGCATATATGGAACGAACTGCCAATGAAGTGGTAGAGATGGGTACAATTACAATATTTTAAAGACATTTGGACAGGTACATAGATGGGAAAGGTTTAGAAGGATATAGGTCAAACGCAGGCTTATAGGACCAGTTCAGTTTAGGAAACCTCATTGGCATTGATAAGGTGGGCTGAAGGGCCTGTTTCAATACTGCATGCCTCTATGACTGTAAGTCATTCAATCGATTTTGTTGAGTATAGGGAAGCATACTTTTTTGCATTCTTCATATAAACAAGCTTTAATAAAATAAACTGGAAAGGAATCATGATTATTTTCATTTGATAGTCAGAGAAAAACTAGTCTAACCAGGAGTTTTGAGAGTCACATCGGACTTGAATTTCTAACTTTGTTTCTCTCCCCACAGACGCTGCCAGACCTGCCAAGGTTCCCTTACACTTCTTATTTTTAACCAAAAGGAACCTGCTTTGACTGCTTCGCTTCTAATCAATTCATTACACTGAGTTCTTTCCTTAGTCATACTCATATCGAAACCAAACTTACATCAGAAATGTCAATTATTTCAATAGGTTTCATGGATGTTATTTTAATTATTTCCTAGCTTTCTTTACTTGCAGTTTAAATTATATATTTGTATTTATAGCTAGATCATGACAGTGGGAAGTATGATTTAGAATAGGCCAAAGATTAAACAGAATTGGCCCTAAGATAGAGGAGCCCAAGTAGACAATTTGACTCACTGAGTATACTCCATCATTCAGTTAGATCATGGCTAATCTAATAATCTTCACTGCTACTTTCCATCCTTACCCCCACAACCTTTGTATTCTTCTATGCTTATGTCATGCGATATTCATTTTTTTTTACACAGAGGGTGGATGCACATGGAATGAGCTGCCAGCAGAAGTGGTTGAGGCGGGTACATTGCAACATTTAACGGGCATTTGACAAATACTATACAGGATAGGAAAGGATTAGAAGGATATGGCCAACTGCATGGAAACGGGGTTAGCATTGATGGACATTTTGGTTGGCATGGAGCAGTTTGGGCCTGTCTCCATGCTGTAGGACTCAAAAGATTTTTTTCATTGAGTTTAAGTTTAAGGAAGTTAAAAATCCAAAGATATAATTTGAAACTTCTGAATAAATCAAATAATTCAATTGTTTAGAATGGGGGGGGGGGGGGAGATGAACGATGTTGTGAAGATTTGAGGGGTCTAATTAACCTTCAGTGAACAATGTGTCATTTTAATCTCACATTCTGAAGTATGGCCGTAAGTCCCTAGAAGGATTATACAGTTTATTGGATAAATGTAAATTTTGAAAAATAGAGCATCTTGGAGTCAAAAGTCCCATAACCGTGTGGCTTAGTGGTTAGTACTGTTCCCTCACAGTGCCAGGCACCCAGGTTTGATTCCAGCCTCAGGCAAATGTCTGTGTGGAGTTTGCACATTGTCCTCGTGACTGCGTGGGTTTCCACCAGGTGTTCCAGTTTCCTCTGACAATCCAAGGATGTGCAGGTTAGGTGAATTGTTCATGCTAAATTGCCCATCGAATAGGTTAGGTACGCTAGTTGGGGTAAATATAGGGAAATGGTTCTGGGTGGGTTGATGTGGACTTGTTGGGCCGAATGGCCTGTTTCCACACTGTAGGGAATCTAATCTAATAGGAAAAAGAGCAGGAGCATACTTAAAGCAGAATTCCAGCATTTTCCCATTTGGTAATGCCGACGCTGCAATTGCAATTATTTGGTGATTTTTCGAATCGACCTTAAGGCATATCAGTACATACCTCCGGGATTTGGACCTGGACCCCCATGCTCAAAGTTTGAGACATTACCCTTGCACAAGAGCATCTGTAAAACTGTCTTAGCCGCATATAAAGCACTTCTGTTTGAAGCTGGAGAAACCAGCTAGCAATTCTCAGGGACACAATCTGTACTGGTCCACGCTGTTCCCCAAAACCAGAGAAATTTGTCGGCTGTATTTTTGAGGAGCTGGAAAAGTAGAAGTATTTGTTGTGGCTGCAGAAAAAAACAATGGCTCGCCTCATTCCTCAGCACCTAAACTCCCACCCCTCCCCGTTGTACAGATGGGCGGTAGGTTGCTGTAAAAAAGCTGACTTGGGGGCAGGCAGGGCGCTCGTAGCCCCTTCTGTTCTGATGCTGAATGGTATGAGGTCAGACCAAAGTTGAATTGTTGACATACAGTTTCCATTATCCTTATAGCTTCAACAGGGCCACGCCTGAAAGAATTGAGGATTCATACATGTCAGATTTTTAAATCCGATGATTTTCTAGAAACTTTGTGGTAATGTTATAAAAAGAACGCGATTTTCTTTCCATCCTAAAGCAGCTACTGTATAGAAAGGAGCGGGAAACTCAAGAGGAACATTTTGGATTGTTCCAACAGGTTGCTTTGCACAATTATTATAAACTGTACCCACCAACGGAGGACTTTTTTACCAGTTTTTTTTTAAGTTCATGTGAATTTAGGTCTTAAAATTTTGTGTAAACTTGCAATGAGAATTTAAATTCCCGTTCGTATCTGTCGACCTTTCGGCTATAGCGTGGTCCCAGTGTCAAATTAAGCTACCGTTAAGAGATGTGGACTTAGAACAGTGTATCTAACCTGTGAACAGTCTCATCAAATGTATTTTCACAAGAACATCATTTAGCAGCTTTCACGAGAAGTAAAGAAGTTGTTTATTGAAATAGCAAAATGCGCGGTTTGGGAAAACGTGCCTAAATTCTTAATAGTTGGCTACCAAGAGTATTGTCGGTTCGTTGGACTAAACTCCCAGGTCGAGAGGGTTACAACGCAATATGTTCCCTTTTCATCGCGTAAAGTGGCACTGTCCTGTAAATGTGTATGCACCTCACA
This sequence comes from Chiloscyllium plagiosum, assembly GCF_037043375.1. Lineage (NCBI taxonomy): Eukaryota > Metazoa > Chordata > Chondrichthyes > Orectolobiformes > Hemiscylliidae > Chiloscyllium > Chiloscyllium plagiosum. Next base: position 35,057,719 of record NW_028270153.1, on the reverse strand, counting down.
CAGTAATAGTCATGAGGTAAATTTAGTGCCTCACTCTAATCGGCACAAACGGGCAATGTCGGAGCTAAAGTGGGCGATTCATTATTTTCAGACTCTGGTTTCTGCTACCGTGCTGGTGAGGTTCTCCCGCACCCAGCGGTGCTTAGTGTTTGTATTATTTGAAGTGTTTAAATGGTTGTCCCATGGTGTAGATATGACTTCCTTTGAGGAATTGATGGCAAACAGTGAGCATACTGCTCCACTCAGTAATATATTCCGTGGCACTATTTTAAAGACATTTGAAGAATTCCACCTGAAACAGCATCCCTGAAACTTGACTTGATCATTGTCACGCTGCTGCTTTTGGCGTCTTGCTGTGCACTGAAATTTCCGATGTTATAATGACTACACTTTCAAAAGCTCTGCATTGACCGGAAGGTATTTTGAGTAATCTCATAAATCAACGTAAATATTTCTTTTTAATAGTATAGCTAGACTCTTGGAGGTGTACAGCACGGAAACAGATCCTTTGGTTTAACTGGTCCATGCCGATCACATATCCTAAATTAATCTAGTCCAACCTGTCAGCACCTGGCCCATATCCCTCCAAACCCTTCCTATTCATACACCCATTCAGTTGCCTTTTAAATGTTGTAATTGTACCAGCCTCCACCACTTCCTCTGACAGCTCATTCCATAGACACACCATCCATTGCATGAAAACATTGCTCCTTAGGTCCCTTTTAAATCTCTCCCCTCTCACCTTAAATGTAGTTTTGGACTTCCCTGCCCATGGGAAAAGATCTTGAGTATTTACCCTATCCATGCTCCTCATGATTTTATAAACTTCTATAAGGTCACCCCTTAGCCTCCAACTCTCCAGAGAAAATAGCCCCAGCCTATTCAGCTTCTCCCTTTAACTCAAACCCTACAACCCTGAGAATATCTTTGTAAATTCTTTCTGAATCCTTTCAAGTTTCACAACATCTTTTTTGTAGCAGGGAGACCAGAACTGAATGCAATATTTGAAAACTGGCCTAACCAATGTCCTATACAGCCCAGTGGAAAGGCCCTGGAGATAACTGTGAATGGGTGTGACCTTTAGTCAAGAGGAACAGAGGGCTTGGCTACAGACTGTAGTACCAGGCCACATTTTACTTGAACAGATACCTTGTGATGTGGAGAAATCTTTCCGCAGACTTCAGCTTGAATTATGTGTAAAGTGTAAAAATACAAACGAATATTAGTGCAGTGAAGTTAACAGGATCTTGGGAGTCTCTGTGAATGAGGGAACCAATGGCTGATCTGCTTAGTTACTGAATTGTAAAGACTGAGAAAGAAACAGGTAAACCTGGGAAGCAGCGTGAGTTGGAGTCAGATTAGGGACAAATAAATAAAGGGGTTTGAAGGATTAGATTAAGGGACGCAGGAATGAAACGGTTCAAACTGATTACATTCTGAATTGGCAGGTTTACTGGCATTGTGTTAACAATTGTTACATTATTAAATGTGCCATTTACTGTTAAATATGAGTCTTAATTTTCTGCAGTACTTTCAACTAAAGTGGAAACACCTCAAGTTCTTAAAAAATAATGGGGCCAGCAAAAGGTGAGTGCCACTTGTGTGAAACAAATAACATAAACAATGGCAATGGGCCAGCAGGTTGTGGCAGTTTGTGATTTATCACTGAGTCCACTGAACTCCTTCCTCAATTTCTGCTATCAGAACAGTTTGCGGCATTTACATGCTGTTGTTTTTTCCCAATACACATTTCGTCCATTATGTAAAATAAGTTGTGAATTAAAGATTGATTGAATATAGACATAAAGCAAACTGCTGAGCGTTAACAGATACATAAACTTGTGGGGAATAAAATGTCTTGTTATTTTTAATGGGAATGGTGATTGAGTATAATTGAAATGGTTGGCAGAGAATTTATTCAGTTCCTTTGTACAGTTCAGGCCACTAGAGGGCGCCTTTTCCTTTAGAACTCCAAAGTTAGGATTTGATGCCATGAAAATATATTCATTGCGATAATTTTGGATGATTTCGTTCATTTGGTCAATTTGAATACATCCATTTGGCGAGGTTCTAATATAATACCAACACAAACACAGTTCATAAAGTCTAAGTTTATCCTCCAGTATTGATTAGGAAGTTGTTTCCATGTGCTACCCACTCATTCACCTGGTCTTTAATTTATCTGATCCAGTGAGTGTGGGAAGGGAGGTGCTGAGAATTTGGGAATTGGAGAGGGAGAGAGAGAAAGACAGGAGCTACCAAACCCAAGATCCCGACCAGTCTGAAATCTGGGGGATAGGCAGGTTATCAAGGAGTGCAAGGAACAGGTTTCTTTGTGGTAAGAACATAAGAGGCCTCCAAAGTGGGATAGGTCTTAAAGGAGATTGGCGGCCACATGGAGAAAGCCAGGGTTAGGGCTGCCCAGTCATGGGTGGAAATTGATTCACTTGCAGCATCTGGCAATCCTCCACCCAAAGCATGTTGGCCAACCATCAAAAAGCACTCTGAAGAATTTTTAAAAATTCAGTCTAACCTTCTACTAGTTTAAACCTAGGTGCTTTTCAGTTACAGAATTGCTCTGATGCAGGAGGCCATTCAGTCCATTATTGCTCCATCTTTCTGAGCATTTTGACTTTGTCAGTTCCTTGAGCATTGTTTCTGTTTAAAATTTCTATTTAAATATTTGTTTAATGCCTCAATGGAAAGTGCCACCACCATACTTCCAAGAAGTGTAATTCAGACCTTAACAACTCACAGTGTGAAAAACTTGGCTCACCTCACATTTGCTTCTTTTGCAATGCTCTTTATATCTCCCTTTATTAATTCTTGACCCTTTTTAAGAGTGGAAACAGTTTCTCCCTATCTACTCTACCCATACATAGAACATAGAACAGTACAGCACAGTACAGGCCCTTTGGGCCTCGATGTTGTGCCGACCTTTTATCCTACTCTAAAATCAAACTAACCTACATACCTTTCATTGTACTATCTTCCATGTGCCTATCCAAGAGTCACTTAAATGTCCCTAATGTATCTGAATCTACTACCACCACTGGCAGTGCATTCCACATACCCACCACTCTCTGTGTAAAGAACCTATCTCTGACATCGCTCTAAACCTTCTTCCAATTACCTTAAAATTATGCCAGCTCATGCTAGACATTTCTGCCCTGGGAAAAAAAGTGTCTGGCTATCCACTCTAACTATGCCTCTCAACATCTTGTACACCTCTATCAAGTCACCTCTCATCCTTCTTCGCTCCAATGAGAGAAGCCTTCGCTCCCACAAACTTACTTCATAAGACATGCCCTCCAGTTCAGGCAGAATCTTGGTAAATCTCCTCTGCACCCTCTCTAAAGCTTCCGCATCCTTCCTAAAATGACGCAACCAGAACTGAACACAATTTTCCAACTGTGGCCTAATCGGGGCTGTATAGAGCTGCAGCATAAGCTTGTGGCTCTTTAACTCAATCCCCTTGCTAATGAAAGCCAACACACCACACACCTTTTTAACTCGATCAATTTGGGTGACAACTTTGAGGGATCTATGGACATGGACCCCAAGATCCTTCTGTTCCTCCACACTGCCAAGAATCCTGCCTTTAACCCTGTGATCTGCATTCAAATTCGACCTTTCAAAATGAATCACTTCACACTTTTCCAGGTTGAACTCTATTTGCCACTTATCGAACCCAGCTCTGCCTCCTGTCAATGTCCTGATGCAACCTACAACATCCCTCCACACTATCCACCACCCCACCAACCTTTGTGTCATCTGAAAACTTACTAACTTACCCTTCCACTTCCTCATATAAGTCATTTATAAAAATCACAAAGAGCAGAGGTCCCAGAACCAATCCCTGCAGAACACCACTGGCCACCAAGCTCCAGGCTCAATACTTTCCATCTAATGTTACCCTCTGTCTTCTATGGGCTATCCAGTTCGGTATCCAGCCAGCCAAATTTCCCTGTATCTCATGCCTCCTTAATTTCTGAATGATGCTACCCTAGGGAACCTTATCAAATGCCTTGCTAAATTCCTTGTACACCACATTCACTGGCTACCTTTATCAAATAACTCAATAAGGTTTGTGAGGCATGAGCTGCCCCCCACAAAGCCATGCTGACTATCTCTAACCAAGCTGTAGTATTCCAAGTCATCATCAATCCTGTCTCGCAAAATCCTCACCAATAATTTGCCCACCATAGACGTAAGATTGATTGGTCGGTAGTTCCCAGGATTATCCCTATTCCATTTCTTGAACAAGGGAATAACATTTGCTGCCCTCCAATCATCTGGCACTATTCCAGTGGACAGTGAAGATGCAAAGATCATTGCCAAAGGTGCAGCAATCTCTTCCTTTGCTTCCTGTAATAACCTTGGCTATATTCCATCTGGCCCAGGGAAGTTATCTTTCCTTATTATTTTTCAAAATTGTTAGCACGTCTTCCTTCTTAACATCAACCTGTTTGAGCATATCAGTCTGTTTCACACCACCCTCACAAATATCAAGGTCCTCTCAGTATTGAAAACTGAAGCAAAGTATTCATTAAGGACCTACCCTATCTCCTCAGACTGCAGGCACAAGTTCCCTCCACTATCCCTGATCAGCCCTACCCTCACTCTGGCCATCCTCTTGTTCCTCACATAAGTATAGAATGCCTTAGTGTTTTCCTTAATCCTACCCGCTAAAGCTTTTTCATGCCCACTTGTAACTCTCCCAAGTCCATTCTTCAGTTCCTTCCTGCTATCTTGTAACCCTCTAAAGCCCCCTGTCTGATCCTTATTTCCTCAACCTTAAGTAAGCTGTCTCACAGCGCCAGAGACCTGGGTTCAATTCCCGCCTCAGGCAACTGTCCGTGTGGAGTTTACACATTCTCCCTGTGTCTGCATGGGTTTCCTCCGGGTGCTCCGGTTTCCTCCCACAGTCCAAAGATGTGCATGTTAGGTGAATTGGCCATGGTAAATTGCCCGTAGTGTTAGGTGAAGGGATAAATGTAGGGGAATGGGTCTGGGTGGGTTGCTCTTCGGAGGGTCAATGTGGACTTGTTAGGCCGAAGGGCCTGTTTCCACACTGTAGGGAATCTAGTCTAACCTAATCTTCCTTTTGACGAGATGTTTCGCATCCCTTCTCACCCAAGGTACTTTCAACCTACCATCCCTTCTTTGCCTCAGTGGGACAAACCTTGTCTAGCAAGTGCTGCCGAGACAACCTCCACATTTCTGTCATGCATTTCCCTGAGAACACCTGTTCCCAATTTAGATGCACCAATTCCTGCCTAATAACATTGTAATTCCCCCTCTCCCAATTAAGTACTTTCCCATACCATCTGCTACTATCCCTCTCCTTGAATATAGTAAAGGTCAGGGAGTTGTGACCACTATCACCGAAATGCTCTCCCACCAAATGCCAAGCACCAAATCCAACATGGCCTCCCCTCTAGTCGGCCTACCTACACATTGAGTCAGGAACCCTTCCTAGACACACCTGACAAAAACTGCTCCATCCAAACTATTTAATCGAAGGAATCCCAATCAATATTCGAGAAGTTAAAGTCACCCATGACAGCAACTCTGTTACTTCTGCACCTTTCCAAAATCTGCCTTCCAATCTGCTTCTCCGTGTCTCTGTCAGTATCGGGGGAGGGGGGGGGGGGGGGTGGTGGAGATCAGTAGAATACTCGCAATAAAGTGACTGCTGCTTTCCTGTTTCTGGCTTCCACCAATACTGACTCTGTAGACAAACCCTCCTCTATGACCTCCCTTTCTGCAGCTGTGGTACTATCTCTGATTAGCAATGTAACTCCACCACCTCTTTTACCCCCCACAGCTCCTTTTGGAGCATCTAAACCCTGGAACATCCAACAACCATTCCTGCCCCTATGATATGCAAATCTCAGTAATGGCCACAACATCATAGTTCCAAGTACTGATCCATGCTCTAAGTTCATCACCCCTATTCCTGATACTTCTTGCGTTAAAATAGACACACTTCAACCCATCGGACTGACTGATCCTTTGCTCTATTAACTGTCTGTCCCTCCTCACAGACTCTCTGCATGCTGTATCTGTTTGTTCACTAACTACTCCATCGTTTGATCCGTTGTTGCAGTTCCCGCCCCCCTGCTAATCTAGTTTAAACCCACCCAAAAGAGCTCCAGCAAACCTCCTGCCCAGGATATTGGTGGCCCTCCAGTTCAGGTGCAACCCGTCCTTCTTATACCTCTTCTGATTTTGAAAACTTCTGTCAGATCTCCTCTTAGCTGCATTCTCTTCAAGGAAGACAGTCCTGAATTCCCCAATCTATCCTCATAACTAAGTTTCTCATCCCTGGAACCATTCTTATAGACTGCTTCAATATGCTGACCAATGTGTTCACATCCTTTATAAAGTATGGCTTCCAGAACTGTATGCAATACTCCATCTGAAATCTAACAGAAGTCTTATTCAAATAGCATAATGCTTTATGTTTTATTAATGCCTTTTCCACCTGTCCTGCAACTATTAATTATTTATGCACATATGCACCCAGGTCTTTCTGCTCTTGCACATCCTTACAAAATGCAACTTATTCAATACTGTCTCCACATGTTCTTTGCATTAAAATGTATCATCTCCTCCTTCTCTGCACTGAATTTAATCTTCCACCTATCCACCCATTTCACCAACTTGTTGGTGACTATTCTGCCTTCATAATTTGCAATGCCCTAAAATTTGAAATTGTGCCTGCACACAGGTGTAGATTATTTATATCTACACTAGGAAAACAAGGATCCCAATAACCACTCCTGGGGAGTTCCACTTCAAATCTCCTTCCAGCCTGAAAAACAAGTACCCATTGACCATTATCCTCTCATTCCTATCTCTCAGCCAATTTTGTATCCATGTTGCTACTGCCATTTTTATATCATGAACTATAACTTTCCCCACAGTCTGTTGTGTGGCACTGTATCAATTGCTTTTTGGAATTCCAAGTATGTGGCATCAACAGCCTTGCCCACATCAACCTTCTCTGTTACCGCTTCAAAAATCTCCAAGTTAATTGCGCATGATTTTCCTGAACAAATCCATGCATCATCCTTCCGAATCTTCCCACATTTTTTCATTTGACAATAATCCTATTGTGAATAGTTATTTGAAGAGGGGTACCAAACTCCACAGTGGGAAGTGATTGGTCTGCTAATACTAGGCCTATGTTTACAATCCTTTTTAGAAAATGGTATAATGTTTGCAATTCTCCAGTCTCCCAGCACTACCCCTGAATCTAGGAATGTTTGAAATATTAGTTTGTTTTACTCCTATAATTAATCCAACTGTATCTACATACTGAACAATCTCTTACAATTTCGTAATGCAATTTCTCAGACACCCTCTTTCCAAGCTGAGAATCCCAGATTTCTCCAGTGTTGGCTAGTATCAGTGATTTGAGTTTTATCTGTCTCAATGCATGTATTTGCACCGCTTGCAGTCCATAAATGACTCCCCGTTTCTGGGGCTTAAGATTGGTACAGAACTCAAGGTGTGATCTGAACATAGCGTAGTCCAGTCTTGTTATTCCATCTTTTAACTATGTTCAATTGGCCACATTATGTGAGACAGCATGTAGTTTGCTTTGTTGATTGTTGCTCTGTATTGGTTGGACATGCTTAACATCATGTGTAGACCAGTCAGTTTTATGTTGGTGGTGGGCAAATTATTGGAGAGGATTCTTAGAAATGGCAGATGGAGTTCAAACTGGAAACATGTGAAATGATTCATTTTGGAAGATCAAATTTGAATGCAGATTACAGCATTAAAGGCAGGATTCTTGGCAATGTGGAGGAACAGAGGGATCTTGGGGTCCATTTCAATTGATCCCTCAAAGTTGCCACCCAAGTTGATAGGGTTGTTAAGAAGGAATATGGTATATTGGCTTTCAGCAGGGTAATTGAGTTTAAAAGCCGCGAGCTTATGCTGCAGCTGTATGAAGCCTTAGTTAGACAACACTTGGAGTATTGTGTTCAGTTCTGGTTGCCTCATTTTAGGAAGGATATGGAAGCTTTAGAGTGTGTGCAGAGGAGATTTACCAGGATGCTGCCTGAACTGGAGGACATGTCTTATGAAGAAAGGTTGAGGGAGCTAGGGCTTTTCTTATTGGAGTGAAGGATGAGAGGTGACTTGATAGAGGTGTACAAGATGATGGGAGGCATAGATATAGTGGATAGCCAGAGACATTTTCCCAGGGCAATATTGGCTATCATGATGGGGCATAATTTTATGGTGATTGGAGGAAGACTTAGGGGATAGATCAGAGGTAGGTTCTTTACACAGAGTGGTGGGTGTGTGGAATGCACTGCCAGCAGTGTAATAGAGTCAGATACATTAGGGACATCTAAGCTACTCTTGGATAGGCACATGGATGATAGTAAAATGTAGGGTATGTAGGTTATTTTGATCTTAGGATAAACGGTCAGCACAACATTGAGGGCTGAAGGGCCTGTACTGTGTTGTCCTATTCAATGTTCATTCAGTACTTCGCTCCCATGCCAAAAGAACTTATTGGATACATACTATTCTTAGTTTTCAGCCAGTTTTTATATTCATTGTTAAGATGTGGGAGATAGATGATCCGTCTACAAAGCCTTGATATTTGTCGAAAGAGCTTCTTACCAGACCTCACTAATAGCTTCAATCTCATGCTTAGAGATTGAAAATCCATTTATTTTGAGTCGATTTGGTGACAGTGTGTGGTACAACAAACAACCATCAATTCCAAAAAACTCCCAAATAGAAGTGAAATCCAAGATGGATGAAGAGCCAACCCATGAAGAGATTGAAGTCACTGCAGTGTAGTTAACATCAACAAAGGCCTAGAATAGATGGGCTTCTAGCCAAGATCCGTGAACAAGGAAGTGTGATCCTTGCAAGTTTACAGATCGGTGGGACAATGAGATTCAGTAATTTTGTCCAACCAAAACAATGGAGATAAGTCTGCCTGCTCTAACTACATAGGCATGTGCTACTTTCCATTGCAGATAAGTTATTGGCTGCAATGTTTCTAACCCTAACCTTAACCCTACCTAGACTTATTCTGACAATAGTTGAGGAATCCTTCTGAAGTGAATGCAGATCTGGACCCAATACGTAACTACAGATTTTTGTGTTGAGGTAGAAAAGGGGAAATTTTGTGTGCAAAACATGAACCGGTACACCTGTTCACGATATTGCCAAGGCCTTCAATAAAGTAAGCTGTGACAGTGTTGCAAAGTTACTGTCATTATTAAAGTATCCTCCATTCTCCATCAATAGCATGCAAGTTAGAAAAGTTGAGTAAAGCAAAATAGAGTCCTTCCAGGGAGCTTCCCTATCTTTGGTGGTGTTAAGCAAGCATGTATTCTAGCTGAGAACCTTTTCTCCTTAATTGTGATGCTTCAAAAGGCAAAGGCAAGCTTTAAAGAGAGCATATTCATCCACTTCTAAACAGATAGCAGACTCCTCAACTGCAAAGACTATACCAATACCATAGAAAAAATTCTCATGGAGCTGCCTGGCATAAATGCAGCAGACAATGTGGCTCATTTTAGTGGTTACTCTGAAGCAGCAGACTTTGGCCTTTTTAATATCCCAAAGAAAACAGAAGTGCTGTACCAACCAGGGCACCAAGAACATTGTAATATCTTTGGGCAGATCTATAGGCATATAGCCCTTGTCCGTGGACATTAGCATCTGACATGTACCAGTGTTAGGACACCGAAACAGATGAACCAAATCAGCTTTTCGACCTTTGTATTTAAAACACAGTAAAGTAAAACCTCCAAAATTGACCTGAACAGTTCCTAACTAGACTTTTGAATAACCAATTCCGGACTGCAAATAATTGATTATCATTTTGTACCTTAAACAAAAGACTTAGCAGTTTATTAAGAATCCAATCACTATAATGGAACAACATTAAACAACAAAGAAATCTAATTGGTCTGTGTTTAAACTCAAAAACTTTCATTCACACAAAAGACAGACAGATTAAAGCAGTTAAATAAAATGACAAAATCAGCCAGACTACATATGTGGTTTTGACAATGTGTTGTTCCACAGTTGGATGATGGTTTATTCCTTAAATTTCTGAAGATGTTGATCCATGTCACCATTATTGTTCACTTGGATAAAGGCAATAATACAACTTAGTTTTCTGAGCTTTCATAAGTGTAGAAGGAGGTTAGACTGGGAGCTTTCAAAACTTCATGCTGTAGCAACAACAGTGAGATTTCTCCTTACAGAACATACATTTCAAAACCCAATTCAAACTCTCCCTGATAGACTGACCCTCACTTCCATGAGGCTTTAGTTACCATTCAAGATCTGCCATCAGCTTGTGCATAAGGAATTTTCCAAACTTGCTGGAACCAATTTCCAGGTACTGACATCGTTAATAGCCAACTTCTGTGATCGGTTTAAACATGATGCTGTTCCCCAGTGATGAAGCAGCTGTGGAATCTTTTGATTAGGTACCAGCCTGCGGCTATCTTCCAGGCATAGCCTCACGAATAAACAAAACCCAATTTGGGCTATTCAGAAAAATAATGAAAAGTTAATGAAGCATCTAATACCAGCCTCACCACACTCTTCAGGCATATCCCTGACCTACTTGCAAGACGATTCCATGTTTTGATGTTGCACTTTGGAATACAGCAACACTTTTCATTGCCATGCTGCTGCTAGGACAGATTGTATCTCAGTCTCAGTCTCTTGGTGCTCACTCACTTTATGCCTGTTTGGATGCTCACAGCATTCCTATCTTGCCTTGCGTTTTTGCATTTTGCCCCTTCAGCTAGAGCTTACAGACTGTCAGCATTTCTATTTTGCCTTGCCTTTTAGCACAGACACAAAGACAGGCTACTTTTCATGGAGGTCAATCAAGGAGTGGATATGCTGCTGTATGGCAGTCTCACACATGTAATATGGGTGCCAATGGTGTACATGCTAAATACACTGCGTATGATTCAAGCAAATGACCATATCATACTCTTAACAAGAATTAGTCCCTTGTCATGTCAAGGGAGATACCCTTTACTAAAGGGATCTAGCACAGTAATTCAAGAGTAGCCTCTGATATTAGTCCAGGAGCTTGGGTATGGTCAGTTGCATACTTGGAACATTCAGGGCCAGGGGCCCACATCTGTACAGTCTGGGAAGTGGGCCACAGTCCGTTCTGTCCAGCAAGATCTGTGAAGTGATTTGCAGGAAGTCAGTTAGGAGCAGTGTACATATCACTCCGGGGTCTGGTCCCTCACTGTTTGGAGCTACTGATCTAAATCATTAAGGGGCTTGGTCACAATCAGCACTGGGGATCCATCCAATAAATGTCAAGATGGGTTACCAGGGGCCACTGTTGTGGAGTGAAGCTGGGGAGCTTAATTGTGTAGTTTGGAGCCAAAATGTTGGGATTCAGGAGGAATAGCAATTGCGAGGTGGGGGAGGGGGGGAGGAGGGGGAATGGGGTGGAGTCAAAGTAGAGGGAGATGATTGAGTATTAAAGGCAAAGGAGTAATGCAGGGGGGGAGGCTTTTCCAGTCACCCTGGTCTTGATGCACTATTAATCTGGCATATTTACTCAATAACTTGGGGCTAGGGATGTAAGGTACAGAGATGAATGTTTACATGGATGGTTTGGGTGGGAATGTGAGTAAGTTCAAAGCTGATAGAGTTGGCAGGGAGATCTACTAAGAAGAGACTGTCTACATTTGAGGGTTCACCAAGGGTAAAAGGCCAAGCCTGAGACTCGTTTGCTGTTTCCTTCTATCGTGATACAAATAACCAGTGTGCAATGGAGCTGAAAATGGCTGCCACCACATCTGAAGTGGGCAGGGTAAGTGTTTCATTCTCTGAGGAAGAGGGCTTCATTTTTGAGTGATAAGGCCCGATAATTGGCAAAAGCATGACACACATTCATGTAGTACAGGCGAAATACATGTAAACTGAGGCATTAACTATGTAAGTTACCAGTGCTGGCCCAAAGCACTCGACCACCCATTCAAGAGCAGAACTCAATTCGTCTGATGGTTGTGATATACTTCAGTGTTTGGTGGCTTGGAAATATTCGCTCTTGATGCCAAAATTGCCAGTACTTTGCAAGTTCACACAGCCTGCACCTCACACACAGGACCATAAAACATCATGTGATGCTTAGGGTTATGAGCCTCAATAGCTTCAATCTTCTCGGTGCTGCTAGACATATGTTAGCTTAAACAGCTGATCATGAAAAGTGACCATATTTTTAGAGTGATGACTTCTTTACAATGAAGTGTCATCAGTGCCACCCATCAGCCTTCAGAAGGTTTCCTTTCTTTCTCTACAGCTGGGTAGAAGGGAGCCTGCCCAACAGTCCGGCCCATGCCTGGGAAACTCAATCGGGGTGTTTATGTCGAGGTGGCCTAGACAACTTGTATGTGTCCTGCCCAGAGACAGGTACACCCTCTTTGGCTTGAATTTCCACAGGATGGCAGGCAGGGTGGAGGTGGAGGGCCTGGCCACCTCTGGAATGTCCTGACAGGAAATGTCTGGTGTGTTTGGGTTTTCCTCCAGCTAGACATCTACTGGCACTGCCCAGTCTCCTTGTGAGGAAGGGCAGCTGGAGTGAGGTTAGGATCCCTTGTTTCTCCTGTTGCCTAGCTATTGGTGGTAAACACTATTAGTTATTGCAATAGAGTGCAAGCCTCTGAGCATATCCACATGAGAGAGCTTGACCTGGCTCTCAAAGGCTGCTGCTAACATGCCCAGGGAGGTAGCCAGATCCTCACGGCATTGCTGCACTCCTGTAACCTCTGAGCCAGGTTGCACAGTTTCACTGATAAACCTGCCTGCAGAATCTGTGTCTGCTTGTTGTTGTTTTTTAGGGGTTTGTGACTACAGTTACCTAATATAGATAGTGGATGATTTATAGCAATTTTCTGATTGAGAATGTATGACCTATGATTTTTTTATCGATTCTACTATGATCTTTACTGATCCTGGAGCTGTCCTGTACCATGGAGGAGTAGGGACAATGCATTCCCATGTCCCAGTGGTTTTACACCCTTTTGGGATGGTCTCTGTACCAACAGGCTTTGTTCTTCCCTTGGACTGATGTAGTGGAACTTCTGGCTCACCTCCCTGGATCTTCTTGTCTCTTTAGCCCCTCTTGTACCTATTAATATTCCGTATTTTGTGTGCTGGCTATTAATGCTATGTCAATCACCAGTCTAATGCCTTGTGGCCAATGGCCATGAGATGGCTACTCATGAATCAGATAATCGTTGTCTCCCTGCCCACCTCTTCTTGAAGATTAGTTTTCATTCATTCTAAGATCAAAACCACCTTATTTTTAACTCACTGCATTGTAATGTAGTAGGATGGGCCTGATAAATCCTTGACATAAGTCAAGACCTTGGCAATTCTTATGACATCTCTGTTTTTGTGTGGAGATTTTGTTTCAGTTTGCAGGAGGCTAGTTACTAATTTGACACAGTTACATTAGGTCTCATGCTACACAGCAAACACCAAATATGGAATGCTGTGTTAACACAGTTCCCAACATTGTGCACTTCAATGAAGCTGTTAATGGCTGACACAGTGGGGTCCTCTTCTGTCCTGGGATGAGCTAATGCTTGGTGCCCTGAGTGCTGGCAGCCTGGAGGATTTATTCCTCAGCCAATTGCAGAGGTGGCACAGTGGTTCAGTGGGTAGCGCTGCTGCCTCTCAGTGCCAGGGATCTGGGTTCAATTTCAGCTTTGGGTGACTGTTTGTGTGGAGTTTGCACGTTCTCCTTGTGTCTGCATGGGTTTCCTTCAGGTGATCTGGTTTCCTCTCACAGTCCAAAGATGTTCAGGTCAGGTGAACTGGCCATACTAAATTGCCCATAGTGTTAGGTGCATTAGTCAGGGGTAAATATTGGTTAGGGGAATGGGTGGGTTACTCTTCAGAGGGCTGGTATGGACTTGTTGGGCCAAATGGCCTGTTTCCATGTTGTAGGAATTCTAATATGGCAGTGGCTGTGCTTACCAGCATGTACTTCTTACTTTTAATCGAGCAAAACCTGCCCTCTGAGGTGCCACTATCTGAGCTGAAGGGGAGAGCAGAAAGTAGCCTACATGATGCTTCTCCTGAGGCATCCCTGCTTTTTCTCTCAGGTGGAAGGGGAGATATGTTGTGGCATGTTGGACACCAGGGCCTTGCAGATGCCACTCATGCCTGCAGGAGACAAAAGAGCAAAGGTGTCATAATTTCAGGCATGTTAAGGTATGTTCAGGCATGTTAAGGTATGTTCATAGTGAGGTAACAGGTGAGTAGCAAAATTACAAAGCAGTGTAATTGCTGGGTGGATGTTTTCCTTTATGGGAGAGTTTAGGGCTGGGGGAATACTCTTGTAATAAAGTGGTGCCAATTTAAGACTGAGATGAGGAGGAATTCTTCTCTCAGAGGTTTGTCGATCTTTGGAACTCCTTGCCACAGAGAGGCAGAGCCCTTGCGTATATTGAAGACTGAGATAGATTCTTGATCAGTAGGGGAATCAATGGTTATGGGGAAAGGACAGGAAAGTGGATGTGAAGTATGTCAGATCAGCCATAATCATGTTGAAAGGCAGAGCAGGCTTGAGGGTTTGTATGTTCCTATTTCTTAAGGCCTTTAAACACTGGACAATGCTTCTTTATGGGTTGCTGGGACATTAAGATTTTGACATCACCGCAAGAGCTCTCCTGGTGTTTTCCAGCCAATAACAGGATCATTTCCTTGTAAGGAATGAGGAACTGAATTTTGGGCACCTCGCCATTCCTCTTGGCTCTCTATTCTCCTGGAATGAGACAAAGGAAGGGATTGAGTGAAATGAAGTTGGCTGTCATAGCTGTTTGTGCTGGTGCAAGTCCAGGAATGATGGTGAGTGTCCTGAATGAGTGAGTCGGCAGTTCAGATGACCTGCAGGGTTAGTAGTGGGAGCAGGGAGGGAAGCTGGAGGAATGGTGAGATAAGAGTGAGTGAGAGAAGTGGGTGTATACAACAGAGAGTCTAATATGATTCTTCAGGTGCTGCTGGATTTGGAGTTTCCACAGCATTTACTGCCATTCAGCCAATCAAACCTGTTCCATCATGTAATGGAATCTTGGATAATCTGTCGCCTAATATCCATGCTATTGATCCATATCCCTTAATACCTTTGCTGAACAAAAAAAAAACTATCTCCGATTTAAAACGAACAACGGATTTAACATTAATTGCTGATTGTGGAAGAGTGTTCCACACCTCCACCACTCTTAGCTGTAGAAGTGCTTCTAACATTTCTTCTGAATCGTCTGGCCCTAATTGTCAGATTATGCCCCATAGTTCTAGAATCTCTACCTGTGAAAATAGTTTATCTAACATCTTTTCCTGTTAATGCATTGAAGACTTTGATCAGATCACTCCTTGACCTTCTACCCTCCTTTACAACAGTTCGTTTGTGTTAGTGTTTCCTAAAAAAAAAAATTGCCTGCTTTATGCTGTTATTTTTGCAAACGATCCTCAAGTATTCAACATAAACTGACCTTCAAGACTTTAGAGCGTGGTTATTAATTGTCAACATCAAGCACTTAGCATTCTAATGAGGAAGATTTTAATTAATGAAGCACTACTCTGCAAGTTTACAACAACAGAAGGAGTATTTTGGTAAAGATTTGTATCTGTTAAAATTCAAGTCATATTTGGAGTAAAAATTTGTTTAATTTTATTGCTTAAATTTAAAAATAGTACCTTTCTTAAAAATATTGAGGTACCATCTATGTTCTAAGCCTTCACAAAATCTTACTCAATAACCGTCAATCTTATTCAAAACCCTGACTATTGATTATCAACCTGAAATATTAATAATAGTATTTGAATAAAAGTGGCTGTTCAGAATTGGAGCATAATCACACTCGCAAACCCAGATAGTAAGTAAAAACAACTTTAATGGTAACTAATATTTGTTATTCAAAAAAATTATACTTCATCTCTGGTTGCCCATGTAGCAAATGTAATAAAATTTCATACTGAGCATCCTGTTTATGGCTCTGATATAATGTGAAACAAAATTGAGCTTAAAGTATTGGAATTATTAGAATAGAGGGATAATGCTGTTTCCATCGAGGATCCAGACCCCTGATTGGAGAATCAGCAGGAGGCCTGTGTTGCTACAGTGGGGAATGTCTAACATCATCAAGCAAGTGTCAGGCACTCATGGCCAGCATTCTTGGACCTTCCTGGGAGCTCGCTCCCTGACCACACTGCAGATCGAGTGATAGACTTCCACAGTTCAAAAAGGTAACTCACCATCACCTTCTCAAGTGTCATTAGGGGTTGGCAATAAATACTGGCCCAGCTAGCAATGCCCACATCCTGTGTATGAAATTAAACATAAATCCTCCCTGTAGCCCTAAAGTTTTAAGTGTTTAACTAATTTCCTTTTAAAAACCACAATTGAGTCCATTTCCAGAACATTCAGGTAGTGCAGTCTGGTTCCTAGCCACTGGCTGTGTTAAAAACATTTTTCTTTACTTCACCATTGATTCTTTTACTAGTCATCTACCAGTCATCTTAAATTAGTGCACTCTAATTCTCAACATTTCCATCAAAGGAAACAAATTCTCCCATCTGCTCCATCTAAATCTTGCATAATTTTGAACATCTTTATCAAAAATCTCCTCAACTTTCTCTTTAATACCTGTCACGTAATTGAAATCCCTCATATCTGCAACCATTTTCTGCTCCTTCACATTCTTTATAAAGTGTGATTAAACACCATATTCCATTTGAAGTCAAACTATTTTGTGATAGTTGATCATAAGTTTTTTTTTGCTTTTGTAGCCATGAGTTTATTTATAAAGCCCAGAATTCTAAGTCTTTTAAATCACTTTCTTAATCATTCATACTGCTTTCAATGATTTGTGTCTATATACACCATCCCAAATCTCCATTTTCCTGCACCCCCTGTAAAAATTATACCCTTTGGTTTTTTTTTTAATGCTTCTTTTATTTTGTCCCACCAAAATGTATTATTTCACCCTTCTGTCTTCAATTTTATCTAACAGGTTCATCAGTCTTATTCTCAGGATGATGGGAATATCCAATGAGGAGAGTCTGGGGAAACTGGACTTGTATTCTTCAGAATTCCAAAGAATGAGAAGTGGTCATATTGAAACTTACAAAGTACCTACAGAGATAGACAGGGAGATGCAGGTACGGTACTTCTGCTGATTCTAGGGGGGTCAAGAACCGGGGACACAGTTTACAAATAAGCGGGTTTGAAATGTTGAGGAATTATTTTACTCTGAAAGCTGTGAAACTTTGAAATTATCTGCCTCACAGGAACATGAAGATTTGATAGTTGAGCATGTTTAAAGTAGAATTTAATACAGTTCTGATTATCAGGTTTATGGGGATGGGATGAGTCAAAGGCATTGAAATGTTGATCAGCCATGATCATATTGAATGGTGCAGCGGGCTCGTTGGGCAAAATGGCTATGTTCCTATACATTCACCCTCCCACCAGCCTGTCAGTGTCCTCTTGCAGTCTATCAGTTCATAATGCTTCCAAAGTTTATGTAATCTGCATATTTTGAAATTGATACCTAAATCTAGGTCATTTTACAAATTAAAAAAAATAATCCCACCATCAATTCCCTGGGAAATCTCAATGTCTGGCTTCCTCCAATGTGAAAAGCAACCATTCCCATCTTTCAATTTCCTGCCACTCAGCCAGTCACTTGTCCTTTTCATTCAATGATATTTTACTTTATGTCAAGCCTCTATATGGCACTTTAATAAACACCTTTTGGGCATCATGGTAAACCACATTTCTCACATTGCCTTCATCATTCATTTCTGTTGCATTTTCATGAAGTTCACTCAGGTTATTTAGATATGAGCTAGGTTGTATCATTTGCTATCTTTTAATTCTCTGGCACCACTCCTGTTTCCACGGAGAATAGGAAGATTATGGCCAGTGCTCTGCCACTTCCACTCTTTTATCCCTTCAACATCCTTGGATGCACGATATTTGATCTTGGTGGATTAGCAACTTTAAGTTCAGTTATTCATTCGAATACTTCTCTATCAATTCTTAGCCGGTCCGGTATCTTAACTGCTTCCTCTTTCTTTGAATTTGGCAGTGTCATCTGCCTTGGGTAAAAATATACAAAATATTAATTTAATACCTTGACCGTGCTTTCTGTCTCCATACATAGATCTCTAATTGGCCTACCCCTTCTCTTCCTACCCATTTATGTACATTTATTTGATGTTTGGGATCCCTTTATATTAGCTGCCAGTTTCTTCTCTATCTTTGCTTCCATGAATTCCATTTTCACTTCCTCTCTGAGATTCTTGTATTCAGTTTGGTTCTCACCTGTACTATCACTTAGGCATCTGTCCTTTACAACCTTTTTCTGCTTCATTGTTTTTAAATTTTGTCATCCCAGGGAATTTTGACTGCCCTACTTTTCCCCTTACAGAAGTGCACCTCGGCGATATCCAAACCATCTCTTCAAACTCAGCCTATGATTATCATTCTGTTTGTCAATCTCTGCCAGTTTACCTGGTATGGACCATTCTCCCTCAATTGAAAATGACCCTCCCTGCAATAAAATATGTTTATTCCAGTATGCTCCTTGGTCTTTTCAAAATTGCTAACTCAAATCTTAACCTTATTAAAGGTGCTCGTTCTCAATCATATTCTACCTGATGAAGAAGCAGCACTTTGAAAGCTAGTGCTTCCAATTAAACCTATTGGTGTTGTGTGATTTTTAACCTTGTTCACCCCAGTCCAACACTGGCACCTCCAAGTCATATTCTCAATTTATATGGTAAACAATTCCTGTTTAGATGAATAGGCCTTTAAATCTTACATTTGAAGAATATACATTGAAAATATTTGCTTCAAAATTGTGCCCTTGAATAAAAGTATGTGCTTGCTTAATACATTAATGTATAATCTGTTCCTGCATATTTTAACTTGTTGAAAATAGATGGAGAGGAATTTTAACTTAATGTATTAAGTGATTCAATTTTTGAAAATGTTCTTCTTGGGACATTCTGGCAAAGCTGTAATTATATTCTCTGTTACTGTTTCCCCAAGGTGATGTTAGGCCTTCTCCTTGAACTGCTATAGTTCTTGTGCTGATGTGACTGTCACAATGATGTTAAGTAGGGAATTTCAAGATTTTGATCTGACTGGATGAAGGGGCAATGGGATATGTTCATTTCAGGATGCCTGTGAGTTGGAGAAAATGCAGAGTTGAGATATTCCCATGACATTGCTGATCTTGGTCTCTATACATCAGCTAAACTGCAAATCATGTAGAAGTGGACCTCTTTACCAATGAATTCTGCTTCACACAACATACCATGTTGAAATCTATTGCAAGTATTAGACTATTATAATCACCTACTCTCCACCACAAAACATAATGATAACATGCAAAGATAACTGTCCAAGTAACGGACTAATTCACTTTCAGGATAAGTCATTAATGTATTGATTGGCTCTTATCCTGATTCCTCCAGTCTGCCCTCGCCAGTCAAAACAATACTGCAGATGTGAATGGCTCATAGTATTCTGATTTCCAACTTCAAACCGCATAAGTCAAAAAGGTGACAACCAAAAAGAATCATTCATAACATAAATATTCCAGAGTGTCCAGATTCATATCTTCAACTCTAAAGTTTAGCATTTTTATGAAGCTTAATTTTAAAGTTGCTGAAATGTAAATAATTGTCTAAGCGTACTCATTAAAATGTGAGCAGAAGGAAAAACTCCTTGAAGATTATCTGAAGAAGTGAAGGTAGGCATTTCTAAGAGAAAACCTAACTTAAGATAGAATCCCTACAGTGCAGAAACCTAACTTAAGGTAGAGTCCCTACAGTGCAGCCCATCAATTCTGCACAGACCCTCTGAATAGCATCCACCCAATCCCTGTAATCCTGCAATTTTCATGGCTAATCCACCTAGCCTCCACAATTTATCATAGCCAATTCACCTAACTTGTATATCTTTGGACTGTGGAAGGAAACTGGAGGACCCAGCAGAAACCCACACAGACTTGAGAAGGCTGGAATTGAACCCAGGTCCCTGGTGCTGTGAGGCAGCGCTATTAGCCACTGACCCACCATGCTACCCATAACCTTGGAGTTATTAGCATCATGCTATAAGCATCTGAGCTAACCAGTCAATGTACCCCAAAGTGAAAGCTTTGAGTATTTTAGCAATAGCTAAACATTGATGGGGTTTTTATGATTAGCACAGAAGTTGCTTTCTCAGAGAAGATTAATTATAAATGTTGGTTTGTAGTCCTCCAAAAAACAGAGACTTTGGGCCGAATCTTTTTTTTTTGATTAAGTGTGAGTTGCATCTAGTGTTTTGGAGGGATTTTTGCTGCAATTCCTTGTGAAACTACTCGCTGTATCTTACCAACCCTGCGCTTATGACATCTCTCCTGTTTGATTTGTGCCACATCTTACCGTGCACCATTTCCGGAACAAGCCACCATTCCCTGGATATCTGCCAGGAGACCAGCATTCTCTGACACCAGGCCATAGTTAAAAGGCCACATGCATCCAGACAAGCACTGGTATTCTGAAACTACCCATCCCGGTCAAGAACAGAAGCTGAACATGTTGGAGAAGTGGAAAATAGTGCTGCAATTCTCTAACAGGGACCTGAAGGTCCTGATCAAAGGGATGTTACAAAGAAAAAGGACCAGTGGAGATTTCCCCACAACCTCCTTCACCACTAACCCTTGTATGATTTCTGCACTGCCTAATTACTACCTTGGAACACCTCCTGCTCCTGCAGCAGCACTAACAGCTGGACCACCCACTTTCACCTCACTCAGTCCCAATGACTTTCTGTCATTCCAGAAGAAGACCTACCACAACAGGTCAGAAAGGGACTGGATGGGTGGAGGGTGCCTGACATTTGACTGCTCAGATTCTATGAGCAGAGAGTCTTACTCCTCACAAGAGACAATGGAGATCCCTCCTGCAGGGATGTCAAGACATCCATGTCCCCTCAACTGAATGGATACTATTCATCATTGCATTGAAACTCTCATACTAACCCCACTAATAGTGTCATTCACTGCACATCACTTCTACCTACTGGCCATCATACCATCTGTCTCTTGAGTTGCAGGTACCAACAGGATGTCAACCACCTCTGCACAGAAATGGCTGGGTCCCCCAAGACAGCTACCTCTGGCACCCCACCAGTTCAGATCCTGACACTCACTGCGAATTTCAGTCCTAGAAAGTGCAGGAGCACTAGCTGGTGAGTACTTCACATGACAACTCCAAAACTGGCCAAGAAAGGAACACCCCAGGCTGGATGTAGGTTTGCTCGCTGAGCTGGTAGGTTCATTTCCAGATGTTTCGACACACTACTAGGTAACATCTTCAGTGGGCCTCCAGGCTGTTTTAATGTATTCAAAAAGAATGGATACCCAATGAACACAGTCCATCGATTTCTCAGCAACAAACCCAATCAAGCACACAAAACACGTCCAGAAACTCTAGCCAGTCTCCCCTACATCAAAAGCATCTCAGAAATGACTGCCGAACTACTCAGATCCCTTGGCATCGTGGTAGCCCATAAATTCACCAATATACTAAAACAGCAGCTAATGAACTTGAAAAACCCTGTACTGACAACAAGCAAAGCCAATGTCATTTACAAAATACCGTGCAAGAACTGTATCAAACACTACATTGGACAAACAGACAGAAAACTAGCCACAAAACGACATGACCCTCTCTCACTACTATCCTTACATACAGATAAGGAAGAACACCATTTCAACTGGGACAACACATCCATCCTAGGACAAGCCAAACAGAGAGACACATGAGAATTTCTAGAAACATGGAATTCCAACCAGAATTCTATCAATAAATACATCGAGTTAGACCCCATCTACCACCCCCTGAGAAAAAGAACAGGAAATGACATCACAACAGGAAATGACATCACCAACCCAAAGAAACCCAAACATATAAATAGAAAGCAGGAATCATCAGCAGTGCTTTACCCGGAGGCCCACTGAAGATGTTACCTAGTAGGGTGTCGAAACATCTGGAAATGAACCTTCCAGTTCAGTGAGCAAACCTACATCCAGAACCTCAACCTGAGCTATAAATCTTCGCAAAACTCGCTAACACCCCAGGCTGCTCGCACTGGAGGACTGGAGAAGACCAAGTACCTGCTCCACCTCAGGCCAGAGAGGAGCCTGTGGTTTCAGGGACTTAGTCAGGGAGGATCAGGAGCAGCAGACAGGGATGTGGGTCACTACAGGCCTCATTGCTCAGAGGCTGCAGTGGGCAGTGATTCAACAACCATCTGGCTGTCTCCATGGACAGGTTGGTGACTGCCATGGAGACTCAGGCCCAGCACCATCAGGGTCTGCTGGAGAGGAGCACACAGCTGCACTCCCATCTCCCCAGCTACTGATCCTCAGGACCGAAGGCGTGGTGACAGGGGCATGTCACATTCATGAGGAGATAGGGCAGTGCCAGGAGGCAACCAGTCAGAGGAGGATCCACACACAGGCACCACAGAGGACATTCCAGGCCCTGGTAGTCAGGCCCTTCACCTTCACCATGCCTGTCCCCATGTAGCCATTGGAAACCACAGCTTTGGAGGGCCGTGGATTAACGTCTGTGTTGACAGCCTGCTGCAGCTTGTGATAACAGCATGAACAAGGTGCATATGGGGGAATGGGTTCTGCTGACACCATTGCTCCTTGTAGCCAAGCACCCTATTTTCACCCTGGCATCTGTGTCCAAACATGTTGGTGTGAATGAGGTGCTGTGTGAGTCAATGCATTTGGATGACCAGGGATTAAGGACCTCACAGGTCTGTGCCCTGTACACTGCATGGGTCTGTGTGTAATGCTCTTTCCTTTTAAGGTGCCTTGCATCACTGGATCATCCAGCCCTCTACTTCACAAGTCATTCTGAGTGTGGTCACAGATACTTTCTTCCCCATTGCACACTTTTGATATTCAGCACTATTGAAGGTTCTTCAGCCAATGGCTTCCATGTGTGTCAATGAGGTCCCGCGCAAGCAGATTCCTTTTCTGATTGCCCTTCTGATGAACCCCATAGGCTTTGCACCTCCCAGTCACTACCCAAACTATCTCCATGAGCCTATACTTGACCACTCCACCCCAACCCCAACCCCACAAAGCATGCACATTCATTGTCCCACCCCTTTGCAACCAGGGTGCTCTTGACAGTGGGTGATTCCATCCCCCCAACCCATATTAGTCCATTCCTATCCATGCTGTACCATGTTGACAGTTGCTCATGATTGTCATTCCCCTCCTCTTTCCCCCAGCCTGCAGCCCCCAATTCTAAGGGATAGATTCTTGAGTCATTCCTGTAGCTGAATTCCCTCTTTCTCCCCCCGCCCAGCCCCCTTTCCCTTAGATTCTGTGGACGGACATGATGGACTCACTGTGGTGCATTCCCTTGAATAACCTAGCTGAACAGTCCAGTGTGATAAATGCCCAGACCCCTGACTGGTGTTTGTACATTACCCTGTTTGTATTAGCCTTACTCCATGCACTGGCTGTGTGGAGCCACAGGATTGACCATGATCCACACACACTCAGACTGCAGAGGCACAGATCCCCTGACCAAGGACACCTTTACTGGACACCTCGGTACAGCCTCATATTGGAAACTGCTCTTGACCAACTGTACCAAGATCACCCTCCCACTGAACTTCAAGGTGAGGATTACTCCTTGAAGACTTAGAGTATGGCTGCTTGCTTGTTGCATATGCAGCGTGTATGCTGGCACAAGATGCAAGTGTGTGACATTGAGGTAGTACACAGGGTCAATCTGGCTGTGGGCCATGGAACATATCTGAGATGTTGAGCAACGTGAAGGTTCCTCACAGCCAGCGGTGAGCTGAATTCTTCAAGAGCGTGTTCTGAGATCTGTGTTGAGATTTCTTGACATCTAGCTGGTAGATGTGTTTGGGAAGATAAACTGAATATTAATAAAGTCAGTTGAATCGAGAAGGCATTCATCAGGCTATAAATACCTTTAATTAGCAACACCCCACTGTCAAAAAAAGAAACTCATTTTGCAACTTGTCAAAAGCAGAAAAGATGCAGTAAGGTGCTACTGACTTCAAGATAGCCCCCGCCAAACTTCTTGTTCAATTCTGCCACGTATCTCCTCATAGCCCACATTGCTCAGGTCCCACTAAGATTCCACCCACAGAATAGTTTTACTTTTCATGAAATGGTGCTTACTGTTCATCCAGGTGTTATTTTTGGTGGCTAATCCACTCTAAATGGAAACGTGGC
Organism: Chiloscyllium plagiosum; assembly: GCF_037043375.1. NCBI lineage: Eukaryota > Metazoa > Chordata > Chondrichthyes > Orectolobiformes > Hemiscylliidae > Chiloscyllium > Chiloscyllium plagiosum. Next base: position 35,033,384 of record NW_028270153.1, on the reverse strand, counting down.
CAGAATAGTTTTGCATCTCTACTCCAGATCTCGCTGGAAGGGACTGCTGAGAATGATCCTGGTGAATGTACCTGAATCACGTCCCTTAAATTGTCAAACCTCTTTCTGATCAGTAATAGCTGCACCAACCTCTCGGACAATATCATGGGAAAGATTTCTATCTTGCAATCATCTCTTACCAAATGGTATCCGATCATAGGGAAATGTTTGATTTTTGCATATTTGCCAAGCATTGAAGCAATGGCTTTAAACTAGCTTCACTGTTTTGTTGCTTACAACTTATTCTATTGCTCTAAAAATGCTTTGTAATTGTTTAACTGGGTGCAATTTCATATTTTATATGTTTGACTACTTAAAATATTTAAACAATCATTTTCAGCCTGCTTTAATTACCTGTGCAACTTCCAAACATAAAATATTGTTATAAGTACAATCATTTTCACAATAAATATATTTGTGAATTATATAAACAAAACCATATTTATTGAATACTTTTGAAGGGTATAAATGTACAAAAAAGTGTTAATCTGACAATATTTGTGCTCTGAATTTTGCCATTGTGTTTAAAACTAGCATAGTTTGTTTTATAACAGATCTATTCTTGATCAAACCTGGAGTGCTGAATCTGGATTTCAAAGAGTTTCTCAGGCTCAGGCTGAAATTAGCATTATTTTTCCAGTCTTAATCTGCACACTTTCTCCATTGAATGGTTTCAAAGAATGAGAGCTGCACTGTCACCGAACGTATTGTTTTAGATCCTTCCAGCGAGAGCTGAAATAAGCTTCTTATCCCATAGAGAACACTGAGTGTTTAACTGCCTCTGACACTTTCTGACCTCTGTTACAGTGTGTCTATTGAGAGTGAGATAGAACAAATACACCTGGCACCATAACAATCTGATTTTGTTTCATTCTGGTGGTTTCTTCCATAAAAACTTGGCTGTTTTATTTAAAATAAATCACATTAATCCTCCACCACTGAGTTTACTTTGTTTCTTAATGTTACACCAAGTCATAAATGTAATTAAATTTTAAAAAGGAAGGAGGTAAATACAATATTCGTAATAAATTTGAAGCTGATCTCAACTCTTTACTTCTAGTCTTGAGAATCACTGGTGAAGGATCTTGGTAATTGCAGCTATATCTCGTGAGGACCTGGGCATACAGTGAAAATTGTGCTGGAAAACCTACACTGAAAATGTCTAATGTAAACAAGGAAGTGCATGAGATTTTTATGTTTACACTTCTGGTGCTCAAGTGGTTGTTGGCTGAAAGGCAAAACAATAAATATATTCAGCAATGTAAATTTTACAAGCATATATATTTGGATGTCAGTCACAAAAGCTGATGCTAAATTCCCTTTAGCTTCTTATAAGGCACAACAGTAATTTGACTTAGTTTCTTCTTAATACAGTATTCATTGCAATAGGAATACATGGTATGATTTTGAAATACTCAAATCTGTATTTTGACCTAATTTATGGAGTTTAAATACGCAAACAATACTGATGTACAAAATTGCTTGCTAAAAAATTGAAAACAGAACAAACTGGAAAAAAACTTGATAAAATTGCTTATTCTTTTAAATGGGTTATTTATCACCTGATCCTGTAGTGATGAATGAATCAGGTAGGGCTAGTGAGTACTGATCGAACAAGGAACTCTCGATTTTTCCAACCGAGAACTCTAATGGTTTCTACATTTCCTGCACAGAGATAAAGACCCATAATGTGTGCATGCATTTGCCATCTGGCTCTGTACTTGTGAGCCTTATGGAGATGCAGGCTGTACAATCTGTAAGTGGTCAGGAGCCAGCAGGCTCTCCCCAGAGGACACTGCATATAGTCAAGGTGACAGATGGCATGAACGTTGCTCTGGCCTCAGAGACAAGATCAGCATCACCTTCAGCAAACATAAATTTAATTGTTGGACAAAAATTCTTTAAAAAGACATGGCGTCCATCAAATGTTAATAAAGACTTTTGCATAGATCACCATCCCCCCAACCCCCACTACAGTGACCAAACCTCTTACAATGATCTCGCATTTCATATAAATTTACAAAAGTAACGTTGTAAAGCTTGCCAAAATGTTTAATGCATAGCCTTACTGAGACATATTGGCAGCAAGGTCTTTTTAATGCGCAACATGCTGGCAGGCGTATGAGCAATCAGGAAAACAGAGCATACTGAAAAAAAGCATGCTTATATTCACACTGCAAATTGGAGAAGTGGCAGTTTACAAACTGAAGAAGAATTAAGTAAAAAAGGCTTTGTATTTAAATCGCTTTTGAGATACAGGTAGCCCCCACGTTTTGACCGTTTGCTTTACACAATTATGCTTTAATGAAAGACTACATCAGTACCTGTTTTCGTGAATCAGAAGAGGATTTTCACTTTTATGAAAAACGGCAGTAGTTTTTCTTATATAAATCATGCATCTTTGCTTTACGCCATTTTTGGTTTATGAAAGGTTTCCTGGGAATGGTGTACTTTCGGATAGTGGAGGGCTACCTGTAATCAGAAAATGCAAATTGTACTTTGTTGAAATTGGAATATTGTAGAAGCCTAGAGCGTATAAGGCGGCCATTTGGTCCATTGAACCTGTAACTGCTCTTTGAAAGAGCTATCTGATTTAATCCAACAACCCAGCTTCTTTTTCATAGCCCTACAAGTCCAATTTCTGTTTAACAGTTCATGTGAAATCTGATTGTAACATTATTCTTGATCTTAGTAAGCACTTTGTCCACGATCCCCTGTTTCTTTTGCCAATAATCCTAAGATTGTGATTTTTGGTTGCCAACACACTTATCAGAGAAGATCATTTTTGTATCACTACAATTACCATAAGATCATAAGAAATAGGAACAGGAGTAGACCATTCAGCCCCTTGAGCCTGCTCCGTCATTCAATAGGATCATGGCCGATCTGACACTCCTCACAGCCACTTTCCTGCTGTTTCCCAATAACCCTTGATTTTCCTACTATTCAAGACTTATCTTTCTCTATCTTAAATATATACAAGACCTGTGTCCCAAGCTCTCTGTGGCAAGAAGTTCTGAAGACTCTCAATCTTCTGAGAGAAGACGTTCCTCCTCATTTTATTCTTAAACTGGTGCCTCTTAATTCTGAGACTGCGCCCTCTGGATGTGGGTTGAAAGGGACCAATAACGTACAGGATTATGGGGATAGTGTGCAAACGATAGCAATGTGTACAATCGGCCATGATCATATGAAATGGTGGCACAGCCTCAGTGGGTTGAATGGACTACTCATGTAGCTTTGACAATGATTAATTTCTCCCTACTTTACCTAATGAAGATTTAAATATCTGTATTAGATCTCCCCTCAACCATTGCTGCACTAAGCAGAACAATCCCAGCTTTTGCAATCTTTCTACAAAATTGCAATTTGAAAGAGACAAGTGACAGGGTGTCCCCTCCAGATTTCTGGTCTCTATGGCCAACCTCGGGTAGAGGTCAGAAAATCATACTCTAGTGAGAAATAGACTCAGACTGACAAGTGAATGGCCAGACAGCAGGTTTCCCCATCCGATTAAAGATGGTGATTGGATCTCAGAGTTCTATAACCTTCCAAGCTGAAAGCCAGGAGTATGATACATGGCAGGTAAATGAATGAGAGGATATTTCAACATCGAAATGTTCCCTCTCCAATCTTCTCCATGTAAATAATAAATGGCCTTTGTATCTGGGCCACTGCATTAGAGGGCTGAGTGGGAGGTGTGGTGGGGAGAGGGTGGACAATCCTTGCGTCTAGTAGCCTGTAGCTAATGCTGCATCTGGGCAGGCAGCAGGGGCTTCAAAGGCTGTCTAAGACACTGCCCCCCCCCCCCCTTCCTGTGGTCTGTCACTGGATTAATACTTTAAAGTAGCGAACCTAGCTCCACTCACCTCTAGGAACCTGGAGGTTGATTGGAAAATTCTAGTCAGCCTCCTTGAATTGGTCCTGCCTGGTGGTTAACCTAACTGCATACCTGTGGGCAGACAACCCTTCCACATTCCAACGCTGCCTCCAGGAAAAAGGTCTGGCATGCAGACTGGAGCTGGGGAACTGGCATGCAGACTAGCTGTGCTGTTTCAGTATCTGCCCACCTCTGTTCCTCCCTCTGGCAGGAGTCTAAAAGCCCAAACCAAGTTAATTTGACATCTCAGAAAGGACCATCTGATAGAACTGAATTCTGGTAACTACCAATGAAAGGACACCCTAAAACATTCACATCTGTTTGCACTTTCAGTTGTTGTTGTAAATGTTGTGTATATTGTAGAATTTCTGCCTCTGTTCTTGCTGATAATGGTGATTTTCCTTTTCAGTTCTCCAATTTCTATTACCTGGCTTACGATTTGTTCTCACCATCAATGCAGATAATTCAATGTTAACCTTTAGCTCAGCTTGATTTATAATATTACTTGTAATGGATAAATTTAAAACTTTTTTAAGACCAAAAGCATCTTTTACATAGCACATTCATAGAAAAATAGTAAATGCAATAAAGCATTTTAACACTATTCCAATAATGGCTAAAATTGTCAAAGTTGGGACAAATATGATGCCTAGACTTTGTGAATGCTGCTATTAACATTGTAACCATCTATTCACAAACATATGCAGAGACAACAGAAGCCACTTTGCAGAGCCAACTATTCTTCCATTAAAAAACTAAATTCTTTCAAAGGATACATGTTGTATTTTGGACACTGTTGTTTGCAGCTTGTAAATCTTGCTATTCCATAAAAATCTTACAGCCCACTTCTGTTGATATGCTGGGCTTAGAGGAAAAGAGAAAAGCTTGAGAAATCGAAGAATGAACAGCTAACGGGTTGTTACATGTGACACCCAATAAACTTGAGAGGACACAGTGACATTGAAGTAGAGTGTTTGCAGAAAAGCATTGTACACTGTAGCTTGTCCTCTGAGACTTGCCATAGTCATGTCACCTCTGAAGTAGTTGCTTTCTGCATGAGACAAGTAGAAGCCATTAAAGTCAAAACATGGTGTTAGAAATGTGCAGCTGAAAGTGTGTGCATCTCGAGAGCTATAAAGGAGTTAGCTATTATATGAAAAGTCCAAGAATGGTTTGAACTTCAGTCTGCAACTTTGTAGTATTGGGTGAGTCAGTGTGGATTTGACTTTCCGAGTCTCTGTGCTGAGGCGATGAAAGGTGATTTGAGACATAATTGAAACTGCTTCCAGACTAAGTGGCAAAAGTATGAGATAGCCATAGAGTTTCAAAGAAAACCTGAACAAATAAGAGTAGCAACTCTGTTTCAGAATGTTTAGAACTGATAACAAACTATAATGCACCCTAGACCTCAACGAGGAGCAGAAAAGCCAGACTTGAGAAATTTTGAAGGCCTTGAAGTGCTATTTGAAATCCTCTACTAATATTATTTAAGAACGGTATGTGTTTAACATCAGCGGTCAGAAAGAGAGGAGAATATTAACGCGATTACATTGAAATATTTCACAGAATCTTGTGAATTTGGGCAATTGAAAAATGATTTTATCAGATATATGATCAAATTGGAAATAAAAGCTTTCACAATGAGAGCAGACTTGCTGAGAGAAGAGCAGCCTACTGTCAAAAAAGCTAGCGATTCATGTGAAACTCAAGTTGTCAATCATCAGTTGAAGAATATTAATGGGAGAACTGATGAGGCTTTGTGCTATGCTGAGCAATAGTCCAGGCCTGACAAGAACAGCACAGTGGAAAAACCAATATTTCCAGAAGGGCCAGCAGAAAGATCAAGGCCAGAGTACTCAATGTAAATATTATGGAGGACATCATGTAAGAGAAAAGGAAACATCTCCAGCATTGGGAAAGCAGTGCTCTATTTGTAAGAAGCTGAATCACTTCGCACACAAAGTGTGTTTTTGCCAAAAGCAAACAGCACAAGCTTGGAAAGACAGCTGCTGGAGAGATGTCGGATGACGATTCCAACAAATTGGTCTCCACCATAGAACAGTTTGGCACTGAACAGTCTCAAGGCATTAAATGGTTGTGACTGCTAGATTCTTGACTGCAGAAGGACAGCATTAGTAAAACTGAAATGTCAAATAGAAAATGGCAATGTTATGAGCTTTACAGATTTTTGTGAAGTGTCTCAAGCTGAGTACCCAAAAATAAAGCTATCAAGAGTAAAGTAGAATGGTGGAATGATGGAACAATGCTTGATCGACAGGGACAAACTAAGCTGAAAGCCATTGTTCTCTGAAGAACAAATGTCTTCAGTTCCAGACAGTTGACACTAAAAGCAAAATCTACTCATTTGAAACTCAGCTAAAACTTGAATTGGGAACCCTATTCTACAAACATGTTATTTGAAATATGAATTTAGAATATTATTGACTAAATATCTATATTGTAGATTTTATTTTAGAAAAACACTAGAATTCAAAGAGTGTAATCAGAATGGTTTCTGAGAGCAATATGTTGTGGACCCAACCAAGGATCAGGCTTTTTTTGGACCTGATAATTTCTATTGAGGCCGTTTTAAGAAATGTATCAGAGTAAAAGATCCTCTCGGAAACAATTACCATAACATGGTAAAACTTAGCAATCTGTTTGAGAGGGAGGAATTAATAAATACCTTGTACTAGTTTTCTCCGTGGGAAAACACTAATAGCGTACCATAATTACTAAATATTAAAGGGGCAAAAGGATGGGAAATAAATACAATAATTATTGTTAGAGAAACTTGGAAAGAATACATGTGACAATAAAGCTAATTCAATTCAATTATTTATGTGCATTGTTTGTGTGTGTACAAGTTCACAGTTCAGCCCAATTTACTATGATTACTTAATTACTGCACAGAACTGTAGTTAAATATACTACCTTTCAAATTTTAACTACAGACACTCAGTGCAAAAACTCAAGATATGTTCCATACCCTGGATTAACTGGAAAAACTCCCCATTGCTTGTAATGAAAAAAGAAGATGGTAATTTCCTCATTTGTATTTGCTTTGCCATCATTAGTTTAGGATATTGAAGAAATGTCAACAGGTTTCTGATTGTATACAGTGCAATTTCATCACGCTGTAATGAGCAAAGCTATGATTTTATTCAAAAACTTAAATATAATGAAAATCAAGAAGCCTGTTTTCTCTCTATCCATTTTATTGTGAATATGCAAATTAACAAAATGGTCAGATTGCAAACTGAACTTTTGGACAGTAAAATCTTTCAGTTGAAGCTAGTCTAATTACAATCAGTGCAAGGACAATAGCAAGTATTTTGCCTCAATAAATGTCTTTCATTCGTTTTATGTATTTCTGATGTGCAAATATATACTGTAATTAAAGTTACAACATCCTTTTTGGCCACTCATAATGCATGCACTTTGCGTGAAATTTCATTAAAACATGTCTGATTAATAAGATATCTATATTAAATATAAGTATCCATATAAAAGATTTGCAAAAATGGAAAAGACAAGATGCTTTCAAACATTTAATTTGTCATTTTCTTTTCAATCTTTTCAAACATTTCATTGTCGATATTATTACTTATGAATGGCAGCAATATGCAGACAGAAATATCTTCAAACATTAGAAAACTGACCTTGATGAAATTTGCATTCTTTTGCTGCGTAATTTTGATCATGGATTGCCATTAAACATGTACAGGAAAACCAGCCTTTCAATCACTGGTAAGGAGTAGTGTAATTTGTGTCATAAGTAAGAATGGATGGATCCCAGTTGGTAATCAAGGTCAATAGTGCATAGTGAATGAATGTAAAATTACTCAAATCGCTATTAGTTTTAATTTGATCTGTTGTAAGGCAACTTCAGTACACTAGGGTGAATTGCTCCCAGTCATGCTTTCTAACCAATGCACCCTGTAGGTGCAGTTTCCAAACAAAGATCACTCCTTTAAAGTTTTGCACATAATTCTCACATCCTGTCAAGGTAACACTTATATTCCTGTAACATTTTCCTGGCACACCATCACTGTTAAGATAAATCTGTTCATCTTACATGCTTACACATATCGTCCAACTACACTCCAAGATGGATGGTACAGTTCCTCCTGTTTCTCTCTTTTCTCCTCTTCTCAATCACAATAAAAGATGATGTTATGGTGATGGATCAGAACCCTAAATTATTTCTAGACCTTTTTTTCACTTTGAAATTGAATTTGTGCTGTTTTTAAATGGAGGACTGCTCTGGAACAGCTGTGTAATTAAATTCAGTGACTGTCTTGTAAACTTCTGTGTGAAACCCCTGGAATGCCTCAAATGTAACACCTATGGCATGAGGAGCTGACTACTTCCTGAACAGTAAGCCATTTCCTGTAGATTATGTCACAAACTGCAGACACATTTTGTGTTTTCCCTTTGAAGAACACATAAGGACAGAGGTTAAAAAGCCAGTTCAACATTATTGGAGTGGATTAGTGGTACTGAATGCTCTAATGTCTACCAGCATGTGAATGAGCATTAGCATGCTGTCATGGTCATTATTGGACCATCTCGGACCCGATCTCAAATTTACCTGGACCATCTTGGAAACAGTTCATCTTCCGTAGCTACACTGGCATCATCCCCCACCTTTTCCTCCACAACATTGATGACTGTATCAGTGCTACCTCATGCTCCTATGAGGAGGTTGAACAGTTCATTAACTTCACTAACACTTTTCACCCTGACCTCAAATTCACCTGGACCATCTCAGACACCTCCCTCCCCTTCCTGGACCTCTCCATCTCCCCCTCCGGCAGCCAACTAACCATGGACATCTACTACAAACCCAGCAGCTCCCACAGCTAACTGGACTACACCTCCTCCCACCCTACCTCCTGTAAAAATGCTATCCCTTATTCCCAATTCCTCCGCTTCCACTGCATCTATTCCCAGGATGACCAATTCCACCATAGAAAATCTAGCCTTCTTCTTTAAAGACTGCAAATTCCCATCCCACATGGTCGATGACGCCCTCCAGTACATCTCCTCTATTGCCCGCACCACTGCCTTTGAACCCCACCTTTCCCAACACAACAAGAACAGAACCCCCAACCACCCACCCACCCCCCCACCCCGGTCCCCACCTTCCACCCCACCAACCTCTGTATACATTGCATCATCCTCTGCCACTTCCACCGCCTACAAATAGATCCCACCCCGAAGGATATATTCCCCTCGCCACCCCATCAGCGTTTTGGAGAGACCATTCCCCCTGTGACTCCCTTCTCAGATCCACTCCCCCCACTCCCGGCACCATCCCCTGCCAACACAAAAAGTGCAAAACGTGCGCCCACACCTTTCCACTCATTTCCATCCAAGGCCCCAAAAGATCCTTCCACATCTGACAGAAATTTACTTGTACTTACACAATTGCCATCCATTGCATGGTCTCCTCTACATCGGGGAAACAGGATGCCAACTTGTGGATTATTTCAGAGAACATCTCTTGGACACCAGCACCAACCAATCCCATTGCCTGAACGCTTCATCTCCCCCTTCCACTCCACCAATAACATATAAGTTCCTGGGCCTCCTCCATCGCCAAACCCTAATGACCGTCGCCTGGAGAAAGAACGCCTCACCTTCCACCTTGGGACCCTGCAACCACACGGGATTAATGTGGTTTTCACCAGTTTCCTCATTTCCCCTCTCCCCACCTTATCCCAGTCCCAAGCCTCTAACTCAGCACCACTCTCTTGACCTGCCCATCATCTTTCCCATCTATCTGCTCCATCCTTCTCTCAGACCTATTATCTTCTCCCCTACCTTTATCTACCTATCACATTCTCAGCCACCTTCAGCCCAGTCCCTACCCCTCCCATTTATCTCTCAGCCCACCTGGCCAACAAACCTCCTTCCTGAAGGGCTTGTCCCCAAAACATCGATTCTCCTGCTTCTCGGGTCATATGACACTGGTCATATTTGAAGAACAGTTTCCTAATTACCTCTTTTGTGTGGGTAAAGACTCTCTTTCATTCTGAGTGCTGTAGATCACTAGCAACATCCTGGAGAATACCATTGACCAAAAACTGAACTGTAGTATTCATATCAACGCTATGGCTACAAGAACAGGTCAGAGGCTTGGAACCCTGCAGTGAGTAACTTTCTTCCTGACTCCCCAAAGCCTGTCCATCATCTACAAGGCATATGTCAAGAGTTGATGGAATACTCCTTATTTGCCTGGATGAGTGCAACTCCAACAGCATTCAAGAAGCTTGACACCATCCAGTACAGAGCAGCCCCACTGACTGATGTCATGTCCACAAACATTCACTCCCTCTACCAACAATGCTCAATAGCAGCAATGTGTACAACCTACAAGATGCAATGTAAAAATTCAGCAATTCTCCTTGGATAGCACCTTCCAAATCCAGAACTATTACCATCTAAAAGGCACAAGTAGCATATATGAGAACGGCATCATCTGCAAGTTCACCTCCACGCCATTCACCATCCTGAGTTGGAATTATAATACAATTCCTTCAGTGTTACTGTAGCTCAAACAATCAACCTGAGACTGAAGCTAAGATGACAGTTTTGCGTGCAGTCCCACCTGTTAGAACTGAAGAACATAAGAATAAGGAGCAGAAATAGGCAATTCAGCCCTTCGAGCCTGCTCCACTACTTAATGCAATCATGGCTGATCTCATTTCATTGCAGCTTCACTTTCCTGCCCAATCTTCACAACCCTTCAACCCATTACTTTTTCAAATTCTGTCTATCTCAATGTCCCTATCTCCACCATACTGGAGTAATGAATTCCACAGATTTTGAGAGAAGTGATTTCTTCTCATCACAGTTTTAAATCTGCCAGCCCTTGTTCTAAAACTATGACCTCTTCTTCTAGATTGGCTCACATGAGGAAACATGATGTCTATGTTTACCCTGTCAGTTCCATTTAGCATCTTATTTACCTCAATTAGATTTCCTCTCAATCATATAAACTCCAAAGAGTATAGGCTAAATTATTCAATCTCTCTTCATAAGATAATCTTTGGAATCAATCCAGTGAAACTGCTCTGAACATCCTTTATCCCAAATCTCTTCTTTCTGTTGGTTAGCCAATCCTCTGTCCAAGCTAATGAATTATCCCAAACTCAATGTGATCTTACAACCCCATGTGATCTTACCTTGTGTATTACTCCTTTTTGTAGCACCTCATCAAATGCTTTCTGAAAGTCCAGGTATTCTACAACTATAAGATCCTCATTATCCACTTTGCTTGTTACATCTTCAAAGAACTCTAACAAGTTAGTCAAACATGATTTACCCTCCATAAAACCATGCTGACTCTGATGGATTGTGTTTTGACTTTCCAAATGCTCTATTATTACCTCCTAAATAATCAATTCTAACAATTTACCAAACTAACTGGTCTGCAGTTTCTTACTTTCTGCCTCCCTCCCTTTTTCAATCAGGGTATTCAGTAGGAGTAGAGTTTGAGGAAAATTTGAATGTAGAAGAAAATGAATCAAATGAAGTTTGCCAGGCTGCAGGCCTGCCAGCAGTTCGAATGTAGTGACACTGCCACTTTGCCCAAATTGATGATCAGTCATGTGTGACAAATCTTGATGGTACATGGTCAGGACAAACTCAACAGCAACAATTTCTTTAGTAATTCTGACCAATGAAAAATCCCAACAAATTATGTCAATGGAAAGGAAATGCTTCATCAATGGCTACAATATTCCATGTCAAAGGAGTTTGAGTTTTTCTTCGGTTTGAAGCTGTTTCTTAGTAGTGCGTCATATCTTTTCTGATAAAGTTTTAAAACAGAAGAAAACATATCTGCAATTCTAGCAGTGCACAAAAGTAGTCTGAACTGTTGGAGATTCCTACTACCTGTGAGTTTGATAATTTATAGCAGTTGTATGACTGTATATTCATGTTTAAAGTGGGAACTCCAAACTGTAGGTGCAGATGTAGTCAACTGTAAGGAAATTAAAGAACTAGTACTTTAAAATTATCAGACATTACTATAAATAAAGACAGTAAAATACCCAAAATAAACTACCTAAAAATCTAAGTAATAATCCTGAGTTCACACCTAACCATTTGAAAAAATTAATTCTTTCAATGGGTGGCATTAAACTACAAATGCAACCACACTTCACCTATTCCAGTTAAAAGTTCAGTGTTTAGAATGGACTGATGCAAATTTTCAACTCTATTATCCAGACCCAGCTAAGGGTCAGGCAGTTGGACTGTCTGTGTGATAGGTTATCACTCTGACCTTTATCCTCGAACACATTACTGTGGTTTTTGTCACTGGTGCAGAGTCTTTGCCACTGTATAAACAATACCTTATCACCCTTTAATTTCACCACTCACATTGACTGTTTGATGGCTTTGAAGCCAAGATGGTTCATAATTACTATACACCTACATGTTGGCCAGCAGCGCACTACCTTTCTTGCCATGTTGAATCATTTACAGTCTATGAGTTCAGTGAAATATATTACTTACCAGTCAGAACATTGCTGACAGTACTTTTGAATGACTTAAAACCCATTGCATTGGAAAAACCTCAGTTTATTTTTCACTATCATAAAAAATAAATTTCCCCAATTAAAAGAAATTTTCTTTCACCTGTAAGTATCAAAATATTTTATCTGTGGTAAACATGTTAGACAACTTTGAGGAAAGACTTCAGGTACTGCATCTTTAAGTAGTTTTGGAACTTTATCCATACAAATTTTTACTATCAATGAAATCATTTTGGTTAGTGCAATTAAATTAAAATTAGATTCAATTAGAAATCCTAAACTCTTTGAAACACCATGAATTGCATGAAACATTATTATCCTCAGAGAAAGACTCACTCATGCTGTTGGGAAGGACTTAAATTAGCTTCTCTGGTGGGTTGGGAACCTGTCAGAGAACTCAGAATAAAAGCAAAGCCAGTTATAGGAATTAGTAAGCTGTAAATGAAAGTAGGAAGCAGCAAAACCAAGTTCCACAATCAACTAGGATCAAATTAAAGAATCCTGTTAAAAATACAGAGTTACAAGCACTCTACCTGAATGCAAACAGCATTCATTACAAGATAGGTAAATTAATGGCTCAGGTATAAGTAAATTGAAATTACTTGGTTGCCATTATTGAAACATGGTTACAGACTGACCAAGACTGGGGCCTCATTATTAGAGTATATTCAACATTTAGGAAGAGCAAGTAGATAAGAAAACTTTTGGGATAGTGTTGGCAATAAAGAATGTGATCTGCACATTAATGAGAGAAGATCTTTGCTCAGAAGAACTGGGTGGAGAACATATTTGGGTGGTGCTATGATATGGGAGAGACAAAAAGTATTGGTGCAAATAGTTTGTAGGCTGCCAAATAGAAGTACTTGTAGAAAGGGGAATCATGGGTGACCTCAATCTGCACCAATGCTGTGGAGGAACAATTTCTGAAATGTTTTGGAGATGGTTTTCTGGAGCAATATGTTGAGCACTCATCTAGGATACAGACTATTTTAAATCTAGATAATGGAGTTTTACATGAATTTCATGCAGTTTTTGAGCTCAGAGTTTTCCATGAATACATGCAGTTTTTGAGCAAAGTACAATGTAACCCTGCAAGTACAAATTCACCTCACAAGATATATCTGTGCACGTGGGTCTTTGTCTGTGTATGTGTGTCTGTCTGGGTTGGGGGTTGTGAGTGTGAGAAAATGTATGTATGCAGTGAATGTAGAGTGTCTTAAGTCTGTGATGGGGTGCATGTGTGAGTGTGTGTATCTGTAGGGGTGTGTGTGGGTGTCTGTGTGCGCATCTGTGTATATGTGTGTCCATGTGTATGTGTGTACAGGAGTGCCTGTGTGTGTGTGTGAGTGTGTGTGTGTGTGTGTAGGAGTATCTGTGTGTGTGTATAGTGCAATGATGGTCACCTGTAATGTGACATGAACCCAAGGTCCCGGTTGAGGCCCTTGGGCCTCCGTTATCTCACTTTTTAGATTAGAATCAATCTAAACATCATGGCATAGACAGAGAACACAGGGGGCTAACACCTTCAACATATTGTCTAGCTATCACCCATTGTTAAAAGCTAACCTGAAAATGCAACTTTTAAAAAAAGATTTTGTGATTTACACATGAAAGAAGTGAAACTATCATGGTATTCAAACAGATGAAAGACTTAACAATCAATTTTTCAATGTATAATTTCAGTTACATCACACTGTAAATTTTTGCTATAAATTCTGTTAGGATTGAACCCTCCACTACCACCTGATGAAGGAGTGACGCTCTGAAAGCTAGTGTGCTTCCAGTTAAACCTGTTGGACTATAACCTGGTGTTGTGTGATTTTTAACTCTGCTAGATTGGAAAATAAATTAAGAATTTTGATGTTAAATAGGCAATGGCTAGTATTTAAAGAAATAATTTTTTACATAAAAGAGATTACAGGAAAATCCTTAGGTCTGCAGATAACAAGAGAAGCTAAGGATAGTATGAGATCAAAAGTGGAGGCTTATAAAGTTATCAAAAAGGTTGCAAGCCTGAGAGCTGGAAGAATTTTAGAATTCAGCAAAGGAAGACCAAGACACTGATTTTTAAAAAAGTGAGAATAGAATATTAATGTGAACTAGCAAGAAAAATAAACATTGATTGTAAAGCTTCTATCATTATATAAGACATAAATGATTAGCAGAGACAAATGTAAGTCCATGCAAGCATGTTATCCACAATAGAGAATCAGGAGAATTTAGAATGGGAAATAGAGAAATGGCAATAAAACTAAATTAGTAATGTGTATCTAACTACAGGGAGAAAGAAACAAGAAGTCTCCATGAAATAATTAAGATCCAAGGGTCTAACGAGAGTGTAGATCTGAAAGAAATTAGCATTAGTTAAAAAGCATTATTAGAGAAATTAATGTGACTGAAAGTTGACAAATCCCTGGGACCTGATGATCTTAATCCTAGAGCATCAGAAGAGATGGCAACAGACATAATGTGAATAGTGATGATAATCTTTCAAAATTCCAGTAATTTTGCAACAGTGCCTGCAGATTGTCGCAAATATAACCCAGCTGCCTAAGAAAGGAGAGAAAAAAAAACAGGGATTCAGAGACTTGCTAACCTGATATTAGAATTAGGGAAAATACTACAATCAGTATTACCAGATGTGCTTGCTGGACATTTAGAAATTAAATGCCTGATTGGAGAGAATCAACATGGATTTGTGAAGGAGATATCATGTTTGACAAAAATGATTGAGGATGTTACTAGCAGAGTTGATAAAGGGGAAACCAGTGCTTGTCGTTTATTTGGAATTTGAAGGCTTTTAATAACGTGCCATACAGGATTTTACTAACTAAAGCTGAAGTGCATAGGATTGTGGATTATATCCCAGCATGGATTGAGGATTGAT
Organism: Chiloscyllium plagiosum; assembly: GCF_037043375.1. Lineage (NCBI taxonomy): Eukaryota > Metazoa > Chordata > Chondrichthyes > Orectolobiformes > Hemiscylliidae > Chiloscyllium > Chiloscyllium plagiosum. Next base: position 35,018,029 of record NW_028270153.1, on the reverse strand, counting down.
TAATGGGCACATGACAATCAGTAGGAATCAATGGATGACTCACAGGTTGGTAGGCTGTGACAAAGAAGCTTCGACAAGGACCTATTGCAATATTTTCAAGTTTGTGACAGACACAAGACTTAGCAATGTGAGTTGTGAGGAGTTTGCAAAGACAATTCAAGGAGACCATCCAGAGGTCCCAACATAACAGATGCCAGTCTTCTGCCATTTCAAATTAATCTTTATATCCGGTCATATAAAGAAATGACTGGAGCCACTGGATACTATAAGGGCCTGTGGGGCTTTACAACATTCAAGCAATAGTCTAGTAGAATTGTGAAAAATTGCCTGGGTATGGTTGTTGGGAAAATTAAGTGATAAAATAAACAATGAAGTATTGAGGGAGATTCTTGAATATTTTAACTTGTAAGTGGGGAATATTTATTCTAAAGTGATATACTAAAATTCAGTGGGTCTTTCAGCCATTCACTGGAAGTTCAAATTTCTATTTGTAAATTATTGGTTTCAACCAGGACTGTAACATTTTTGTTTAACTAAATTGGTGATTAATTCCATTAAAACATTCAAGAGGGAATGCAGACAAATGTTTAAATGTCTGACAAGTTAGTCATGACATAATTGAGGGTTAACTTGTGGCCAATATTGACCGCTTACAATAATTCTGATGGATTCTTTCTTATGTAGTGTACAACAATGTCAGTAAAATTAATATCACTCGTAATGCATATAAATTTTGTAAGCAGTTTCACAGAGGTACAATCAGAAAACAAATTGTGCACAATGTTGTTTGTTAACTACAAATCTTCATTTTCGCTGGAGTCTGTTCTCCCAAATTGTGGTTGCTGTCTCATTTGATTTCCCAAACTTCTGATATCAAATTCTTTATCTCTGTCTCAGACACACCACAAAGTTTTCCTTGTTCTTAACTTTCATCCCACTGGCTCCATATCCAATGAATCATCCTCCTATACCTGAACGCCCAGCATGATGCCACATCCTCCCTTTTCAGCATTCTGAAAGGACTGTTTCCTCCACAATGACTTGGTCTATCCTCAATCACTGCCAATACCAATTACCCTTTCCATGGCATTTTCGTGCAGTGATTCAACACTTGCCCCATACCTTCCAAAAATAAGAAAAGACATACCTTTTTCATACAAAACGTACAGATTACAGGCAGCAAGAGAGCACATACTTTCAGCCTGAGACAGAATTCAGGGAGCATCCAGGATTGGAGCAAACAAGTCAAATCTGACTTAAAGGAAATTTGGAAAGCTAAGGTGAAAAGGGCCATCACAAAAGTTGCTGAAACAAAAAAAAGTTATGAATTACAGCGATAAACTATGTGAATACTAACAATAGGAATTAAGATGGTTTACTTCAACTTCAAAGCGTTCATGCAAGAGAAGGATTTAGGCTAAACTCCCGTCCCTAACTAAAAAAGGAAAAATCGTATCATACAAAACATACTTATTACAAGTCATGACAGAGCTTATACATTCTGTCTATGCTCCCACCTTTTCTGCTTGTTCATTTCCTGAGAACCTTCCCCCATTTCTACATTTTCTGAGTTTTGCAGAAAGGTCACAGACCTGAAATGTTAACTGCCTCTCTCCACAGAAGCTACTGGACCTTCTGAATATTTCCTACATTTCTTTTTTTACTGGTTCAAATTTTCAATGTCCAAAGTATCTTGCTTTTATATAGAACATACTGCCTTCATTTGCTGAAGAAGGGCTAATGCCCGAAACGTCGATTCTCCTGTTCCCTAGATGCTGCCTGACCTGCTGCGCTTCTCCAGCAACACATTTCCATCTCTGATCTCCAGCATCTGCAGACCTCATTTTCTCTGCCTTCATTTGCTGTCAATTTGAATGTTCACTTCCATTAAAAAGATGCACCTTCTAGGTCCATTCTCTTCAACTTACAGCAAATATGGTAAAGAATGCCAGACTAGAGTGAACCACACCAGGCAATCTTCAATAGAATTTGAGCACCATAGTGTAAAACATCATCTCATGAGATTAAAGGCTGCCAAAGAGTATTAAGATGGCTATATTTTACATCACTCACCACAAGCAGAAGATATTGTTAGTGACGATGTAGTAATGAGCCTAGGAAGTAGAATCTTCACTAAGCAATTGATACCAAATCTGCTGGTGTTACATTTGATTATGGCGTAAAATATTTTCCTTCCAAAATGTTTTCTAAGAAGTTTCAATGTTCATATTTGTTACACTTTCCTTTTAACAATAACAAACTCATAATTAGAAGTAGACTTCAAACTGTTTAACTGATTAACTTCAGGGTATTGTAGTAATGCAGGCCCTAAACTTGTAAAGTGCTTTTGCTTTTCTTGCTGAACACTGGAAATTGCAGACATAGATCCTCGGTGAGGGGTGTAGTTGTTTCATGAATTGGTTCTAATGGCAAACTGAAAGCTGTAAACCTGAAGCATTTAAAAATGACCAAGGCATTCCATGTAAACATTGATGGAAGTTTCCAAAAGTAAAAAGACGACCCAGGTAGCAGGTTTAATCACATTGCTGTGGAATAGTAATTATTTAATGCAACTATTATGTTAATATAATTCTTGGCTTTTTTTTATTCATTCATGGGATGAGGGTGTTTCAGGCTAGGCAGCATTTGTTGCTCATCCCCATTTGCCCAGAGGGCAGTTAAGAGTGAACCACATTGTTGTTGTTCTGGAGCCACATGTAGACCAGACTGGGTAAGGATAGCAGTTTCTCTCCCTCAAGGACATTAGTGAACTAGATGGGTTTTTCCAACAATCAACAATGGATTCAAGGTCATCATTAGATTCTTAATTCCAAATATTTATTGAATATATTTTCCATCACCCACTGTGACAGGATTTGAACCCATGTCTCCAGAATATTATCTGGGTTTCTAGTTTAACAGTCCAGCAATAATATTACTAGGCCATTGCCTCCCCTATTGCTATATATTTAAATCAATAAGAGAAAATGATAGAGGCTGTAAAATATTTCAGCAACATGATAAGCTTTCCTTCTTTATTTGATAGGATTTAGTTTCTTGTTTAATTGCTACTATCCAATTTATATTTTACCAACCTCTAAAATTATGAATTGTTGCCAAATATGACATTTCAGCTATCCAGGAGATGGTGCATTGTAGGTTTGTTGTGGTAAGTGTGACAGAAGTGAGGTTAAGGAATTATGGAAACAAAATAAAAAGAGATCTGTGGTTGCTGGAAATCAGAAACAACAACAGAAATTGCCGAAAAATTCATCAGCTCTTGCAGCATTTGTGGAGATAAAGCAGAGTCAATGATTTGGGTCCAGTGACCCTTCTTCAGAACAATTCTGAACAAAGGTCACTGGACCCAAAACGTTAACTCTGCTTTCTCTCTACAGATGCTGCCAGACTTGTTGAGTATTCCCAGTAATTTCTTTATGCATAGTGTTACTTTGATGTATTTTTGGAATTTTCGATACTGGTGTTAATGGTAAACTCAACTACAGGTTGCTGGATTGGTGTCTTATGAAATACACAACATATTATTCTGCTGCTAAGATGAACTATGACTTTGTAAAGGCTAAGAGTGTAAATTTGCATGAATAAAGAAAGTTTGTGATCATTCCATACCTAATCATTTTTTCATTGATGGAATTTCGCAGATTGGATACTGCTCATCAATTTCAGGTTTTCTTCGAGGAGTACTTGGCATTTAAAGATAGATTTGTATCTGTAACAATGTGTTATGTCTAGATCCGAAGTTTGTATGTGCTGACAGATTACTTTAATGGTAGCCTTTGGTCAGTCCTAAACCTTCATTAATATGGGGTGAGAGCAGAGATTTTGACTGAAGCTAAGTTGGCAGGAGTTATGATGTTTTATTAGTATATGTTTCGTCTTGTCAATGGGCTCGTGTTGCATTTAATTTAGCAATGTGTTCAATTCTTGGAGGCTTGGCAACATGATTGGAAATGATTCAATTGTACAAATAGAAAAATGCCATCTATTTTACTGAAATGTTACAGATGGCTTTGAGATAGGGTAAAAGCCACACATGTATTGTTGGAGAATTCTCCAATGAGAGACCACTGCAGCGATTAATATACATCTCCTCCAAGATAACTTTTTGGGTTTGGAACAATGATAATCATTTCAACTCACTTTAAAAAGAAGAGATTAAAATCATACTATAAGTTAAATGAGTGTGTATTTGTGTGGCACATGATATTTGAATGATTTAATGTCTTTTGTATTTTACAGTGAAATATTATTATTATTCAGTAAAATAAGTGAAAAGCTTCAATTGTTTCCACAATCTGGTGCCATTTTGAATAGTTTAGGAATAAAAAGAATAAAAAGATTTAGCTGAAAAAGAGTCCATCTTCTTTTCACCACCTCTGCCATGCATCTTGAGCCTTGAACTGGCTCACCAATGACATCCGCACCTTCACCCTTCCCCCATCTCACTACTGCCTGCGCTAGACCCACCAATGTAGGAGTCGCCACTATTTAGGTGCCATCTCTTCACTGCTCGGCCCACCCTAGCGACACCACAGGCAATGCTAAATTCACTGCTGGACCCACTCTTGGCTCGCAACCAGAAGTCACCAGCTCACCAATAAACCAGGAGTCCCCAGCTCTGAGCCTACCACACTAGGAGCTGCTGTTACCACCTCGCTGATAACCAGGAGTCCCTGGTTCCGAGTGTCCCGCGACTGCAGCCAGGCATCCCTGTCTCTGCTGTCTCCTTGACATCAGGAGTCTCCACTCAGGGCATACTATGCTGCTGCCACCACCTCTGATTTGTTAATGTCAAGAGGCCACTGTGTTATGGACTAGGCCAGACCACACAAAACATTCTTAAGCAGGCAGCCCAGACCATAAATTTGCAATTTGTTTTGGTGAGTGGACAGTGAAAATTACCCAGAGTAAGTTAGCTAGGTTGACTACTAGACAGAACTTTATTCACAAAATTACACAATGAAATACAAAGAACAGAATAAAGAACCCCTACAGAACTGCTGTTCCGAATATACACAACAGTCCCAATAAGCAAACTCCCTTTAAAAACCAGTATAATTGGAACACATGCTTACAGGTTGAAGTTGAAGGGCAGAGAGTGCGAGAGTTTCCACATAGCTCACTATTGAACTGTTCACCAGTTCAAGACTGAACTAAACTGCTCAGCTAGAGGGCTGACCACTCCCCTTTCATTATACAGGTCACTTCTAAAACATCACCACTCCGGCCTGCAGTCTCATCTGTTTATATATAAACAAAGGCCTCTCAAAATCCTTCTCATCTCTTTACCAAACCAGACTGATTGGAGTCTCGCTGGCTTATTACCTCTCTGAAATAAATCAAGGATAGAGTATCCTTGAGCCAAGGAACAATTTTTAACTAAAAAAGGGACTAGCTTTGTGACACATGCTCTGGGCCTAGTGTAACCAGGCCAGGCCAGGCTGCCACCTCCGCCTCACCAAGAGTCCCGGTTCGGCTATTCTCATTGCTGCTATTAGCTGATTAAGGAAGAAATTAGAGCATCCTTTGTATAATAAATGAAAACAGAATATGAATAACAGAAATCTTACAGGAATAAGATGGGCAAAGTAAGCAAATCTTTACCAACTTATAAATTATTGAGTGTCACAAAACAATCATGAAAAGACTAAGGACAAAACTCAATATGGAAATGCATACTTTTGTAGATAATTTATACATCTTAAAGCATTCAGAATCACACAACTCTCAAAGTAATAAAATTAAGAAGTATAGAATAGTGGTACAGAGGAACCTCGATTATCTGGCATTCGATTAACTGAACTTCAGATCATTCGAACAAGATCACAAGGTCCCGATGCGAGGCTAACTATATTATCCAGCATTTAATTAGCCAACTAAAATACTCTCCACCTGTGTCCTTCGGATAATCGAGATTCCTCTGTATTTTGGCACTGTTACAGGATGAGTAATCCATAGGCTAAAACTGTTGGTCTGGAGAGAAGTGTTCAAATTCTTTCATATTGGCTAATGGAATTTAAATTCAATGAATTAATAGCTCTGGAATAAAATAAAACTATGAAAGCATGGCCGCAAAAACCACTAGATTGTCAAAATAAATCCATCCACCTCACTAATGTTCTCCCTAGGGAACACACAACCAAATCAGGAGAGCCATCCCAGAGACAAATCAAGCAAAAGTCTAACTATACATACTCACTGGATCACACCTTACAGTAAATGTCCCAAGCTCCATCACCATCCTGGAGGTGATGATGGGGACACATGTGGAATATCATCTGTAAGGTGAGGCCCTATGTGGAACAGGAAAGCTTTGATAGCAAGCAGACAACTGCAAATGGAGCAACAGGTCAGAGAAAGGGCTGTCGGTTTATGTGGCACTCAGGCCTTAGTCCAGAAGGTCATGAGGAGAAGAGACACCATGTTTCAACAGGAGTGAGAAGGCCCTGAAGGCATATCTTAAAAATATCTTGGCGCAGGTGGTCAGTGTTGTGAATTCCTGAAGCCTGACTCCACAATCTGCCTGCAGTGCTAAAAAACATTCAGTAGTCTCACAAGGGTGGTAAGACCCAATAATAAAATACTGCTAAATTTATTACAACTCCATAACTCACTCATTGACAGTCTTGCTTAAAATTCTGATGTTCCACCTCATCTTCTCATACTTATTAATATTGCTAGCTTTGTGTGCACTATCATTGCCTCCATGTGATTCCAGCTATTCAGGCACCCAAACATGCTGCAATTTGATCACTCTCATTCCTTCTTCCCTCTTAGAGGCAAAGTCATGCATAACAGTAGGCAGCAGCAGAGAGCTGGTGAAGGAAGGGTATGCCCTCATGTCCTGAGTCACTTGGAGGTGACAATTTTCCACACAATATTCCTGTAAGACCAATGTTTTTGTCATTCAATTTCTTTTGTTCTCCCATACTATCACAGGCTTTTCCTCACTCCTTGTCCCATCTGCCCCTTGATCTCTTTTAAGAAAGTATAAAAAGTTGAGCAGTGAGTGAGGACCCCAAATATAAATAATGAGAAAGAGTAATATTGAGGAAGATATTACAGTCTACTCAACTGTGATCACCAACTTCCTTTTGATGTCATTGAGAAATAGAAGTGATTTAAAATTTCTGCCATTTGAGGTTGATTCAATGGCGATGTGAGTCTGACTTGACATTGGCATAATAAACACAGCAGTATGATTGTTAAAAAAAAAAGTTGATTCTTGGATTTGTACTCTTTTCTTCAGATTGTATCCTCTTTCAGCTTAGCCCCACAACATTGTGTGTTTTTATTATGGGCTTTTTGGCTGCTTTTCAAAGTAAAGGATCAGCACTTAATAGGTGGATGTGGACTGAGAAGAGGAGGAAGTCAGAAAATGCTATTGAGAATTGGTCAAAAATATGAATTTGTGTGCTTATGGCTTTATTAATTAACTATAGTATTCAATCATTGGAAGTAAAGCATTGAGGTTCAATCTGCCTTTAGAATAATCTTTATGATGTCTAAGAGCAGGGGACTAAAGTGGATTGGAATATAATGCTTTCACCTTTGGGACCAGGAATAGAATTGAGTCCAGACAGATGGCCTGAACATTTTCTCCTCCTACTGCTTGGGTTTTAAGTGGTTTTAGGCTGTTTCATATCAGCTTCCATAGGGTGCTAATCTACAGCGCGAAGCAGGATATAATTTGCAATTATTTAAAAATTTCTAAGCCATTAACGATACATGTCACAGCAGCAAAAGCATTTGAAAGTAACAAGGGGTGTTAGATGAGACAGTGATTTACTGAACTGTGTTCTTGCATCTTGCTTCAGTTCAAATAATCCTAAATTTGATTGAATGAAAATATTCGCTATCCTAACTGGCTTTAATAGTGAAAGAAGATAGAATGTTGAAAGGTGTTACTTTTTGGCTGTCTTGAAAACTTGTCAAAGGAGAAGCTCATGATAAAAAGCAAAACAACTGTGGATGCTGGAAATCAGAAACTAAATCAGAAATTGCTAGAAAAACTTAGTAGGTCTTGCAGCATTTATGGAAAGAAAGCAGAATGGTCCAGTGACCCTTCTTCAGAACACAAGCACAAAGATGTCAGGGAAAATGTGGAATTCTATCTGTCCATAATTTTAAAGGGTTGAAATTTGATCTACTTGTTCCTATCTTCCATTTAGAAAGAAGTGTTAAAACTTCTTATGTTTTGGCAATGTGTTGTATTTGGGGGAATTTAAGGCAGGTATTCTATCTTTTGCAGTCCTATGGAGGAAGGGTGGAAGTGCGTATTGAGTCGGGTATTACAAGGGGGCATAGCTTTAAATTAAGGGGGGGTAGATATAGGACTGATGTTAGGGGTAGGTTCTTCACTCAGCGAGTTGTTAGTTCATGGAATGCCCTGCCAGTAACAGTGGTGGACTCTCCCTCTTTATGGGCATTTAAGAGGGCATTGGATAGGTATATGGAGGATAGTGGGTTAGTGTAGTTTAGGTGGGCTTGGATCGGCGCAACATCGAGGGCCCAAGGGCCTGTACTGCGCTGTATTATTCTATGTTCTATGTTCTATGTTCTATGCTGACTGTGACCAGGACTTTGCAACATTCATGATGCTGGCACCATAGTTAAAGCCCATTTGCACACTGCTCCAGGTGCTATAAGCCAGGAAACTGCCCAATACACTGCAGTGCTCAAACATTATGACTGAGAGGATAGTGTAGAAAGGAAAGCTCACATCACACATTTTCGATGGGGACCTGGAGGTGCGAGAGGATGAAAGTCCATTATCTTGCAGACTGGCAAAGGATGCCCAACACCAAATCCAGCCAGCCTGGACCTAAATAGTTGATTTGATCCGCTCTCAGACAAATTAAAATGCCCTGCAATGTAGGAAGAACCATAGAAATAATACAGCACAAAAGAGGGCCATTTGGCCCATCTTATTCACGCTGACCAAAAACACCCAGATGCCCTTTCTCATTACATCTTCCTACACGTGACCCACAGTCCTGCAGCTTACAGCACTTAAGGTGCAGATCCAGTTACTATATAAAAGAGTTTAGGGTCTCCACTACCAACTCAGGCAGCAAATTTCAGACAACCTCTGCATATCACCTCTAATCTTTTCCCTCTCCTCATATCCCCTCTAATCCTTCTGCTACTTAGCTTGAATCCATGACCCCTGGTTTTTGAACTCTGTACCAAGGGAAACAGGTTCCTCCTGTCTACTCTACCTCTACCCCTCACATACCTCAATCATGTCATCCCTTAGCTTTCACTGTTTCAAGGAAAGCAACCCTACCTCTCCAATCTCTTCTTATAGCTACAACATGGTGGTATGGTGGCACACTGGTTAGCACTACTGCCTCAAAGTGCAGTGGTCCCAGGTTGCCTTGGCCGACTGTCTGAATGGACTTTGCACATTCTCCCCATGTTTGTGTGGGTTTCTGCCACTTCTCTGATTTTTTTCCCATACTCCAAATATGTACAAATTAGGTAGATTGGCCACGCTAAATTGTCCGTAGTATCTAGGGATGTACAGGCTGGGTGGATTAACCATGGTGAATGCAAGGTTATGGGTATAAATTGGGATCTCTTTGAAGAGTCGATGCAGACTAGATGGAACAAATGGCCTCTTTCTGTACTGTACGGATTCCATGATTCGATTCTCCAGCTCTGGCAATATTCTTGTAAGTCTTCTCTGCACCCTTTCCAGAGCAATTATATCCTTCCCTTTAATATGGTGACCAGAACTGCAACAATATTTCAGTTGTGGCCTCCAAATGTCTTATACGGTTTTGGTAAGGATGTGCTGGTGTTGGACTGGGGTGGACAAAATCAGAGGTCACCCGACACTAGGTTATAGTCCAACAGGTTTATTTGAAATCACAATGTTTCTGAGCACTGCTCCTTCATTAGGTGAAATGGAGGGCAGTGCACAGACACAGAATTTATAGGCAGAGAGATTATTGTAAGATAATTCTAGGTAATTAAGAGTCAAAATATAGTACAAATGGTATGAGTGGAGTGTCGACAGGCTGAAGAACAAGTCTTTGCAGGTGAACAAAAGTGTCAGATGGTGTGAGTAAAGTCTTCTAGGAGAAAGTGAGGACTGCAGATGCTGGAGATCAGAGTTGAAAATGTGTTGCTGGAAACGCGCAGCAGGTCAGGCAGCATCCAAGGAGCAGGAGAATCGATGTTTTGGGCATGAGCCCTTCTTCAGGAAGGGCTTAATGCCTGAAATATCGATTCTCCTGCTCCTCGGCTGCTACCTGACCTGCTATGCTTTTCCAGCACCACACTCTCAACTCTGATCTGTAGTCCTCACTTTCTCACAGTATGGTGGGGTTACATGTAGCCTGACAAAAACCCAAGATCACAGTTGAAGCCATCTTCATGGGTACGGAACTTGGCTATCAGTTTCTGCCTAGCAATTTTGTGTTGTTGTGTATCTCAAAGGCCGCCTTGGAGGGCACTCACCTGAAGATTGGAGGCTGAATTTCATTGGCTGCTGAAGTGTTCTGGGCTGGAAGAGAGCACTCCTGCCTGGCAATTGTTGTGTGGTGTCCATTCATCCATTGCCATAGCATCTGTATGGTCTCACTGAAACACGATACCTCAGGACCTGCAGCGTAAGAGGTAGACAACATTAGCTGAGTCATGTGAATACCTACTGTGTACATGGTGGGTGGTGTTACCATGTGGGATGTTAGTATCCCTGTCAATGATCTGGCATGTCTTGCAGAGGTTACCTTGGCAGGGTTGTGTGAAGTCGTGGTCGCTATTCTCCTGAAGGCTGGGTAGTTTGCTGCGAACGATGGTCTGTTCGAGTTTTGGTGGTTGTTTAAAAGTGAGAAGTAAAGGCTTAGGGATGGCCCTGACAAGATGTTCATCATCATCGATCTGTCCTGCTACCTTAAAGGACCTGTCAGTTGCATGACAAGATCTCTCACTTCACCTATCCCTCTCAGTATATTCCAGTTTATTGTGTATTCTCTTTTGCTGTTGAATCTTCTTAAATGCATAATTTGACATTTATCAGAGTTAAACTCCATCTGCCACTTTCCTGCCCAAAGTCCTATCAACAATCTTTCATGCTCTGCAAGGTTAAGGGGCACCTCCGCTTACCTCACTCTCACACTGACTGGGCTATTGTGCAGTTAGCCTACGGTGCTCAGTATTGTGTGCAGCATCTCTCCTCAACGGCGCTCGCCCACCTCCCCTTCCCAAACTACTACCACTTTCTGCCAGTGGAATTTTCCATTCACTCCTTTGGCAGCCCTCACCATTTGTCCTGCTCCTGCACCACCCACTAACAGCATTTCTAGTCAATTTCATTTCACGCAATCCCTCCTTTGATTCATTGCATAAGAAACTGTCACACTAAAGGGTGCAGAAGACAATGACAAGGGTGGCTGACATTTGGCTCCTCACCCCAATGACGAAAAGATCCTGGAGATGGCCGGAGAGGATTGAAACCCCTCATGTGGGGATGCTGAATGCTCCATGTGCAGCCAGCCCAGTAAGCTTCACTGTACTGTGCTGTTCTCCAGTGTTAATTATTAAGATGTTTAAGCTCAGATTGTACAATTACATTCCTCTCTTTTCTTATGCAGGTTCCAGCATCACAATACAAATGCTGTCCTGAAGGGGCCAACACTTGATCTTAACAGTTCCTTCTTCGCCTTTGGGAAGCAAACTGTTGAATTCTCAGAAGGTACATTGGAAAAGTTTCCTCCTACAACCCTCCACCAGCTCAGAGAATGTTACCTCTGTGAATTCACTATTTATTAGACTAGACAGTATAACTTGGTGAGCACGTTAGTGACACATCTTCAGAACTCATTGAAGCAAAAATCATACAAGGTCACTGGCATTCAAAGAACTGTCAAAGACCAGGCACCCGCTCAGGCACAGGCAGAAGATGATCCAATGGTGTTAGCCATTAATAGTTTGTGCAAATGTATAGACAAGCAGGTCTGGAATAACAGGCAGAAAATGTGTTGCTGGAACAGCACAGCAGGTCAGGCAGCATCCAGGGAACAGGAGAATCGATGTTTCGGGCATAAGCCCTTCTTCAGGAATGAGGGCTTTCCTCATTCCTGAAGAAGGGCTTATGCCCGAAACATCGATTCTCCTGTTCCCTGGATGCTGCCTGACCTGCTGCGCTGTTCCAGCAACACATTTTCAGCTCTGATCTCCAGCATCTGCAGACCTCACTTTCTCCTGGAATAACAGGCAGGTTTAGCAGAGGAAATGGTAAACATGATAGAAGATTGAATGAGTCCAATGTTACGAGAACCATGATGCCTCTTTCTGTGTTGTCTGTCTAGGGCAATTTGTGTTGCTGTTCCTTTTGAACCCATTGACTTTCAAGCTCCCCATTTTCCAGTCCAAACTTTACATTTGACCATAAATATTTCCATTTCTCCCCCTCTGTCCTTTGCTTCTGGCGTTGCTATGCTGTATAGCGATGTATAGCCATCCCATTGAATCCAGAGAGATGGTGACATGAATCCCTGTCTCCTACCTTCCACAGTAACCTGTGAACTCACATGCTTATCAGATGCCACTTCCCATTACACTCCTAAAGGAAACTGTATTTAAACAGAAATCAACTCCACATTTTTATGTGAGTGTTTTATTTCAGTTAACCACACTCCATAAAGCCCTCTTACCTCACTGATCACTAGTTGCCTATATTTGTACATCAGTTCAAACTCAATTTACTCTAAATTAATATATCTTTCACCTGTTCCCACATTCTATTAGGTCTCAGGCATTTCTTCAGGCCATAATAGATGATAACCAAATTACCCTTTTTTATTTAAGATAAATCAATATATAATAAAAAATTGGCAACAATTTAGATACTTTTTTTCTTTGTACATTAAAGTTCAAAGACAGTTTCCCAGACTGTTCAACAGTTTCTAAAGCTTCCTTTCACATATCCTATTGTTAAAAGGGTTTTCGGTTGCTGTATTCATAGCTATAATGCCAATGATGACATTCATCGCATGTCATATCTCTGAATCATCATTAGCAAATCCACTCCCCCACTATCAGTGAGAAATTGTGCCTATGGTTCATGTCCATTCCTATTCCCCCTATGCACTTTTCCATCATATCCACAACAATTTTCTTATCTTACCCCTTATTATTGTTGACTGACAATTGTTACATGTACAAAATGAAAATGCTTTTATCTCTATCTCATACCTTTTAATCCATGGCAACTACCTCACTGGTAAGGGTAGACTTACTATAGGTTGTGAACGTGTCCTTCAATAATTTTTACAAATCTCACATCTAACACTTCCTGTAAGCTTAGCAAACTCCATATCTGATTACGTCTGCATCCTTTATTAAAGGATTTAATTTTTATGTAATTTTAACACTTTTGATCTTCTCAACTTCTACCTCCTAAGATAACATTTTAGGACATGATAACATCTGATTGTGTGAAATGCAATATGACAGGTTTTCTGAATACAATATCTCTCTCGTTTTCCACATTCAATTTTATCTGTGCTTTCATGGATAGTGTATTTGAAAACATAGGTATTCCACTGGACACCATATCCATGCTAATAGACTAATTGATTTTGGCTATACTGCAAGGAATAACTACTCTGTTGAAAGATTTCTATGTTATCTGAGACAAGTGGACTTTTCAAAATTATCATTGCATTTCTGTCCTCAATTGTGTTCTCCTTTCACCTGTGACATCTATCTAACTGGTTTCACAAGTTGCTAACACTATTTCCTCCATTTACTGTCATATTGTCCTTTTAATATTCATGGGACTCGGGCATTACTGTCTGGGCTAACGTTTATTGCCAATCCTGAATCGCCACTTGAACTGACTGGCTTGCTAGCCCCATTTCAGAAAACAGTTAAGAGTCAACCACACTGTTGTGGGTCTGGACTTACATGTTGGGCAACAGATTTTCTTCACAGTGGTCATTAGTGAACCAGATGTTTTATAATGACAATCAACAATGGTTAATCAACATGGTCACCATTATGCGAGCTTTTAATTCCAGATTTTCATTAATTCAAATTTCACCATCTGCTGTGTCAAACCCCTGTCCCCAGAGCATTTGCCTCAGTCTCTAGATTATTAGTCCCAGTGACCATTCCAGAATGCTGTCATCTCCTCATTTGCTTGTTCCCTTTGTGATATGAATGCTGCTGGGAAGGAATGCTTTCCTAGGATTTTTTTTTACAGTGTTCTATTATCTGTTCTTGTCATGTACTTTACCTGAAAATTTAATTTACTTCAAAAATAAGATGTGAGGATGCTGGTGTTGGTCTGTGGTGGACAAGGGGAAAGTGAGGACTGCAGATGCTGGAGTACCAGAGTTGAAAAATGTGGTGCTGGAAAAACACAGCAGGCCAGGCAGCATCTGAGGAACAGGAGAATTGACGTTTCGGGCATAAGACCTTCTTCAGGAGTGAGGCTGGTGTGCCAAGTGGGCTGAGATAAAAGGTAGGGGGGAGGGAATTTGGAGGAGGGGCGCTGGGAATACGATAGGTGGAAGGAGGTGAGGGTGAGGGTGATAGGCCGGAGAGGGGGTGGGGGCGGAGCGGTCGGGAAGAAGATTGCAGGTCAAGAGGGCGGTGCTGAATCCGAGGGTTGGGACTGAGATAAGGTGGGCGGAGGGGAATTGAGGAAGCTGGAGAAATCTACATTCATCCCTTGTGGTTGGAGGGTTCCTAGGCGGAAGATGAAGCGCTCTTCCTCCAGGCGTCGTGTGGCCAGGATCTGGCAATGGAGGAGGCCAAGGACCTGCATGTCATTGACGGAGTGGGAGGGGGAGTTAAAGTGTTCAGCCACGGGGCAGTTGGGTTGGTTGGTACGGGTGTCCCAGAGGTGTTCTCTGAAATGTTCTGCAAGTAGGCGGCCTGTCTCCCCAATGTAGAGGAGACCACATCGGGTGCAGCCGATACAGTAAATGATGTGTGTGGAGGTGCGGGTGTATTTGCGATGGATATAGAAGGATTCATTGAGGCCTTGGAGGGAGGTGAGGGGGGAGGTGTGGGCGCGAGTTTTGCACTTCTTGCTGTTGTAGGGAAAGGTGCCGGGAGTGGAGGTTGGATTGGTGGGGGATGTGGACTTGACGAGAGAGTTGCGGAGGGAGTGGTCTCTCCTGAATGCTGATAGGGGTGGGGAGGGAAATATATCCTTGGTGATGGGGTCTGTCTGGAGGTGGCGGAAATGACGGAGGATGATACGATGTATCCGGAGGTTGGTGGGGTGGAAGGTGAGGACCAGTGGGATTCTGTCCTGATGGCGATTGGAGGAGGCGGGGCTCAAGGGCGGAGGTGCGGGAAGTGGAGGAGATGCGGTGGAGAGCGTCGTCGACCACGTCGGAGGGGAAATTGCGGTCTTTGAAGAAAGAGGCCATTTGAATTGTTCGGTAGTGAAATTGGTCCTCCTGGGAGCAGATGCAGAGGCGGAGGAATTGGGAATATGGGATGGCATTTTTACAGGGGGCAGGGTGGGAGGAGGTGTAATCTAGGTAGCTGTGGGAGTCGGTCAGTTTGTAGTAAATGTCTGTGTTGAGTCGGTTGCCCAAGATAGAAATGGAGAGGTCTAGGAAGGGGAGAGAGGAGTCTGAGACAGTCCAGGTAAATTTGAGGTTGGGGTGGAAGGTGTTAGTAAAGTGGATGAACTGTTCAACCTCCTCGTGGGAGCACGAGGTAGCGCCAGTACAATCATCGATGTGGCGGAAGAAAAGATGGGGGGTGGTGCCAGTGTAGCTGTGGAAGATGGACTGTTCCACATATCCGACGAAGAGGCAGGCATAGCTGGGGCCCATGCGGTGCCCATGGCTACTCCTTTGCTTTGGAGGAAGTGGGAAGATTGGAAGGAGAAGTTGTTAAGAGTGAGGACCAGTTCAGTCAGTCGAAGGAGGGTGTCAGTGGAAGGGTACTGGTTGGGTTGGCGGGAGAGGAGGAAGCAGAGGGCTTGGAGGCCTTCGTGATGGGGGATGGAAGTGTATAGGGACTGGATGTCCATCGTGAAGATAAGGCGTTGGGCGTGGGTGGTGTCACGAACGTAGGAGGGGAGTTCTTGGACTAAGGGGACAGGACAGTGTCGAGGTATGCAGAGATGAATTCAGTGGGGCAGGAGCAGGCTGAGACAATGGGTCGGGTCGGGCAGTCGGGTTTGTGGATTTTGGGTAGGAGGTAGAAATGGGCGGTGTGGGGTTGTGGGACTATGAGGTTGGAGGCAGTGGATGGGAGATCTCCTGAGGTGATGAGGTTATGGATGATGGTTTGGTGGTGTGAGGTGGGGTCATGGTCAAGGGGGCAGTAGGAGGAGGTGTCCGCGAGTTGGCGTCTAGCTTCAGCGGTGTAAAGATCGGTGCGTCAAACTACCACTGCGCCTCCCTTGTCTGCCGGTTGATGGTGAGGTTGGGGTTGGAGCGGAGGGAGTGGAGGGCTGCGTGTTGTGAGGGTGAGAGGTTGGAGTGGGTGAGAGGGGTGGACAGGTTGAGGCGGTCAATGTCGCGGCGGCAGTTGGATATGAAGAGATCGAGGGCGGGTAAGAGGCCAGCACGGGGTGTCCAGGTGGAGGGGGTGTGTTGGAGGCGGGAGAAGGGGTTGTCAGAGGGTGGGCAAGAGTCCTTGTTGAAGAAGTAGGCGCCAAGGCGAAGGTGGCAGAAGAAATGCTCGATATCTAGCCGCGTGTCGAACTCATTGATCCGGGAGCGTAGGGGGATGAAGGTGAGACCTCTGCTGAGGACTGATCATTTTACCTCAGAGAGGCGGAGGTCTGGAGGGATAGTGAAAATATGGCAGGGCTGGGAGCTAGGAGCTAGGACCGGGCGTGGGACTGGTGCTGGGTGTGGGGGCGGAGTTAGTCGTGGGGGCAGAGTTAGTCGTGGGGCAGAGTCGGTCGTGGGGGTGGAGATCGACGTGGGGGCGGTGTGGTCCTTGAGCAGGTGAGTGATGTCACTGGGGGCGGAACTGGCTGCAGCGACGGCCATTCCGGGGGTGGAAGTGACGCGCCGGGCAGAAACGGCACTAGTCCCGGTGGCCGTGGATCCCACGGTGGCCGCGTATCTGTTGGCGATGGTCTTCCTGGCGATCGTGGAGGCGGTTGTCTGGGCGGCGATTGCAGAGGCTGCATGGTCGGTGATGGCTGTTGTCCATGCGCCGGTGGGGGCGGAAATGACGTCACCGTTCACCGCGGCAATGGTGGCTTCAGTGGCCGCTTGGGCAATGGTGCCCGAGTGGTTCTGGAGGTCGCGAGACGGCTCTGGAACGGTCGCTTGGCACACCAGCCTCATTCCTGAAGAAGGGCTTATGCCCGAAACATTGATTCTCCTGCTCCTCGGATGCTGCCTGGCCTGCTGTGTTTTTCCAGCACCACATTTTTCAACTGCGGTGGACAAGGTCAGAAGACAGACAACACCCTCCGTGACTACCTGGTCAGGTCTACGCTCCCCCTACGACCCACCCTCCCATCCTGGCAACTTCCCCTGCCACCGCAGGAACTGCAAAACCTGCACCCACACCTCCTCCCTCACCTCCATCCAAGGCCCTAAAGGAGCCTTCCACGTCCATCAAAGTTTTACCTGCACATCCACTAATATCATTTATTGTATCCGTTGCTCCCGATGCGGTTTCCTCTACATTGCGGAGACTGGACGCCTCCTAGCAGAGCGCTTTAGGGAACATTTCCGAGACACCCGCACCAATCAACTCCCCCTCCCACTCTGCCGAGGACATGGAGGTCCTGGGCCTCCTTCACCGCCGCTCCCTCACCACCAGACGCCTGGAGGAAGAACACCTCATCTTCCGCCTCGGAACACTTCAACCCCTGGGCATCAATGTGGACTTCAACAGTTTCCTCATTTCCCCTTCCCCCACCTCACCCTAGTTTCAAACTCCCAGCTCAGCACTGTCCCTATGACTTGTCCTACCTGCCTATCTTCTTTTTCACCTATCCACTCCACCCTCCCCCGACCTATCACCTTCATCCCCTCCCCCACTCACCTATTGTACTCTATGCTACTTTCTCCCCACCCCCACCCTCCTCTAGCTTATCTCTCTACGCTTCAGGCTCACTGCCTTTATTCCTGATGAAGGGCTTTTGCCCGAAACGTCGATTTTACTGCTCCTCGGATGCTGCCTGAACTGCTGTGCTCTTCCAGCACCACTAATCCAGAACATCAGGTCATAGTCCAACAGGTTTATTTGAAATCATAAGTTTTCAGAGTGTCACCTCAACTGACAAAGGGCCAATGCTCTGAAAGCTTGTGATCTCAAATAAATCTGTTGGACTATAACCTGGTGTCATCTGACTTCTGACCTGCAAAACTAAAAGCCTGTCCATACTTGATTCTTTAACACAGCCTAATAACTTAAATGCCAACATAAATTGGCAAATTTCCAAATGAAATTTCTGTAGTTTTACACGTAAGCTACTGAATTCCTGAATTTTCTCTCCCATAGCATTGTCCCCATTCCTTCCAAATTTGTCAAAAAACTGACCACATCTCATAAACAGTCAATAAATCATCTTCTTGATAATTTTTGTCCATGAAAGTGTCCATGAATCTGTTCAAACCTTTATCTGCGTTCAAGTCATCAGCCCCAAATTCTGAAATATAACTTTGCTTCTGACTGTGGCCAATCCCAGTATTGTAATTGAACCAGCTTCCATTTCTGAAACAAGCAAAATCACAATTTGCTGGCAAAACCCCAAAACAGAACTAATGTTTCGTATCCAATGACCTTCCTTCTGAAGCTTGACTGACTGTGGTGACACACCCTGACTGATCATAGTCCCCTTTCACCTCACTAGGAACTGCTTTGACTTTCAGACATGGCCATTTAATTGAAGCATATGCAGTGTGTTTGCTCAGTAAACTGGTGGCACATGCTATCGGTGTGAAGCTGACAACAATGTGCCACGTGGCACTGTATTCACTCCGTTCATTGTTCCGTGCTGCCATGCCTGACAAGCTGCCTATCTTTCAGTCTACACTAAAAGCCTATGCAAACCAGTGGCTTTGACAACCTGTCAGTGCTCTTTGAAGCGCCAATGTACTAAAAAAGCTATGCAAACCAGAAATACTGGGAGCCTCAAAGGAAGTGCAATAAATGAGTGATAAGAAAGCAACCTAAGAGGCATACCATATGTAGATGCGGCAGATGTATGTGTGTCCTTGCACACAAAGCAACTTGGCTGAAGCATGCAACACTTAAGTATTCATAAGTCTGAAAGGGCTGAAGCAATCACAGAAGTTGAAATTTTAATAAACTGTAGAAACTAAGCAGGCTTGGCAGCAGACAGAGAAACAGAGTTAACATTTCAAGTTCGTTAAGCTTTCTTCAGAGGGGTTCTGAAGGAGGATCACTGGACTGGAAACATTAACTTTGTTTCTCTCTCTGAGAGTGCTGTCAGACCTACTGAGTTTCTACAGCAACTTCTAATGTGCCGCGTGCTAGGGAGATAGGAAGAGAGCAGTTGAGCATGAGGCTACAGGGATGGTGCAGGAGGGAGCATTCAGATACCTGGATAATTGGGGCTCATTCTGGGGTAGGTGAGACCTCTACAAACAGGATGGTCTGCACCTGAACCAGAAGGGTACCAATATCCTGGGGGAAAAAAATCGCTAATGCTGTTTAGGAGGATTTAAACTAATTCAGCAGGGGAATGGGAACCTGAATTGTAGCTCCAGAGTACAGGAGGTTGAGAGCAATGAGATCATGAATAAGGTTTCAAGACCGCAGGAGTGTACTAGCAGGCAAGAAGATGGTTTGACACACGTCTAATTCAATGCCAGGAGCATCTGGAATAAAGTGGGTGAATTTGCAGCATGGGTTGGTATCTGGGACTTTGATTCTGTGGCTATTTCGGAGACATGGGTAGAGCAGGGACAGGAATGGTCGTTGCAGGTTCCGGGATTTAGATGTTTCAGTAAGATCAGGGAAAGTGATAAAAGAGGGAGAGGTGTGGCATTGTTCATCAAGGACAGTATTACAGTGGCAGAAAGGACGTTTGATGACGATTCTTCTACTGAGGTAATATGGGCTGAGGTTAGAAACAGGAAAGGAGAGGTCACCCTGTTGGGAATTGTCTATAGGCCTCCAAAAAGTTCCAGAAATGTGGAGGAAAGGATTGCAAAGATGATTCTGGATAGTAGCGAAGTAACAGGGTAGTTGTTATGTTAGACTTTAACTTTCCAAATATTAACTGGAAACGCTATAGTTCAAGTACATTAGATGGGTTAGTTTTTGTCCAATGTGTGCCAGAGGGCTTCCTGAAACAGTGTGTAGCTAGGCCAACAAGAGGCAAAGTCACATTGGATTTGGGTACTGAGTAATGAACCTGGCCAGGTGTTAGATTTGAAGGTGAGCACTTTGGTGACAGTGAGTATTCACATAGTCAGTATTCATATAGGAAAAAGACAATGTTGTTGAGGAGAATACGGAGATGCAAGCTATTAGACTAGATGGGATTGAGGTTCATAAGGAGCAAGTGTTAGCAATTCTGGAAAGTGTGAAAATAGATAAGTCCCCTGGGTCGGATGGGATTTATCCTAGGATTCTCTGGGAAGCCAGGGAGGAGATTGCAAAGCCTTCAGCTTTAATCTTTATGTCATCATTGTCTAAGAAATAATGCCAGAAGACTGGAGGATAGCAAATGTTGTTCCCTTGACAAGAAGGGGAGTAGAGATAACCCTGGTAATTATAGACCAGTGAGCCTTACTTCGGTTGTGGGTAGAGTGTTGGAAAGGCTTATGAAAGATAGGATTTATAATCATCTCGAAAATAATAATTTGATTAGGGATAATTAACGTGGTTTTGTGAAGGGTAGGTCGTACCTCACAAATCTTATTGGGTTCTTTCAGAAGGTGATTAAACAGGTGGATAAACTAAAGTAGTTGATGTGGTGTATATGGATTTCAGTAACGTATTTTATAAGGTTCCCCGTGGTAGGTTATTGCAGAAAATACAGAGGCATGGGATTGAGGGTGATTTAGCAGTTTGGGTCAAACATTGGCTAGCTGAAAGAAGACAGGGTGTTATGGTTGATGGGAAATGTTCATCCTGGAGTTCAGTTACTCATGACGTACCTGAAGGATCTGTTTTGGTGCCATTGCTATTTATCATTTTTATAAACGACCTGGATGAGGGAATGGAAGGATGGCTTCATAAATTTGTGGATGACATGAAAGTCAGTGGAGTTGTGGATAGTGTGGAAGGATGTTGCAGGTTACAGAGGGACATAGATAAGCTGCAGAACTGAGCTGAAAGATGGCAAATGGAGTTTAATGCAGAAAAGTGTGAGATGATTCACTTTGGAAGAAGTAACAGGAATGCACAGTACTGGGCTAATGATAAGATACCTGCTAGTGTGGATGAGCAGAGAGATCTCAGTATCCTGTGCATAGATCTCTGAAAGTTGCCACCCAGGTTGTTAGGGTTGTTAAGAAGGTTACACAGTGTGTTAGCTTTTATTGGTAGAGGAATTGAGTTTTGGTGGTCATGTTGCACTGTACAAAACTCTGGTGCAGCTGCACTTGGAATATTGCGTATAGTTCTGGTTGCCATATTATAGGAAGGAGTTGGAAACATTGGAAAAAGTGCAGAGGAGACTTACTAGGATGCTGCCTGATATGACGGGAAGGTCTTATGAGGGATTTGAGGCTCTTTTCTTTAGAGAGAAGAAGGTTATGAGGTGACTTAATTGAGACAGACAAGATGATAAGAGGATTAGATATGGTGGACAGTGAGAGCCTTTTTCCTTAGGTGGTGATGGCTAGGACAAGGGGACATAGCTTTAAATTGAGGGCTGATAGTTATAAAGTTCTTTGAGGATGTTACTAGACAAGTTGATGAGGGTCGAGTGATGGATGCGGTGTATATGGACTTCAGCAAGGCATTTGATAAGGTTCCCCATGGTAGGCTCGTTCAGAAGGTCAGGAGGAATGGGATACAGGGAAATTTAGCTGTCTGGATACAGAATTGGCTGGTCGACAGAAGACAGTGAGTGGTAGTGGAAGGAAAGTATTCTGCCTGGAAGTCAGTGGTGAGTGGTGTTCCACAGGGGCCTCTACTCTTTGTAATTTTTATTAATGACTTGGATGAGGAGATTGAAGGATGGGTTAGCAAGTTTGCAGATGACACAAAGGTTGGAGGTGTCGTTGACAGTATAGAGGACTGTTGTAGGCTGCAGCGGGACATTGACAGGATGCAGAGATGGGCTGAGAGGTGGCAGATGGAGTTCAACCTGGATAATTGTGAAGTGATGCATTTTGGAAGGTCGAACTTGAAAGTTGAGTACAGGATTAAAGACAGGATTCTTGGCAGTGTGGAGGAACAGCAGGATCTTGGTGTGCAGGTACATAGATCCCTTAAAATTGCCACCCAAGTGGACAGGGTTGTTAAGAAAGTAAATGGTGTTTTGGCTTTCTTTAACAGGGGGATTGAGTTTAAGAGTCGTGACATCTTGTTGCAGCTCTATAAAACTTTGGTTAGACTGCACTTGGAATACTGTGTCCAGTTCTGGTCGCCCTATGTGTAAAAATGTGGATGCTTTGGAGAGGGTTCAGAGGAGGTTTACCAGGATGCTACCTGGAATGGAGGGCTTATCTTACGAAGAGAGGTTGACTGAGCTCGGACTTTTTTCATTGGAGAAAAGAAGGAAGAGAGGGGACCTAGTTGAGGTGTACAAGATAATGAGAGGCATAGATAGAGTTGATAGCCAGAGACTTTTTCCCAAGGCAGAAATTGTTAACACGAGGGGTCATAGTTTTAAGCTGTTTGACGGAAAGTATAGAGGGGATGTCAGAGGCGGGTTCTTTACACAGAGAGTTGTGAGAGCATGGAATGCGTGGTCAGCAGCAGTGTGGAAGTGAGGTCATTGGGGATATTTAAGAGACTGCTGGACATGCATATGGTCACAGAAGTTTGAGGGTTCGTAAATTAGGTTTACCTTACATGAGGATCAATGGTTGGCACAACATAATGGGCTGAAGGGCCTGTTCTGTGCTGTACTGTTCTATGTTCTATGTTCTAGATGTCAGAGATAGGTTATTTACTTCGAGAGTAGTAAGGGCATGGAATGCCCTGCCTGCAACAGTAGTAGACTCATCAACTTTAAGGGCATTTAAATGGTCATTGGATAAACATATGGATGATAATGGAATAGTGTAGGTTAGATGGGCTTCAGATTGGTTCCACAGGTTGGTGCAACATCGAGGGCTGCTGTAATGTTTGATATTCTATGTTCTATCCTCAATCCTTTGTTTTATTTATATTTATTTATATATCCAAAAAGGCTGGAGTGGAGTGTGCACTTTTTGAAAGACAGCCATGATGATGAGGTGAGGCTGATAGTTCAGTAGTTCAGTCCTCTTCCTCCAGGACTGGCAGAGGAGGCTTTGACACCAGACCCTGATGGCCTGGCTTGAGGTTATCACCCAGCTCGTTGTGGTATATATGGTCTGGAGGAATGCCGAGCAATGCCTCAACAAAGTCAATGACATTCTCCACTCTGTGATGGGAAGTGCCACCATCTTTTCTCTACTACTAACACTCTCACCACCTCTGCTACTGTTCCCACCTCCCACCAAAGCTCTCAAGATCCACCACTTTCACTATTTCATGCAGCATCTTCCCTCACTCACTGTTATTCACCCCAACCTCCCACAGCACTAATCCTGCATGACCTCTGTATTGCCCAATCACTCAATCACGCTAACTCACCATCTAAACCAGTTGTAACAGCCATTTCCATCTCACTCAAATCCTTCCTTTCTCTCATTCCAGAAAAAGATTGTTGCACATCGAGAGAGCCAAGATTGGTGGTGGGGTGACTAACGTTTGCTCTTTTGACTTGTATCTTTTGGGTGTCTGTTTGCTACTTTTGCCCTTTGAAGGA
Organism: Chiloscyllium plagiosum; assembly: GCF_037043375.1. Taxonomy (NCBI): domain Eukaryota; kingdom Metazoa; phylum Chordata; class Chondrichthyes; order Orectolobiformes; family Hemiscylliidae; genus Chiloscyllium; species Chiloscyllium plagiosum. The sequence continues at coordinate 34,994,112 of NW_028270153.1, read as the reverse complement.
TCTCACAGTGTATGAAAGTGGAGCCCCGTTTCTCACTGAAGCATCTGTTTCCATGCTGTATAACTCGATGATTCAATGATTCACTCAGTGTGACAGCAGCCATTTCCCCTTGCAAACTTGATGTTTGGATCATAACTGGAAAGGAAAGAGACAGATGCCAATCTTTATGCAGTGAGTCCAATAGAAAGCCTCTCAATCTGGGTCTTCACCAAATGTTTATATTCCCTTTTCAGTGAATATAAACCCTTTTCAGTGAAGATGCCCCGTCATCTCCCTCGCAGTTAAATATTGAGTTAACCTCATTTCACGATTATTATCCCATCTGCTTCCTAGCATGCTGATCTTAGTTCCCAAGATTGAGTCCTCCAGATCCCCACCCCCACAGCAGTAGCCCCTGATGAAGCCCTCACCCAGATTTTAGCGAACAGATTCCCAGGATTGACCATGGCCCACTCATTTGAGTGACTTGGATGGACAGCCCCTACTGATAACTTATAGGACCCCTAACCAATCACCATGCAGATCCCTGAACTGACATCCCGTGGCTCTCTGGACTGGTTGTGCTGACCGTGGCCTATTGTGGGCGGCACGGTGGCCCAGTGGTTAGCACTGCTGCCTCACAGCGCCTGTAGACCCGGGTTCAATTCCCGACTCAGGCGACTGACTGTGTGGAGTTTGCACATTCTCCCCGTGTCTGCGTGGGTTTCCTCCGGGTGCTCCGGTTTCCTCCCACAGTCCAAAGATGTGCGGGTCAGGTGAATTGGCCATGCTAAATTGCCCGTAGTGATAGGTTAAAGGGGTAAAGGTAGGGGTATGGGTGGGTTGCGCTTCGGCGGGTCGGTGTGGACTTGTTGGGCCGAAGGGCCTGTTTCCACACTGTAAGTAATCTAATCTAATCTAATCTATTCCCCAGACTGTCAAAGTGCACACTCCCAAGTGACTGACTGACAATGCCCAAGTTCCTGTACTGATACTGGAGCCTGCCATTGACATACACTGCTCCTGACTGGAGGGTGTCTCCCTTGACTTGACTGAGGACTGCTCCACCTAGACTTTGAGATATGGCCATTTGGTTGATGTTCATGCAGTGTATTTGTCAAATAGACTGCTGGCACATGTAGTGCAGATGTGAGATTGATCTGGGATGGTAAGAGCAAAATGTCCAGCCTTTTGACTAATGACTGCTGAAAGCCATGAAATGGTGCCTGGCTTTGTGCCTAGAATAAACACCGAGGCAAAGCAGAAGTACTTAGTCTGTAGCTGAGGGAGCAAAGCCCAAAGAGGCAAGGTATTTCAAGATAAAGCATGGTGAAGCAAGGGGCAAGGAGCAAAATAAATGAGCACCAAGGGAGCAGGAGAGGAGCCCTGAGATGCACCCTAGTATAATCCATGAGCTGAGTGCTTAACCTGTCTACAAAATGTCCTGGTAGCAGAAGTGCAGAACAATATTAGAAATGAATGTGCTACCATGATGTGGTCAGACTGGTTTATATCCGATGCCAATATTTGTGGATGTCACTGCCCATTGGTGTGCCTGAGCTTATGCCTGCTATCCATGATGGAGACCCAAAGGCTAAAGTGGTCAGCTGGAGTTGCCACTTAACGTCTCTGAGATGTTAATGCATGTTAATATCTAATAATAGACCTCTCACTGTTAGCTCTTGAGAATCTCATTGTTCAATACTTTGTTGGAAAATGAAACTTCTTGCTTCAATGTCGAAATGATCCTCACTGTTGCTCTCGCATGATATTCCCAACTTTCTCACAAAGGCACAAGTTGTTTGGGTGGGGTGGGGAGCGTTGTGGGGGATATTTTCCTTGCTGTGATTGACATCCCTTTCCTCTTCAAGGTTTAGACTGTTTATTGAGCACAATTGGCCATTAGCTCTAAATGCTGTTTGCTTTGAGACAAATGAATATTCTTAATGCATCACTCTTGCTAAAATCTTTGATGATTGATGGTAACAGAATAGAGCCTGGTCCAATTTGCAGCTAATAGCCACCTTCAGTAAGGATCACTGGATTGTGAATATCTTGCTCAAGTCTTTGGACCTCAGGGACAATGATAGAATGCCCTCAAGCTGACCTGGTTAAGGTTAGTTAACTAAATATAGACCAGAAATTGAATTTAAGATCCTTCTGAGTTGTGAAGATTAGTTATTCACACCCTAAACCAACTGAGCTATTAGGGAAACCAGTGAGAGACTTTAAAGTCTATTTTTCATCATTTAAGGAGTACATGCTATATAGCACAATAAATTCTAATATGGTATTAAGCAAGTCATTTTAAAATTCTAGCTAACACAATCTTACCAAACGTAAACTTAGGGAACAGTTTGCCGAGCATTGTATCCGGGACAGCAGTGGCTGGCCGGACCTTCCAGTCACTGCCCATTTTAATTCCCCTTCCCACTCTCTTTCCGCCATGACCATCCTTGGCCTCCTCCATTGCCACAACGAACCAAACCACAAATTGGATGAACAACAGCTCATCTTCCGCCTGGGCAGCCTACAGCCCGGAGGACACAACATTGAGTTCTCCAATTTCAAAAACCTCCCTTCCCATCCCTTGACTCCCTTTCCAGCACCTCCCTCTCCCTTCCACTCCTCCCAGCCACCTAGCGGATTCATTCTTCCCATTGACCAACCAGGTCGTACTCTCTACCTGTCTTCACCTATCCCCACCTCACCACTTGCCCCCACCACTCCCTTTAGCTGCAGCTCCCCCTTATACTCACCCCCAGCCCTGATGAAGAGTTACACCCAAAACGTCGACTTCGCCACCTTCTGATGCTGCCTGGCCTGCTGTGTTCTTTCAACCTCCTGCTTGTCTAACACAATACCTGTCGCATTGGAGGAAGCTACTGAGGCTGTTTTGTCAAATCCACACGAACTAAAGTGTATCTGTTTCTGTTGCCTTGGAAAGATGACGATAAAACCTTGTTTAAAAATACAATGAATTTTTTAAAAAATGTTCTTGACATCCCAAAGCACTTCAAACCTATATTCACTGTTGGAGACATTGTTTTTATTCTTTCATTGGATTTAGGCATCACGGGCAAGGCCAACATTTATTGCTCCTGAAAATGTGAGTGTAACATCAACTTGTACACAGCATAACCAAATAACCTGTTAAGTGACAGTTTATGGGATAGATATTAGCCAGGACACCAAAAGAACATATTGACGGTACTTCAAATAATGCTATTTAATTATTTGCATGTAGCCAGGAGAGCAGACAGGACCTTAGTCTAACATTTCACCCCATAGACAGCACCTATAACAGTGCAGCATTCCCTCACTTCTGCAGATTAGTATTAGGATCAGCTATTGGCTCAAGTTGCGGTATTGCAGTAGGTTTTGAACCTATGAATTTCTGCCTGAGAGGAGAGAATACTATCACTGTGTCAAAACTGATACCAATCATGCTACACTGCTACATATAATTTTTAATGGGGCATGAAAGTGTTCACTATTATGGCATCCCACTGTGCATGTGACTGAGACTAATAATAGCTGTAAGGTTGCATCTTTGTGGTTAACATTTGATGAAAAGGTAGATTAATAGACACAAAAAGTCACATTTGAACTTTAGGGAATTCACACTACAATAACTGTCAAAATAGAAAAAATGTCATCATTAAATTACATCAGCCACACAAATTGAGAAAATGAAACATTTATGAGATTGGTAGCTAGGAAATGAGGAATTATTATAACAACACCGATCCAACAAGAAGATATTCGAGTTAGTTTATCTTTGCCTGAATGATTACCCTATATTGTATCATTAAGTTAATATCACATAAGTATTGTTTCCTGGCCCCATTATGCAATTCCAAATTAATGCAGCATGAATAAGGAAGTTATTGAGAACTTATCTGAATTTATTTAGTGTGCTTTTGAAATATTATTGAAATTCATTCATTGATATACAATGAGAGTAAAATGTAGTTTTAAACTATCACAGACAAGATTTATAGATTCTGTGTTGTATTACACACTGAAACTTGCACAGAGGAGCTCACAGAAATCTAGCTTACATACTAACAATGTGGGTTTTCCTTTTATTTAATTTAGGACATGGGCTAGCTATCAGTACTAACAAGCATCTTAAATTGGTATGTTCATTTATAAGCAACTTAAATTACTATACTTATTTTCAAAATTGAATTTTCTGATAGTTTACAAATGGAATTGGGATTGGCTACTTGTAAAGTATAAAGTATTGGAACTTCACAAAGTATTTTATAATCTTTAAATAGCCATAGTTTACAACCAGAAAATATAGAAATGTTACATTCTGTTTTGTACTAGCTAATGTTGTAGCACATCTCATTGACCTAATCAGGTTTCAACAATTTGGTGGATTTAATTAAATGAACAACTTGAACAACCTCTCAGAGTATGACAGAGATCTATTATAGAAGTTAGAATTTTCTATTAATATAAATGTTCCCATGGGAAATAAACCATGCTTGACCAGGGCATACAATATTCAATTTGACTTCGGGTCACCATGAATGCATGGGGAATATATTAGAAACTGTAGTTGGATTCAGAATTTATCCTATAACTGATGAAACAGCCGATAATATAATTTTAGCACTGTTTCTTAACACTAATTTTGCTCTTTTGTTTTTATCTGTGGCTGATGATATGACCTGTGGGATGGCCATGGATAAGTTCACCTATTTTGATTCAATATTTTTTTCTTAGTCTGTAGGAAACATTAGCAAAGGAGCATTTTTTGCCCATCTTTAGTTGCCCTGAAGGTACTGCAGCCAGACACATGATGTGGAACTGGAATGAGATATAGACAAGATCAGATAAGGATAACAGCTTCACTTCCCTGAACAATATGAGTGAACCAGATTAACAAAGAATTTTGCAGTTCTCAATTACTTGTTCCAGATATATGGAATAATATTTTTACAATTTGTGCGATTGGATTTGAACACTCAATTTTTAACTAGCACTTCATGAGCATCATGATAATTATTGAGTGGTCTTACAGTTGTCTTCATAGCCTTACGAAACCAAAAACGATCAATCTGAAATGTTAACTTTGCTTCTTTCCCCACAAACACTGCCTGACTGTCCAAATATTTCAAGCATTTTCTATGTTTATATATCAAGTCAGCTGGTTCAAGAAATCCCAGTCAACACTTCCTCGTGTCACTGTGGTCAGTCTTATAAAGATTACAAAAGGGTTAAGTTTAATAATTTCTCACACAGGCATGGATTAACTCCAAGTTAACTCCAGGAATCATTTGAAATAAACAGCTGCAAATTCTGATCCTGGTTTTGGAGCTGGTACCTCATGAAACATAAAATGCATTACCGAACATTTAGAGTTTGACTTTCAAGCCAAGTGTAAACAAGTCAGTTTGAATTTAACATTTCGAATGAATTTGCTGGAAAAGCTCAGGCAAGTCAGCAAATTAGGCAGCATCTGTGAAGAGAAACAAAGTTAACTTTTCAAGTCAAGGACCTTTCATCAGAACATTTATTGTCCTAAACCAAAATCGATTTGTGGCACTTGCTCAAGATCACATTCATTGATGTAATTAACTTTGTTAATCAAATTCTGTAACTCGCACACAGCAGTGGATATTAAATTATGAAAATGGAATTTTTGCACTTTAGTTACTCAAATCTCATTCTCTTTGAAATGCATTTGTAAATATTATTTTCCTTGTGCACATTACAAGATTAAAATGTGATTTCAATAGGTGGTACTGTTACTGTAGAGTTTCAGTCCCATTCAAGATTCATCATGGGCGGCACGGTGGCACAGTGGTTAGCACTGCTGCCACACAGCGCCAGAGACCCGGGTTCAATTCCCGCCTCAGGCGACTGACTGTGTGGAGTTTGCACATTCTCCCCGTGTCTGCGTGGGTTTCCTCCGGGTGCTCCGGTTTCCTCCCACAATCCAAAAGATGTGCAGGTCAGGTGAATTGGCCAGGCTAAATTGCCCGTAGTGTTAGGTAAGGGGTAAATGTAGGGGCTTCGGCGGGGCGGTGTGGACTTGTTGGGCCGAAGGGCCTGTTTCCACACTGTAAGTAATCTAATCTAAAAAAAAAATGCCATCACTCTGCTAAGATATTAGTTACAGGTTAGCCAGGAAAGACCTAAAAAGAAAGCTATGAAGAGCCAGGAGTGAGCATGAGAAGTCATTGCGGATAGGGTCAAGGAAAACCATAAGGCTATCTAAACCAAATCAGGAATAAAAAAATGACTAGAGTAAGATTAGAGCCAATCAACCATATTAGTGGGAAGTTGTGAATGGAGTCAGAAGAGATAGAGGAAGTGCAAAATGAAAACCTTTCATCAGTATTCACACTAGAAAAAGACAAAGTGGTCGAGGACAATACTGAGATATAGACTTCTAGACTAGATGGGATTGAAGTGCATAAGGAGGAGGTGTTAGCAATTCTGGAAAGTGTAAAAATAGACAAGTCCCTTGAGCCGAATGGGATTTATCCTAGGATTTTCTGGGAAGCCAGGGAGAAAATTGCTGAGCTTTGGCTTTGATCTTTATCTCATTATTGTCTATAGGAATACTGCCAGGAGACTGGAGGATAGCAAATGTTGTTCCCTTGTTCAAGGGGAGTTGAGACAAACCTGGAAATTATAGACCTGTGAGCTTACTTCAGTTAGGGTAGAGTGTTGGAAAGGGTTATAAGAGAACGGATTTATAATCATCTGGAGAGGAATAATTTGATTAGGGATAGTCAAAATGGTTTTGTGAAGGGTCGGCTGTGCCTCACAAACCTTATTGGGTTCTTTGAAAAGATGATCAAACAGGTGGATGAGGGTAAAGTGGTTGATGTGGTGCATACAGATTTCAATAAATTGTTTGTTAAGGTTCCCCACAGTAGGCTATTGCACAAAAAAAGGAGGCATGGAATTGAAGGTGATTTAGCAGTTTGGATCAGAAATTGACAAGCTGAAAGAAGACAGAGGGTGGTGAATTATGGGAAATATTCATCCTGGAGTTCAGCTACTAGTGGGGTACAACAAGGATCTGTTTTGGGTCCACTGTTGTTTGTCATTTATATAAATGACATGGATGAGGGCATAGAAGGATAGGTTAGTAAATTTGCGGACGACAGTAAGGTCGGTAGAGTTTTGGATAGTGACCAAGAATGTTGTTGGTTATAGAGAGACATAGATAAGCTGCAGAGTTGGGCTGAGAGGTGACAAATGGAGTTTAATGTGGAAAGGTGTGAGGTGATTCGCTTTGGGAGGAGTAAAAGGAATGCAAAGTATTGGTCTATTGGTAAGATTCTTTGGAGTGTAGATGAACAGAGAAATCTTTGTGTCCAGATACATAGATCCTTGAAGGTTGCCACCCAAGATTATAGGGTTGTTAAGAAGTGTGTTAACTTTTATTGGTAGAGGGATTGAGTTTTGGAACCATGAGATTATGCTGCAGCTGTACAAAACTCTGGTGCGGCCTCATTTGAAGTATTGCGTAAAGTTCTGGTCACCGCATTATAGGAAGGATGTGGAAGCTTTGGAAAAGGTTCAGAGGAGATTTACTAGGATGTTGCCTGGTATGGAGGGAAGGTCTTATGAGGAAAGGCTGATTAACTTGATGCTGTTTTCGTTAGAAATAAGAAGGTTGAGAGGTGACTTAATTGAGACATATAAGATAATCAGGGGGTTAGATGGGGTGGCCAGTGAGAACCTTTTCCCTCGGATGGCGATGACTACATGAGGGGACATAGCTTTAAATTGAGGGGTGATAGATATAGGTCAGATGCCAGAGGTGGTTTCTTTACTCAGAGAGTAGTATGGGTGTGGAACGCCCTGCCTGCATCAGTAGTAGACTCGCCAACTTTAAGGGTATTTAAATGGTCATTGGATAGGCATGTGGACGAGAATGGAATGGTGTAGGTTAGATGGGCTTCAGATTGGTTCCATAGGTCGGTGCAACATCGAGGGCTGAAGGGCCTGTACTGCACTGTAATGTTCTATGTTCTAAGATATCTAATAGAGATGGTACTGACTTTGCTGTTATGTTTTAACTTTCACCAGAAAGAGTATATTAAGTCTATTTATATTGTAGCCAGTATTACCTCATCAATCTTTTCTCTCTCTTTTTGAAGGTTACATTTTCTATGATTTGTCTTCCTGTTCTTGCATGATACACCTGGTGTATGTTCAGGTCACATTTGTGAATTCTTCATTTGCATCTTCTGCAGTATGTCCTTCACTAAGATCTTGGCTCTCTTTGGCAAAGGTGAATAATAACCTGGCCGATATTATCCTGTCCACCTTCCTGTGACTTAGCTGCAATACCACAAAGACAATATTTTCTACTCTTCGTATCATCACTGGAGTGCGCCCATGCTTCAGTTTATCTCCTATTGCAACCTTCATAGATACCTTTATTTCCTCCAGGTTTAAGTTATGTCTGGCACTGTGAGGCAAGTGTGCCATTGTGCCCCAGTTGAACACTTAATTATTCAAATTAGCTACACGTAGCTGCCTGTTGGATGAAGACAGCTTTTGAACAACTGACTCAAAACCCACATATCCAAATTTCCTTCTGGTTCTGCCTTTAAGTCAACATCTGCAATGTCCAGCATGATTTTGTCCCTTGTATATAGAAAGATAAATAAACAAAAGCTTGTCATACTTCATATATGTGTAAAAGGCATCAGTTTAGATCTATCATGCCTGATTGTCATTCAGCAGCACAATTCTTTTGACAAATTAAAAGCAAAAATGTGGAGTTTCAAAAGGAAAATAATTTTGTTTGACAGGTGTTTGCATTCATATGGGAAACAGATGCTAATAACTTTCTCCCTTATAGGTCATTACCAATCAGGAGCTAATTTTTCCTTAATGTACTAGTCTGTCAATATCCAATTTTCTTTTTAGACTCTGAAAGTTCCCCTGTCAATCAACCATTGCTTCGGGCAATTGGAGCCAACTGAAGCCCCTGAGGGAGCAAGAATTCCAAATTAGTTTTAAATCAGAATTTAGAATATTCATGTTTTCAAACTTCTAACAGTACAATGTTTCTTATCTGGCCTGATAAATATCAATGTGAGGTTTCAAGGTCTTTAGCTGAGCTTTCTGACTAATCTTCCACGTAGTTTGGGCAACCAAAACAATCTCTAGAGGGTTGCAGCAGACGCAGGTTTGAAATTCAAAAACTGAGGCAGTTAATTAATGAACAGACCAAAGGGATTCATTTTAAATAAAGGTGATGATCTGTATTTCTGATGTTGAAGCAAAGCTACATTTCATGAATTTCATAAAGTGCTTTGTCAAATCTTCTGTGCAGTTATTTATTGAAAACGCCAAATTATTCCTTGTCTTCTCCTAAAATGTTTTACAATTTTAAAAAAAGAAAACTAAGTTTGCTGTGGATGTCACATGATGCTAATTGACTATCTTACAGCCCTTTCCACAAATTCATTTGCTCTTAATTATTTCCTGTAAAACTTATTAAAGGTTATGTTGGGGATAATGAGGAAGTTTTTTTGGTGACTGAATTTAAATATTGGAATACAGGTAGTTAAATTGGGAAAGATTCAGATTCGATGAAAACTGTGTCAAAGACGGTGATAATTGTGCACTTCAGCTCTGTCTCATATTTGTTGCTTCGCAAACATTAATGTTGTTGATTTCCAAAAATATTGATCTGCACTATGCACTGCTAGCAAGTCCAAGTCAGGGACCTTAGACTCTCTTGTTCCATGATTTTTCTTAGCGGACATAAGATTCTACCCAAGGACAGCAGATTGCATTCAGAAGTAATCAACAATTTAAGCATAATTTCAATAACATCTTGCTTTTATATAGCAGTTTTAATGTAACTTCAACCTTTAGCTTAGAAATACAGTTGCTTTTTCTTTGAGCTATCATATACCTGCTTAAATGTACTCCACTTTAAGTAACCTCTTCAGGGTTTTATAAAAACTTTTCTGGTCTGAGCGTAACACTAACCCCACATTCTCAGGTACCCTAGTTCGCTATGTATTCTTGTAACCTCTTCTGGACACCTTCCAATGCCAGCACATCCTTACTTAGATATGGGCCCTGTACAGCTCGTAATATTCCAAAAGCGGTCTGACCTGAGCCTTATGCAGCAGCAGCAGTACATTTCTGCTCTTGTATTCCAGCACCCTTGAAATTAATGCTAACATTGTAATTGCCTTTTTGAGTGCCATGTGTTCCTCTTCCTGGCGTTTGGAGGACTGCTGTAGACCAAGCATCCGCTCAGCCACAGGAAGGAGAGAAGCCCACAGTGTTGACAATTCAGAACTTCAGAGAAGTGCAGAATCAGACAGAGAAAATTAGGCAGATTTGTCAGAGGCACTTGGCAAATTGACACAATGATTGCAGGACTACACCAATACTGTTTGTACCATGCCGCTTCAGGCATGCAAGTGCCTGGACAGCTCACAGCTGCAATGGAGATCGAGGTCCAGAATACTCATTGCCTACTGGATATGTGCACAAAGTTGTATTCTTTTGCTGTAGCCATTGGTGACTAGTACTAATGGTAAGGGGATTAGGGAACCTTGAGCTTACTCCAGGTACTCTTTACACACAAGAGACAGGGTAATGTCAGTAGGCATTCAGGCAGAGGAGGGACAACATACTGGCTTTCTTCTTTCAGGACAGTCCAGCAGTGGTAGAACTTTTCTTCCATCTCCAGCCGGCTGCCACTGTCGGCCCTATGGAAGTCAAGGTGAGGAGGGTGCACCTGCCTCTAGTAAGCCACACTCAGCATGTTTAGGCTCTAGCCACAAATGCCCTGGATCGCCAAACCAAAACTCTGAAGTTAACACTGTTAGCTCTCTCTAGTAGGTTCCTATCTGCCTTCATCTCAGCTGTGGACCCTGGCAATGCGCTTAGACGTAGTGAGAGGGAAAGAGGAAGCGAGCACATAGATACCATAGGCGACAATTATTTGTAAACATATTCCCACATTTGTATACATGTCTCTCTTGCAGCAGCCAATGATTGATGGTAGGGAGGCTAGCCATCCTTAGCGCTACATGAGTTTTAATTATCCTTACCCTTGGAGAACTGCCAATTTGCACCTCCACTCTTTTGGCAGCCATCTCCATCCACCCTTTTATCTTTGAACTTACCTTTGAAAATGGGACTTCTCACTTTTAATATCAAGAAACTCCTCATTGGATGTCTTAAATTATTTTCCCAATTTTCTCACAAATGTCCACATCATTACAGAACTGGAAGATTTCACCCAAATCTTTATTCAATAAAGGAGGGAGACAGAATTTAGGAAAGTATCGCCCCGTTAATGTGACATCCGTGCTGGTGCTTGGTCTACAGCAGTCCTCCAAACGCCAGCAAGAGGAACACCTGGCACTCAAAAAGGCAATTACAATGTTAGCATTAATTTCAGGGGTGCTGGAATACAAGAGCAGAATATTACGAGTTGTTCAGGGCCCATATCTAAGTCAGGATGTGCTGGCATTGGAGGGTGTCCAGAAGAGGTTACAAGAATGATCCCATAGATGAAGGGGTTATCACATAAGGAAAAGTAGAGGACTGTGGGTATGGACCCGATGAAATTTGGAAAGATAAAGGGGAATCTTATTGAAGCTTACAGAATATTGAGGGGCCGAGATTGAGTGGAGGTTGCAAATATAGCTCCTTCAATCTTCTTCTCACACTCATTTAAATGGCCAGCTGTGTCCATGAGCTACGGATGTGTGAACTATGGCTCATCCCTAATCCTGCCCTCAAGAAGCTGGGAACTGCAGAGTTTGGGAGCAGAATTTATCATTTCAAATGCCTTCCAACATTTTTGCCACGTCAGAGATAGTCTTTATTGTGGCAGAATGTTGGGTCAAAAGGTCTGATTTACCTCACATGCATTGATTTGTAGCAGCTCAATGATAGCACTGGGTCAGTTATTGCTTCAATCCAGCTGGTATCAACTTGGGTAGAGTCTTGAAATGGGGTGCCAATGAACCTACGGTTTCAGGTGAAAGGCTATTTCTTTCTCACAGAAGCTGGAAATAGATAAAGCTAAAAAAGAAAATGAAAATTGTCCAACAACAATATACTTGACTGTGGAATAGGCAGCAGACATTTGCAGGAATGCACGGCTGAATCTTACCAGAATTTGGCAGTGTCATTTTCTTTGAGTTTCATGGAAGGTTTCTCTCCATGAGGCTTAATGGATTTTTTAATATTATCATCCCAAAGTCACCTCAGTAACCACCTACTATGCCGCTATAGGGCACCTGCTATCCTATGCTAGCTCGATTTGCCACTGACTGTAGCCAGAAGTGCTCACCACTACTGAAATATCTCAGGATCCTTAGTGTTAGCAAAATAAAAGGCAGTAGTCCACAAGGTCAAGCACTGCTAAGTGCAACCATCTTTATCCCATTGCCATGGCTAATGGTCTACCACACTTAGTATTGCATACAATGTCTCCCCTCTTATTCACTCACTCAGTTGCCCCAACCCACCAGACAACTGACTCTACATGCTCTCTGCATTCAACTGAGACAACTCATCAACTTTCCCTCACCTGCACCAGTTGTCTCATTCCAAGAGAAAACATCCCATAATAGGATAGAGAGAACCAATTTGGATGGTGCAGCATGCAAAATTCGGCTCCTCATAGGAGATGATCCTAGTACTGGCTGATGAGGATTGAGACTTCTCTTGAAGTGATGCTAAAATTTCCATGTCCCAATAATCAGATAAGAAACATTGTCCAATGCTGTGCTACTCTGCCATTACCACCATTGTATTTGTATACTTAACACATTCAACTTTTTGCCTCTTATTTACAATACATTTTTAATTTTATGTCCTAGAGGCACCAGTGAAATCTACGCAGTTCTGGCCATGAAAAGGCTGGCACCACAACACATCTGTTTCTCCACTTTTGAGGAATAAGGCATAGTCCTCAGAGAATGCATTGGCAAAGTTGCCTCCCACACCATCCCTACCTCAGATAGTCAGCTTGACGCACACGTTAACAGATTGGAGTTAGGAGCACATCACTGCCATATTTCCACGGCTGGTCAAGGAAGAAATGAGACCATAAGGCAGAATTAGGCCATTTGACCTATTGAATCTGCTCCACCATTCAGTCATGGCTGAAATGTTTCTCAACCCATTCTCTTGCTTTCTCCTGTAATCCTTTATCCTTTTACCAATCGGGAACCTCTCTCTCTCTCTCTCTCTGTCTTGAATATACTCAACACCAGGTTATAGTCCAATGGGTTCATTTGGACGTACAAGCTTTTGGAGCACTGCTCCTTCATCAGATAGCTACCTGATGAAGGAGCAGCTCTCTAAAAGCTTGTACTTCCAATAAACCTGTTGGACTGTAACCTGGTGTGATTTTTAACTTTGTCCACCCAGTTCAACACCGGCACCTCCACATCTTATATACCCTTAATGATTTGGCTTCCACAGCCTTTTACACCAATGAGTTCCCCACAGTAACTATCCTTTGGCTAAAAAAATCATCCTCATCTCAGTTCAAAAGGGTCACTCCTTAAATCAGTGGCGGTGCCCTTGGGTCCTAGTCTCTCCTACTAGATTGTCAAGAAGTGTCATGAATTGTTGAACTGTCAGGAAATGTTGACCCGTAAAGTGTTGTCAAGAAGTGTCAACCTCTCAGTAACTGTCAAGAACTGTCACTCCCTGTCAAAATCTACTTTTAATAATGAAAGTGTTTCTTTCTAAAGACTGTAATCTGCAATGTAGAATTAAAGTCAATAACTTTATTTGTTTTTCACCTGCATGCTTAGTTAGTATAGTCGATAAAAGGGGCAAGATTGGTAGATGAAAGTAGGCACTAAGTTAGCTTAAAGATGACGTGGGGCCATGGGGAATGTAAATAGGGGATTTGAGGAGGAAGAGGATGAGTAGATGGGGATTTATGGGGCCAAAAGAAATTAATCAAGTTTTCAGGATTCCTAATGAGAATTGTTGGGACATATAGGGTATGTGGGGGAGAGGGGTGAGGGTAGCAGGAGTATTTTATATTTTACTTACCACAGTGTTGTAGTCCTAAGCAGGTTTTCTACCCAACCCACCTTGAGAACTGGTAGTCTGTTTGACTCAGCTAGGGTTCCCTGGTCTGTCTACCAATCCATTTCACCCCCGCCCCACCACATGTAGAACTGAAAATTGGGAATGATGCTGACTATTTTAAAAAAAATTGTATTCCCTGAGCTGTGAATTTTCTTGCTTTGTACACCTAACCCGAGAACAAAAATTATTGCTTTGTGGTTAAATGTGACAGAATTATAAAGCATTGATTCATGGAATTATAATTCATGTGAAACAGAGGCACAGAAGGGAGCTATTTGAGTCACCTTGAGTAAGCTAGCCAATTAATCTCACTCCCCTGCCTTTTTTCCACTTGTCTCAGACAAATGGTAAATATTTCAAATAGCAGATAGTTCAAGTGATTGAATGACTTTTCCCTACCCAAGAAGTTTGGCCCTATTCCCTCTCCATAGTCTGGCATTTTTTCCCCTTCAAATAGTTATCCAATTCTCTTTTGAATGTTATTATTCATTCTGCTTCCCCTACTGTATGGGACAGTGTACTCCAAATCATAACATCTCTTGTAAATAACTTGTAAGTAAAATTCTCATCTTGCTTGGTTGTATTTCCAATTTATCTTCAATCCGTGACCTCTGGCTTCTTTCCTTGCTGCCACTGGAAGCAGTTTCTTCCTCTTTTTATGATCTTAACGATCCTCTGTAAATGTCTTTTTTCAATATCAAAGTTATGCTCTGTGAACCTGTTCTTAAAAAGAGTTCTTGCTGAAGGTAAGCAAGTTATGAGTTGACCTCAGATAAGTCTTCAAAATTTCCCAAAGAAATAAAAAGGCAAATAAAGTGAGATTATTTGTAATGATCGAGACAGATTTTTCTTTATCAGAGTTTTATATTCTGTATTGTACACCAACTAACTGCTCTGTTGAAAATTGATAAAATGCTCTCAACCGAGACAAACAGGTTGAGGAACAGGTCGAACCTTCTGGGTGGGAAACAATCACTCAATCGCTTGAATTATCTGCCACTTCAAATACCTACCATCTGTCTGAAACTGGTAGAAACTGAAAATAATGTATGTGATTCTGGAGCTGCAGAATTCATTATGTCACATGTTTCAATGCATTGTATTTAAGCTAAAGTTTAAAAGAGAAAAATCAACTGAAAGAAGTTGCTGACATGACCGATCTCCAGGTTTCCTTTGTTATAGTGATGATTTTGTTGAGTATGCCATTTAATCAATTCATTGTGTAGCCATCTGGAAATTAATCTTCTCATATTTTAGATCAAATAAGATGTTTTTAAAATCCCCAATTACAAACTCGAGCAATTACAGTTGATACTGGAGATACACAGCAGATCTGGAATTGTCTCGAAGGATAAAACACACTTTAAGGTTTTCGCTACGACCCTTAATTTTATTTTTCTTTGTAGATGTTGTTATATCAAAATAGAATCATAAAACTAGGTGCAGGAGTAGGCCAATCAATCCATCAAGCCTGCTCCTCCATTCAATATGGCGACCCTCTATCTCAATGCTATTTTCCTACTTTCTCCTCATATCTTCTGATGCTTTTAAAACCTAAAAATCCATCAATTTCTTTCCTGAATATATTCAGTGACTTGGCTTCCACAGCCTTCATGGTAGAGAACTCTATAGGTTCACTACCTTTCAAGTGCAGAAATTGTTTTTCAATTTAGCCTTAACTGGTCTACCCTGTATCCTGAGATTATGTACCCTGGTTCTAGGCTCCACAACCAGGTAAACATCTTTCCTACATCAAGTCTGGCCAGCCCTGTTCGAATTTTATGCATTTCAATCAAATCCCCTTTCATCTTCCAAAACACTGGCTCGTCTGCACCTATAATCACTAAACTCTCCTCATTCGCCAGTCCTGCCAACCCAGTATCAGGCTGGTGTACCTCTGCTGGACAGCTGGAAAATGGGAAGCCTTCAGAAAAGAGATAACAAGAATCCAGAGAAAGTATATTCCTGTCAGGGTGAAAGAGAAGGCTGGTAGGTATAGAGAATGCTGGATGACTAAAGAAATTGAGGGTTTGGTTAAGTAAAAGAAGGAAGCATATGTAGGGTATAGACAGGATAGATCGAGTGAATCCTTAGAAGAGTATAAAAGAAGTAGGAGTATACTTAAGAGGGAAATCAGGAGGGCAAAAAGGGGACATGAGAAAGCTTTGGCAAATAGAATTAAGGAGAATCCAAAGGGTTTTTACAAATATATTAAGGACAAAAGAGTAACCAGGGAGAGAATAGGGCCCCTCAAAAATCAGCAAGGCGGCCTTTGTGTGAAGCCACAGAAAATGGGGGAGATACTAAATGAATATTTTGCATCAGTATTTACTGTGGAAAAGGATATGGAAGATATGACTGTAGGGAAATAGATGGTGACATCTTGCAAAATGTCCAGATTACAGAGGAGGAAGTGCTGGATGTCTTGAAACGGTTAAAGGTGGATAAATCCCCAGGACCTGATCAGGTGTACCCGATCAGGTGTGGGAAGCCAGAGAAGTGATTGCTGGGCCTCTTGCTGAGATATTTGTATCATTGATAGTCACAGGTGAGATGCCGGAAGACTGGAGGTTGGCAAATGTGGTGCCACTGTTTAAGAAGGGCGGTAAAGACAAGCCAGGGAACTATAGACCAGTGAGCCTGACCTCAGTGGTGGGCAAGTTGTTGGAGGGAGTCCTGAGGGACAGGATGTACATGTATTTGGAAAGGCAAGGACTGATTAGGGATAGTCAACATGTAAATGTGCGTGGGAAATCATGTCTCATAAACTTAATTGAGTTTTTTGATGAAGTAACAAAGAAGATTGATGAGGGCAGAGCAGTAGATGTGATCTATATGGAGTTCAGTAAGGTGTTCGACAAGGTTCCCCATGGGAGACTGATTAGCAAGGTTAGATCTCATGGAATACAGGGAGAACTAGCCATTTGGATACAGAACTGGCTCAAAGGTAGAAGACAGAGGGTGATGGTGAAGGGATGGTTTTCAGACTGGAGGCCTGTGAGCAGTGGAGTGCCACAAGGATCGGTGCTGGGTCCTCTACTTTTTGTCATTTACATAAATGATTTGGATGCGAGCATAAGAGGTACAGTTAGTAAGTTTGCAGATGACACCAAAATTGGAGGTGAAGTGGACAGCGAAGAGGGTCACCTCAGATTACAACAGGATCTGGACCAGATGGGCCAATGGGCTGAGACGTGGCAGATGGAGTTTAATTCAGATAAATGCGAGGTGCTGCATTTTGGGAAAGCAAATCTTAGCAGAACTTATACACTTAATGGTAAGGTCCTAGGGAGTGTTGCTGAACAAAGAGACCTTGGAGTGCAGGTTCATAGCTCCTTGAAAGTGGAGTCGTAGGTAGATAGGATAGTGAAGAAGGCGTTTGGTATGTTTTCCTTTATTGGTCAGAGTATTGAGTACAGGAGTTGTGAGGTCATGTTGAGCCTGAACAGGACATTGGTTAGGCCACTGTTGGAATATTGCGTGCAATTCTGGTCTCCTTCCTCAAAGTGAAACATGAAAGGGTTCAGAAATGATTTACAAGGATATTGCCAGGGTTGGAGGATTTGAGCTATAGGGAGAGGCTGAACAGGCTGTTTTCCCTGGATTGTCGGAGGCTGAGGTGTGACCTTATAGAGGTTTACAAAATTTTGAGGGGCATGGATAGGATAAATAGACAAAGTCTTTTCCTGGGGTCGGGGAGTTCAGAACTAGAGGGCATAGATTTAGGGTGAGAGGGGAAAGATATAAAAGAGACCTAAGGGGCAACTGTTTCACGCAGAGGGTGGTATGTGTATGGAATGAACTGCCAGAGAATGTGGTGGAGGCTAGTACAATTGCAACGTTTAAGAGGCATTTGGATGGGTATATGAATAGGAAGGGTTTGGAGGGATATGGGCTGGGTGCTGGCAGGCGGGACTAGATTAGGTTGGGATATCTGGTCGGCATGGATAGGTTGAACCGAAGGGTCTGTTTCCATGCTGTCCATCTCTATGACTCTATGACTGTCAAAATTGGCCTTTCTCCAACTTAGAACTTCAACTTTTAGATCAGGTCTATCTTTTTCCATCACTATTTTAAATCTAATAGAATTATGGTTGCTGGCCCCAAAGTGCTCCCCTACTGACACCTCAGTCACCTGCCCTGCCTTATTTCCCAAGAGTAGGTCAAGTTTTGCACCTTCTTTAGTAGGTATATCCACATACTGAATCAGAAAATTTTCTTGTACACACTTAATAAACTCCTCTCCATCTAAACCCTTAACACTATGGCTGTCCCAGCCTATGTTTGGAAAGTTAAAATCCCCTACCATAACCACCCTATTATTCTTATAGATAGCTGAGATCTTCTTCCTAATTTGTTTCTCAATTTCCCTCTGACTATTTTAGATTAGATTAGATTACATTACAATGTGGAAACAGGCCCTTCGGCCCAACAAGTCCACACCGACCCGCCGAAGCGCAACCCACCCATACCCCTACATTTACCCCTTACCTAACACTACGGGCAATTTAGCATGGCCAAATCACCTGACCCTGCACATCTTTGGACTGTGGGAGGAAACCGGAGCACACGGAGGAAACCCACGCAGACACGGGGAGAACGTGCAAACTCCACACAGTCAGTCGCCTGAGTCGGGAATTGAACCCGGGTCTCTGGCGCTGTGAGGCAACAGTGCTAACCACTGGGAGTCTATAATACAATCCCAGTAAGGTGATCATCCCTTTCTTATTTCTCAGTTACACCCAAATAACGTATCCAGCTGTTGCTGTTTTTCTAACAGTTATATTGAGTTTAGTGGTTAGAACATGGCAATAGGAATGATCAAAACCAACTGGATCACCAGCAAAAGGCAGGAAGCCTCCTTCCATTTTCCCATTTACTATTAAGGAAATGTTTGCAATCTTGTTTGCTTTCCATTCCTCTTTCCACATCTTTAGTGTCCACAGACATTTCTGCTTATCTTTTTCATGCACAGGAAAAAAGTGTAATTGAGTTTAACAGCAGCAATAGAATGCTTAGATGATTGTTTATTGCCACTGTACTGCCCTGTTACCCACATTTTCCAGAGTAGCGTTCAAAGTGCTTTGCTACTTAACCTAATGTTCCTTTTGAAGGAACTTTCACTGTAGATTGGGCTAAACTGTGTCTTCAGTGCATGGTTCTGACAATGGGTTGGAACTTATTGAGATAAATGAACTACAAGCATGATAGTCTTCCATGGTCAATGGTCTTTCACAGGCTGGGCATCGACACTTCTGTGGCTAGTCTAATTCTTGGATAGTAATGGGTGGGTGGTAAATTAATGTGGAAATGCTGCTATTATAACATCAAGACTTCAGTACCTCCAAGTCTTCATGCCCTTTAACCTGGTTTACACAAAGAGCAAAGTGGCATAGTGGGGATTTTGCTGAAGTAGTCATCCAGAACGTTAGAAACCTGCGCCTGGATTTTTAAATAGCTTGGATAGCCCTGAAACTTTGTATCACTGGCCTTTGTTCCCTGCTAATATCACAACCCTGAGTTTTTTCAAAACCTATCTGGTTAATTGATGCTCTTGGGGGAGTTTATTTGCCATCCTTACTAAGTTTGCGCTATACGTAGCTCCACGTCAAAGCAATGTGATTGATTCTAATGACCCTCTGAAATAGTGATGCAAGATACTTAGTGTATCAAGCTGCTGTAAAAGAAACACTGTGGTGTACTTACAGAAGGTTAAGAAGGCCATGCAGGAACACCACCTTCTGAAGGGCAATTAGGGATGTGCAATAAATATATGTGATGCTCACATACCAAGAATGAATGTAAGGAAAAAATGAGCAGACTTGATGGCTTGAGTGACAATATGAAAGCCTGTCCCATGACTTACGTTGTTTGGGCAGGCTCACAAGTAATAGTTCTCAGTGAGGTGATAGAGGTGAAATCTAAGCCGTGGCTGTATCCTCTCTGGTGGGCATTCTGCTGAAGATCACCCCGAATTGCCAATACATCAAAGAAATGTGTGGTTCTGAAAGGGGACTCTAGGCATCTGAATCATGTGTCTTTTCCTAGCTCACTTTTGCCAAGGTTTGGAAAGTGACATGATAGCTAACGATTCATTTAACACTATTGTAAAGTTTGTATTAATTTTTCTGAACCATGAAAACTTAAGTGATTACTCAAGGGTGATTTGGACTGTTTATGCAACTGAGTTAAATGGATATCCAAAATGATGGTCATTGTGGCTTATTCCTCAGACTAATGTTTGATCTGAAAAAAATAATCAGGTTGTTTTATCCACTTTATTATGAGAAAGACTTATTTCAAGGGAAAGGAACACCATTTTTGAGTTACTTCAATCTGAGTTTATCAGCAGTTGTCTGTTTGCTGCATATAAACAGGTTGTTTAATCATATGTTCAGTGACCTGCTGTTCCCTGCTTAATGCCTGCATGTCCCACTAAATATTTTAACAAATGAAAATGTTCAAGTATTCACCCAGATGTCCATGCTGACATAATGCTCAAGGCAGTTGGCTGATAAAAAGCACTGGCTGATAGTAAATGAGGATTTGGAAATTTGTCCTAAGGCTGTAGTATCTATTAAAGAACATCCTGGGCTGTTTTATATGAACATTTGCATACGTTCAGTCAGACCATATCTTCAGACAGATGGGCCATCTGTTACCTTGTATTTACTCAAAACAACATGGCAAATATGTTAATATTTTACAGCTAAAATGCTACTGGACAGTGTCAATGAATCAGCCAATGTGCAAACAGAAAAGCTGAGGTAAGTGTTCCAAATTTTGGTCACACCAACTGGAAAGTTTTAATGTTTTTGTCGGTTGAACCTGAATCATTTACCAGATGATTTTATGCAATTTTTTCTTTGTGTGTAGAATTTTTGTTTAAACCTTTAAATGATTAAATAAGACCTCTCTTTAATGTATAACTGTTAAAAATCTTTGATATGATGTTAATTACTGCATGTCAACTATAGATTTTTAAAAGTTCTCATGGGTTGAAGTTCGGAGTTATTTGCAAGCTGATGTTTGTTCATTTTTTCTTCTTTCATTTATTATGTAGTTTAAACTGTTAATTCTTAAAAAGCCTGACTTTTCAATGCCAAGCAGTTAAATGTCTGTAATATGACTTTTAAAATCCTTTCAAGACAACTAATCTGATTCCTTGATCTGAGTGTGGCTGTGTGTGATGCACTACAAAGGGAAGTGCATCTATCACCTTCTCTTGCTTGCACGAACAACATTATATCACTGTTTTCTTCCTGTACAAGACGATATAAGTAATAGCCAATGCACTAGCTTGAGAAACCATGACTAGAGTTGTTTTCATTAGACCTGGGGGAGTCACCATGGGACATCGCCCATTTACTCAGTTAGTACCAACAAATTGGATCATCTATCTGGAGGGCTTAGCATGACGCAGTTCCTGTGTTTTTCACCGCATTTTAATATTTCTTCATTGTTTTTACCAGACATTTTGCCAATTTTTCTCCCCTTATCTGCTCTCCTGGAAGCGATGATCCTGGTCCCTCATCTAAATAGTCATTACTCATGTGTGTGTTTTGGTTATTGAGGATCTATATAAATATTACAGTTAAATCTGATCATGTCCTCATCTGATGCCCACGTTTGTGCATTCTTAGCAGAGATTATTCCAACGCAGTTATGAATGGGAACCCTGGCTGACATTTGCTTCCATAAACCAGGATTTCTGAAGCACATTATATAGCTTCTAGCATTATCCAGCTGAGATCAACTATGTTACTTAGACTTAAGGATTGAATCTATGGTTTCCCTGATCTCTGTGCTTCACCTACTTAATGGGTGAATTTAATTAGTCACTAAGAAAGTTGTGTTTCATTGCATTTAATTGCTAAGGAAGCTCTTAGGATATAACAACACACCATTTAGTCTTGCAAGACTATGCAGCTATTTTTTCCACTGAAGCCACCTAATCTTATTTTCTGTTACATACCTTTTAGTGCTGCACTTTTTCAAACAACTGCCTAATTACTTTCCAAATTAAGTTATTGACTCTGTTAAACAACAATTTATGACTGAGAATTCCATATTTAATAACATTCTGTGTAAACACTTCTCCAATTCCTTTTTAGTTCTTTAAAATTGAGTCATCTGACATAGTTCAAGCACAGTGATAAGTTTCTTTCTGACAATGTGACACAATTCAAGATTTGTAAGACAAGCAACAGTATGTGGAGATATTCTACCTATTAACATTCGAGGTTGTAACTTGCACTGTATGTGAACATTTTTAGAAACACTGCACCTCACATGTTTTTGGTTTTAGTTTTGTACTCACATTTTAATAACATAATGCATTTACACATAATGCGTTAGCGATTTTTGAGATTTGTAGCTCAGGTTGATGATAAGTATGTAAGTTAGCTCACTGAGCTTGAAGGGTTGTTTTCAGACATTTTGTCACCATACTAGGTAACATATTCAGTGAGAGTCTCTGCTGAAGCGCTGGTGGTATGTCCTGCATCTCTATTTATTGGTCTTGGTTTCTTAAGGTAGGTGATGTCATTTCTGTTTTTTTTCAAGGGAAGGTAGATAGGACTAAATTGAAGTGTTTATTGATGGAGTTCTGTTAGAATACCATGCCTCTAAGAATTCTCATGTGTTTTGCCTGACCTAGGATGTGTGTGTTGTCCCAGTCAAAGTAGTATCCTTCTTTGTATGTATAGAAACTAGTGTGAGTGGGTTGTGTCTTTTGGTGGCTGGTTGGTGTTCATGTATCCTGGTGGCAAGTGTCCTGCTAGTTTGTCCAAGGTGGGACATACCAGCAGCGCATCACCGGAGACTCTCACTGATGATGTTATCTAGTATGGTGACAAAATGTCTGAAAACAAACCTTCAAGCTCAGCGAGCTAACTTACATATTTATAATGCATTGTTTTGTAAAGAGGACATGCTATCCCATAATTCTTGTATTCTTGGGTATGTAAGAATCACATAACTAGCAAGGGGTATAATTCTGGTCAAGACCAATAGAGCACAAATCACGCTTGTGTCTCTGTTAATATCTATGTCAATCCCTGTTAATAGATTAAAACATTATAGCAGCATGCTCAACATCTAAACGAAAGGACTGAATGCATATAAAAAAAAACCAAAGAACTGCAGGTCATAGTCAGAGAGTTGTAGAAATGTACAGCACAGAAACAGACCCTTCGGTCCAACTTGTCCATGCCGACCAGATATCCCAACTCAATCTAGTCCCACCTGCCAGTACCTGGCCCATATCCCTCCAAATCTTTCCTATTCATATACCCATCCAGATGCCTCTTAAATGTTGCAATTATACTAGCCTCCACCACTTCCTCTGGCAGCTCATTCCATACCTGTACCACCCTCTGCGTGAAAACGTTGCCCCTTAGGTCTCTTTTATATCTTTCCCCTCTCACCCTAAACCTATGCCCTCTAGTTCTGGACTCCCCGACCCCAGGAAAAGACTTTGTCTATTTATCCTATCCATGGCCCTCATGATTTGATAAACCTCTATTAGGTCAGCCTTCAGCCTCCGACGCTCCAGGGAAAACAGCCCCAGCCTATTCAACCTCTCCCTGTAGCTCAAATCCTCCAAACCTGGCAACATGCTTAAATCTTTTCTGACCCCTTTCAAGATTCAGGACATTTTTCCGATAGGAAGGAGACCAGAATTGCATGCAAAATTCCAACAGTGGCCTGTATAGCTGCTACATGACCTCCCAACTCCTGTACTGAATTCTCTGACCAATAAAGGAAAGCATACCAAATGTCTTCTTCACTATCCTATCTACCTGCAACTCTACTTTTAAGGAGCTATGAACCTGCACTTTAAGTTCTTTAGATTTTTTTTTTAGATTAGATTACAGTGTAGAAACAGGCCCTTCGGCCCAACAAGTCCACACCGACCCGCCGAAGCGAAACCCACCCATACCCCTACATTTACCCCTTACCTAACACTACGGGCAATTTAGTATGGCCAATTCACCTGACCCTGCACATCTTTGTGATGTGGGAGGAAACCGGAGCACCCGGAGGAAACCCACGCAGACACGGGGAGAACGTGCAAACTCCACACAGTCAGTCGCCTGAGGCGGGAATTGAACCCGGGTCTCTGGCGCTGTGAGGCAGCAGTGCTAACTTTTGTTCAGCAGCACTCCCTAGGAACTTACCATTAAGTGTATAAGTCCTGCTAAGATTTGCTTTCCCAAAATGCAGCACCTCGCATTTATCTAATTTAAACTCCATCTGCCACTCCTCAATCCATTGGCCCATCTGATCACGATCCCGTTGAAATCGGAGATAATCGTCTTCGCTGTCCACTACATCTCCAATTTTGGTGTCATCTGCAAACTTACTAACTATATCTCTTAAGCTCACATCCAAATCATTTACATAAATGATGAAAAGTAGTGGACGCAGCACTGATGCTTGTGGCACTTCGCTGTTCACAGGCCTCCAGTCTGAATTTTTATTTACTTAAATTGTAGATCGTCAATAGATTAAACATTAGTGTATAGCTATTGTTATCAGCATCAATGACTGAACTTATTGTTCTCAGTCAACCAAAAGCTAAGTGCAAAATCTGGTTGTCTTCTAATTAAGGTTTTGGAAACAAAGATTTGTAAACCCATTATACATTAACATATTTCAGTAATACTAGGAACAGTCAAAAAAAGTCGGGCAAGTTGAGAAAATCCTGAGACGATACCACATCTAGCATGCTTATGGGTAAATGGTTAAAGTTTTATGCAGGAGCTGAAAGCAAGTTAAAGTTAAAGGTTAAAATCAACTAGACCAAATTGAGCACTGCAGATGCTGGAAACCAGAGTTTAGATCAGAGTGATGCTGGAAAAGCACAGCAGGTCAGGCAGCATCCGAGGAGCAGGAAAATCGACGTTTTGGGCAAAAGCCCTTCATCAGGAATACAGGCAGGAGAGATAAAGGTGGTTGTGATGGGGGGGGGGAGTAGGAGGGGGGGCGTGTTGCCTAGATGCCTAGTTGATTTTAGCCTTACTGCAAATCCTTTTGCAAAGATGCCTACCTTGAAGAGGTTCTCCTCCTCTCTCCACAAGAATCTCAGTGAGTCTCTCTCTCACTGCAACCCCCAGGTCTCCCCAGCCCCACCCCTACCCCCATTTATCTCTCCACCTTGGAGGCTTCCTGCCTCTGTTCCTGATGAAGGGCTTTTGCCTCAAACGTTGATTTTCCTGCTCCTCGTATGCTGCCTGACCTGCTGTGCTTTTCCAGCACCACTCTGATCTAAACTCATTTCCAGCATCTGCAGACCTCACTTTTGCTCCCTTTGGAGAGAAAGCAGAGTTAATGTTTTGGGTCCAGTGACCCTTCTTGAGAACTAAAGAAGCTCTCATTGAACTAGTCTGAACTAATTCTGAAGAAGGGTCACTGGACCCGAAATGTTAACTGTGCTTTCTTTCCATAGATAGGTTTCTCCAGTAATTTCTGACTGAACACGTGCTTTTATTGGGTGAGAAAGTCAAAATCTTCACTCTGTACAAACTTAATTTAGTCTTTTTTATGTAGATGGCATTAAACTAAAATCTACTGTTTAAATTCTATAGTTGGTTCATGCAGCACTATTATTTTCTTGGGTTCTTGTGAAAAAGCAGTTCAATTAAGAACCAGCTGAAACTGGATCTTCATTAAGTGACTCAACTAGACCTTTTTTGTGAGGAGCTTATAAATTCATCTAACAAGTTCAGTTTGGTCTTGGACTGAGTATGTGCATTTGTTGGATAAAGAAGTTGAAGGATTGAATATTTTTGGCTAAGTGCTGATTTCATTGAGGTTTCTCCCCCCAATGTGGCAGATAAGGGTAAATTGCCATCCTGCTTTGTGGACAGGCACCTGGTTGGAGTAGTGCAGAGTAGGGATATATCCTTTTCCCCCAGGCCTAGCAGAAGAAGCCACATGCCAGCCTGGTCTGGGGTTGGAATTCAGGTCATTGCAGTCTCAAGCCTCTGGAGAAATTTCCAACAGTGAAGGCAGAAAGTCAATAACATTCTCCACTTTGTCAGGGGTTAGTGCCACCATCTTCTCTCTGATTCTTTACACTCACTCTATCTCTGCTACTGCACCCAGCTCCCACCAAGGTTCTTGCTGTATCCCTCTCACTACATGTAACATGTTCCTTCACTCATTCTCACCCACCACAACCCCTCCTCCTAACCCTGTATGGCCTTGCTCTGTCCATTTAACTGCTTGGGATTCCTCACATTTTTCCTGCACCAGTACAAGTACTAACAACTATGCCTTCCACTTTCATCCCACTCAATGCTTCCTTTTCTCATATTCTAGGAAAAATAAGATCCCGTAATAAGGCAGAAAGATTCAAGACGTGCAGTGGGTTGCCTAACATTTGGCTTCTCACCTACCATAAGGAGAGAGTCCTGACCGTAACTATACTGAGTGGCAGAATAACTGTGCAAAAGACCTGAACTGATATTGAAGGTTGCCTTTGACTTACTGTACCAGACTTCCCAACGGAAGGCTGTCTTAACTGAGGCTTGCTGACAGCCATGAGGAGCTTCCTGAACTAAATGGCCAGACATAACAGAAATGCTATGTTCTTGGCTGAGGGGCAAAGTATAAAAAGGCAAGGCAGAGATGCTGTGAGCATCCAGGTATGCTGAAAGTGAATGAGTGCTAAGAGAGCAAGCAAACAACCAAGAAGTACAGCTTGGTCCAACCCATGAGTTGGATGTTTGCCTTTTAGCAGAATGCTCGGATTGAATATACGACACACTATTCTGGAATCTGTCCTGAATATGTTCGACAGTTTCTTCTTCATGGCTCCTCTGTCAATTTGATTTTCTAATCTACATGAAGATTAAAATCACTGTTGATTAATCTACTGCCTTTTTTTATTTGGTGTCAGTATCTCCTGATTTAATCTCTGTCCTACAGTATAGCTACCGTAAGGTAGTCTGCAGTGATCTCCCACTAGTGTTCCTTGTTATTTCTTTCCTCCATCCATACGGATTCTACATCTTCCAATCTAAGATTATGTCTTGCTATCAAACAGAGATGACTGTAAAACAATGTTCTCACCAGTATGAAAAACATAAGGAGCATTTCAGCAACCTGTGAATAGGAGCCACTGAACTGCCTTCCAGCTTTCTTCACCCATAACCTTGTTTTCCTTGTCTGTTTGTCCAGGTGAGTATTTTAAGGGGGAGTTGATAAGGGGATTAGAGTTTAAAGTTGTAGTGTTATCTACCAATGGTTCTAAAATAAATTCAGGTATACAAAATTCCTTAATTCACCTAATAGAACTTTATTACATTAACTGCAGTTAACTGCAGCTAAGATCCAACACTTAATAAATAAAAACCTTACCTGTGCTTTCTATCAACTGGGATCTGAATATCAGGTGAATTAAGGAATCTTGTATACCTGTATTTATTTTAGAATCTTTAATGTATGTAATGGCTTGGGCAACAGCTGGGCTTGATTTCCAGCTCACTACCCCAGTGAATCATAACATGGAATGAAAGGGAGGTAAGTCCTCTGGATTTGATGGCTTGCATCATAGACAATTAAATGAAATAGCTGCACAGGTAGAAGAAGCACTGGTAGCAATCTTCCGAGAATCCTTAGATTCTTGAAAAATCCCTAGAGGGATTGGAATAACAGTGTGCAATATAACAGGTCACTATCGGCCACTTAGCTTAATATTTGTCATCAGAAAAATGTTATGAGTCTGTTAGAAAGAAAGGTATAGCAAAACATTTAGACATGCATTGTGTGATCAAGTAGATGGCTTGATGATGACTGAATGGCTTCATGAAAGGGAAATCTTTGAGGAGGTAGCAAATAGATTAGATAAAGAGAAATCAGTAGATATTTGGATTTCCAAAAGACATTTGGTAAGATCCCCCACATTAGACTAGTTAATAAGATAACAGTCTGTGGTATTGGGGTTAGTATATTAGCATGTATTGAGGATTGGCATTTTTCAGATGGTGACCTGTAAATTAGTTGTGTGCTGGAATCAGGGTCAAAATTCATACAAGTACTAGAATAAGAATGAAACTATTAATGTTAGCCACTAGTGATTTTCTGTAGCACAGCCATCGTTTTCTGGATAAGTTGCTGCACATGTTGGTCACCATCTTTTATGGAATTCTTGGTAGATCTATAGAATCCATTTATCAGGCCCGCTGTCAAGGAAAGGCTGCCAGTATTCTTAAAGATCCATCCCACCCTGGCAATGTTTTTCTACAACCTCTACCAGCGGGAAGAAAGTACAGAAGCCTGAACACATGCACTAGCTGGTTTCATAACAGTTTCTACCCTCCTGTTGTTAGAATACTGAATGGACTCACACACTGTTAACATTCGCCTGTACCTGTGTTTTTGTTTTTGCCGCTGTTGACCTATTATGTACTTACCTATGCTACTTAACTATGTGATCTGCCTGTATTGCTGGGAAGACAAAGCTTTTCACTGTGCCTCAGTACACATGACAATAACTTCAATTCAATTCAATTCAATTCAATATGTTTTGTAGCTGTTCGTTAACCTGGACAATATGATTTAATTGACAGATTGAGTTGATTTGGTTGACAACAAGCCTAAAATAGTGAAAGAACTGGGACTGACATTGGAAAGAACTGTTGATGCATTGAGTAAAAATGATTTAGCTGAAATATTTTTGACTGCACTTTCAAAGAGCTCATGCAGCATTCAAGATAAGTGTTTTCTTTTCTTGTCATCTTATTTCTTCCAGTTTTTCTGTCTCCAGTGCTTTTGCATCTTTGTCCACAAGTGGATCGATGAATTGGCTTCTTTGTATGGTAAAGCTGTGAAGATGCAGCCTATTATACCAATCCTGACATTGTCTTGAGATTGTACTGCAGGACATCTCCAGACCTACTCCAACATTGAAAGTGGTGCATGTGAATACTGATCATTTTCTGTATCAGGACTGGAGTGGACCAGGACTTAATTTATAAGACCATAAGACATAGGAGCGGAAGTAAGGCCATTCGGCCCATCGAGTCCACTCCGCCATTCAATCATGGCAGATGGGCATTTCAACTCCACTTACCCGCATTCTCCCCGTATATCACATGTATACATAAGTTCCTGGCAGGAATAGGTCTTCAGCAACATCTGCAGGAAACAATCCCTGTGAAGGGGACTGTGGGTCCAAATGTCCTTGTACCAAGGTCTTCCCAGGCTGCAGCGGATGATGTATCTAACATCTCCTAGTTTGCTGTTCACTGTTGCATCAGAGAAATGCCAGACACTCTTTATACCAGGGAAAGAGAGTTCATTTTGCTCTCACTGAACAGAGAAAGGCAGGCAGAGTGTACATATAGTTTGCCAGGATAGGGGACTCCCCCATGGTGCAGGGTATCATCAATTACACACATATGAATTGACACATCTAAATGCCAGCAAATATCACAAAGCTAAAGATGCTGTTCACTGTTGCATGACCTTGAACAATATATCATGTGAGTAAAAGTTCACTGTGCGCACTCATAATGCTTTCAATCTCCACCAGTCTAACACAGTTTCTTTTCTTTATTCTTTCCCAGGATGGGGGTGTCATTTGCTGCCAATCCTTAATTTCCCTTGAACCAAGTAGTGGAATGCATGAAGGGTATTTCTTGAATTGAGCAGTAGTGCGGCTACTGGTTCATTCAAATATATCATTTGACCACTTGTGTGGTCATTTAACTTTGTGATACACTAAATTCAGATCTGGGTTTGATAAAACAAAAACCTCTGTGACTCTCTGCTCACATTCCTTTCTGAGGATTTGTGCAGAGAGTCTAGTTGTCCTTTATGGATGCAGGACATCTCTAATGCTATCAATCTTTTATATCAAAGTCTGAGTGCAGCATCAAAACCCCTGGAAGCTCATCCTGCACCATTTTCACTCTTCATGTCGGTCAGACCTTTATAAAAATGACTTCCAATACTTGCTCAAGCCAGAATTCATTGCCCTCTAAAGAGTTTTAGGCTAGCTTTTATTAGTGCAGGCTGGCTGTAAGTGCAGAAATTTGAGCCTACTTTTGAGATGTGTAGCTGTTGAGCAGCATATTTAGCATTGGGGGTGCATGTCAATATCATGTAAATTATCAGGCAGCACTAATTTGAATGGACGTGGATGAATTGAGCATCATGGCTCCCATGCCAATTTTGGCAGGCTAATTCTAAAACATATATGCAAAAACTATTGAATGTGAACTGAAAATATTTTTAAAATGTAGTACGTAGAGAATATTATTTATTGGAATAATTCATAGTTCTAATTTATATTTCATTTTCAAGCAAAAATAATGCTCAATGGGTTCATAGGAAAAGCAATGTAATACCTTTTTGCGCTGAAGACAGAACTACTCAGAGACAATGCTGAAAATTAACATGAAGAGCCACTGCAATAAATCAGAGGCTGACTTTAATAACAGCAGAAATTAAGTGTGATCCGTAGAACATGTCAATAGACTGTGCAGTCAAAGATAGCCTCTATATTTTTAGTGTTTAATAACTTGTCATCTATAGCCATTGTAACTCTGTGCCATTTATGTGGCTAAGGGAAAAAGAAACTCTTGCATTGTGAGACATTTTATCACAC
The DNA here is from genome assembly GCF_037043375.1 of Chiloscyllium plagiosum. Taxonomy (NCBI): domain Eukaryota; kingdom Metazoa; phylum Chordata; class Chondrichthyes; order Orectolobiformes; family Hemiscylliidae; genus Chiloscyllium; species Chiloscyllium plagiosum. The sequence goes on along the minus strand of NW_028270153.1, from coordinate 34,963,427 downwards.
CTATTTTTTAAAAACTTTGCATCTTAAATATGAGCCAGAAACACTGTGTCATTAAGGCAGTTAAATTCAATTTATTCATGAGAAAAGGGCATTTATAATCACCACCAATAAAAAGAAACTGAGAAGAGCTGGTAATGCTATCATTATATATGTGTACCCAATAAAAGCACCTGAACTCAAGCTTTATAGTTGAACATAATGCAGTAAATCATGATGAAGTATTGACTGTTCCAGATAAGGGATTTTTTTCTCTTTCAGTGACCTTGTATTCTTCCTTTTAATAGATTTTCCACTGCCCTGAGGTTTGCTGTGGGCTGCTGGTTTTGTTAATTGGAAGACATGTTGAAAAATAGCTGCAATGCTCCTGGATATGTACTGACGAGCAGTTTTTCTCCATGCATTCAAACTCCATGGCAAGTCCATGTCAGTCTGTCATACTTATTACTAACGCTCTGTCATTGGATTGTGATTGTGTTTTGTACGATACCTGAAGGTCACAATCAACCTTTAAACTGACAATTATGAGACATCATCACTCCAGACTGATGTTAATCTGGATAACATTTTCTGGTCTGTTAATCAAAATGTAATGAAAATGTGTGCTGCTGCAAGTGAGAATTTCAATTACATCAATGGAATACATTAGGTAGTGGTTGGAATGTTGACATTTGTTGTTTAAATTGCCTGGTCAAGTGATTACACCTATTGACTGGGCCTTAACAAATATTGTTGTGCAAGTATTACACAATTGGATTCTAAACTTTTCTGGAACATGTATTTGATAGTATATTCTATTCAGCTAATTTCTGGAAAATTTTCCAAAATATTTGTGAGTAATTATGCACGCTTCCTAGAAAGTTCTGTGTTACATATTGTACATGATAAATGTGACATTGTTATCATGCCAAGCAATTGTAATTCTCCAAACATTCATTTGTATTCATGATTGTCACTATTTTGTACAAGTTCTGAAATGCAATAAGAATTATTATGACAATTAAAGTATTCAGTCAGAAAGCAAAAAAAAATAATTTGAGGTATGAATAAAACGATTGTGAAATTAATAAACAATATCAGAGCGAGCACAGAGATTTGATGCCACCTCCCCGTAAATATTTGACTTCTCCTGTATTTCGTCATGAGGTCTGGTAGCAGGATGACTATCTGCTACCATGTCCACAGAGGGCACATCTTGAGATGAAAATTAAAAGATAAGAATATATCTTATTCTTATAAGATCATATAGCCCATTGGACATCAATAAGATCAGGGCTGAACTTTGACATAACTCTATTCTTGGTGTCTGGAAATCTATCAATGAATACCTTGAATATACTCATTGACTAGACATCTGAAGCTATCTGTTCAGAGAATTCTAAAGATGCACCATCCTTTCAGTGCAGAAATATCTTCCCTTCTCAGTCCTAAATGGCTAACTCCTTGGGACAGAGTTAAAAATCACACAACACCAGGTTATAGTCCAACAGGTTTAATTGGAAGCACACTAGCTTTCGGAGCGACGCTCCTTCATCAGGTGATTGTGGAGGGCTCGATCGTAACACAGAATTATCGAGCCCTCCACAATCACCTGATGAAGGAGCGTCGCTCCGAAAGCTAGTGTGCTTCCAATTAAACCTGTTGGACTATAACCTGGTGTTGTGTGATTTTTAACTTTGTACACCCCAGTCCAACACCGGCATCTCCAAATCCTTGGGACAGGGGTTTACGGAGAAAACAGCCTGTCATCATATCCTCTGGAAAGCCTTCAAAGAGTTGAATTGCTTCAAACTTTTTTTTTCTTTTTGGAAGATAGGTTTCTCAAGCATTGTCACATTACATTGCTAACATTTTTTCTTATTATGCAACCCAATGTCCAAAAAGCAGCCCCAAGTAGAAAAAAGCTGATACAAAATGAATATGAAATATCCTGCTAATAGCTTTTTTTCCTGTCTATTTATAGATATGCACCAAAAAAAAGTCCAACCTATCAAAGGCCTAGAACACATTTGTCGTAGGTAATAAAGGGAATGAAATATTTACATTCAAATAGTAAACATCCGTAGACTTGATTTGAATATATATGCTTCAGTGACAGCTGGATTTTGAGTTTAAAAGATACCTACTTAAACATCTTTTGATTCAGTCAACATTTTCAAAAAGTATATCTCTGCTTGTCTTCTTTAAAATTAGTCGCTTGTCCAAAGTTTGACGAGCCTGAATAAGGTTAACAATGAACTGACCACTTTAAGTTGAACTCCAAAACTGCCAGCCAGTATTATACTCACAATTACTTACCTTCTATTTCCTGAGGAAGGTCCGTTAAACTTGTGAGAAGTTTCGATAATACAAAGTATTTCTTTATAAATAAAGTAACTAACAGGAACAGACAAGAAGGGAGCTGCGTTCATTTACCGTAGAGCAAGATAGAACAATACAATACAGAAACAGGCCCTTTGGCCCGCCATGTCTGTGCCAACCATGATGCCATTCCAAATTACTCCCACCAATTGGCGCATGGTCCATATCCCTCTATTCCCTGCCTGTTCTTGTAACTGTCTAAATGTTGCTATCATATCTGCTTCAACCATTTTCCCTGGTAGTGCTTTACAGGTGTCTATCAGTCTCTGTATAAAAAAAAACTTCCCCTATATAAGACATTAACCAAGCCTATCATAATTTTATCAACTTCTACCATATTGCCCCTCAGTCTCTGATGCTCCAGCAAAAGCAATCCAAATTTTTCCGACCTCTGCTTATAGCTAAAACACTCCACTCCAGGCAGCAACCTGGTAAACCTCATTTGCACTCTCTCCAAAACTTCCATGTCCTTCCTGTGGTGTGGCAACTAGAACCACACACAATACTCCAAATGGGGCCTAACTGAAACTTTATACAGATGCAACATGACTTGCTAACTTTTATCAGCAATGTCCTGATTGATGAAGGCAGGTATGCCATCTACCTTCTTTACCACCTTATTCACTTTTGTTGTCACATTTAGGAAGCTGTGGACTTATTCCTCAAGACTCCTCTGTTTATTTATGGACCTAAAGGTCCTGCCATTTAATATATATTTTCCTCTTGCATTTTACTTCCTAAATAGCCTCACTTCACATGTGCTGAAAATGTGTTGGTGGAAAAGCGCAGCAGGTCAGGCAGCATCCAGGGAACAGGAGAATCGACGTTTCGGGCACAAGCCCTTCTTCAGGAAGCCCTGAAGAAGGGCTTGTTTTTCAGCTCTGATCTCCAGCATCTGCAGACCTCACTTTCTCCTCACTTCACATGTGTCTGGATTAAACTCCATCTGCCATTTCTCCGCCCAACTTTCCAACAGGTCTACATCTTGCTGTTTCCTTTGATAATCTTCTTCACTATCCACAAGTCCGCCAATTTTGGTGTTGTCTGCAAACTTACTAATTAGACGACCTACATTTTTGTCCAAATCATCCACAGGTATGACAAACACATGAGGTCCTAGCACTGATCCTTGCAGAAAACCAATGGTCGCAGTCCCTCAGATGGAAAAATACCCCTCAGATGGAAAAATACTTTTTGTCTTCTATGACCAAGCCAATTTTGTATTCAACTTATTAACCCATCATGGATCCCATTTAACTTAATCTTCTGGACCACCCTGCCATGGGGGATCTTGTCAGATGCTTTAGTAAAGTCCATGTCAACAACATCCACTGTCCTACCTGCATCAACTATCTTCACCACTTCCTCAAAAAACTCAGTCAACTTTGAGAGTCATGACCTTCCCACATAAAACCATGCTGACTCATTAATAAGACCTGAGGGTAAATTCTGTCCATCAGAATCACCTCTAGTGACTTCTCCACCAGTGGTGCAAGGCTCACTGTCCTATAATTGTCTGGGTTTTGCCTGCTGCCCTTCTTAAACAACGGAACAACATTGGCTATTCTCCAGTCTTTGGATATTGAAGTGAGGAAAAAAAAACACAGACAGTTGATAATCAAAGGCTTTCCCCAGACCATTCCTGTGAATCATACTCATTAGTTTCCATTTTGCAGTGCGAGAGGGAATTGGGGATATAATATCTTATATCATGACCTACTGATTGTCACTGAAATTGTGACTAATGCTTATATCTAAGTGGTCCAGTTTTTACGTTGCAGCAGCAATGCTGATCTGAGAGAAACTGGCAAAAACAGTCAGCAGAAGTAAAACACCCTGTCCAATAGTAACCTTGCAGTCAGTATAGATTCAGAAATGAAGTAATCTACCTGAAGAACCTTATTGACAACTGAAGTAAGAAGTGCAACGTGGAAAATCCTAGAACATGAGGAACTAAATTCTGCTCTTGTAGGTTCCGTAGTGATGGATAGGATCTCCAGGCTGTGCAGTCAGTCCTGACTCATCTTTACAGGACAAAAATCAAGATAAAGCACAACAGACAGAAGGAACAAGTAAAATACAAATTAAGCAATAATGCCAGGAATTCTCCACACTATATGGAATACACTAGAAACAATATAAGAAAGAGTAGGTGCTGACGGTGTGAGAAATTTTAATATACGTTGGCATGAACGGATTCGTGAACTTCAGCACTGTTATTGTACCCTTAACAAAATTGTTGAAAAACGGCGGGAAACTTGAATGGATGCAAAAATGTCGCAGTGTCTTTGAAAATATGAAGGATAGTGCTGACTAGTGCACCAGGTTTAGTCGTGGCAGATTATGCAAAGCCATTCATTGATGGTACTAAAGTCAGTGTGGGTGCTGATTTACAGCAAGCTGAGATTGAACAGCCTGTCAGTTATTGCATGTCAACAAAAATATTCAACCGTTGAGAAAGAGATATTGAGAGTTGTGTTGGCTTTCCATCATTTTCTAATACACAGCTCAGTCAGAGCAGCAATGGTGATCAGAGTGGAGCAAGCCTGGGGGTAAACAGCAACAGAGGACTTCTGGGCAAAAACCTGAGGAGCAGGGTCCAGATCAAGCTCAGTCAGATTGGGAGAAGGAAAGGAAGAGGATCAAGCTCAGTCAGAGTGGGAGAAAGAAAGGGAGAGAATCCAACTCAATCGGAGTGGGAGAGGGAGCAGGAGAGGGAGAGGAGTGAATTGAGCTCAGTTGGAGTAGGAGAGAGGAACGCATTGAGCTCAGTTGGAGTGGGAGAGGAAGAGGAAGAGAGCACAGACCGAGCTCAGTTGAAGTGGAAAAGGGAGAGGGAGAGGGAGAGAATTGAGTTCAGTCAGAGTGGAAGAGGGAGGGGGAGCAGATCGAGCTTAGTGAGAGTCAGAGAGGGTGCAGATCAAGCTCAGTCAGAGTGGGAGAGGGAGAGGAAGCAGATCAAGCTCAGTCAGCGGGAGAGGGAAAGGGAGCAGATCAAGCTCAGTCAGAGTGGGAGAGGGAGAGGGAGCAGATCAAGCTCAGTCAGAGTGGGAGAGGGAGAGGGAGCAGATCAAGCTCAGTCAGAGTGGGAGAGGGAGAGGGAGCAGATCAAGCTCAGTCAGAGTGGGAGAGAGAGAGGGAGAGGAGCGAGCTCAGTCAGAGTGGGAAAGGGAGAGGGAGCAGATCGAGCTCAGACGGAGTGGGAGAGGGAGAGGGAGGAGCGAGCTCAGTCAGAGTGGGAGAGAGAGAGGGAGAGGAGCGAGCTCAGTCGGAGTGGGAGAGGGAGAGGGAGCGGATCGAGCTCAGTCAGAGTGGGAGAGGGAGAGGGAGCAGATCAAGCTCAGTTGGAGTGGGAGAGAGAGAGGGAGCAGATCAAACTCAGTTGGAGTGGGAGAGGGAGAGGAGTGAGCTCAGTCGGAGTGGGAGAGGGAGAGGGAGCGGATCGAACTCAGTCAGAGTGGGAGAGGGAGAGAGAGTGAATCAAGCTCAGTCAGAGCAGGAGAGAGGGAGGAGAGGATCGCATTCAGATGGAGTGGGAGAGGGAGAGGGACAGGAGCAAGCTCAGTCAGAGCAGGAGAGGGAGAGGGGCGAGCTAAGTGGTAGAAGGAGAGGGAGCAGATCGAGCTCATTCGGAGTGGGAGTGGGAGAGGAGCGAGCTCAGTCGGAGTGGGAGAGAGAGAGGGAGAGGAGCGAGCTCAGTCAGAGTGGGAGAGGGAGAGGAGCGGGCTCAGCGGGAGAGGGAGAGGGAGCGGAGCGAGCTCAGTGGGAGAGGGAGAGGGAGAGGGAGCGGAGCGAGTTCAGTTGGAGCGGGAGAGGGAGAGGGAGAGGACCGAGCTCAGTCAAAGTGGGAGAGGGAGAGGGAGAGAAGCGAGCTCAGTCGGAGTAGGAGAGGGAGAGGAAGAGGAGCGAGCTCAGTGGGAGAGGGAGAGCGAGAGGGAGAGGGAGAGGAGCGAGCTCAGTGGGCGAGGGAGAGGGAGAGGAACGAGCTCAGTGGAAGAGGGAGAGGGAGAGGAGCTAGCTCAGTCGGAGTGGGAGACGGAGAGGGAGAGGAGCGAGCTCAGTCAGAGTAGGAGAAGGAGAGGGAGAGGAGTGAGCTTAGTGGGAGAGGGAGAGGGAGAGGGAGAGGGAGAGGAGCGAGCTCAGTGGGAGAGGGAGAGGGAGAGGGAGAGGAGCGAGCTCAGTGGGTGAGGGAGAGGGAAAGGGAGAGAAGCGAGCTCAGTTGGAGTAGGAGAGGGAGAGGGAGAGGAGTGAGCTCAGTGGGAGAGGGAGAGCGAGAGGGAGAGGGAGAGGAGCGAGCTCATTGGGAGAGGGAGAGGGAGAGGAGCAAGCTCAGTGGAAGAGGGAGAGGGAGAGGAGCTAGCTCAGTCGGAGTGGGAGACGGAGAGGGAGAGGAGTGAGCTCAGTCAGAGTGGGAGAGGGAGAGGAGCGAGCTCAGTGGGAGAGGGAGAGGGAGAGCGAGAGGGAGAGGAGCGAGCTCAGTGGGAGAGGGAGTGGGAGAGGGAGAGGGAGAGGAGTGAGCTCAGTGGGAGAGGGAGAGGGAGAGCGAGAGGGAGAGGAGCGAGCTCAGTGGGAGAGGGAGTGGGAGAGGGAGAGGGAGAGGAGTGAGCTCAGTGGGAGAGGGAGAGGGAGAGGGAGAGGGAGAGAAGTGAGCTCAGTTGGAGTGGGAAAGGGAGAGGAGTGAGCTCAGTGGGAGAGAGAGAGGGAGCGGATCGAGCTCAGTCAGAATGGGAGAGGGAGAGGGAGAGGAGCGAGCTCTGTTGGAGAGGGAGAGGGAGAGGAGCAGATCGAGCTCAGTCGGAGTGGGAGAGGGAGAGGGAGCAGATCGAGCTCAGTCGGAGTGGGATAGAGAGAGGGAGAGGAGCAGATCGAGCTCAGTTGGAGAGGGAGAGGGAGTGTCAGGATTTATTGGATCCTTCACTGATCCAGGAAGCAGATCTCTGGAGGTGGTCACGGTTCAATAAGTGACATAGGGTAAGAGGATTGACTGCTCGGGAAGCAGGTTTAGTGCCCGTGAGTTCAACCAGGAAGGAGACAGTGTGTAAAGCCCTTCGTTTTGTAGTTTGTTAAGAATAGGAAAGAGAGAAATCTGATTTGATGAGGAGTGTGTAAGGTTTAATATTTGATTCCTAGTTTATTGTTTGTAATTGATAAAGTTAACAATGGCAGGAGAATGTGACCCCTTGGAATGCAAGATGTGAGACAGTTCTAGTGTGCATGGTGATCATGTATAGAGGAAGGGTGCTCAGTCCCTGATTGACTGTGTGGAGTGGCTGGGGCTGCGGATGGACTCAATATGGAGCACCACACTACAGTAAGGGCTACATAGACAGATAAGCGTTGGATGACCATTAGGGAGATGAGTAAGTGTGGTCAGATGGATATAATGTGTTGGATACTGGGGAAAACAGCAGCAGCCAGCTTTGTGGTACTACAGTTTCCTCTGCTGCACAGCAGGGAAGGAAAAAGACTGGGACAGCCTCAGTGATAGGAGGCTTGATTGCAAGGGGAACTGACAGGCACTTCTGTGGCAGCAATGAGACTCTCGAATGATGTGTTGCCTCCTTGGTGCCAGGGTCAGGGGGAAGGGGAAGAGTGAACAGCCAGCAAAGATGGTATCAACAACATGGGTATTAAAAAACTTAGGCCCTTCAGCAGGAAGTGAGAGAATTAGGTAGCAGATTACTCCCAGTGACACGTGCGACAGAGAATAGGAATAGGAAGCTAGGTCAGTTGAATGTATGGCTAAAAGGGTGATGTAGGAGGGAGTGCATTACATTTCTGGACCATTGGGACAGTTTCTGGGGTAGGTGGAACATATACAAGTTGAACAGGTTACACCTGAACCAGAATAAGTCCAACATCCTTCCATAAGATTTGCTTATGTTTTTGGTGAGGTTTTAAACTAGTTTGGCAGGAAGATGGGGCACAGAGTAGATATAAAGTCAGAAACAAGGTCCAATCAGATATAAAAGGTATGCTAGGGCAGTTCAGTAGGTGGAGAAAACATGAACAGGGGAAGATGGATAGGAGGTTCAGAAAACTAAATTCTATCTATTTTAATGCAAGGAGCTTGACTAATAAGGTAGGTGACAGGATTTGTCAACAAGTGGGAATATGATTTTGTTGCAATTACTGAGACATGGTTAAAGGAAGGACACGAATGGCAACTCAAGATTCCAGGGTATAAATGTTTCAGGTACATTAGTGGGGACTGCAAAAGAGAGGTGAGGGTATTACATTATTTTTAAAAGAAACCGTCAATGCAGGATTGAAGATGGATGGCCCAGAAGGGTCTTCAAATGCAGTCATTTGGGTAAAGTTAGAAATAAAAAAGGAGTAATTACTTTGCTGGGAGTATACTACAGACTTCTCAACTGTCAGAGGGAGATAGAGGAATAGATATATCAGTAAATTTCAAAGAAATGGGAGGGAAACAGGGTTTTAATTGGAGGCAACTTCAAGTTTGCTAACATTAACTGTGATTGCCTTAGTGTGAAAGAATTAGATGGGGTAGAATTTTTAAAGAACATTCAGGAATGCTCTTTATGCCAGTATGGAGGTAGTCCTACTCGAGATAAGGCAAGGCGAGACCTACTCCTAGGAAATGAAGTTGGTCAAGTGGTTAAAGTTTCAGTGGTGAGCATTTTGGGAATGGTGACCATGGCCCTCTACATTTCAAAGTCATTATAGAAAGGGATGAGAATAGCGCAAAATGTGTGTCTAAGTTGGGGAAAGGCCAATGTCAATATCATTAGTCAGGATCTGGCAAACATAGACTGTTAGCAGCTACTTTTCATCTGCATTCACAGAGGAGTAATACATTGTAGCCACGGATTTCAATTGGGATAGTTAGGTTCTTGAATAAGTTAACAATAATAAGGAAGAGGTAATAGATATTTTAGTAGGCATAAAGTAGTCATAGAGTCATATATAACCCCAGGACCTGATGAGATACATCTCTAGCTGCTGTGGGAGGCAAGGCAAGATATTTCTGGGGCTCTGGTGGATTTATTTAATTCTTCACTCCCCACAAGTGAAATGCCAGAAGACTGGAGGTTAGTTAATATGGTTCTTTTGTTCAAGAAAGGCAAAAGGGATGGGCCAGGTCATTATAGACCAGTTAGTCTGATGTCAGGAATAGGGAAATTCACAGAAAAACATTTCTGAGGGACAGGATTAATTGAAACTAGGAAAAATAGGATTGGTCAAAGATAGTCAGCATGGATTTGTTGGAGGGAGCTCCTGTTTGACAAATTTAATTGAATTTTTTGAAAAGCTGACTAAATATATTGATGAGTTTATGCAGCTGATGTGGGATACAAGAACTTCAATAAGGCATGGAAATCTGATCCAAAAGGTAAGAGCCCATGGGATCCAAGGCAAATTGGCTTAGAAATAGTAAACAAAGGGTGATGGTGCAGGGTTATTTTTGTAACTGGAAACCTGTGCCCTTGCTGTGTGTAACACACATTAATGACTTAGATGTGAACATAGAAGGTATACATAGTAAGTTTGCAGATGACATGAAAATTGGTGGTGTTGTTGATCATGAGGAGGATGGTTTCAGGCTAAAGTCTGATATTGATCAATTGGTAAATTGGGCAGAGCAATAGTAGATGGGATTTTATCCTGATGAGTGCGAGATGATGCATTTTGGGAAGGATATACATACTGAATAGTAAGTCCCTAGGGAGTACTGAGAAGCAAAGGGATCTTGATGTATAAGCCCATAGATCCCTGAAGGTTTCAGCACAGTTCAACAAGGTGGCGAAGAAAATATATGGGATGCTTGTCACAGAGGGAATACAATGTGTAATTCCAGTCGCCACACTATGGAAAGGATGTGATTGCACCAGAGAGGGTGCAGAGGAGATTCACCATGACACGGCTTGGGATAAAAACTTTCAGTTATAAGGAGAAACTGGAGAGGCTGGGTATGTTTTCCTTGGACCAGACGAGGCTGAGGGCAGATCTGATTGAGTTATACAAAATTGCATGAGAAATGGATAGAGTAGATTGGGAGAATCTTTTCTCTATGGCAGACATTTTTAAGGCCAAAGGGCATAAATTTAAGGTGAGGAGTAAGTGGTTCAGAGAAGATCAGAGATTTGTTTTTCACCCAGAGGGTGGTACAAATATAGAACATGCTGCCTGAGAGGGTGGTAGAGGCAGGTACTCTAGCAAACTTAAGAAGCATCTGGACGAGCACTTAAAATGACAGGGCATAGTAGAGTATGGATCAAGTGCAAGTAAATGTGATCAGAGTAGTTTGGTGTTTGTTGCTTGGAAAAGACATAATGGGCTGAAGCGTCTGTTTCTATGTGTTATGACTTTATGATATCACCAGTAATGGGGAAGAAGCAGTCATTTATATAGACCACAAACTTTTGATTTTCTTCAAGAAATTTTTAGGCCAAGAGCTTACCATTATTTTGATGGAGTTTAATTCTCCAACCTTAATTTGTAATTAATTTATAAATTGTTCATTTGTCTGGAACGGAAAATGTCAATGTAGATTCTTTATCAAACACATATGTGAAGCACATGATGTGATACTCATTAAGTTAGGTAAAGTATGGATGCTATGTAACTCACTGTATCTTTAAGGTCAACATGTTATCACTGTTAATATGACATGGGAATGATGGTAAGCTAATTTTTGATGAGAAATGGAAATGCCTCTTTAAGATGCATTTTCATTTTTCTTTGGGGGGAGGTATAATGTGGTCTATGTGATTCAAATACATTTTTAATATCATTTGTATTAAGCTTGGAATTTTGGATTTTGAAGTAGTGACATAATTTTGTTTTTGTCTGTCGCTAACTTGCAATTGTTTGTGCAGCCATGATGATTTGCATTTTAAAAAATGGTTTGTGAGGGTTAGTTTTCAGAACTAATGGGGTTTTATAATTTACCTTAGCAGGGTCACAACCCCTAGTAAGGTAAACAATTGTGCCTCAATTTTTCTGTTATATAAATTTATGCATTTTTTAAGCTTGGGAAAAACTTCCATAGCTTAAAAAGAGATTTTAGAAAGAGATTCTACCTTTTTACCTTTGTTTGTGCAGTTTCGCAGAAGTTTCCAAGGGTGAGTTCGCTCCAGAGAAAGGGAGAAGATAATTGGACCCTGAAGAAGTTATTTGAAACTAAGAATATTTAAACTCAAGTGAAGTCAAATTAAATCCATTGAATTCTTAGAGAAAGAAATTTTCTACAGTGAGTACTGTGCAAGGGATACTTTCCAGCACTATATTGTGGTGCTTTGGGATCTGTAAAGGAGTGTTTTGGAATTAATGTAACTATCTTTCACTACGTTTTCAAAATTTCTAAGTTTGTATTATAGGTAAGTAGTCTGGTTTATTCTATATCATTCATCATTCCATTTGCTTCATAAAAATCCATTTTATTGTTCAAAACAAATCTGCAACATTGCATGCTTTTGTTTCAGTGATAGACTGCCTTGGAAAAACCAAAATAAAGCAAAGTAGGATTTATATTGTCCAGTAATAACATCAGCTGGGATAATAATAATATTAGCATCCATTTCTTTAAAATTTTGTTTGCTTCTGAATGATTATTTTTATAAATTGGCACTTACATGATAAATTAACTGAACATGGCCACATTAATATCAGCTGAAATTATGCATGTCATTCAGAGTAATTAATAGAACTTGATCTGAATCAGTGGAGCTTTACACTTCTTTTGTTTAATGAGTTGTGACACTTAACTCATTATTTAATAGCCCCCATCACCCCCCGACCTGCATCTACCTATGGCCTTCCAAGCTACCTTCCCCACAACCCCACCCCCTCCTATTTATCTCTTAGCCCCCTCCCCACCTCCTGCCCCACATTTCTGATGAAGCGCTCATGCCAGAAACGTCAACTCTCCTGCTCCTCAGATGCTGCCTGACCTGCTGTGCTTTTCCAGTGCCACACCTTTTGATTCTGTCATCCAGCATCTGCAGTGCTCACTTTCTTCTGTACAATAGCCCAAATGGCCTATTGTTCAGTTCCTCCAAAAACAACCTGAAATTGTTTTTCAACGTAGAAGTGAAATTCAGTTGTTCATTTGTACCTGGGTTGAAATTTACACATGTATGCCTGCTTGCTGTGTGGACCATGATGAAGCTTTTGAATGATCACCTATGAAGCAGACAAATGGTTAGCTGCAATATATTCTTTTATAGTACTGCTGTTTGCCAAGATAGCTTTGATTCAACTCTCAAGGCAATTTGAAATCATAGCCTTGGTAAAAGCAATAGACATTTACTTGGAACACAGTGGCTCCTTCGATGATCAAGTTCATCCATATAACTGAAAAAATAGGAAATTAGATAACCAAAGGCGGGAGAGGGTGGGACCTTTCCACCGGAACATAGAAGGTTGAGAGATGATCTGATCAAAGTTTCTAAAATAATGAGAGGTGTTGATAGAGTTGGTGGTAGTTGTCTTTTCCCTATAATGGGGAATTTCAAGACTAGGGAGAACATTTTTAAGGTGAGAGGAGAGAGATTTAGGAAAGACATGAGGCAAATTCTTTTCACAGAAGGTGGTTCATTTGTGGAATAAAGTTCCTGAGGAGGAGGTGGGAGCAGGCACAAGTGCAACATTTAAAAGACATTTCGATAGATACATGAATAGGAAAGGTTTGGAGTGATATGAGCCAGGGGCAGGCAGGTTGGTCTAGTTTATTTTGGGATTATGTTCATCATGGACTGTTTGGACTGAAGGGTCTGTTTCCCTGCTGTATGACTCTATGATATTATGAATGTTTCTTTTGAATGAATCTCAATTAATCTTTCTGAATGTGAGCGTTGTCTATACATTGGAGAATATTTATAATTAAATTTACCCCACTTTCTTTCTTCTTTAGCAACAGAGACAAAAATATATTTAAAAGAGTAAATAAATGTAAAAGAAAAATAGATTCATGTTGTAGAATCCTCTCACACCACATATATTGAGCCACGTGGAAGTGCTGTAACTTAATTTGCATGCAAATGCAATACAGGTTGTTCTGGTATAACATGTGGTTCATCAACGCAAATTGGCTATAACATAACTGATGAACTGTGGATGCTATTTGGATAACGCAAAATTTCTGCTGAATGGATGTAGTGATTTTCTATAGCAATCTTCTACAGCACGATTTTGGACAGTGGTTTTCAATAATGCAATTTTCTATAGAGCATGGTTACAGAGAAACATAACTGTCGCATTATAGCAGAACGGCCTGAGCTGTTTTGAACGTTAGAAGATCGCATAATCAGCAAATGCAGTTTAATTTGCCGATAGCGGTATCAGTTAAGAGAAGAATGGTGATTAAAACATTATTTTTCTTCAGTTCTTCTTCCATGGGATGTTTATCACATACATAGGATAACATAAGGTCTTGTTCTAAACATTATCCAAAGAATGATATCTCCAACGATTTACTCCTGGAAAAGGGTTTAAATCCTGAATTATTGAAGTGAAGCAAAAGATTTCCAACTTAATGGTAAGAATTCTGCTAGAATTAATAAACTGATCTATGTATGCTAAGTTAAACATTGTTCGCAGAAAATACTTTCTATATATTTATCAAATACAAATGGTTTTATTTATTCATATTCTTTACAAATTAACATATTAAAATCAAGATGGGAGATAGGATGGGTTTTATTTGAAAGAATTATGTGCAATCTGAATGTGTTAATGTTACGTGGTCATTAATGCAAACAAGCTATTCAGGACTTTGGGTTTTCTAAACCACTTAATTTGATGATAAAATTAATATAATGGATTAGAATCATTGACTGGCTACAGCAAAGAAGGAGAAATTTCATACCATTGTATCCAGGCTGGCGCTCTATAAAAGCAACTCAGCTTGTCCCAATCCCCTGTCTTTCCCTTATTCCTGCAAACATGCTCTCTTCAGATAATTATCCAATTCCCTTTTGGAAGTTACAATTTTGTCTGTCACCACCATACTCTAGGGCATTGTGTTCCAGATCCTAAGCACTTACTATGTAAAAGATATTTTCCTCATTTCATAGTTAGTTCTTTTGCCAAACATATTAAATTGATGTCCTCTGGTTTTCTATCCTTCTGCCAAAGGGAACAGTTTCTCCCTATCTATTCTCTCCAGACCCCTCGTGATTTTAAATACCAAAGATCAAATGTCTTCTCACAGTAGAACAGTCTCTTCTTCAGCAATCTATCTACAGAGATTAAGACTCTCATTCATGAAACCATTCTTGTAGAACTTTTCTCCAACCTTTTCAAGCCCTTCATATCCTTCCGAAAATGTTTGCATGCAGTTGAGGATGAACAAGAGTCTTCTGATGGTAAACTAAAACTTCCTTGCTTTTGTATGCTATGGGCAAAATCTTTTGTGGTGTAAGTGACCTATGCTTTAAGCAAAATACTTTTTATTCTTCTCCTACAGTTAAAATACAAGCAAAAGAAAGAAGAGTTGGTATAATTTAACTCTATTGGAAACCTTCACAGAATAATAGATTATTCAACTACTAAACAGCAACTGTTCTAATATAGTAACATCCCATAAACATGTCCTTGGCAAAGATAAAGTCAGTAAAATAGATGATCTCACATGTGATTCTGGCAGCAGAGAGAACTCCAGCTTTTAGCTCGAAGAGAGAGAGAGAGATGTACCAGCTTCTAGATTCAGCTTCAAAACCCCAACAACTGCTGAAAGCTAAACTAAAACTCTGGTTCTGTGGGAGCCTGACTCCACCCATTCAGGCTACTTCTATTTTTCCAAACTTTAAGAAACAAACCCAAGGCCTCACAAGCTGTTTACTCTATTGGCTTGGAGGAGACAGCTCAGTACCTATGGCTCAACACCTCTCTTCAACAAAAAAAGAACCAGGACAAAATATGTCTCTAAAGCGATAATATCATCATACTCAGCAGAGGTGAGTTTCTCACTCAGCAGAGGTGAATTGCTAAATAAAGAGGTTTATCACTTGTTACATTGCTTGCAGGCAATCCAACTCATTTCTTTAATATTTAGCTATCTGTCTTACAAAACTCACCAGAGAAGTTATATGTTCAGAAATCTCAAATGGGAAACCAGAGCAGATGAATTCAGCTCATTGCCCACTTCAAAACACTTCCATGTTGGGAACCGGGCACCAACATGTCAGGGCACATTCCATGGGCACCAGACACACACACTCTATGTCCACCTACAGGTCTCTGCAGCTGTTCAGTGACACTTCAGACTGTATCAGCAAATATTATTGTAGTGCTGCAGCATGGACATTGTGCACATCCAGTTCATGCCCTTGAGTTCTGAAGGTTGCAGTGTCCCCAGGTGGAAAATGAGATATTGCTCTTCCAGTTTGTGAGACTCAATATGTATATTGAGTTCCAATTACTTTAAGGCCTGAACATCTCCCTACATACCTATTACCCACCCGACATCTTTGACCCTGTCATGAAGTGGGTTGCTTTCAGCACAGCCAAACTATTTCTATCTACTCATTGTCCCCATTGTCAAGTTTTCTCCTTGACTAGTTTATTATCAACCATCCCTAACTTTCAGTCTCTTTCTGGGCTCTATATCCATTTACTTCTTCTCCTGCCCCACCCCTGTCAGTAGAATAAATGCCACCTTTTCCTAGTGGCTATCAGTTCTGATGAAGGATCACTGAACTCGAAATGTTGACTGCTTTCTCTCCAGAGATGCATCCTGACCTGCTGAGTTTCCCCAGCAATTTCTGTTTTTGAACCATTCCTTCTCTCTGTTTCTATACACTCAGATAACTTCATTTTCATGCTGCCACTGTTTGCTGTATTCCAGGGACTTGAACTTTGCTGACTAGACTATTACGCTGAACTTTAAATTCCTTTTTGAAGTACACAGCATTAACCACATTATCCTCATCTTCTTTCTTATCTCACTGATAAACTCAGATATATTTTGCTCTTAAATTAAATGTGCTAATTTTCTTTAAGTAATCCATATTTTTCCAAGGCTTATTAGATTTGTCATGGGTTATCACTTGTAAACTCTGAGGGTAAGCACTCTAGCTTGTAGGTGCTGAGTTTATCCTTACATAATTTCTTGGCCGAGATTTGCAATCTTTATTCCTCTAGCATGCCTGATTAATAGTTATTCAATGCAGGTACAAGATGCATGAAGCATAATACCTCAATCCAAATCCATAGTTTAGCTTCTGTTGTCAGTCTTGTATCTCAATTCCTCCGATTATGGCTTCATAGTGCGTAGCTTATGGTCTTTCTATGGTGCTACCACATCGTCTTAGCATACCGATCTCTAGTAATGTGTCAGATACTGACTGAGCTCCGGTCAGATCTCGGACCACCTTTGCTATCATCGGCCTTGTAAGTAGAGGTGCTATTCCTTTCAAGACTAACCAGAAAATACTCTAATTAGCAAGTTTCAGGCTAGTTGAGCTGTAATTTTTTTTTAATGAGTTTATCTAGAATCCAGCCAGAGTTGCAGCAGGTGTTCAGCTGAACCTCCAAAGAAACCCCTTGGACAATTTCATTCCAGAGCTAAAGATGGCCTCATACTGGACAGACGTGATCAGCTTTGATCTTAGCTCACCTGGACACTTTCCAAGTTTACCTGCAAAGTAATTCATATGTTCACATGTTGTGAAAACTCCCACCTCAACATTTTCATTCTAGCTACTGTTTGAGGAGCTGGGTTGATGTTTGTAATTTTACGTATTAAGGATAATTGACTCCAAATGTTGTACTAACTGGTCAGATGCCAAAATACAGATATGGTTTTAGATTTAGAGCTTAATGTTGAAATCTAAATATAACATGAAATATTTTTGCTTTAAGAAAAACATTTTAAAATGGTTTGTGGACTTTGGGGAATAATATGAAATAAGTTTATGTGGGAAAGGGCACTGTGTCTGAGAAAGTACTATAAAGGCAACTCAGATTACTAAGCTTCATCAGAGACATTTTAAAATAATTAATGGAATGTTCTCAAGCCCCTGAAGAATGGTCTGTACAGATATTAGGTCATCTCATGAATGTTGGAAATTCAAAAGGAAATGAGCTCATTAATTCATTTACTTTGGGAATGTCCTATGGTGTTTCAATATTTTTTGAAGGAAATAATAAGCATCACTTTGAAATCAACAAAATGTATATTCCATAGGGTCTGCAAATTTCTGTGTTCGGGGATTTATATAATTTATGCAATTGCCTGATAGGAAATAATTGACATAACTTCCTCCTCTAATTGCAAAAAAGATTAATCCGACATTATGGGAAGAGTGATGGTGTCACAAGGATGATGAGATACAGGGATGATATGTAGGTGAAGGTCTGCAGAGAGAAAATGCACAAGGTTACAATTCAAAGATAGAAGGCATTAGATAATTTGGGTTGTTACAGAAATTCTTCAAATCAAATGGATTCCTGGAATTATTGAATTAAATTTTGCAATTTCTTTCACAGATCCAATGATAAAGGTTAATTTGTATTTATATTTCTAATTGATTTTCTCTTTACATCTCTGAATTGATATCTTTTAGTTAAGCAGTTTATCCATATTATTAAGCAGGACAGGGAAGATCATTGTTAACTGATTAATATATTTTCTCTGCAACTCCATTTTACTGTGTAAAAGGTTACAGAGTTTAAAGTTATAGAGTTTTAATCAATCTGTTGATTGATTGTAAGGGCTATGTTCTAAATAAATGACACAAAAACCAAAAGCATTGGCACTTATTTTAATTCCAAGTATAAATCAGACAAAAATAGAGCAGATCAAGATCCATAATGACACTTCCACACTAACAATTTTAATACCGAGGTCTCATTTACATTCGACTGACGGCTGCTCTCCTAAACACATCATGAATCAGACTACATGTAATTTCCACAGTAACTCCAGAGTTCAATTTCAAGTGACGATGTTTTGCTTAAAGTGAGATTGCAGACACTGCTTTCATTTTGGTTTTAATATTGATGGAACAGATTTTTCCACAGGCAAGAGCTGAAAGGCTGCTCCTTTTGATTTTATGGTGCTTCATTGGGAATTCCATTGGGCAAAGCAGGGCAATGAAGGAAATCCTCTTCCCTGGCAGATGCAAGGCTATCTGCAAAACCACAGAGAAGCAGACAAGCTAAAACTTACTAACATCTTTCCCAGGACTTGGCTTCAGTGCAAGAAATATGTATTAACCTGATAAGAATAGAATGAATGAATATATCTCTTTACTTCTCCACCAAAATGCATTCTCCATGTCACCTTTTTCTATAATGCCATCCATTCAAAAGGCCATAGTATGCAGGGAAAGGTACTTTGGATTTGCTGGTCCATTTCTGACTATTAATTTGAATGTTTGTACTACAACACATCTGTTAATCATTCTTAATACACTTAATCTTCCCTTTGGTCTTTCCATATCATCCTTTTTAAACCCAAGTATAATCAATCACTAATGTCTCCCGGTGTTTCTTATTTCATATGAAGCATGTTAGACTTTACATTCATCAGCACCACATCCTCCTCTATCTCGGCTCTTAGTTATTCCTCATATGTATAATACTTACCGTGATGAATTCCTTTCTTTTGTTGTTGTGCCCATTTGATCTGGACACAGCTAAATTGTAACATTTAGGATGGTAGGCATTCCAAAGATTGCAAGTTGGCTGTGTTCAAAATACCTAGGAACAAGGATGAGGCTTGTTGTGAGGATTTCAATAGCTCACTCAAAACGGTGTGATTACTGAAGGGCATTTCAGTGGCTATAGGAAGTTGGGATAAGACACCGTAATATGTGTGTGTGTGTGATAGAGAGAGAGAAAGAGAGAGAGATTCAGACATGGAAGCTCCATAATAAGCAGAATTGGTCTTTAGCAGAACTGCTGAGAATTCTAAAGGCAACTGAACTACAATGGTTTTGTGTGTTGGAGCTGACAAAGAAGTTCTGGGAATAATTAAATACTTCTGTGTGCTGCAGGGACTCAAGGGAATGATGCATAGAGATATGAAACTGCACAGCATGGAAACAGACCCTTTGGCCTAATGTGTCCATGTCGACTAGATATCCTAAATTAATTTAGTCCCATTTGCCTGTATTTGGCCCACATTCCTCTAAACCCTTTCTATTCAAACACCATTCAGATTCCTTTTAATTGTTATAATCGTATCAGCCTCTACCACTTCCTGTGATAGCTTATTCCAGACATGCACCACTCTCTTGTCCCTTAGGGCCCTTTTAAATCATTCTCCGCTTACCTTAAACCTATACCCTCTAGTTTTGAACTCTGCTACCCCATGAAAAAGACCCTATCCATGTCCCTCATGATTTTATAAACTTCTATGATGTAGGGTAATGAGTCTGGGTGGGATACTCTTCGAACGGGTGGCAGGGTTGGTGGATTTGTTGGGCTGAAAGGCCTGTTTCCACGCTGTAGGATTTCTAATTCAAAATAAGCCTCTGATGCTCCAAGGAAATTAACCTCAGCCTATTCAGCCTCTCCTTATAGTTCAAATCCTCAAACCCTTTCACAATATCCTTCTTGTAGCAGGGAGACCAGAATTGAACACAGTCTTCCAAAAGTGGCTTAACCATTGTCCCGTGCAGCTACAACATGACCCCGCTTATACTCAATGCACTGACCTATAAAGGCAAGTATTCAAAATGCCTTCTTCTCTATCCTGTGTACCTGTGACTACTCTTTCATTGAACTATGAACCTGCACTCCAAGGTGTCTTCGTTCAGCAACACTTCTCAGGACATTATCATTAACTGTATATATCCTGCTCTGATTTGCCGTACCCAAAGGCAGCACCTCACAATTATCTAAATTAAACTTCATCTGCCACTCCTCAGCCCATCTGATCAGAGTCCTGTTGTACTTTGAGGTAATCATCTTCACTGTCCACTGCACCACCAATTTTCACCTCCTAGCACAAGGTTAGATTTGCAGGAAAAAAATGCATGGGCAGTACTGGCTTGGTGAAAGTATCTATCTATGAAAAGCTAGAGTGAAATTTCTAGAGTCCAGGGATGTTCAGAAATGACTAGAAACTGAGAAGTTACTGAGATAGTTCATGACTGAACAAAACTTGGGGTAAATTCAGGCCAAATTCTCAGAAATGAAGATTCTCACAAAGAAATTCTCACAAAGAAAACTTCTTTGTGAAGTTTTAATCAGATTTGATGACCCACCATGTCACTAATTCAGAAATTCATGGCTTATGTCTAGATCAGATTTTCTGTTTGATACATTCTGTAGTGTGTTCAATAAAAGCTTGTTAATCATATTTGTTCTCATCAATTCTGGATTTCAAAAATAAGTTAATCCATTACAGATTCTACTATTGATTGAACTTTGTAAAGTCTATTGTTTGCTCACACTCTTCTAATCTTCTGACTTTATTCTCCTGGAAAGTGTCTGGATTCTCATACATTGTTAAGTTTAACTAAATCAAAGTCTCTAGCCAGATAGTAACTTAAATTTGAAGGTCTGGTCCACAATCATTGCACAATCTGTGGACTCTTACAGGATTTGACATCCACCAATAAAAGTGCTAGAATATATTAAGATTAAGGGTGGTTGGGATATTCTTAGTGAATCTTACTGTACATCTTGAAAATCTAAATTGTTTGTTAGTTGCTATTTCTTTTCACGATGGTAAAAATTTATTCCTGACTGATTTGCAAAAATTAACCAGTGTTTGGTTAATAGCACTAGCAGAAAAGTTGAAATTACCATTAGGAACTGGGAAGACAGAAATGAGGCAATAGTACAGCATCTGGGATTGGAAGAAGAGTCAACCCAAGTAGACCAATCTTGAGTTGACTTGAATTCAGTTGCAAATGAAACAGATTGAAATGGAAAAGGAAGTAGAATTGAGAAAACTTGAAGCTGAAAGAGAAAGCAAATATTTGAACATGAACTCCAAGGATTGAAGTTGGCATGGGAGGTAAAAGAATTTCAAACCATTTAGAAAGCCTCACCTGTATTGGAAAAAGATTTGATTATGAGTTGGAGGAGAATCTATAGTTTGGAAGAGGAAGGAAGTCCCACTTGGAAGTTTCATTTAATTAAAATTCTTCGTTGAGTTCCTAAATATGGAGAATCTGTCATTTAAGGAAATTGCAAAAAATTTGGAGTGGCCAAGAAACTAGTGAGTTCTTATGTTGGAAAATGGCCTGACTAGTAAAATGATGATTTGGAGATGCCGGTGTTGGACTGGGGTGTACAAAGTTAAAAATCACACAACACCAGGTTATAGTCCAACAGGTTTAATTGGAAGCACACTAGCTTTCGGAGCGACGCTCCTTCATCAGGTGATAGTGGAGGGCTCAATCCTAACACAGAATTTATAGCAAAAATTTGCAGTGTGATGTAACTGAAATTATACATTGAAAAATTGATTGTCTGTTAAGCCTTTCATCTGTTAGAATACAGTGATAGTTTCACTTCCTTCATGTGTAAATCACAAAACCTTTTTTTTTTAAAAAGTTGCATTCTCGGGTTAGCTGTTAACAATGGTGATAGCTAGACAATATGTTGAAGATGTTGGCCCCCTGTGTTCTCTGTCTATGACCTGATGTTTAGATTGATTCTAATCTAAAAAGTGAGATAACGGAGTTTTACATAAATTCATGCAGTTTTTGAGCTCAGAGTTCTACATGAATGCATGCAGTTTTTGAGCAAAGTACAATGTAACCCTGCAAGTACAAATTCACCCCACGGTGATTTAGAGAGGATATTTAGATTGGATGGGTTAGCCAAGGGCAGGTAAAGCATGTAGCCTGTTGGTTAAAGAGTGACCAGGGTGAGATTGTGCATGTGATTAAGTGCTGGACTGCAGTTTTCAGAGTCTAGGGGAGTGTAGTCATAGGAAATGAGAGTGATCAACCAGAATGTGAACAGATTTTGAGGCAGTTCATGACAGAACAGCTCTTCAGGGAGTTTCAAGGCCAGATCATCAGCTACAATATCAATTATGTGTGCACACAAGTAGATTATGTTACTATCTTAACTGATACAGCAAAGTCTTTTCTTTTCTTTTTGTTCAATACCTAGGAATTTATGGCTTTGTTCTGTTAATGGGTACCTGGAATCTCACATTTTGTCAATTTTCTTTTTTAACAAGTGACTTGTGGTTAGCCAGATCATTGCTGGAATTTTGTGGTTTGGTACAGGATAAAAACAATGCATAAACCTGATGTCACTCCCTTAGTGACCTTTTAAAGATATTTTGTCACTCTTCCCTTCTTTTGCTGCAGAACAAATCAATGCTAGGGTAGCAGCTCAGCACTGGGGAGTCATCACAATCATCACCACCAACCAAGCAGAACAAATTGACAAAGATTTTCGAAGAGTCATTCATCTTCTGCAAATCTGTTCTCCCACAGATTAGTAGAAGTGCTGAATATGAATCTGTAGTGATGGTGCCACATAAGTAATTCATGTTGCCATCTTTCAAAATGTCAAGATGCCTGTTCTTCCACCACACCCTCAAGTCAGGTGGATCAGACTGCCTTGTAGCTGCCCTACAGCTTGCCCTTCAAAGGCTCGAGTACATTGATCACTGAAATCACAATGGTCCCAAAAGTATTCTTCCAGCATCTATGCTGAAGCCACTAAGGGAGAATGAGTGTAGGCCATGGAAAGTGAACCTGTTTCAAAAAGAGAAGCACAACTTTAATGAGAAAAGAATGAAAGATAATCATTACGTTTGCCGTTAAATTATTTACCTTCATCAAGTTTCATAGTTGATCTGAAATGTAGTATAATAGAAGTTTCAGAGTCTACATGTGGAATGTTAAAGAAGTTATCTGAATGGTTTGAACATTCTTTAATACAGGATGAAGAGGGTGGTAAAGGTTGTATTAAGGATCATTAAGCAGAGGGGCTCGATTTAAGTTTTCAGTGCTGGGAAAGTGCAGGTCAGCAAAATCATTCAGCAATAAGCATCTCATGTTGCACATTACTTTTGTGGCTGTTCTGGTGCTACTCCTGGTCATACCCATTTGATGAGGATCAAGGCTTTTCCTTTGCCTCTTTAAAATGCAGCCTTCTCTTTAGTTATATTTGAGTGACTGACAACTAATCTCTTGCCCATTCTGACTTAAAAAGAGACTACTTTCATTTTTAGGTTATGGCCTCTTTTTAATTTGGAGGCAAGCTGAAGGTGTTCCAGCACTGCTTGTTAGATGGAAACTTAAATACTTGTCAGAGTTCCCATTTGCAAGGTAACCTCTGGGTTGAGAAAGGAGGTGGGAGAGGTCATAGTGGGTTGGTGTACTGAGGTAACTTTGCCCCAGATACTACTGCCTGTAAGTTATTGAATTTTGGCATTTGGAAAACCAAGTAACATGAACCTATAAATTAAGAGAAGGAGCAGGCCATTCAGCCCCTCAAACCTCCTCTGCTAATTGGTTAGATCATAGCTGATCTGAATGTGACCTCCATTATGCTTTTCCTGCCAACTTCAAAACTCTTTGAATTCCTTGTCAGCCATTAATCTATTAAACGTATTCAACAAACCTATCTCCACCAGTGTCTGAGGAAGAGATTTCCACAGATTCATGATTCCCAGAAATGAAAAAAAAAATTCATTCTCCATCCTAAATGGGAGACACTTTATTTTTAAACTGTGTCCTCTGATTCTAGTCTTTCCCTCATGAGGAAACATCCTTTCAGCATTCACCCTGTTGAGTCTTACATGATCAAATAAGATTGCCTCCAATCTTCTAAATTTCAAAAGTTGCAGGCCAAGCTGTCCAATCTTTCTTCATAATTCCCGTCACAGGGGTCATTTTAGAGTCAGTTGAATCATTCAAGTTATGAGATAGTAAGACCACAGACCCCATTTTGAGATTGTTAAACCTTGTTAACACCAATGCCAGAGGCCCTCTAAACCAATGCCATTGTGTGGAATGAGGTATCTATAATATTTTCTGACTGAAGGGGATGTTGTGGATTGAGAGACTAAAGAAAATAAATAAAAAGGCGGACTGACTTAATTGATTCTGATTTGTAAATGTCTTGGTCCAGTGCTGTGAATATAATTTTTTTGTCAGCTTTCCTCACAGTTTCAGGCAGTGTTTTCTTGGAGGAATAATTTTCAAAGCTCATGAGAAAGGCATAATGCTTAATAGGAAGCTATTTATAATCCCATACATGACATTTAAATTATCAAATTGAAGTCTGTGGAGCAGGATGCTAGAGGTCATGATTAAATTCCCTTTCTAATAATCCCAAATAAATCTTTGCAATTTTCATTTTAGTAAGATTTAATATAGATCATACCCTCTCTGCAAGCTCTACTTAATCCCAAATTTTTCAATAGATTGGTACTGCTAAACATCTGATGATTAAGATGCACAGGATAATCTATAAACTGAACATATTAAAGCTACTTCACAAATGGATATAAACATCTGTTCTCATTACAGTTATTGATGTTAATCTGTGACTTTAACCTGATTTTACATCATAATATGAATATTAAATCCACTATCTATATTGAATAAAAAATTGGAAAAATGGATGTTGATGTTGATATGAAAGCTCACAGATTAAAAGCACCCATGCGAATTGCACAAGCAAACATTACATTGCATTTAGTACATCAAACAGTGGATGGCTATATCCACTACTCAACATCAAACACTCACTGTTTAGGAAATCCATTCAGAATGTGTTTTGTAAGAATTACTATTTATTAGATGATGGATAGGCTTAAACTATTATTCTGGCCTGCTAAGAACCATTGTAAAACCCATGTTGAACACGTATTTGGACTGAAATCCAGAAAATGCTCTCACTTCTGCAACAAGGTTAATGATGTCAAACAAAGTCAGGGCATTAATTGAAAATATTTAAAAATGAAACATGCAAACATTATTTATTGACATTAGTAAAACCAATTTATTTACTGTGTTTTCATTTATTAAGCATTCACTCCAGCCCTTGGTTTTCCCTTTTATCATTGTTTACCTGAGTGTTAGAAAATTAAGATGACATACTTCTTTTTCTGCAATTTTCTGAATTAAAAATCCGTTCTTTAATCCTTTTTGTTTCAAAATTATAAGGCAAATCTTCTGAAGCCTTCATGGATATGATTTGCTGACAGACAAGACCATCATTTTTTATAAATATTATAAACAGTTGGCTAAAGTAATATTCCATATTCTGTAGCATTACATCATATTACGAACAGGACCTGAAGTTACTCATAAAGGTTCTGGGTCAAGTTGTCTTGAAGATGATGAGCATAGGTTGCTCTCCCAAATTCATTTTCTGTTGTTCCTCATTATTACATACTTACATGCCCCATTCAGATTCATTCAGCCCATATAAAACATTATACTCAGTGCTGGTGCTTTGGAAGATTGAAGTGAGTGATAGTGCATCATTGGGAGAATGATGTTTCCCTCGCACCTACTTTTCTAGGTTTGAAATGCTGAAAAGGATCTCAATAATAAAAGGGATGAAAGTTAGGATTGGACTGATAGGTTGGATATTAACAGATGACAATCTTTGGAATGCAATTTGAAATGCAATTCAATTTGACTGCAATTTCTTGAGGTGAATCAAGAAGTGCAAACCATTGGCTTAAATAGGTTGTTGACCTCACCAACAATAAAGCTAATGTCTTCTGCTCAAATGCTTATCGCAATGCTTTTGACTTGATCAATTTGACAGCCATTGAATTTTAATTATCTCCTGGCTTTAAGCATGAAGGCAACAGTGTGACTGCAATGTTTTATGCCTCATTGGATCGTGCACTAGCAATCGAGTCTTGCTATTCCCAGAGTCATCCTAAAAGTTAAAAATGTTATCAAAGTTGGCTAAGTCCCCAGTTTACCTGTCAGATCAACGTAACTTAAAAGAAAACAATGACCAGGTTTCTATACTTGACAAGAACTGCTATTTACTGCAAATAAACAGATTCTAACCACAGACAAATGACTATGAACTGTTGACATATAACTCGATGAGTTAAAACTCTCACTTCTTTGTCAAACTCCTATCCCCCTATATAGACAGAAATAAACATGGAAACATTGGTTTTATGGATGAAGGGGAAAAAAAACTGGGAAGCACAGTTTAATAGTACCGGTCCACAGGGTTCACTAAGATGATCCTTTTGCTTGCCAGGACTTTCTGTTCTTTGGAGTATGGGACTGTTATAGAATGGGTTTATGGGGCTACGATCATGGCTATGGCAGCAGGATGAACTGATCACAGATAGTTCTGCTGGAAAGAGGATTTGTTGTTTGCTTCCCCAGTTCCTCCTGCTCTTCCTCTTCATCCTCCCCCTCTTCAGCAGTTCACTATTGAACTGGAAGCAAAGGCCATTCCTGAAATGATAGCAAAGTTGTGCAGGATGCAGCAGATCACAAATCATAACACGTATTCCGACAAATACTGAAGGATTCGTCCAGATCAGTTGAGGCACTGGAAGCTTTGTTTCAATGACTATTGTGCAGCTCTTGCCATATTCACCCTGCCTGTGGGTGTTTGTTTAAGCACTGATTAGTGGACCAGGTAACCACATATTAGCCAGCCTCTAATTTGTCATTGTGGTGATGAACAGCAAGTATATACAGAATGAAGGGGATAAAGTATAACCTTACTGTGTAGCCTCTTCCAAGGGTACTAACCTTGAAGAAGTTCTCCTCCTCTCTCTACAAGGATCTCAGTGAGTCTCTCTCTCACTGTACTCCCCCCCAGGTCATCTCCCCTGCCCTGAAGCTCTTCAGCCATGTCCTGAAACAAACTCGCGACCACAGCCACATCTCCTTCCTCAGTGCCACCAGTTTCCTCATTTCCCCTCCCCCCATTTATCCCAGATCCAACCTTCCAACTCGGCACCACCCTCTTGACTTGTCCTATCTGTTCATCTTCCTTCCCACCTATCTGCTCCACCCTCCTCCCCGACCTATCACCTTCACCCCCACCTCCATCTACCTATCACATTCTCAGCTATCTTCCCCCTTGCCCCAACCCATCCCAATTATCTGTCAGCCTCCTTGTCCTACAAGCCCCATTCCTGATGAAAAGCTTATGCTCAAAATATTGATTCTCCTGTTCCTCGGATGCTTCCTGACCGGCTGTGCTTTTCCAACACTACACTCTCGACTCATGTACATAATGAAAATAATGTAACTCCTATCAGGGTACTGGGCATTTAGCTGCATGATGAGCTGAACTTGATTGTACAATCAGAGATCAGGACACTGTGGTTGTGGTATATCTTCATATTTAGATGCAATACTTGAAAAAGCAACAATGCATAAATAGACGCATGCAAGATGGAGAGGTCTGCTGTTCTGGTGAGGCTATTGGAATGCTCTGTTTACTTCTCTTTGGAAAGAAGAATGCAATTTACTTGCTCTCTGAAGATCACCTTCACAGCCATGGTCAGCGAAATGTTCGATGTGCCCTCAGGCTGCAGGTGTGCCTAATCAGATGGCAGAATTTGGTGAGAAACTCCTTCAGAAAATGGCGATGTCATGCATATTGTTCCTTGAAGTGGTTGAATTGAGATAATTTCTTTCCACAAGACCTTCGGTGGATCAAGTGTCCAGAGATCCTTTTCCATCCTCTTCCCACTATGAGTTAGATTGTCCTCTTTGCTATACTCTTCAGTCTTTCTGACATGGTATAGATCAAAGGAAATGGTAAATATGACTTGAAGCAAGTCTGAGCTGAAATATTAAGTGAAATGTAAGTTCTTCACGATGTGTAATGCTATTCCCTGCAGACTTCATAAAATCTAAATTTTAATAGAAAATTCATAATAGTCCCACAAATTCAGGAGCAGCTAATTGAATCAATCAACAACTTTTTTTTTCTTTCATGGGATATGGGTGTCACTGGATTCATAATCTCTTATTGAGACTATATTTATTGCATTTAAATTCCACCAGCTGTGTTAGTGGGATTTGAATCCATGTCCTTTGATCACTAACCTCAGCATCTGGATGACTAGTCCAGTGGCATTATTACTATGTCACCATCTCTCTTAATCTGATAATGGTTGATAATTCCTTTAAAGAGAATGGGTAGAAGTATTGTGAAGGGTCCTATCTGCTGTTGAATAGGTATAGGTTTAAGAGTGGATGTCAGCAAGGTGAAAATAAAGTAACCATCATCCCACATGACTGTTGTCTCTTTGGAGAGAGACACCCAGTGATGGTTTAACCTGAGAGCTCACCACACCTCAGGCAAGGGGTGAAGCTGAGAAGCTGGGACCTTCATTGTGACCTCAGCTGGTGCAGGAATTGATACCATACTGTTGGTGTCACTCCTGCATCACAGACCAGCCAACAGAGCCATACATCCTCAGGACACAGCCAGCAACGTCAGCCGAGAATGTGTGCTGATGTTTACATTTTAATTCTATTCTTAATAAATTCAAACTATATTGTTTTAAATTTTGCAACGGTCCAACTGCAACATAAGAAAATAATCAGTGAACAATCACTTCACTCCCTATAAAATTTCAAATTTAGTACCGATTCAAACCAGGTGGAGGTGGGCACTGCAGATGCTGGAGATTAGAGTCAAGATTAGGGTGGTGCTGCAAAAGCACAGCAGGTCAGGCAGCATTTGAGGAGCAGGAAAATTGATGTTTTGGGCAAAAGCCCTTCATCAGGAACCAGTTCAAACCAGCCCAGTGGCTATAATTAAAGATATTAAACAATACATAATATTTGAAAAATGTAAGTGAATTTATTAAAGGAAATATTTTAAAATCAATATTTGCATCATTTACACATTCCTAGGTTGCCTCTACTGGTTATTTGGTTTCTGTAGCTCTTGCTACTAGACTTAAAATACATGGAAGGAAAGCATAAGCACATTACTCGTTACCCGGAGAAAGAGCTATATTTCCCAACAATCCCAGGACATTTCTTGAATTCTTCAAAATTTTATTGATCTAACACAACTTAAAATGGGTCTTTCTCAAGTTATAAGGGTAATAAAGTTTTAGATTGTCTCTGTGTAATGTACTTTTTATCCTCCTCTTTCCGTTCTAATGGCAGTATATTGAGCTGCCACAGGCATCTCAGAGATCACAGTTTCATCTTCACTATGTTGTATTTCCACAGGCATGTAATGGTTTGTGAGCAAAACAATTTAATACTTCCAAGTTTCATCCCTGCTAATCCTTCATTTTTCCCTCCAGCACAAATATTCATAAGCAACTTACATTAGCCTTCTTTGTCTTTGAAAGTACTTTCCCCAATATTTGTGACAGTTTTGGTTCCTACCCTTTATGTTTATGTTGGAAACAGTTTTTGAAACAAGATCTATGTTTAGCATCTCACTTCACATAACTTATTTCTACACTGATAAACTCAGTTAAAATTAATGGCATAATATCCTCGTAACTGTATTTTATAATCTTTAAACAAGGTGTCCAGGAGGCTGATTCAAATATGGAATTGGTGTTAAATTCAGATTTATTTGTTTTCCATACATGAGATAATGCATTAATAATTAACAACTTATTTAATTATGGATTAGAAAACACTCTTCCGTTACCATTATACAAAAGTTATTTGTAAAGTGTGGGCAAACTAGCACACAGTTGAATTACAAGATGTGGCAGAATGATAATTCATCCAGAGTTTTTATACATTGAATGCATAAGAAATCATTGGATGAAGAGGACATTTTTGAGCATATTTACAGTTCTGCAAATGTGCCATCCCCTCATGTGTCACTGACTCTCGAGCCAGTGCAGTGGGTTAATTGCTGCCTCTAGATTCACATACAGTCAAAAGTGATGAGATCCTCGGTATCAAATGATCCTGTATAAATGAAGCTGATCAGATAAGTGAATCCAAAGCCTAACATTTTAAAAATTCCTTCATGTGATGTGGGCATTGCTGGCAAGGCTAACTTTTGTCACTCATCCCTAATTGGTCCTGAGAGGCCACTTCAAAAGGTGGTTAAGAGCCAACCACATTGTTTTGGGTCTGGAGCCACATGTAAGTCAATACAATTGGCAGATCTCCATTCCTAAAGAACATTAATAATCCAGATAGGTTTTTTTAAAAATGACAATCAATGGTAATTTCATGACAGTTTTACTGAAACTAGCTTTTAGTTTCAGATTTTAAAAATGTATTAATTGACTTTAAATTTTTCAATTTGTCATGTTGGGATTTGAATCCCAGAACCTTGACTGGCTTAATCTTGCGACATTACTATGGCACTGTTTCCACCACATTCACTAAATTGGCGCAAATGTTGCAGTGTAGGGAAATGGTGCAGTACTCCATATTTTCCAAAGTGAGTAACAGAACATAAACATCCAAGCATACCATACATGACCAGCATTAGAAGTTCCATTTCCTAGTCAGAATGCTTGATTTTCATTTTTTAAAAATGCAGAAAAAAGTTGCTTTTTATTAATTCCCTGGAATCTGAGCATCATTGGCAAGATCATTATTTATGTCCACTTTCCAATTTCCCTTTATTACTAGAGTCATAGAGATATACAACACAGAAACAGACCCTTCGGTCCAACCCGTCCATGCCGACCAGATATCCCAAGCCAATCTAATTCCACCTGCCAGCACCTGACCCATATCCCTCCAAGCCCTTCCTTTTCATATACCCATCCAGATGCCTTTTAAATATTGCAATTGTATTAGCCTCCACCACTTTCTCTGGCAGCCCATTCCACTCACACACCACCCCCTGTATGAAAAAGTTGTCCCTTCGGTCTCTTTTATATCTTTCCCCTCTCACCCTAAACCTACGCTCTCCAGTTCTGGACTCACCCACCCCAGGAAAAAGACTTCATCAATTTAGCCCCTTATAATTTTATAAACCTCTATAAGGTCACCCCACAGCCTCTGTTGCTACAGGGAAAACAGACCTAGCCTATTCAACCTCTCACTATAGTTCAAATCCTCCAAACCTGGCAACATCCTTGTAAATCTTTTCTGAACCCTTTCAAGTTTCACAACATCTTTCCGATAGGAAGGAGACCAGAAT
The DNA here is from genome assembly GCF_037043375.1 of Chiloscyllium plagiosum. NCBI lineage: Eukaryota > Metazoa > Chordata > Chondrichthyes > Orectolobiformes > Hemiscylliidae > Chiloscyllium > Chiloscyllium plagiosum. The sequence continues at coordinate 34,932,074 of NW_028270153.1, read as the reverse complement.
TGCATGCAATATTCCAACAGTGGCCTAACCAATGCCCTGTACAGCCGCAACATAACCTCCCAACTCCTGTACTCAATACTCTGACCAATAAAGGAAAGCATACCAAATGCCCTCTTCACTATCCTATCTACCTGCGCTTTACTTTCAAGTAGTTATAAACCTGCACTCCAAGGTCTCTTTATTCAGCAACACTCCCTAGGACCTTACCATTAAGTATATAAGTCCTGCGAAGATTTGCTTTCCCAAAATGCAGCACCTCACATTTAGCTAAATTAAACTCCATCTGCCACTCCTCAGCCCGTTGGCTCATCTGATCAAGATCCTATTGTAATCTGAGGCAATCCTCTTCGTTGTCCACTACACCTTCAATGTTGGTGTCATCTGCAAACTTGCTAACTATACTTCTTAAGCTCACATCCAAATCATTTATATAAATGATGAAAAGAAGTGGACCCAGCACCGATCCTTATGGCGCTCCACTGGTCACAGGCCTCCAGTCTGAAAAACAATCCTCCACCACAGCCTCCGTTTTCTACCTTTGAGCCAGTTCTGTATCCAAATGGCAAGCTGTCCCTGTATTCCATGAGAACTAACCTTGGTAATTAGTCTCCCATGGGGAACCTTGTCGAACGCCTTACTGAAGTCCATCTGGATCACATCTTCCGCTCTGCCCTCATCAATCCTCTTTGCTACTTCTACAAAAACCCACTCAAGTTTGTGAGACATGATTTCCCATGCACAAAACTATGTTGACTGTTCCTTACCAGTCCTTGCCTTTCCAAATATATGTACATCCTGTCCCTCAGGATTCTCTCCAAAAACCTGCCCACCACCGACGTCAGGCTCACCGGTCTATAGTTCCCAGGCTGGACCTTACCACCTTTCTTAAATAGTGGCACCACGTTTGTCAACCTCCAGACTTCCAACATCTTACCTGTGAATATCGATGATGCAAATATCTCAGCAAGGGGCCCAGCAATCCTTTCCCTAGCTTCCCACAGAGTTCTAGGGTACACCTGGTCAGGTCCTGGGGATTTATCCACCTTTATGCATTTCAAGACATCCGGCACTTCCTCCTCTGTAATATGGACATTTTTCAAGATGTCACCATCTATTTCCCTACAGTCAAGATGTCACCATCTATTTCCCTACAGTCTATATCTTCCACGATCTTTTCTGGAGTAAACACTGATGCAAAATATTGGTTTAGTATCTCCCCCATCTCCTGCAGCTCCACACAAAGGCCACCTTGCTGATCTTTGAGGAGCTCTATTCTCTCCCTAGTTACCTTTTGGTCCTTAATGTATTTGTAAAAACCCTTTGGATTTTCCTTAACTCTGTTTGCCAAAGCTATCTCAAGTCCCCTTTTTGCCCTCCTGATTTCCCTCTTAAGTATCCTCCTTCTGCATTTATACTCTTCTAAGAATTCACTTGATCTATCCTGTCTATACCTGAAATATGCTTCCTTCTTTTTCTTAACCAACCCTCAATTTCTTTCGTCATCCAGCATTCTCTATACCTACCAGCCTTTCCTTTCACCCTGACAGAAATATACTATCTCTGCACGCTTGTTATCTCATTTCTGAAGGCTTCCCCTTTTCCAGCAGACCTTCACCTGCAAACATACTGCCCCAATCAGCTTTTGAAAGTTCTTGCCTGATACCGTCAAAATTGGTGAGCAATTTCTTTGAGTCTACGCAGTTTCAATGCATCCACTGCGATCTTCAGGAAGGAGTTAACATGATTTTGATCTGGTAATGCTTTGCAATCGGCACAACATTTTGTGGAGGAAATCATGGTACTATTCAGACTGACTGTTATTGTGTGCATTTCTGGTACTCCTGAAGTGACCCTTGCAAAGACTTTCCAGATGATAAGGATTCTCCACTAAGTTTAGAGATGGGAAATAAATGCTAGCCAACCAGTGATGCCCAGTCCTCCAAATGATTTTTAAAAAAGTTTGTTTTGAAATGTACAGTAAAGCAATAAAATACTGCAGCAGTTAACACATACAATAAGAAATGCAAGTTTATTTGTTAATTTCTTCACTCTAATGATTATCTGAAATACACTCTGGTGTATATCATTTGTCCCTGTAGCATAATTAGTATTGCCAGATGATGATGTTTAATTTCCTATTATGCCAGTTACGTTCACTATTAAATTTGTATTAACAGTTCTGAGACTGATTCTAATCAGCATTCTGCTGCCTAAAGGAGCTATATCTCATTAAGTGTTGCACAGCATTGTTTTGCTGTGCTCTGCAAATAGTTCTATTGTTTTCAGTGTAATTCAATGAACTTTTTACACAACTGCATCAAGGAAATGTTCAGTTTGGTAAATAGAGACATACACTTGCAGCATCTTCATTTGAACCAGATCTCAGATTTTAAAGGTGTTTTTTGAATTGAGTTTCTCTGATGCATTTAAATTATGATGGACCTTTTGCAGGTTGTCACCTTTTATGTAAAGAAATTACAGACCTCTTTTAAAAAAGTCTATATTTAAGAAAAAGTCTAGACTGATTTGATGATAGCCCACTATCATTGGACTGTTAGAAGTGCTACCATGCATTTTATTTCTCCTGGAGGCAAAGTTATACACCAATTTTGAGTTTCCCATGAGATGATTGTAATGTGTGGTGAAATTTCTAGTGGTCAGTGAGCAAACCTTTGCAGTTTAAATATGAGAACCTGTATCCTTCTGTGACTTCACCTTCATCTGGTATGTAGTTCTGTTCTGTGGCTGAATTGTTACTGAACCATTCATTAATAATGGCAGGGAAGGAAAGTAAAGGAGAAAAAAGGTTTTGAAATCCTACTGTGCTTACTTCTTACTTGGTCTACACTAATTTTTTTATTTGTTTCATTAATCTTCACCTGCATCGAGATAATGTATTAACTTCCACTTGAGAAAGTGGACAGGTAACCCACTATCAGACCTTTTGCACTGGCTGCTTGGAGGTAAATAAGCTTGGTTCAGCCTCAAACTCTTTTTGATTTCCCCCTTGATTGTACTGCTTCCTGCATTAAAATACTCATATTGTACAGTTCAACATCATTATTTTATTGAGATTGATAAAAATTGAGCAAAGTGGGTGTGGTAGCATAGCAGCTATATTGTTCAACAGTCCACTAGCTTGATATAATGATCTTAAGATGGGGCAGGATTTTTTGAATGGCAGAGTTTCTTACCCCATCATTTGAGGAGTAAGAGCGAAATGAACCGATTGGCTCATAGCTGGATAATACACTGCGGAGCATCAATTGGCCGGTAGTACAGACTTTGCTCCCTCCCTGGCTTCACTTGGGAGGAAGTCCTACCTTAGAAAGGGTTTTTTAATCCCAGCAGCGGCAGTTCGAGTAGTACATCCAAATCTGGGCTGTTGGCAAGACCAGGTCAGCAGGTTACAAGAAAAGATGGTCCAGATTTGAGTGGCCAGTGTAGAGGGTTAAAAAAGGTATGACTTTCTAGAGCGGGTGCCTCTGATGGGTACAGTGAACCCCCAAAGTAAGTCCCCGTGTTTACCCAATGCCTGCTCAGTAAAAGCACTGGGATACCCAGCTAATGTGAACCTCCCCCTTATCTGGGTAAAATACCAATGTGCGAGGTGAGGCACTTAAATGGCCATTAATTGACTACTTAAAGACCTTAACAGACCCAAGGGCTACTCGATAACTGTAAGGAACAGGTTGGAGGAGGGATGCAGTGATGGAGCAGGTTTGGAAGTAAGTATGTGCTGGGGGTGCTGCAGCAGACAGCAGGTATAGCATGACATTCAATTCAGTTTTTAAATCCCGTTGTTGAATGATATAAGAATAAAATGAGAATTGTGCTGAAACAATGAATGTTGAATCTCTCTTGCCCTTTCAGATTAAAGAACAGATTTTGTTTTGATTAAATAGTGAGGTAGAAGATTTCTATTAAGGTAATTTACTGAGTCCAATTTTATTTATTCCAAGAAATTCTATATTCTATCTCAAAGGGTTGGATTTTAACACCCTACACCAGTGCTATTTTTGGTGGGGCAAGTTAAATATGCCTTCCTGGCAAGCCCTGACCTAGTCCCTATAATATGATAGGTGGGTTGGTGCAAAAATTGGTCAATTTGAAAAGAAATTGAAGAACAAATGAACTAAGGAACAAACCAATAGACTAAGCTATCTTGCTGCCCATGATACATTTGAAAAGTAGGAGGAAAATAGAGGGCATAATGTTCTCAGAGTATCTTGTGTGCATTGGGGAAATTCTTCCCCACTATTTTTGCTTCCCTGTCTGGCCTCCAAAGCCGACCCCAATACTTGCCCCCTGTCATTAGGATTGCAAAAATAATTGACTTTGGACGCAATCTCCATTAATGTTGAGCATATATTATAAGTTTTGATGGCAAAGCAAAAAGGATGAGCAGTTAACCTTTTTTTTTGATGGTAGGCAACATCATCAGAGGCTCTCAAACATTTTTCTCCTCTAAGACTCATTTTCAAACATTTTAGTAATGACAGACTCCCTCCTCCCATCTAAATTACCTTTAAAAATTCATAGTACGATAGTGCAGTGTGTAAAGACTGTTTCAATAATGTTTCCTCCATGTGAACTTACTTTTCACTGCAGGGAAGATGATGACCTAGGGATATTATTGCTGGACTGTTAATCCAGAGACCGAGGTAATATCCTAGGTATGAATCTCACCATGGTAGACGGTGGAAATTGAATTAATTTTAAAAAAACCTTGGAATTAAGAGTTGAATGATCACCGTAAAATCATTTTTGAAAAAATCCATTCAGGGAAGGAAGCTGTCATCCTTACCTGGTCTGGCCTACATGTGACTCCAGACCCACAGCAATGTGGTTGACTTTTAACTACCCTCTGGGCAATTAGGAATGGGCAATAAATGCTGGCCCAGCCAGTGACACCCTCATCCCATGAATGAATTTTTTAAAAGGTAGGAGCACAGACAGAGCATGAGCCAGGAGGAAGCATAAACCCAGAGCAAGCAGACCATGAAGTGAACATCATAAGAGCTGGGCTACAGTTGGAGCACAAATTTACAGGGAATGGAGAGAACAAAAACTTGGAGATCAGGAACTCACGTAGATATCTAGAGACAGCAGAACTCAGAAGACAGGAGCCTCCTGCATGTATTGGCTCGTTGAACAAGCAACCTAATTGGTCACAATCCCCTGCTATTTTTCCATAGCGCTGCACTTTCGTTTCCCTTTCTATATGCATATGTATAATATATATATTCAATTCCATGCAAATATTTGCTTCCCTTAACATTTCTAAATGTTCTTAGTTTTAGTCTAACACGTTTAGGCTGATGGTGTTTTCAGCTAAAACATGATGCTAATCTGTCTAAATGGAAATAGTTCATTAGTCAAACTCCTGGGAGTGGTCATCCACAGCAAACTTTCTTGGACTCTTCATGTGGACGCACTGGCTACAAAGGCCCAACAATGTCTCTTCTTCCTCAGGCAGCTGAAGAAATTTGGCATGACGGCGAATACCCATGCCAACTTTTATAGGTGCACCATCGAGAGCATTCTGTCTGAATGTATCACAACAATGGTATGGCAACTGTACCATTCAAGATCGGGGACGGTTACAGAGAGTGTGAACTCGGCCTGGAAAATCAGAATCCATCTACCAGGCCCGCTGTCAAGGAATGACCTCCAACATTCTTAAAGATCCATCCCACCCTGGCAATGTTTTTCTACAACCTCTACCATTGGGGAGAAGGTACAGAAGCCTGAACACATGCACCAGCTGGTTTCGAAACAGTTTCTACTGTACTGTCGTTAGAATACTGAATGGACTCACGAACTTCTAACATTCACCTGTACCTGTGTTTTTATTTTTGCTGCTGTTTACCCATTATTTACTATCTATGCCACTTAACTATGTGACCTGCCTGTATTGCTCGCAAGACAAAGCTTTTCACTTGCCTTGGTACATGTGACAATAAATTCAATTCAAATTCAAATTCAAATCATCAGATGCGTATAGCTTTTCCATTAACATGCAAAGCTTACTTTGATTTAAGACGATGGATGTAATCCCCTAATGGTATTTTTGCTGTGGAAGCCAAACTTCATTTTTACCATCCAAAACAAAAATCACTCATTGGAATGCAAAACCATATAGCATTGTATTGTTGTTGGCTGGTGAGAATAGAAGGAGTGTGAATCTAACTCAATTGTGCACTCTTAATTTGAATTTAAAAGACAGTCTTCAATATTTCTACTCCCCAGTCATAGTATCACATCTCTTTCACCAGTGTTCCATTACTGCCAATAAATTCTGAAGTTTCCAGTGCAAGTGACCTTCAACTGAACTCATAAATAATTACAAGGAAACTAATAATTATTAACCATAAGCAAATGAGTATTCACATCTGTTACTGCTGTAATGTTGACAATAGCAGTGTAAGGGGAAGAGTCTAAACAGCCATGCTGAATTATCATTGCATAATCAAAGGCCCACCACATCTTAAAAGAAACAATCCTGAACAAGGCTCCATTCCATGTTTTTGTATTTGTGTAAAATAAATAGTTAATTATCATAGGATCTTTTTCCTAGCTTAAATGACAAATAAAGTGAGAAATCAATATGATTTAAAATCTGTTGTGCGCCCAATTAATATAAAAGCCAGCAAAAATACAGATGACATTAGGGAAATGGCAATCTTAATAAATGAGTATGTTTTTCTCCATTTGCATGCAGAATGAAGAAAAATTAATATGCCCTGCAAAAAAAAAATCAGTGCCTGGAACCAGGCTAATACAAGTCTGTCTTGCAGATATGGGATGCAGTAGTAAGAAGTGACCAAGTTTGTGTTAAGCCTGAAGCTGAAAGCAGCATTCAGTGTTTGTTTTCATTAAATCCTTGTATCATGTTATTTTGAAGAATGTAAAATGCTTGCATCTCTTTGGCAGAAGCTCAGCTCTGTAATAACAATTGGCAGCAGTCTCCATCCTATTGCCTGTTAATGTCATTTAATGGGCCACTGTGAGAGTTATTTTCTAACACACGGCAGGAATGATAATACAGCCAGATATAGCAAGGTCAACTCACTTGATTAATTTTCTGATGCTCCAGGCGTATTACTCAGAAGCCAGAATCAGAATGTTGGGCTCCAGGAGCCAGTGATCGGCTGCTGGTTACCATTCTGCTTGTTTTCAGAGTAGGGTTGTAGTAAGGAAGGTTGACAGGGAATATTCTATTTGCTATGTAGCTTCTTCCATTTTCACCATGAAGCAATCTTCAAATTTAAGTGAAAGCTAGGGACCCAATGAGCCTTGAACAGTTTGTGCTTGGACTTCAAATCCCTGGAGTACCTGGATAGGCCTGACTGTAACTTAAGCCTGATCTCGAGATGCTGCCTCGCAATGAATTATTCACTCTAATGGGACTCATGCTATTCATTCTTAGTATTCTTAGTAAAGGTATAATTCAACATTCAGATATTTATTAATAAGGCTACATTAGTTTAACACTGACATTAGGGTCACTCTCTTGAAACTCAGTAATCTGTTCCTTTTGTCTATCGATGCTTACTGGACTGCTGCGCATTTTCAGCAGGTTCTGCTTTTATTACTAGAGTTATATTGGTGACCACTGTGTTACATTGGCCCTGAATCTCTGATTTTCTGCATCCATTACAAATCTCTATCAAAAGAAACATAATCAGAGAATCAGGCAGAGGTGCCAGTAGAACAGATAATGCCAATTGCCTGGTCATTAATTCTCCAATATTCACCACTGATAAAATAAGATTCAACATTGGTCAAGGAAACGTCACATGAGACTATAACATAAATGGGTCTAAATATGAAATCACAGTTGTGGTGAAAGTGTTGGAAAAGGTTATAAGAAATAGGATTTATAATCATCTAAAGAGGAATAAGTTGATTAAGGATAGTCACCACGGTTTTATGAACGGTAGGTCGTGCCTCACAAACATTGTTGAGTCCTTTGAGATGGTGACCAAACAGGTTGATGAGGGTAAAGCAGTTGATGTGCTGCATATGGATTTCAGTAAGGCATTTGATAAGATTCCCTATGGTAAACTATTGTACAAAATACGGAGGCATGGGATTGAAGGTGATTAGCGGTTTGGATCAGAAATTGGCTAGCTGAAAGAAGACAGAGGGTGGTGGGTTGATGGGAATGTTCATCCTGAAGTTCAGTTACTTGTGCTGTACGGCAAGGATCTGTTTGTCATTTTTATAAATGACCTACAAGAATGAGTAGAAGGATGAGTTAGTAAATTTGCGGATGACACTAAAGTTGGTGGAGTTGTGGATAGAGCTGAAGAATGTTACAGGTTACAGAGAGACATAGATAAGCTGCAGAGCTGGGCTGATAGGTGGCAAATGGAGTTTAATGAGGATAAGTGTGAGGTGATTCACTTTGGGAGAAGTAACAAGAATGCAGAGTACTGGGCTAATGGTAAGACTATTGGTTGTGTAGAAGAGCAGAGAGATCTCAGTGTCCAGGTACATAGATCCCTGAAAGTTGCCATCCAGGTTGAAAAGGTTGTTAAGAAGGTATACTGTGTGTTAGCTTTTATTGGTAGAAGGACTGAGTTTCGGAACCATGAGATCATGCTGCAGCTGTACAAAGCTCTGGTGTGGCCGCATTTGGAGTATTGCGTACAGTTCTGGTCACTGCATTAAAGAAAGGATGTGGAAGCTTTGGAAGGGGTTTAGAGGAGATTTACTAGGATGTTGTCTAGTATGGAGGGAAGGTCTTATGAGAAAAGGCTGAGGGACTTGAGAGTGTTTTCGTTAGAGATAAGAAGGTTAAGAGGTGACTTAATTGAGACATATAAGATCATCAGAGGGATAGATGGGGTGGATAGTGAGACCCTGTTTCCTCAGATAGTGATGGCTAGCACGAGGGGACATAGCTTTAAATTGAGGGGTGATAGAAATAAGGCAGATGTCCGAGGTAGTTTCTTTACTCAGAGTGTAGTAGGGGCATGGAACACACTGCCTGCAACAGTAGCAGACTTGCCAAATGTAAAGGGCATTTAAATGGGCAATGGATAAACATATGGATGAAAATAGAATAGTCTAGGTTAGATGGGCCTCAGATTGGTTCCACATTTCAGTGCAGCATCGAGGGCCGAAGGGCCTGTAGGGCGCTGTAATGTTCTATATTCTATGACATAATAAGACTCCAGGGAGAGGCGAAATGAATGCTTCATCAATCCTAAAGTGTAAATATTGTTTATGATCACTAGTGAGACAGGAAGCAAATCACAGCTTGAGAAGTTAGGGAAGAAAAGAACAAATCATCCCTGCTTTCTTGGAGGCAAACTTTACATGCCTTTTCTGTATCGCCTATTGCTGTGGATGGCTAAATTTTGATATTTTGTAACAACATCTCAGAGCATGCTTTATTTACTCTGGCAGCACACACCCCAAATAGATGGAAATGGGCATTCGACATGTGTCAACTTCTAAGAACCCTCATGATACATCTCCAATTCAATTTCAGGATACTTCTGCCCTGTAATACTATACCTCAGGCTGCACTAACAACTACTATTGTAATGCTGCAGCAATGACACTGTGCACTCAGGGACATGCACCCAGCTCTAGCACTGGACGAGGCTACATCTTTCAGGTCTTCACCTGCTCTTGCAACCATTACTCAAACGAGATAGAGGAGATTGCTTTAACCTGGGTAGCCCCCTTGTATGAGGCTGGCATGGTCTGTTGTCATGGCTTCTCCTGCAGGTCTGGGGGAAGAAGGACAGTCTGTGTCAGCACTATGCCATTCAGCAGGACCTCCAGGACTCTCCCCGCAAAATGGGGCACCACGTTCTGTGTCAGTGCTATCCCATTGGACCTCTAGAACTCTCCCCACAAAACGGGGCACCGATTTCCATCTGTCTGCCATGTCTGAGGCAAATGTAATGAAATGTGCAAGGCAGCTCTAGACTGGCAAAGCTTGTCCAGGTACACAATGGCCTTTTGCAGATGGGGTGGGTACAAGGAATGCTTGGTAATTCGAAAACAAGAATTTGCTTGTTTTTTCAATGCTACGACAGTATAATAGCCTAGTTGTCAGTGTAAAACTAAGGTTTGTAATGAATCTGAATTTATTACATCTGGTGATATGTGGACAGGTGCCCGCATGATGAATGCACTTGCATTATATATAAACTTTCATGATCTCTATCTTCTGAAACATTTCATTGCCAATTCAATTCTGGTATAATATACAGAGCAACCCCATATCCGCGGGTCCGGTTACCGTGGTTTCAGTTACCCATGGTTTACCGCGTCCTGAACATATATAAAAGGGAATATTCCAGAACCAGGCACCAGGAGGATGCCAGGAAGGTATGTTTACCATTTAAATGAATGAGTTTGCACCTATCCACGGTTTCAGGCTTTCACAGTAGGTCTTGGAATGTATCCCCCATGGGTATGGGGGGATCTACTGTTCGTAAATGTAGCAGCCAATTGACAGACTGCAAGTCTTCACAAGCAGCGATTATATAAGTGAGGTATTAAAGTCATTTTTGTAATGTTAATTGTGGGATATATTTTGTCAGAATTCTAAGAGAATTCCCCAGGTCTAAACAAAAGCATGGAACGATAGGACAATGACAGTCTCGAAGCCCTTCAAAAACAATTCAGCCAGTTCAATTCTTTCAGCCTTTCCCCATAACCCTGCAGATCGTTTTGTGTAAGATGCTTGTCCAATTCCCTTTTGAAAATCATGATTGAATCTGTCTCCACCAGCTGTCCAGGCAGAACATTCCAGAGGGGAACCACTTACTCTGCATTCTTATTTTTCTTATGTTGCTTTTGGTTCTTTTGCAAATCATATTAAATCTGCATTCCTTCCTTTTGATCCTTCTGCCACTGAAACAGTTTTACTTTGTTTTAATCTAAACAGTTTCTCTCTATCCATTCTGTGTCTTTGAATATTGCCCTGGGATCGATCACATACATGTAAGGGGACAGCCAGTTTCTTGAATGACCATGAAAGAATTTGGGTTGTTTTAAAACCTAGCTGGTTCACTAATTTGCATCAGGAAATAAACTTAGAATTGGGTTTTCCCTAAATGTGATTCCAGTCTTTGCTTTCTGGTAAACTTCACAGAGAAATTAGGGATAGGCAATAAATACTCTTTTGGCCATTGCTCCAAGAACAGGGAATAAGAACTATGTCTTGAGTGACGTTAAGTCACACTAATCAAAAATTTAGCCAACCACATTGCACAGGCTTTTAGTTGGTAGGCTATAATTGACTACATCATCTTTGCATTAGAGGGAGTAGGATCAGCTTGTTATCCCCATGCTGACTGTTATGCAATATACTCCTTGAATGTGCATGTCACATATAAACTGGAACAAGCCAAGTTGTGTTCTGTCCATTGCTGCACAGCTATTCTCCATGGTCATAGTTGAAGAATGCATAAAGCACTGAAGGATACCTAATGCTGATGGAATCTACTCTCATAATACCGTTTGGAGGAAACAAAAGAAAAATGGTGAAAATTAATTAAGGAAAAGCTATTAACTTCTAATCTGGATAATTTTGCTAGTTATTTAGTTTATACCACTGCTACTTAATGAAATGAATGTCCTTGAAAGTTCTTTATCTTTTTTAACTGTCATCTTCTCCGTCTGCTAAAGCTCTACTAATTAAATATAACATTTCCTGAAGTAGTCAAGTGAAATTGTATCGGTAATAACGAACAGATTTAGTAGAGTCACATCCCCCCCAAAAATAGTTTTATACCATCCTTATTAAGCAGAAAATTAGACCTAAATCAGCCTACAAGTCCTCATTAAAATCCACTGATCTTTAGCTTGCTCCATGTCTTAACATCTTTAATTAGCAAACTGCAAGTCGAACTGGCATGATAAATGCTATTAATCTTACCTTTCATTCATTTTCTGATTGCATATAATTTCTTTGGGGAGACACATTCTTCCGCCAACGTTCTCTTTGTGTTGTTCGATGTCCTTGCAAAAGTAATGCAGAAAGTAAACTTGCAGTCCCATGCATGTAAGTCTTTATATATGAAAAGTATCTGAGCTATTAATATGCAATCTCTTGTTTGTGTAGATTTCTAAATGAAATTTCTTTGTATCATTATGCTCAATACTTTGATGATAACTAATTGCATGTCCTTCAATGGAGTTAGTATAGTAGACCAAGTATTTTATAACACTGAGGCCAATCAGCATTTATTCTTTTAAATATGCATGCTTTAAATTAGACTATTTAAAAACGTTGCAAGTTGTGATATCGGGCTGAACTTTACATCCCTACTTCAATAACCTGCCAACCCTTAAGTCCATTGAAGCCTTTATTTACCGATTAAATGACAGTTTAAGGACTTCAGTCAACCTTCATTGCCTTTGCACACTGGGCAGTAGAAGGTGGATGAGAGAGTGAAGGCCTCATCAAAGTTGGTGAAATGGTAGGAAGGAGGGGGTTTTCCACTGTGCGAATCAGCAACACCACTCCTAAGATGGTAGGGTTTTTATTGTCTCTGTTTGGCAGGCCATTAAAATACTCATCAAGGTACCTAGCTGCTCCTTCCCAGACTACCTGAGCTTTTTTTGCTCAAGAAATCCTGAACAGCTGATGTCCAGACTCTATGACACTTCTTTGTGAACCTCCTTGCAATCCCAGCAGCATCCTGGCTCTGCAAGAGCTGCCTGCCAATCAAACTGGCCAACAGCTCTTGAAGGCACAACTTCTGGCTATTGGAGGGTGGAAGTCCAATCCTAATTCTTCCAATAATGCACTCACAGATGGTCACATTTGAAACTGTCTGTGGTCACAGAAAACCAGTTGTGTCAAGGCAGAATTGCTCAGCAGTTATCTTTTCAAAATACATTTCATTACACTGTTTCAAACTGGTAAAAAGCAAGTCCATGAATGATATCAAGGAAGTACTATTTTATCTTGGCCAAAATTTGGGATAGTGCCATGAAAGTGGAAGATCCGGACTTATTGAACAGGCTGCTCAATACTATATTAAGCAGCCTGTGATTTTTTTTTATGAAGGATTATTTAGAAGGACTGAATGCCCTCCACCTTCTGTACTTATATCTTGATTTTTTAAAAAATTGGTTAATGATCTGACAGCACAATTGAATGTGCATCTCATGCTACGAATACAATCAAAATCAGCTCTGTCAATGTATGTGGAGCCTGCAGAAATAGCATACAAACAGATTTAGTGTATGTGGACGGAATTTGAGAAACATGACTGCCAATATGAGGCAGAGAATTGTTGTAAGGTAGAAACACAACTTTGCCTTTTCTAACCCTAACGTGTATGCACAATGAAGTTGGTATTTTAGTGCCAGTTGGTCAGTTTTCTTTTCTCTATAATGAGAGCACTGTCATGTTCCTAAAAGTGTTAGACTGCATATTAACTAAAATACTTAGTGACATCTATTTTACTATGAACTTACTTTTTTCATTTATTCACAGAATGTATATATTGCTGGCTAGGCTGGCATTTATTGTCCATCCCTAAGTGCTCTGGAGAAGGTGGTGGTGAGCTGTCTTCTTGAAGTACTGCAGTCCTTGTCGTTGGGACACCCATGGAACTGGTAGGGAGGAAGTTCCAGGATTTTGATCCAGTGACAGTGAAGGAATGGTGTATTTCCAAGTCAGGATTTTCTGCAACTAGGACAGGAAATTGCAAGTGACGGTGTTTCTGTGCATCTGCTGCCCTTGTTCTTCTAAATGGTCGGTGTCATCAGTTTGGAAGGTGCTATCTTTCAGCCAGTGTGTTTATACATCCGATCCAATTGTTTCTGGTCACTGGAAAATCTCAGGATGTTATTAATGGAGAGTAATTGTGCCATTGAATGCCAAAGGATTATGGTTAGGTTCTCACTGGTTAGAGATGGTGATTGCCTGAAACTGTGTGCCAAGAATGTTATTTACCACTTCTCCGCCCAATCTTGAATGTTGTCCATATCTTGCTGCATATGGACACAAACTGCCTCAATATGTGAAATGTCGTGACTTGTGCTGAATTTTGAGCAGTTATCAGAAATCATCCCACTTCAGACCTTATAATAGAGGGGAGGCCATTGATGAAGCAACTGAAGATGGTTGGGCCAAGGATACTACCCTCAGGAACTCCTGCAGAGCTGGACTGGAGTTAAGATGACTGACCTTCAATACAACAACCATTTTCCTTTTTTTCAGTTAATTTCATGATCCAAAAGAATTTTCTTCTGATTCGCACTGATTCCAGTTTTTCACGGGCCCTTTGACGCCATGTTTGGTCAAGTGCAGTCTTTATGTCAAGAGCAGTAATTACCACCACACCTCCAGCTCTTTTGTTCATGTTTATGCCCAAGGTTGTAATGAGATCAGGAGCAGAGTATTTAGTTGAAATCCAAATTGATTGTCAGTGAACAAGTTAATTCTTGTAAGTGCCACTTAATAACATTGATTGAAGGGGTCATCAATATTTTGCTGCTGATTGAGAGTAGGCTGGAGTGTGTTAGTTGATTGGTTTGAATTTGTGCTTCTTTTCACATAACTACATGTCTCAGCAACTTTGCACAATAGCTTGGCTTAGGGCACAGTTAGTTCTGGAGCACAACTTTTTAGCACTATTGCTGGAATGTTATTAGGGCCCATAGCCTTTGCTTTCAGCCATTTATTGAGATCACGTGGAGTGAATCAAATTGGCTGAAGATTGGCATCTATGATGTTGATGACCTTAGAAGGAGGCCAAGATGGAGGCATTCCTGGCTGCAGATACTTGAGCATTGTCTTTTGCACTGATGTGTTTGGCTCCCTCAGCATTGATGATGAAGATATTTGTGGAATTTCCTCTTCTCTATCTATGCACAACCTTCACGGCTGCAGGAGTGCAGAACTTAGATCTGATCCTGTTGTAATTGGATTGCTTAGCCCTACTTATCACATTTTGCTTCTGCTACTTTGCATGCAAATAGTCACATGTTGTAGCTTCATCAGTTAGCACTTCAGTTTTAGGGATACCTGATGCTGCTCCTCGCATGTCCTACTGCGCTCTTAATTGAACCAGGATAAATACCTGGCTTAATGATAATGATAGAGTTGGGGGGATATGCCAGGCCATGAAATGACAGATTATGATTTGAGTTAAATTCTACTGCTGTTAATGGCTCACAGAATTTCAGGAATGCCTAGTTCTGAGTTGCTCAATCTATTTGAAATATGTCCCATTTAGCACTGTGGTAGTGCCACTCAACAGGATTCAGAGTATTCTCAAAATGAAGTCAAAACTTTGTCTTGTGATGGCCAACCCTACAGATACTATCATGGATAAATGCATCTGTGGCTGGTAGATAAGTGAGAATGAGGCCAACTTGATTTTTCTCTATTATTGACTCCCTCACTGCTGTCGCAGACCCAGACCAACAGTGCTGTTCTTTAAAAATCAACCTGTTTCAATTGATAATGGTGATACCAAGCCATCCTTAATGATGGACATTGAAGTTAAAGCACCAAGAGTACATTCTGTACTTCTTGCTAGTCTCAGTGTGTCTTCCAAGTATTATTCAAAATGAAGGACTCGTGGATTGAGATGGAACAGTCGGTAATAATCAGCAGGAAATTCTTTTCCATGTTTTGAGACTTCATGTCTTTGTGCTAATTTACTAAACATAATTCTCTTTTTTACATGCACTTCAATATTAGCAAAATTTGAGTTATGTATGATTTTTGCTTGTTCAACAACCTAGACTATTTTGTTATTTATTTATTATTTAGCACTGCCTGCTAAATTTTAGGGCTATGCCCACCAGGTTGTTCTTTTTATTCATTTATAGAATGTGGTGCAGCAAATGGGTGGGTGATTAGAGCTAATGTGCTTCCAACAGTCTGTGGTGGTTTGCTTCTCACTTTCTCGAGCAGCAACTTGAAAAGGAAAGTAAAATGTGTAAATCCTGTCACTACATAGCCTCGCAACTGGCAAGGTCTCTGCTGTGCTTCTTGAGGCAATGTGTGGAAACAGGGTTGCTTATGGCCCCAGGCTAAAGCATCTGAAAACTTGGAGAGGATTTGGCCCTCAAACATGTGGGTCTAAATTTAATACTTCCCTCAGGCTATGGCTCTCACAGATCCTCATCTATCATCACATTGTTGCATTGCTTTCTCCACTGATCTGGAGCAGAGAATCCAAGGATCAAGCAGTGTTCTCCATCTGGACTGTACTCCAGCATCCCCTAAAAACGACCTGCATGGGAACCTGATATGGAGGAGATATCTTCTGGCTCTTATTAACCTCAGTAGAAGTTGTTGCACTGCAGATATGCTGGATGGCATGACTTGTTGTCTGACTGTCAACTCTAAATAGAATATGGCAAAATTGCATCTCTCTCATCTGTTCAACATTCCATGGCAATTTAATCAAAATTTTCCTGCATTATGAGGGCACATACGGCTGGTAACGCCACAAAAGGCATCACATCTGCTGGAGATTGAGACAGGTCCTGAGCTTCCAGATGCTTCTGTTATTTATCCATTCCGGTACATGCTGTTTTGCAGTGGCCATAAAGGTAACAACAGCTCCTGTGCCTTGAGCAACTAGTGCTTTTCCAATGAGTCAATAATAAGTACAAACAAGGCTCCCAGAAACATAGCCATTCAGCTGTGGCTTTGTGCAATCTATGGACCCTTGGAAGGTGTTTGCGATTTTTGTAATTAAGGTAAATTTTAACAGCTAATCTGATCTGGGGTTGCTGTGCAGTTTGCACATAAATGATAATAAGTGGTTGTAGCCTCACAATTATATTTACAGCAAATTACAGTCCAAGCACATTGTCCATTAGCATTACATTGACAATGAATAATGGGTTTTAAAATGATTATTTTATTTAATACTAATGAAAGGGGTTTGGCTATGTTTATTTTCCCCCTTTTAAACTTTACTGGATCAATTTGTACATAATTTTGACTTGGTTCTCATCTCTCAGGTTTCTTAGTTCAGTCAAAATGATCCAATATCTCAAGAAACAGATGATATATTGGTTGAACTTATTTTTTTAGTCACAGCAGATTTGAGCTCGGCATTTAATTTTCTTCAGGATGTATTCAGCCACAGCTGCGTGGAACTAATCTAAAGTGAATACAGATTAAAGCTAAAGTAAAAGATAGATACTGCACACTGTATTTACAAGTGAATACTGACAATGTTAACCAATTCATTGCAGAAAATATTACCCATGTGTGGCTTTTACCATACAGTCTCACAATATAGGCACCAGATTTATTACAATCAAATTCAAGGACTCATCCATGCACTTTGTTCTCTGGGAAATTTGTTAGCTATGCATTGTAAGAAAAAGAGTTTCATTACAAATACAAAGCTTCACGTGCTTGGATATGGTTGTCTGTTAATCACTATAATGATTCAAATCTGTTAGGGGTTGCGTGTACTACTTTATCAAAATGAGTGAGATGAAAAATAATTTTCTCATGTTTGTTTTAGATTCTCATTCAAATATTAAAGATATTAAAATAAATAGATCACTGGGTCTTGAATGAAAGAATGCTATTTGTTTATATTTAGCAACAGTGTCTCACTTTGAACCTTTGGAACCTAAATGCATGACCTGTTCTTGTTACATACTCTTTGATATTTTTTCTTTACTTTGAAGGTGGAAGCTGCTGACATAGTTGTGTGAGATATTGAAACAACTACTTAACCTGACAATGCACAACACCAAACCTAATGCACTGTGTTGAAATGGTAAGTTAAATCAAATAAGTTAATCATTAATCATTTAATATTAATCATACTTGAAACTAAAATATGCACTTTAATCCTTCAGGCTTGGGTGAAGCCAGGGTTCTTTATTTGTTCGGAAGGCTGGACTGGATCAAACTGTCAGATCTATTACTTAATGGCAAGGAAATAAATCACCTTTATATCATCAGACTTAGCAACAATTTCTTCAAGTGATATTGCAGGATTCATTGCTTACATGGAAATTTTCAACAAAGGTTGAATTTCAACAAATTAAACAAAAAAGAAAGAAAAACAAGCACATTTTCAGATAGTTTTCAAATAGGGTCAGTTTTTAAAACCGCCTGCAATTAAAACTTTTTGGACAATCGGGTGTAGTGACCCCAGATTGTGATTGTGCTGTAACATATGAGAACTCACATGCTGGGAATTATTGCATTATTTCATCGAACTGTCTGAAATTTTAAAAGAAATCAATAACACTGATATCATTTTTAAATATAATTTAATCAAACGCATAATTGTGAATCTCTTGGTTATTAAACACTGGTAAATGAATATCAGAAGAGTAATGCATAATTTAAAAAATAAATTAGCAGTCTCTAACCTAGAATGTTTTGTTTCCATTATGAGTGGCCCTTTGTCCTATATGTTAATTTAAATAAGAATCACTTAGTATTGTTTAATACACAGATTAACGTTGACCTGGATGTAAAATATGAAAGGCTGAATGACAGAGTTGAAGAATACTTCAGTTTCAGATTGACTGGATCACTGTGAAGAGTTCAAAGAGGAAAAAATGAAAGTTATTTTGTTGAGATGGACAATTCTCATTGTTAAAATAACATTTTTACCTTTCCTTCCCAATTTTGGTAATTACAGAAATTTTATTTCAACGCTTCACCTCCACATTCTTCAATCATATTTTAATGTATGTGAGTTATAACGTAGAGTTGAAAAATGTGATGCTGGAAAAACACAGCAGGCCAGGCAGCATCCAAGGAGTAGGAGAATCAACATTTCGGGCATAAGCCCTTCTTCAGGAATGTCCTCGGATGCTGCCTGGCCTGCTGTGTTTTTCCAGCATCACATTTTTCAATTCTGGTCTCCAGCATCTGCAGTCCTCACTTTATCCGAGTTATAATGTAGAATCCTCATAAAGAAAAAATATATAAATGTAAAGAAAATATGTCATGGGGGTTATGACATATGCCATTTAATGTATTTTAAACAAACATATTTTATCTTTTTTGTGCTCCTTTAGCCAAATCCATGTTTGTCTTCACAGCATCCATCAGTGGCAATCTGTATCAGGACACATGTGGTTTGGCTCTCAATTCAATTTGTCTCTGTGAGACAGCATTCTCCCACTATGGGTTACAAAATGCCATTATTTCAAGGAGTTTGGGTGAGAACTGGTGACATTCACACATGAGGGAAATGCCAAAGAGCAGATTCTTTAAGTTCCCTCTCTCTTGTTACGTTCCTCTGAATGTAAGCCCACTGTGGTACAATGCCAGATTCTCCCAACGTAGCATGAACACTTTGGTTCTGCAACATTTATCAGGATATGGTTAGATTCCTCAAAGTTCGAGGCATGGTATTGATCTCCTTGTGAAACCTCCATGGCACACTGGGTCTGAAATAGCATAATACTTCATGATGATTGAGAGGGCTCAGGAGCACTCTTAATGAAAGAGTGTTCACTTTCTGACATACCCCACAGATTGGAGGCTCATGCACCTGACATAGACATCACCATTGCTGGAGTCTTTGTGGTCTCAAGTCACAGGTGAAGACAGCATTCAAAGAGACAGGAATTACAACTCTGTCAGTAAGAGTAACAACTTCTAGTGACTGCAACACTGTCACCAGAGGGAGGAGAAGGTGGGGGAGAATGAGCAGACTCCACAACTGCAAAGCTCACTGCCATTTTCCACTACACTTGCAAACTCAGTGCAGGTGGAGACTACAGATATCTTGGACTATTATCAATACATTGTGTCAATTATGCCATATTAGGATAGTGGTAAGAAAGACTGCATGACCACACAGTCCTCGTGGCTGAGAAGGCAATTAGCTGCTCTGAATTTATATTCCTTTGACTCTTTCAAGCAGCTGGCTGGGCTAGACTTTATTGATCATCCTTTATTGCCCTTGAGAAGGTGGTGGTGAGCTAGCTTCTTGAACTACTGATATCCATTGAAAGCAGGTTACCCTTCTATTGGGAGGAGTTGGCCAGAATTTTGACCCAGCAATACTGAAGGAATGGTAATATATTTGCAATCTGGATTCTGAGCAGCTTGTAGGGGCAGTTACAGGGTGTGATATTTCAATGTGTCGGCTGTCTTTCCTTCTAAAAGACAGTGGTTGTGGATTTAGAAGCTGCTGTTTCGGAGCATTAGCGAATTGTAGATAGTACACACTGCTGCTACTGAGCTTCAGTGGTGGAGGGAGTGAATGTTTGCAGTTTTGGTGCATTCAAATAAGCTGTTTTGTTCTGGATTGTGTCAAAATTCTTGAGTATAGTTGGAACTTCACTTATCTAAACAAGTGAGGAGTATTCCATCACACTCTTGACTTGTGCCATGTAGATGGTGGACAGTCTGAGGAATCAGAAGGTCAGTTACTTGTTGCAGTATTCCTAGCTTCCGATCTGCTGTTATGGCCACTATATATAATGCATTCAGTTGAATTTCTGCTCATTGATAAGCCCCATGATGCTGATAGTGAGGGATTCATTGAACCACTTATGTAGTTTCTCTCATTCCTTGACCAATACATGTATGCTGGATGCCATTGATGCTATTTTCTCCAGGTCACATATGCTCATATCTTTCCCCCATGACGAAAGAGTTGAGCAGCCTGCAGTGGTCTTCTCTGCTATCACTGGCTTCCCCCAGTGCAGTATGACAGAGATTGCATCCACACAGTTTTGAGAGTACCCTGTCACCAACTTGCAGAGTATATCTCCAGAAAAGGCTTTCACTACATCAATGTTCATATTATCTGTGACTGCTGATGCCAACGTTTGAATCTCTGTGCCAGATATCCTGGGAGTTGCCAAGATGTGGACATGCTAGGGATCTCACAGACTCCTTTGTCTTTCCAAGGTCTTTGAGTCATACAGGGATGGCTGCTTGGAGACAAGGACTACCACTTCCAAACATAACTCATGATACTTTTAAGACCAGATATCTCAATCCAATTTAGTACAACCTACCAGCACTCAGCCCATATCCCGCCAAACCCTTCCTATTTGTCTTTTAAATGTTGCAATTGTACTAGCCTCCATCACTTCCTCTGACAGCTCATTCCATACATGTACCACCCTCTACATGAAAAAGTTGCCCCTTAGGTTTCTTTTATATCTTTCCCCTCTTACCCTAAACCTATGCCCTCTAGTTCTGGACTCCCCCACCCTAAGGAAGAGACTTTTCTATTTATCCTATCCATGCCCTCATGATTTTCTAAACCTCTATAAGGTCACCCTTCAGTCTCCGACGCTCCAGGGAAAGCAGCCCCAGCCTATTCAACCTCTCCCACATGCTTTTGCTGCCTGAAGGATAGCACAATCCATGCATATTGCTTTTAGCCTCCATGTTATCCACATTAATGTACAAAGCCTTGGCTACAGTCAACAATGTCACAAGTTCCAGGATTCTAGCACCTGATACTATCTGCAGAGGAGAAGTTAATTGCTTGCTAGAGGTCAGCAATGCTCTTTCATCCTCAGGAAGTGTGACCAGGCCGCTCATCTCTCACGTGGGTGTGATATCATCAGGTCCACCAGTGACAAAAACACTCAGAAGACATATTTTACCATGGTACAAGAAACTTCATAATGATGTGTCCTCAAGCAAGATGTTTCTATTCCTTTCCTCCCCACCATGTCTCAGTCCAATCCTCACTTCTGCAGTTGGGATGGAAGAAGTCTTGTCTATCATTGACCCGTTGGTTCAGAAGAGTTGGCCATTTACCCCCAGGAAAACTTTGGTCTAGAGGATCCAGGCCTGCCGAGAATGTCATACCCAGAGGCTGGCTCACATTCCTCAGCTTATGTGTCTGCAGGTGGGGCCAGTTGGAGAGGCCATGCACCTCTGAAGTGCTTTGGAAGGAAGCTTCTAAGGTCCTCCTTTTGGGTACCTCCTGGCACCCTGAGAGGATGGAGCACCTAAAATGAAGGCATGGTCCTTTGTCACCTGCTTTGTCTACCTTTCCACTGATACTGCGCACTTGAGTGCAAGTCCATGTGCACATTTGCCAGACATTGACTGCACTGGATTCGATAATTACAAACCTGTCTATAGAGTCAGCCAGTTGCATGTGCTAGAGCCAGCATTGTACAGATAATACTGTACAGATAACAAACTTCTGACAGACAGAGACCTGGGCCTTTCTTCCTTGATCAGCTGTTGAGACCATGTGACAAAAGCAGAGTTTGGGTATAATGAAAGTGGATTGAACAGCAATGGTGATGGATGAGAAGGGAGAGGTGGAGAGGTGTCCCCAGTGAATCAGTAGGAAGCACAGATGACAGGAAGGGTTGGTATTTGTGTGAATGAGAAGAGTCAGAGCCAATGAATGAACATGATACTTGCAATAGTGAAAGCTGTAGCCCTTGAGCCTTGGTGATAGGCATGTGCAGTGGCAGAGTTAGAGTGAGTGGTGGATTGTGACTGTGACCTAGGAGATAGAAATGGTGGCATTTATAATTGTGGAGTGGAAAAGATCATCAGCCTTCTTGTTGCACTGCTGTGTTTGCATTTCACCTGGGACATTTCTCTGATTAGGACTGTTACCTCAATCCATGCTGGCTGGATATGGTGATGTGGTCTCCTTTTATTGTGATCTCAGTTGATGGTCACATTGGGCAAGCCAGAGCCCAGAATGAAACCTTGCTTGACAGATCGTATATTTCATTTTTACAGTTGGTTACCATGGCAGTTAGTCAAGGAAAAGCAGTCACATGAGATGGCGGATGTTCTTTAGCAACAAAATATCATTTTATTACTGAGAAGAATAAAAATAACAAAGTACATAGAAGACAATTAGAAAGATTTTAATGCAAACATCAAAACAAAGATTCAACCTTTTTCTGAACATTATCCGTTAATTCCAGAGACCTATCACCCCTGGCGCACCTTCGACAACTTTACTTAGAATCATAGAGACATAGAGATGTACAGCATGGAAACAGACCCTTCTGTCCAATTTTTCTATGCTGACAAGATATCCCAACCCAATCTAGTCTCACCTGCCAGCAACCGGCCCATATACCTCCAAACCCTTCTTATTCATATATCCATCCAAATACCTCTTAAATGTTGCAATTGTACTAGCCTTCACCACTTCCTCTGGCAGCTCATTCCATACCTGTACCACCCTCTGCGTGAAAAAGTTGCCCTGTAGGTCTCTTTTATATCTTTCCCCTCTCACCCTAAACCTATGCCCTCTAGTTCTGGACTCCCCAACCCCAGGGAAAAGACTTTGCCTATTTATCTGATCCATGCCCCTTATTTTGTAAACCTCTATAAGGTCACCCCACAGCCTCTGATGCTCCAGGGAAAACAACCCCAGCCTGTTCAGCCTCTCCCTATAGCTCAAATCCTCCAACCCTGGCAACATCCTTGTAAATCTTTTCTGAACCCTTTCAAGTTTCACAACATCTTTCCGATAGGAAGGAGACCAGAATTGCATGCAATATTCCAACACTGGCCTAATCAACGTCCTGTACAGCCGCAACATGACCTCCCAACTCCTGTACTCAATACTCTGACCAATAAAGGAAGGCATACCAAACGCCGCCTTCACTATCCTATCTACCTGCGACTCTACTTTCAAGGAGCTATGAACCTGCACTTCAAGGTCTCTTTGTTCAGCAACACTCCCTAGAACCTTACCATTAAGTGTATAAGTCCTACTAAGATTTGCTTTCCCAAAATGCAGCACCTCGCATTTATCTGAATTAAACTCCATCTGCCATTTCTCAGCCCATTGGCCCATCTGGTCAAGATCCTGTTGTAATCTGAAGTAAACCCTCTTCGCTGTCCACTACATCTCCAATTTTGGTGTCATCTGCAAACTTATTAACTCTACCTCTTATGCTTGCATCCAAATCGTTTATGTAAATGACAAAAAGTAGAGGACCCTGCACCGATCCTTGTGGCACTCCACTGGTTACAGGCCTCCAGTGTGAAAAACATCCCTCCACCACCACCCACTGTCTTCTACCTTTGAGCCAGTTCTGTATCCAAATGGCTAGTTCTCCCTGTATTCCATGACATCTAACCTTGGTAGTTAGTCTCCCATGAGGAACCTTGTTGAACACCTTACTGAAGTCCATATTGATCACATCTACTGCTCTGCCCTCATCAATCTTCTTTGTTACTTCTTCAAAAAACTCAATCAAGTTTATGAGACATGATTTCCCACGCACAAAGCCATGTTGACTATCCCTAATCAGTCCTTGCTTTTCCAAAAACATGTACAGCCTGTCTCTCAGGATTCCCTCCAACAGCTTGCCCACCACCGATGTCAGGCTCACTGGTCTATAGTTCCCTGGCTTGTCCTTACCACCCTTGTTAAACAGTGGCACCACGTTAGCCAACCTCCAATCTTTCGCATCTCACCTGTAACTATCGATGATACAATATCTCAGCAAGAGGCCCAGCAATCACTTCCCTAGCTTCCCACACATAGTTTCC
Source organism: Chiloscyllium plagiosum (assembly GCF_037043375.1). Lineage (NCBI taxonomy): Eukaryota > Metazoa > Chordata > Chondrichthyes > Orectolobiformes > Hemiscylliidae > Chiloscyllium > Chiloscyllium plagiosum. Next base: position 34,907,620 of record NW_028270153.1, on the reverse strand, counting down.
CCCACATAGTTTCCAAACATATACTGGGACTGTCACAGTGTTAAGGGTTTAGATGGGGATGGATTACCATTGACCAGAAACTCAACTGAACTTATGACATAAACACAATGGCTATAAGAGTAGTTACGAGGTTCAGAATACAGCAGCGAATAATTCACATCTTGACTGCCCAAAACCTGTCCATCATCTACAAGGCACAAGTCAAGAGTGTGATAGAATACTTCTCACTTGCCTGGATGGCTGCAACACTCAAGAACAATCCATCCAGGACAAATCAGCACACTTGATTGGCATCACATCCATAAGCATCCACTGCCGATGCTCAGTAACAGCAGTGTGTACAAAATGCACTGCAGAAAATCACCAAAGATCCTCAGACAACACCTTCCAAATCCATGACCACTTCCATCCAAGACAAAGGAAGCAGATACATTTCCACCCACAGGTTCCCCTCCAAGCCATGCACCATTCTGACTTTGAAATATATCATTATTCTTTCATTGTCACTGGGTGAAAATCCTCGAATTCCTTCCCTAAGGCCATTGTGAGTCAACCTACAATGTGTAGACTGCAGTGATTCAAGAAGGAGGCTCACCACCAGCTTCTTAAGGGATACCAGGAATGGGCAATAAATGCTGGCCAACCAGTGACACTCACACCCCACAAATGAATATAAAAAAGCTCAGCCCATTGTCTTTAAAACTCAACCTATTTGTTATCAACAGCAAATTTCTATGATGTTGTATTTCAATCACAAATCATAGGATTCTCAGTGATGAAATAGACTACCTCCATCACCTCAAAACTATTGTCAGTGGCTACGACTATTTGAATTGTATCATTTTTTCCTAAGCTGTTAAGATTCTGCTAACTTTAATTTTTCTAGGAAAATACATTGAATTCCTTTCATTTGACTGTATTCATGATGCTTCTTATTTGTTTAGTGTTTGCATTGTCTAATGTACATGTTGGAGCATAAATCTCCTAGCTGTCAAATTCCAACATTGTGTCCTATTTTCAGAAGGACAAGGCAGTTGGTGTTATCTTTGAATAAAGTAGACCATCCTAAGAAACTAAAGAAAAACTGTCCAGTGTTGAAAGTGGAAAACTAAAAGCCTGAAAATGCATAATTAACCCTTTTCTCTTTCCAATGTTACACATACTTATTCTGTTTCTATTTGGGTTTTGTAAAGCATCCACTTGTACCTAAATTCATAAATAATTTCAACTTTCACAAAAATGTTTCCACAAATATTCTGTTTAGGAAAACTTTAAACTGAAACACTTGATGTCTCTGATTAAGAGGTCATAGTTCTAAGCAGAATAAAAATCAATTCATTAGAAGTCACATTCGCAAAGTACATTAGCATGGCTACTATACAAAGTGAACAGAATCTAAGTAATTTTGGGACTGCTCAATTAAAACAGCAGTATTCTGTATTTGGACATTGTTGTAAATGATCCAGTTGTGCATTTGCTCATGTTCCATGTCAAATGGAAAGCTAGTGGACAGGATAGTGAAAAGGAGGGTGCTGTGTTTTCCTACTGGCCATGCTGCCTGACTCAGCCAATCAAGATGAAATACACATGAGATCATTGCATTGGGCAGTGCGATGTCCCAGATGAAATGCAAAGCCCAACAGTGTAAGAGGATGTTTATACCCATCCTCTGCAAGGGTAAGTGTGACTGTCTCTGGGACCATCTTCTCTCAGCTGTCTCATAGCTCATGGAGCCATCACATATTCTAATTTTGCCACAGCACACAAATTTAACCAAGTCTTATGGACCACAGCCCCCACTGTTGCATGCAGCATCAATACTCAGTGGCTCTGACCCTCCTCACCTTCCCAGACTATGAGCCCTTTCTGTCCTCTGCACTTATTTACTCAGTGGAGACACCCTAGCTCCTCTCCTGCTCTTGTGTCACCACTAAATGCTGTCCTATCGATTGCCACAATACAGAATCCCTTGCTTTGTCTGCTTGCAGGAAAACGTCTCCCAACCAGACCAATAGAGCAAAGTATGGTGTGGTGGGCAAAACACTCCATGCTATATGATGAAAAGATGTTGGATTTGGATGAAAACGAGCATGACCATTCCTTTGGAATGCGGAGGTCTCCATGGGCGAGTAACCCAGTAAGGTTCATTGTGCTATGCTCCACTCCCATGATCCACCAATATCAATGCATTCTTATGCCAGCTTTTTTCCTTCTTACACAACATTATCTTGCAAACACATCAAACCACAGAGACTGAAGGCCAATAAGTTAGCATTGAGGAGCCTCTGTGATAGAAAGAAACACAAGTAACATTCACGCCACACACATGCTGAGCAATGACTATCTCCAGCTAGGGACAATCAAACCATTTTCCCTTGACATTCAATGGCATTATCATCTCTTAATTCCCCAGTATCAACATCCTATGTATTACCATTGACCAGAAACTGAACTGGACTATCCACATAAATGCAGTGGTTATAAGATTAGGTCAGAACTTAGGAATTCTGTGGTGAGTAACTCATCTCCTTACTCCCCAAATCCTGTCCACCATCTACAAAATATATGTTAGGAGTATGATTCTACTCTCCACTTGCCTGGACGAGTGCAGCTCCAACAACACTCCACAACAGCTTGACATCATCCAAGTCAAAGCTGCCAACTTTACTGGCTCCACATTCTTAAACATTTACTCCCTACCCCTCCATTGCTCATTAATAGAAGTGTGTGCCATTTACCAGATGCACTGTAGAAATTCACTGAGGCTCATTTGAATGCACCATTCCAATTCCAGAACCACTTCTATCTAGAAGCACAAGGATTACAGATACTTAGGAGCACCATCACCTGCAAGTTCCCCTCCAAGCCACTCACTTTCCTGACTTGGAAATATGTTGCTGTTCCTTCAGTGCCACTGGGTCAAAATCCTGGAATTTCCTCCCTAACAACATGATGGGTCTACCTACAGCACACGGACTGCAGCAATTCAAGAAAGTAGCTTACCTCCAACTTCTCAAGTGTAACTGTGGGCAACAAAGGCTGATCCAACCAATCATATCACTGTGAATAAAGGAAAAACCAGAGATTGGCAGACTCCAAGCAAACGCAACATGAATGAATACTAAGAAATGAAACTGACAGTCTTTAGACATCCAGTTTAGATGCATAAGATGAGTGTGTACTCTTGCTGAGAAGGTGACCTTGCAGAAGTTGACAAGTCATATATCTCACTGAACTTTGAACAGAAGTCCTGAATGGCTGAAATGGGATGAGAGTTGGATCAAGAGTAGGCATGATGCTATGGTGAGGCTGGTGACTTGTCCATGCTGACTTGTGCAGATAAAAGATGAAGGGGTACAGGGTCCACAGGGCATGAGGGGACATGGTGATGAAGACTGAGTTGGATAAAGGTCCAGAGAAGCAAGCAGCAAGCTGCTGCTGATATGCAATCGATCTGACGTTCGTGTCAGAAATTGGCACCATCTCGAAATCAAAGGAGAATTGGGAGCTGCATAGAAACGGGCTGAGTTAGACTATTAATGAAATGCAAATGGATGGAAATAAGTTAGTCATTGCTCCTTAGTGAAATTCTGAACACAACATTCAAATCTGATGGGGTAAATTGGAATTTTTTTCTCAACGTCTTGATTATGACCTTTTTTTTTCTCCATTCTTTCTCAATATTCTCACCATTGTCATGCTGGTCATCAAAGTGGAAATCTCCTCCCAATGGAATTAATCAGGATTTCGATGTGGAGCACCTTTTCCTGATGTTGACTCCAAGCACCTCAGGTGACCAAAGTCAGAGTCTGGGATTCCAGTAGTGCTTAGTGCTGTAGTGCTTATTTTTTCCCCAGCACCCACAGTGTGTGTGTGTGCAGGTGTGAGACACAGTGAAAGACACAAAGTGCACAAATCTTTATTCAAATTCCACCACCAGGAAGATAGGAAAACACCCAGGTGGCCAGTGACAAACACTGCCCTTCACATCAAAGGGCAGTGCTGTGTGATCAAAACAGTGAATCTCCTGTTTATATCTGACAGCGCTGATTAGGTTGTTAACCTGGGCCAATCAAGTATCTCACAGTTCATGAGAACTACCTGGCCCCCATTCCAATCATTAGTGTTTTAAATTGAATACTTAAAGATTTGATGTCTTTATCAAACTTTAAAGGCAAAATCTGATTTTTAAAAAAATCAACATTGCCATTTTGATTTGTTTTTCATTTTTGCAGTAATTTACTAATGTTTTCACTATTGCCCATCTACCCAATTTATGCAATCAGGTCTTGAACACATAGCAGCACATCCCTTTCTAATGTAGACTCCATGCAACTGAGGTCGTCAAGGTAAACAGATGCACCAGTTTCTTCTGTATAGTGGTATCTAACAAGATTAAATTTCTCCAGTGCTCGTGCTCACTATAATCTTATATCCACAGAAACTAACCCCTATGCCTTCAATGACATCTGATCATTTTCCTAACAAAATAATCAATACACATTGTGGCATGCTGTGTAACTTTCCAAGAAGGATTAAAGTGACAATGCATTGACTCAAATGAAAAAAACTAAGATTTGCTGTTTCCTTCATTGATGTCAGCTTGTCTAAGTGCAGGTGACTGTACCATCTGTGCCCATACAGCCTCAGGACAATGTAGAGCCTTATAACAATACTGATTTATACAATATATGTTTATATTACTTAAAATATGCCTCTATTATGTGAAACTATTCATAAAATTTTCTCCAGAGAGACATGTTTTTGTAACTAGACCAGGGACTTATATGTAGCATGAAGATAGTAAAATGTGTACTTAAGTTTTGCAACAGTAATTTACTTTTGGATTTGATTTCTTCACACTTCAAAATGTCTAAGTGTTGAAAAAAAGATAACAAGTACATATAGATCTCTTCTGTCTTTGATTTGGGAATTCACAAATACCTCCCAGTCTACGGACTTCTCTTACCAATAACAATAATCTTTTAAATGACCTTCCCATTTCTGGTTAAAGGCTTTCATATGTTGATTGCAAAATAATAGTCAAGATTTGCTGGCAAAATCACAGAGAGGCTAATAACTCTCATCTTCATTGAAATACAAATCCCACAGTAACCTCAGATGTGGACAGATGTGATTATATACAGAATTAAGAATGTGCCTTCAGCGATATTGACCCTGCATTAGCTTTGTGAAAGAAGCGTCCCACCTGCTGGCTTCAGATTCACATACATTGAACAGTGCAATAGATATAAAGTAAACTTGCCACAAATTTGACCATTCATTTTAAGTACCCTTTTACACCTGATAAGCATTCATTACTACCAGCCAATCACTTTGGTATAGATAACTACTTGTTATGATTGTGGAGTTACGTTCATTCAGCTTTTAATTGTTGTTGGAGTTTTGTTTTTACAATAAGTGGTTTTACTTTTTCTGTTTATTTTACTGTGTTAATCTAATTCTTTTTCTCCTCTCTTTAAGTCTCCTTCTTTACTATTTCAGTATTGACTTCACTCTAATCTGTACTCCCTTCACCCGTCCTTGCATTTTTCATCTGATTAAGGAGACACTCAGTTCTTGCCTTCTTCGTTCAGATCCCTAATGTCCTATAGCTGGTGATGCACCATTTTCAACTTTTATTTCCAGCAACTAAAAAGGTGAAACATCCTGGAGAAGGTGCTGTTTGTTGGTCTGCTATAGTAATTCTGCCTGTTACAATGTATAATGTTATTGCTATTAAGTAATAGTGTAATAGTTGGTCTACTGTGAGTAGTGCCTTGGGATAGCCACACATATATACATTTACAAATATGCACATTAGTGTAATTAATGTGTATTTGTAAGAGTGTATTTTAAAGATTTTTGAAATATCATTGATATCATGTTCACAAGTGTTAATAAGTATTTCAGAATATTCACTTCAGCAGGAACAGTAATAAATCATAATGCTGTTGGGTGAAACAGGATGTGTGACCCAGATTTCCTTTATTCAGAAAATGACTAATGCAAATCTCAGTGATCTTGGTGGCAATGGGAGGCAGTGCATTGGGATAATTGCTGAAATGATTCATGTAAAGATGTTTTGCATCGTGATGTGAATAGAGTTCCAGTTATAGCTGGTGAAAATTGACTACTTTCATTTCTACTTAAGCCTATATAAGTAAACTATAATTATATTTCAAAATTATTTTGATCCGTGTTGAAGACATTCATTTGTGTCATTGGATGATTGCAGTAGCAAATTCTTGAATAATTTATTTGCTCCATTTACACTTTTGGCCTGCTTTAAACCTAAATGACATGCTGACTATTTTCTTTATCACAAGCTACCAAATTACAGAACATCACAAGTGGAAATAAAAGAGAATGGTTTATATTGCAAGAAAAATTCCTTTACAACTAAAAGCAAAAGTGTCACATTCTAAATTTTAATTTTATTCATGACTTGAATAATCTGAAATTGATAGTTGTTCTACGTACACAGAAGAGGCTCAGTAAAGCATTCTGACTCCAGAACATTACATATTAATTTTAAATAGTGAAAGGGTCTTTTATCTGCTAAATCATGCTGTTTGTTTTATTGTCTTTTTTAGACAGTAAAAATCAAATAGCCATATGAATTTCATTGATGATCAGTCAAATATGTGCCAATCGAATATTGCCCATAACTGTACAAGTACTTACTAATTTTCCTTTCCTATAAATAGTTATTCTGTCAGAGAAAATTTTGTATCTTCATGATCTATACATTTTGTTTTTAATTATCTATTTCTGAAGAAGTTTGATTTGTGTTTCACCTTTGTCCACTAGTCTATTTCTTTTTGGTTTCTCATTATTAATGAACGGAATCATTATTTCTGTCATTTACACATTAGCATTCTGATTGCTGGAAGAGAAGATCACCTTCTGCTTTCAGCTGGTACTGCAGGGATTGTAAACGTGAATACCTGCAAAAGCCAACTACCCGCACGTACTAGGGAACACCATTACTATGATTATTATTTGTGTAAGATATGCCTGCCTTATTGTCATTTCTGATACTACATCAAAACGGTGGCTGGTGAGCTTCCAGAGGTGCTGTCGCCCAATAGAACGTGACCTTTTTGCAAGGCAACCATGCTTTTTTTTTTGTTTTGTTTAATGCCGCATGTTTATAAATGCTGCTGGATTTGATAACCCTTTGACATTTGGAATGGTATTACAGCATTTTGGGTGGAAGCTTGAAGAGCTTTGGCTCATTTTACATTCTCATCATCGTTGCTTACAGCGAGAAGTATATGCTCAACCATTTTCGGGCATGGCAAAGTTTCGCCACACAGCATTCGCGATTAAAATCTGTGGTGTCAGGTGCCTTGTGGCAATCAACAAACAGACTGCTTTACAGATACTTGTAGGGTTTGCGGCCAAAACCTAGATTTGCCTCTGTCTCATTAAAATAACGAATGCAGTCCAAATGGATTTGCACATACTCAGTGTACGTCACAGTAAATCACAACACCATTTGGACCCAACGGAGTAAAGCTTCATTTCTTTAGACAATAGCAGGGTTAGAAGAAGAACTACATTGATGTCACGTATTGAACCATGGTTTTGCATCTTTAAATTTAGAGACAGAGGAAGGCATAAACACTTTTTTTTTCTACTTTTATAAAATGAAAAACCCAGTCAGGCCCCAAAGATCAAAGCAAACATTCTGCCGTGAATGTGAATTCTCAACAAAAAAAATCACAGGAATAGAAGAACCTGAATTTAAATTTAGGGACAAGTTTTAAATTAATTTAAATTTAGCTTTGTATTATTTTATTGAGGTTTTTATACTGCCCTTCAAAACGTGAGGTACAATACTGCAAATATGAAGTCCTCCTCTGTTTATCAGTGACTACATGAATTACTCTTAGATTAGGTATAACATAGGCAAAGAATTTTGTGGAACTTCCCAGTGTGAATTGGCCCAATAACCTGCTTCAATGCTATTGCATTCTCTACTTGAGCAATAGGATTTTCTCACTGCCACACACAACCTATTTTAATTGTTTGCCCTGTTAATACCAAATTACAGGAATATTTTTATTGTATTTTTCTGTCCACTATGAACTACTATGAGAATTTATAAATTCCTTTTACTTAAGACACTAAATGTCTGAATATGAAAGAATAATCTGTCTGATTGCATTCAAGCCCAGGCCCCGAAGGTGAAAGGATTGGTTTTAATCCACTGCACTGCCAAATTGTTCACTGCTATGTTCTTGCAGGAATATGAAAGCACAATAATTTTGAGTCCCTTTGTAAAATTTTATTTAGTCACAATGACTTTTGATAGAAAAATTCCATTAATCATATAATAACTTGTATAAATGTCAACATATTGTTCATACTTGTATTTTGCATATAAAATAAATAAAGGAAATCTTCTTTCTTATATTAAAAGTGACAGGATAATGTTTAGAGTTGGTCATTGAAGGAATTATGAGATATTTACAGACCTCCTGGGTAGAAAATTAACATTCACTGTATAATACAAAGGTAGTTGTAATAGAATTAAATTACATAGAATTAAATCATAGTGGATCCATTGTACTTCACAATAAGTCTCTAATTCACATAAAATGCTGACATGTAATTAAATGCAGAACAGTCACGGTGCAGGATCTTTCCAATCAGAGGGTACTAAAATCCTTCGTGATCTCATTGCTGCAGGTTTATCAGAAAGTAATTAGTAAATTACAGAAAGGTTCCATATGAAGCACAAAATTTAACAGTTTCGAATACATCAAAGAACAATCATTCAATTCAAAATTTGAAGGAGTTTCCCTTTTGTAACATACAGTTTACTTGTTACAGCAAGAAATTATGAAAATGTCTCGAGAAAAGCTGAGCTGCAAAATTTAGAACTTATGTCCTGAGTGAGAAATACCTGGTAATTCATTAGTGACAAATTAGTTTGACAAAAAGATTAACTTGATTTTAGAAATCTATAAGGGATTTACTGCGTTATTGCTCATGAAGAATTGATTCTAGGCTGCTAACATTTTGTTCCTAATCTCCCCTCTGCCTTTGAAAGAGATTGTTCCATAATGGGCAAAGCTGTGTAATTGTAGATATTAGAGTCAATCAGAAAGTATATGTTGCTTCTTATTTCTCTTTCTGTTTGAAATTAATACCTGCGCAAAATGAGAATGATTTCACTCACTCTTTCCAGTAATATCATTAGAAGGGAACTTTAAAAGGGAGCATAACTTTGGCATCCTATTGCCAAAACGCATCTTAAACACCTTTTATTGTCCTCCTCCATCTCAATTTATCATGCTATCTCCAGGATACACTGCCTTCCTTTCCTCCATTAACACCTCCTTCCATAAAATCTCTATAATCCATTTTCATTACCATCAACATGACTTATGACTTCACTAATCCTATTTCATTATCAATGCCATCATTGATCACTTCATTGTTTCCTGTTCCCCCGTTCCTCCCAAAGCTGCTTCTTTGTGTCCTTTGGAACAAATCTGGGAAACGAAATCTCTAAGTTAGTTTACAACTATGATTCCAAAATGCCAAATAGTTTAAAATGCAATCCTTCATTCATTATGATATTTTTACAGCTACCAACCTCCTCAGCTGCACCCTCGCATCATCTCTTTCTTTCTCTAGTTCCCATTGACACCATTGCTGTCTCTCATCTTGTGCATTCCCTGGTAAATCCCTCATCTCAGCTTGTTATAATCTAAAGGGTACAGACATTACTGAATATGGCAGACAATTGATTTAACCATTCACCATTAGATCTAGATGGATGTGCTTCATCTGTAAAAACAGCCCACAATTTCAGGATCGTTCTGGAATATAAAGATAACCCAAAAGATGTATAGAGACAGTCCAAAATATCTTTTCTCAATTATAAACATCATGCTATATTTTTTTCCCCTGTTAATTCACTCTCATCTAAAATAAAAAGTGCAAGAAGCTCATGGATTGATTTGTTAAAATGATTGAAACCATTTTACCTTGCTTGCCCCAGCCCACCAAGCAAACCAGCTTAAAGATTTGCTCCTGTCGCAGATTCTCTTCCAGCTCTTTTCATGCAAAGTCAGAAGTCACATGACATCAGGTCGTAGTCCAATACGTTTATTTGAATTCACAATCTTTCCGAATGCTTTTGAAATGACTTCACTTGACAAAGGAGCAGTGCTCCGAAAGCTTGTGATTTCAGATAAACCTGTTGGACTATAACCTGGTGTCATGTGACTTCTTACTTTATCCACCCCAGTCCAATAATGGCTTGTTCACATATCTTCATGCACTCTCTGAGCTCATATTGTCAATGAGGTAGACCTCCTGCTCTCTCAAGCCTATTCCAACTAATTAGTTAACCACCCAACTTGCCTTTATGGCTTCCAGGTTAGTTGGTGTTGGTAGTAGTTTTTAATCCTCTAATACTTCCTACCTCTCTTCCAAATCTTAAACATCACCCCTTTCTTCAAAGAAAAAACAAATCATGACCGTATGGTCCTTGCAAATTACCACTTTCTTTCTTTCCTGTCCAAAATCGTACAATCTATGTCATCTGTCAAATCTATACCATTCTTTCCTGGAGCTTCATGTTTGAATCCCTCTAATCATTTCTCAGTGCTGTCACAATGCTGCTACAGCACCAATAAATGTCACAAATTATGTTACTGTGACAAAGATAACTATACCACCTTATCTTTTCTGAAGATTTAGGAATAATTAAACAAATGATCCCCCTTTAAATCCTCTCCAAGGCCATTCAACTTGGTGAGACTGCATTTGCTTGCTTACGTTCTTATATATCCAGTTGTAGTCAGAAATTCATCTAAAATGAATGCATTTCATGTTCCAACATTATCTCTGATGTCACCCCAGAATTCATCCTTGGCTCCTTCATACTTCATACCTACATACTGCCCCTCTGCAACAACATTCATCAATAAGTTGAGGTTGTTCTGTATAACATACGTTTTGTCAAAGCAAATTGGCTATAATGCAATTGACGAATTGTAGGCGATGTTTGCATAAAGTGAACTTTCTACTGAATGGGTATGGCAATCATCTATAGGATAATTTTCTATAGAGGTTTTCCATAGCATGATTTTCTATAGTGCAATGTTACAGAGGAATGCAACTATTGCGTTATAGCAGAATGACCTGTCATTCCATATATATATATATGTAAGACTTCACAGTACCTCACAATGACCCTTTCAATCCTCCACTCAAAACTGCCTCAAAAATGTCAAAATACTTCTCTGATATTCAGCATCGAATCAACAGAAATTTCCAACTAAATATGTGGAAGAATGAAGCTGGAGTAATTCCTGGTCATCAACTCCATCCTGTATCCAGCCAACACTCTGAGGCTGAACCAAACCCTTTACAGCTGGGTGCCATATCTGATCCCAATGAGCTTCTGACATCTCTGCTCCATCACTAAGATTGTCTATTTCTTCCTCTGTAACATTACCTAACTCCACTACTACACCAATGTCACAAATTAATCTCCTTCTGAAAAGCTCACCTATGCATATTTTAGCTCTAGATTTGACTATTCCAATGCATCCCTGGATGGTCTCACATCTTGAACCCTCTATAGATACAAGGTCATTCAGGTGTATTGTCATTTTCCTAACATGCAGCAAGACTTGTTCACCCATCATCCGGTACTCACTGATCTCCATTAGTTCCTAATCAAGAAAACTTTTAAAATGGTCACAGATGTTTTCAGATCCTTCCATTGCTCACTGGCCCTCTCCCTGCAATCTTTTTCAATTCTACCACCTCAAAAACCTCTGCATTCGTCCAAATCTCACCTCTACAGCATCCATGATTTTAATCACCCTATTACAGATTGTACCTTCAGATGCCAAGGCCCTAAACATTCTTGTCTCTATCTGGCCAAGATTTAATGTTCTGTGCATATAGTGTTTGGGCAAATGATTTCAAAGGTGCTTAAACCATCACCCCAACCAGGGAGAAAGTTCAGCAGATCAAGCTCCAATTAATGCTGTCTGATAGCTTCCTATCCTGGCAGGATCCCCATCACTCAGGCCAGCTCAGGGAACTGAGAGCATTGCTGAAAACCCAGGCTGCATATCCATGAAGATTTTTGGGAAAGTCTTCTTTTGGGAGTGGGGCTCATGGGTTGGCTGTTTGAGGTGGTGGAGTGGGAGGTGATCAGAGGCAAGGGCAATGGAATGGTTTTCAGCGACCATCACCCTGACCATGATCACGCCCTAGATTAGGGAGAATGGATGTGCCAACTCACCCAAAGTGCTCTTCCCACTTCCCTTGACCACAGCAGGGAAATCACACCTGCTATCTTGTCTCCCTCCTTGAAGACATTTTTTACAATCAATCTCTTACAGAATCATCAAATGGTTATGCACATGGAGTCTATCATTGCCTGTTCTAGTCCTCTGGGCCCACACTTTGATTAGGCTTGAGGTTGTCTTTCCTAATATCACCTGTCGTGGTTCTGATTTTGTTTGATAACACTCCTGTGAAATGCCTTGGAAAATTTTACTTAGGTTAAAAACATTATGTAAATACATATTGTTGTTACTCATTATATTTTATTGCAAGCAACTGGAAGTTTCATAAATTTATGCATTTAAATATATTGGAACGGAAATGCCAGTGGATCATTCCAACTTGCTCCATGTGACACTGTGAAATGTATGAAAATGCAGGTCCTACTGTTTATAGTCTAGAAGAGATGAAAAAACATAAAATCTAACCCAGTTAAGGAGATAGGATACCCATGGGTAGAGTACCAGGATGTGAGAGGGCGAGCTGGCCAAGAGGTAGGGTGCCAAGAGGTAGGGTGTCAGGGTACAAGGTGCTAAAGGAGCCATTTATGTGATGCAATTCTTCGGGGTAGGATGGAACAGATGGAAGAAATCTATCTGCAGGGAGTGGGGAAAATGGATGGTGAGTCTGGGCACTTTCTAGTCTGGTGCCAATCGGGATGGGATGAATCTAATGTGGAGAGGCGATATTATGCTCCAACAGTATGGAGTATTGTTTCAAATGTGAGTGCCACACCATGGGAAGGATATGAAAGCTTTATAAGGATTACAATTGAGGCTTAATATCATATTTCTAGAGATTAGAGATTGCAGTTACATGGATAGATTAAAAAGGCTGTGTTGTCCTTAGGGCAGAGAAGACTAAGAAGAGATTCACTGGAGGTGTTTCAAATTAGGAAGAGTTTTGCTGGAATGAATTAAGGAAAACTATTTCCATTGGTTGCAGAGTTGATAATTAAGAAGCACAGTTGAAGGTGATTGACAACAAATAAAAACAAGAACCTACATGAGGGAAGATTTCTTGCACAATGAGCATTTAAGATTTGGAAGCATTGTTCATGGGATGACAAAAACAGAATTAATTGCAGCTTTCAAAGGGGAATTGAATAAATACATGGAAGTATGCAGGTCCCAGAGAAATAGAGAAAGAAAATGAGCATGGGATTAACTTTTCTGCTGTTCAAAAGAACCAATGGGTTTAATGACCTTTTTCTATGCTGTATTATTCTAGGATTCTCTAATACTTCAGAGGAGAAAGCATTGCTAAGTATTTTTTTAAATGCTTCTGGTTAAATTTCCCTTACCCAAATTAATTAACCAGAATTTAATTTTGTTAAAGTGCCAAAGTACTTCATTAGAAACTCTGATTTAATAGAACCAGGGGCAAGGAGATTGAAGCTGAAAAAGCAAAATGACAAGACATCAAGATCAGAAAAGCAAGAAATAAAGTATTGGAGGTGAAAGTTGACAAGGCAAAGACAGAGATATAACAGAGAAGACTGACTAAGCAGAACAGAGATATAAAGATTAAGAGATAGAGGAACAGAAGTTTGGAAGCCAGTCAAAGGAATGTGTACAATGATTTCAAGTTATAGTGACAGCTGATCCCAGAAATAATGGTATCTTATACATTTATAGTCTTTTTCAAAGGTGGGTGACCAGAACTGGACACAGTACTCCAGAAGAGGCTTCACCAACATCCTGAACAACCTCAACATAACGTCCAACCTCCAATACTCAAAGTTCTAAGTAATGAAGGCAATTGTGCTAAATGCCTTCTTTCTTAACCACCCTGTATATATATGATGCAAACTTCAAAAAATTATGTACTTGAACCCCTGGGCCTTTCTGTCCTACAACACTACCTAAGGTCGTACCTTTGATTGTATAAGTCTTGTTCTTGGTTGTTTTACCAAAATGCAATATCTTGCATCGATCTAAATAAAATTCCATCTACCACTTCAGCCCATTGACCTGATTGATCAAGATCTCTTTGTAAACTTAGGTAACCTTCTTCACTGGCCACTATACCATCAATTTTGGTGTCATCCGCAAACTTACTAACCAAACCTTCTATATTATCATCTAAATCATTTATATAAATAAACAAAAGTGGACCCAGCACCAATATTTGTGGAATACCACTGGTTACAGGCTTCACTCCAAAAAACAACCCTCCACCATCACTCTCTGTCTCCTGTCATTAAGCCAATTTTGTATCCTGTTGGTAAACTCACCCTGAATCTCATGCGATCTAACTTTACTAAATTACTCAACCGTGCAAGACTTTGTCAAAGGTTTGACTAAAGTCCAAGTAAACAGTGTCTAATGCTGTGCCCTCATCAATCTTCTCAGTTATTTTCTTTAAAAATTCAATGAAGTTTGTGAGGCATAGTTTCCCTCAAACAGAACCATGCTGACTATCATGGTTGTCCTGCTACAGGAAGGCAGTTGATAAACTAGAAAGGGTACAGAAAACAATTTACAAGGATGTTGCTGGAACTGGTGAGTTTGAATTATAAATCGGATTGGATAGGTTGCAACTATTTACCCTGGAGATTGGAGACTGACAGATGATCATCTATCAGTTTATAAAATCATGAGGGGTATAAGTAAGGTAAATAGCCAAAGTCTTTTCCCAAGGCTAGTTAGTGGAACACAAAACTAAGGGGCATAGGTTTAAGGTGAGAGGGGAATGATTTAAAATGTACATGAGGGGCAATGTTTTCAAACAGAAGGTAGTGCTTACATGGAATGACCTGCAGAGAAAGTGATAGTGACAGGTACAGTTGCAACATGTAAAAGACATTTGGCCAGGTACCATGAATAGGAAAGGTTTAGAGGGATAAGGACCAAATGCAGGCAAATAGGACTAGTTAAGTTTAGTATACATGATCAACATCGAGAAGTTGGACTGAAGGGTTTGTTTCCATGCTGCATCACTCTATGACTTGATAATTGCTTTATCTACTTGTTAATGTATTGCATTTAGCTTACAATAACAATAGGCAATAGACAATAGGTGCAGGAGTAGGCCATTTAGCCCTTCGAGCCTACACCACCATTCAATATGATCATGGCTGATCATTCCTAATCAGTATCCTCTTCCTGCCTTATCTCCATAACCCTTGATTCCACTATCTTTGAGAGCTCTATCCAACTCTTTCTTAAATGAATCCAGAGACTGGGCCTCCACTGCCCTCTGGGGCAGAGCATTCCACACAGCCACACTCTCTGGGTGAAGAAGTTTCTCCTCATCTCTGTCCTAAATGGTCTACCCCATACTTTTAAGCTGTGTCCTCTGGTTCGGCACTCACCCATCAGCGGAAACATGTTTCCTGCTGCCAGAGTTTCCAATCCTTTCATAATCGTATGTGTCTCAATCAGATCCCCTCTCAGTCTTCTAAACTCAAGGGTATACAAGCCCAGTCGCTTCAGTCTTTCAGTGTAAGGTAATCCCGCCATTCCAGGAATTGACCTCGTAAACCTACGCTGCACTCCCTCAATAGCCAGAATTTGGAGACCAGAACTGCACACAGTACTCCAGGTGTGGTCTCACCAGGGCCCTGATTATACTCACTAACCTCCTGTGTGGGACTTTATCAAAAGCTTTCTGAAAGTCCAGATACACTACATCTACTGGATCTCCCTCGTCCATCTTCAGAGTTACATCCTCAAAAAATTCAAGAAGATTAGTCAAGCATGATTTCCCCTTCATAAATCCATGCTGACTCTGTCCTATCCTGTTACTACTATCCAGATGTGTCGTAATTTCATCCTTTATAATAGACTCCAGCATCTTTCCCACCACTGAGGTCAGACTAACTGGTCTATAATTTCCTGCTTTCTCTCTCCCACCTTTCTTAAAAAGTGGTATAACATTAGCCACCCTCCAATCCTCAGGAACCGACCCCGAATCTATCGAACTCTGGAAAATAATCACCAACGCATCCACGATTTCCCGAGCCACCTCCTTTAGTACCCTGGGATGTAGACCATCAGGCCCCAGAGACTTATCAACCTTCAGACCTAACAGTCTCTCCAACACCAAATCCTGGCAAATATAAATTCCCTTAAGTTCAGGTCCTTCAGTCACTGTTACCTCAGGGAGATTGCTTGTGTCTTCCCCAGTGAACACAGATCTAAAGTACGCATTTAATTCTTCTGCCATTTCTTTATTCCCCGTAATATATTCCCCTGTTTCTGTCTTCAAGGGCCCAATTTGATTCCTAACCATTTTTTTTGCCTTGCATATACTTAAAAAAGCTTTTACTATCCTCCTTTATATTATTGTCCAGTTTACCTTTGTATCTCATTTTTCCTCTGCGTATTTCCTTCTTAGTAATCCTCTGCTGCTTTTTAAAAGCTTCCCAGTCCTCAGTTTTCCCACTTATCTTTGCTATGTTATACTTTTTCTCTTTTAACTTTATATGTTTCTTAACTTTCCTCCTCAGCCACGGCCGCCCATGCCTCTTCCTGGGATCTTTCTTCCTTTTAGGAATGAACTGATCCTGCAACTTCTGCATTATACACAGAAATATCTGCCATTGTTCCTCCACAGTCAACACTGAAATACTGAACTCCAGCATGCACAGGTTTCACCAGTAAAAACATTTTTTCTCTATTATTCTGATTAAACTAAAAAATATACACTTGCCCACATTTTGATCTGTCTACCACTCACACAGCTTGTCTGTACCCTTTCGCTGATGCTTTGCATCAACCTCACAACCTATTTTCCCATATAGCTATATATTACCCAGAACTTCATAAGCCCTTTCCTTGCACATTTTTTTCTGTGCACCCTTATTGAATACCATTTAAAAGTCCAAGTAAGGATACTGGTTCCCCTTTAACTACCCTGGTATTTACACCCTCAAACATTTTGATTGACTGGTTAAACATGATTTTGTTTCATAAAACTATGTAAAATTTTCCTACCCATGTCATGATTTTATGTCATTTCCTTAGCAAAGAATTCTGACATTTTGTCAATGATCAGTCTTCAAGTAACTGGTCATAATTTTATATTTCCTTTCTTGAAAATAGTGTGTTACAATTTCTACCATCTAATCGACTAGACTGTACCAGAATCTAGGAAACTGTAAGAGATTAGAACTAACACATCCATTAACACTTCAGCCACCTCTGATAGGATACTTTGACATGTTCCTTCAGATCCAGTATATCGTCTGGATTTTATTCTCATTAATTTTACAAATGCTTTTTCTTTAACAATTTTAAAAATTACTTTTAGTCCCTTAGTCTACTTAGTTCCTTGGTTTCCTTGGATTTCTAATTCATTTTGTGTCTTCTACTATGAAAGGTGATACAAAATTCTGCCTCGAAGGGACCCACATTTAATCTCACAGTTGTCTTCATTTCTACACACTTATAGAAACTTTAACCATCCAATTTTAAGACCATAAGATCATAAGACATAGGAATGTAAGTAAGGCCATTCAGCCCATCGAGTCCACTCCGCTATTTAATCAGGGCTGATGGACATTTAAACTCCAATCACCTGCACTCTCCATGTAGCCCTTAATTCCTTGTAAGATCAAGAATTTCTCAATCTCTGCCTTGAAGACATTTAATGTCCCGGCCTCCACTGCGCTCCAAAGCAATGAATTCCATAGGTCCACCACTCTATGGCTGAAGAAATGTCTCCTCATTTCTATTCTAAATTGACCCCTCTAATTCTAAGGCTGTGCCCACGGGTCTTAATCTCCATGCCTAATGGAAACAACTTCCCAGCATCCACACTTTCTAAGCCATGCATTATCTTGAAAGTTTCTATTAGATCTCCCCTCAACTTCTAAACTCTAATGAATACAATCCCAGGATCCTCAGCCGTACGTTAGGCCTACTATTCCAGGGATCATCCATGTGAATTTCCACTGGACACGCTCCAGTGCCACTGGAGTCAGGGAAAGGCCCAAATGATTGGAAAATCGCTGTTGTAGCCCCCTTGTTCAAGAAAGGATCAAGACAAAAGATGGAAAATTATAGATTGATTAACCTAACCTCAGTTGTTGGTAAAATTCTAGAATCCATCGTTAAGGATGAGATTTCTAAATTCTTGGAAGTGCATAGTCGGATTAGAACAAGTCAGCAGGGATTTAGTAAGGGAAGGTTGTGCATGAAAAATATTGTTAGAATTCTTTGAAGAGGGAACAAGTAGGTTAGACCACGGAAATCCTACTTATCTTCCCTGCTAGGCCCTGCTTCCAGTCAATTTTTGTCATTTCATCTCTCATGCCCTGTAATTACCTTTATTTATTTGTAACACCATTACGTCCGATTTTGCCTTCTCACTTTCAAGCTGCAGACTGCACTCTACCATAGTATGATCGCTGCTTTCTAAGTTTTTCCTTACCTTAAGATGTTTTATAAAACCTGGCTCGTTACGTAGCAGTAAGTCCAGAATTCCTTGCGGGCTTATCACAAGCTGTTCCAAAAAGCCATCCTGTGAGCATTCCATGAATCCCCTTTCTTTGGATCAACCAGCAACATTATTCACCCAGTCCACCTGCATATTGAAGTCCCCCACGATCACTGTGACCTTGCCTTTCTGACATGCCCTATCTATTTCCTGGTACATCTTGTGCCCCTGGTCCTGACCACTCTTGGGAGGTCTGTACATAACTCCCATTTTTTTTTTGCCTTTGTCGTTCCTCAACTTCACGCACATAGACTCCACATCATCTGACCCTATGTCATTCAGTGCCACAGATTTAATTTCATTCTTAACTAAAAATGCAACCCGACCCCTCTGCCCATCTCCCTGTCTTTTCAATAAGATGCAAATCCTTGGATGTTTAACTGCCAGCCCTGAACCCCCTGCAACCACATCTCTGTGATGCCTACCACGTCATAATCATTCATGATGATTTGTGCTGTTAATTCATCGACTTTCTTACGAATACTATGAGTATTCAGGTAAAGTGCCTTAATGCTAACTTTCTTATCATTATTACAGATATTGGAAGTCATAAGATGTCCTAAGTTATCCTTCCTTTTTGCTGCATTCCTAGTCTGTCTCGTGCATGAACCCACCAGCACACATGCTATCCTGCTGCTTGTCTTTCCATTTAACTCCATACTCCCTGTCACTTTCGCTTTCCCTTCCCCCCGACTCAGAAGTTTAAAGTTCTACTGACCCCCCATTTATCCTTTTCACTAGAGCACTAGTTCCAGATCGGTTCAGGTGGAGACCGTCCCAACAGTACAGATCCCCCCAGTTCCAGAACTGATGCCAATGCCTCATGAAATGGAATCCCGCTTTCCCACATCAATCTCTTAGCCACATGTTTAGTTCACTAACTTTCTTATCTCCATGCCAATTAGCATATGGCTCGGGGAGTAACTTGGAGATTATGACCCTTGAGGACCTGTACTTCACTTTCCTTCCTAGTGCTTGATAATCCCCAAACAGGTCCTCCACACTAGCTTTGCCTATGTTTTTAGTCCCAATGTGGAGCAGAACAACTGGATCCTCTCCCTCCTGCTCCAATATCCTTTCAAGCTGGTCAGAGATGTCCTGCATCCTGGCACCAGGCAGGCAACACACCATGCGGGACTCCTGATCCAGCTTGCATAGGATACTGTCTGTCCCCCTAATTATAGAATCAAACAATTTTACAATGTTTGTTCACTTATTTCTCTCTTCATCCGATTTTTGATCATTCTTTGCTTGTTTCTAAAACCTTCCCAATTCATAACTTTACTACACTTCCTGACAATAGTAAAAGCTTCTTCTTTTAATCTAAAACTGTACCTTCATTTTAATAAATTACATTTTTTATTGAGTTTTTTTCTAATTAAAATGCAAATTGTATCTTTTAATCTAATTTCCCAACTTAGCTAATTTAGTTTATTAACTATATCAATGAGTTTGTTGAAGTTTATGGTTCTCATTTTGGAATTAAATATGTCACTCTGAAACAAACGTCTTTGATTTATGATCACTCTTTATCATATGATTCCTTACTTTAGATTAGATTAGATTAGATTACATTACAGTGTGGAAACAGGCCCTTCGGCCCAACAAGTCCACACCGACCCGCCGAAGCGAAACCCACCCATACCCCTACATTTACCCGTTACCTAACACTACGGGCAATTTAGCATGGCCAATTCACCTGACCCTGCACATCTTTGTGACTGTGGGAGGAAACCGGAGCACCCGGAGGAAACCCACGCAGACACGGGGAGAACGTGCAAACTCCACACAGTCAGTCGCCTGAGGCGGGAAGTGAACCCGGGTCTCAGGCGCTGTGAGGCAACAGTGCTAACCACTGTGCCACCGTGCCGCCCACTAAAAAATATTACTAATCAAAAGACAAGAATAAATTAGTCTGTTTCCACAAGTATTGTTTACAAAAACTCTTTCAAATACAT
Source organism: Chiloscyllium plagiosum (assembly GCF_037043375.1). Lineage (NCBI taxonomy): Eukaryota > Metazoa > Chordata > Chondrichthyes > Orectolobiformes > Hemiscylliidae > Chiloscyllium > Chiloscyllium plagiosum. Next base: position 34,886,888 of record NW_028270153.1, on the reverse strand, counting down.
TTCATGAATTCATCCTCAAGCTACCTTGCCAAATATTTTATCCAATTTATTTAAAGATTAAAGTTTCCTCTCGTTCACAATCTCCTCTCCCTACTCTAATGCCTTTATTTTCTTTTCTTAATTAATATACTTTTTTCTCAACACTGTTATTAGCCACATGTTTAGTTCACTAACTTTCTTATCTCCATGCCAATTAGCATATGGCTCGGGGAGTAACTTGGAGATTATTGTTCGATTTCTTTGAGCTGAATTCCCTTTTTTCTTACCGCCTTATGACATCTACCACCAGGCGGAAGTGGGTACTACAGATGCTAGAGATTAGAGTCAAGATTAGAGTGATGCTGAAAAAACACAGCAAGTGAGGCAGCATCCGAGGAGCAGGAAAATTGATGTTTAGGGCAAAAGCCCTTCATCAACATCTATTACCAGTCCTACCTGTTCTCCTTTCCTATCTTGCGTTGTTTATTGTAAAGTCAAATACCTTGCTACAAAAACAACTATCTGGCAATCCAAATGTCTGAGCCATTAAATCTACTCCCCTAACTCTTCTCTTCCTTTCATTCATTTCACCAACCCCTCTTAAAAATTCTCCTATACCATAGTGCCAAGGTCAAATTTCCATCCTCCCTGTAGAAGGAGGGAGCAAGGAATAGATCAGTAATCCCCAAAAGCTGGAGTAACGCTCTGGTTACATATGAGTTTGAATCTCACCATCACAGCTGGAAGAATTTAAAAATCAATCAATCAATAAATAAGTAATGCAAGGCTTAGCAAAGAAATGGTGAGCATACCAAATTGTCATAAAAAAAAACTAGTCCACTGTTGGAAATCTTTTGGGAAAGACATTCTGCCATCCTCACCCATTTTGGCTTACATGTGACCCCAGTCTCTCAGCAACATGATTGACTCTTGATTCTTAAGCCACTCAGTTTGATCAAACCATTTAAAAAACATTCAAATGAATATAAATGAGGTTACCTCCTGGCATCGATGTCAGCATTAGATTCTACAAATGTCAATCTAGTTCGGTTGACTCTGCAAATTCCTCTTGTCTAACACTTGTGACAAAATTGAGAGAGCTATCCCACAGATTACTCAAGGAACAGCCTGTTATGAACATACTTATCAAATCAGATCAAAGCTTCTGAAGTCTCACCACTTCCAGTTCTTAATGGTAACAGACCATTCAACCACTAACAAGAAGAGGCTCCCCAAACAATTCCATCTTAATGATGATGGAACCCAGTATGCCAATGCAAAAGCTAAGGCTGAAACATCTAGCTGTAGTATCTGTACTGAAGACTGGTGCTCCAGAAATAGCTACCATGATTACCATGCCAGCTGATACCACTACACTGATGTTTATCTGCTAATGCAGAAAATTGCAAGTATATGCATATAGCTGAGCTAATTTTCCCAGTATATTTTGCTGAAATTAGTTCCATGATTTTTATGTTCTTTGGGTTTTTATCATGGATATGTGAGGTAAGGCAGCTACAATCTCACAGATTGGCAAGTCCTACTGAGTTTACAATCTTAGTTATATCACAATAGGATACTACTCAGCCTCTATTCAGTTTATTCTATTCAAGGCAAATAAAATCTGTACAGAACAACAGAACAAGTGAAGTTGTTGGGGCAGAGCTGTAAGAGGAGATTTTTCACAGTCAGCCAAAAGAAATAACAACTGAAGAGACACAGATTAAAATCAATGTACATTTTCCAGCATGGAATTAATCACCATATTCACTTTGATACTTTCATGTTTTTACTGGATTTTTATATGAAAATATAATAGCTGTTTAGTGTAACTGTATTTCATATGTACACATAACAAATCTGTAAGCCTTATTGCTATCATAGATATTGGTAACACATTATGGGTAATGTGGTATGAAATGTATGTTTCATATTAGCTGTCTTTTATAATGAAAGTGGTAATTCTATTATAGTGTTCTTTATATGTGCAAGACTCGTCAGAACTGTCATCTTATCCCTGAGGATAGGACCAGTGGATGTCAGCTTTTCTGATGCTGTTGATTTGATTGCTGTCCATTAATTTTAGTGCAATTTGATGGTTAATAAGAATAAATCATAAAGGTGTACTAAATATGCAATATTTTTCCTTCATGCTCTGAGTCTATTAGCCCACCAAGTATATAATTTAAGGTTGATCAAACTTTGTATTTCCACAACTTACTCTAAGTACGTATGGGATCAGAATCATAGGTATGCTTTTTAAATTGATTGTGATGGTAATTAGCTAAGGTGCGTGCTACAACCAATGATCATGTTGTAAAAATATATAGAATTTTTAATTGTCAAGTACATTTATATTTCTCTGATTCAAATCTAATATTTATATCTTTACATTTTACAATTTATGTATATGTACTTTTATGACATGATCTCCCTATTCTGCTTTGGAAAACTGTGTTATGTTTTAGCTTCATTGTAGTAGGAGTTATATACGTTTTAGAATACTGTACTGGTGTAGAGTTAAACATTCCTACTCGTACATCACAGCAAGTTTGTATTTAAAAACATAACAGCCGAGTAAGTTAAGTATTGAGTTGATAAGTTCACTCATTTTTGACTTTCTTTGATTAATTCATGAGATAAAGGCATAACTGGAGAGGCCAGCATTTATTGCCCATCCCTAATTGCCACAGAGGGCAGTTAAGGGTCATCCACATTGCTCTGGGTCTGGAGTCACATGTAGGCCAGACCAAGTAAGGATGACAGTTTCCTTCCCTAAAGGACATTAGTGAACCAGATGGGTTTTTCTGACTATTGGCAATGGATTCATGGTTACCATTAAGCTCTTAATACCAGATTTTTATTTTAACTTCAAATACCACCGTCTGCTATGTCAATACTCAAACCTAGCTCTCCAGAACATTCCCTGGATTTCAGGATTAAAAATCCAGTGAAAATACCACTAGGCCATGACGTCCCCTTGAGAGAAGTAGGTTTAGTTAGAGTTAAGTTTAGTTTTGATTTATAAGTCATCTTGAGACCAAAAAGAATAAAACTCTTTGAATCTCATGTTAATGAAAAGACAAAGCTGAGCAAACAGAGCATTCAATCTTGATGCTGAATACTTTTATTCTCAGCAAGTTTCTTACATGTACCTTCGTTTGAATGATTATATCTTCAAGGTAATTTCTTTTTGTATTCACATATCAAACAAAATCTTGTGTAATAGTTAAATCTCTGTCTGTAAATATGTATATATTTGTGAAGTTTATGTGTCATCTTATTTTGAGGAATTCATTCTCTCAAAACTGAAGATCAATAAGAAAATTCACTGATGTACTACAAATAAGTGAATCATAACAGGACTCAAGGAAAATATTTGCGAATTCGGTTGTGCTATTGCTGGATGGCAACTTAATTCACACTTGTTTGATTGCATTGATGACAGTAATCAAAACAATAAAATGACTTCAGGTGGATCTTACTGTCAGTATTGAAGAAAGCTGCCCACAAAGATTGATCAATCTCTGCATCACAGACCCCTACTTTCCTGGCATTATTTTGAACTTGCCACCAGGTCAGGAGGTTCTCCAAGTATCCAGCAATAATTGTTTTATCACACAGACTAAAGAACCAATCCTAGACAAATAAACAGGAAGTAAAAACAGTGAATCACTTAGTTATCTTTTTAAAAACATTTCACATATAATCAGTGAGATGATTAAATCACACACAGGATTGAGACAGAGATGTATATTTTAAACAATTTAAAAATATAGTTAAAATACACGGGGAAATTCTTACATCGAGAGAAATTTGACATTCAACAAATGATAAATTAGCCTTCAAGGGCAAGGACGTTCAGCAATAACTATGAAGTTTGTACCTATTAAAAACCTAGAACTAAGTTTTCTTATTTTTAGTTAAAGTATTTTGTTGAGTGAATTCATGACAGCCCTAGTTTGACATGGCTTGCATTGATTTATCTCATACAATCTTCTGCTCTTCATCTCATGAGTTATGCAACTAAACTCTTTGGTGCTCTTCACAGGCAATTGTGTGGCAGGATAGGCCGAAGTGCTGAAGACTGCCAAGAGCACCTGACATTCATGCCTGAGGTGCCACATTGAAAATAGCACTGAACACCACTTCAAATGGTGCAAGCCAGGAAATGGTCTTCACAATGTGGTGTTCCATTGTTATCACTGAGGAAATCGCCCAAAAAGGCAAGTTAGATGCCTTCTTTGCAGACAGAGACCTGGAGATACTGTTGGAGAGCATGGTAGAAAGGAGGCCAGTTTATTTTTCCTGCTGACTGTCGTGGGAGATCATTCGACCAAAAACCATCAGCCTGAATACAGAAAGTGGCCTGGGTCAATCGCATGTTGTTGGTAAAATAGAAACACAAAAAGTGCAAGAGAAAGGTCATGGATTGTCTCTACTATACAAGGGGAAAAGTCATTATCTTCTCTCTGCTACCTTCCATCAACATAGCAACCACTCTCTCTAACTCTGTCACTACACACAGCTCTCACCAAGGCTCATGACCTATTGCATACATCATACATCATATCCACTCAATAACTCTCAACCACCTTCTTCACCCAAATCATGAAACTTTCCTATTCTCTGCAATTGCTACTCACTCACCACCTCTCTGACAGCCCATGTCAAACTAGGGCTGTCACTAACTGTTCGTCCACTTACACATCATACTCACTCCCTCCCTTGGTGTAATTGAAAGAAACATTGACCTCCCAGCCCCCACCCCCTCAGACCGATGCCCCTGCAGCATCCTGACTGGTGTACCTGTGATCCCCAGATACATTGCAGTTGATCTAAAGGACTGAAGATGAGCCAGTTCCTGGACTACAAAGAGACAGATCCCTGGAATCTGGTAGGATCAAGAATCCAAACAACTATGGCCAAGCTCTTGGACTGGAACTGGACAAGCCCATGATTGACTGTGATTGTAACCCCTGCCAGATTGTAGTTCCCCTACACTCTTGTTAGGGCTATTTCCATTTGACCTTTGGACATGGCTATTTGCTTGAAGTGTATGCAGTGTGTTTACAATGTAAGCTGCTGGCACATGCTGTAGGTGTGACAGTGTCATAGTATGACACTGACATAGCCACTCCCTTGACGGCTCAGTGCTCCCTGCAGTGACAAGCTGATGACCTCTCTCTGTGCACTAAAAAGCAATGCAATGCACAGAGATTATTAACCTCCAGGAAGCATAAAGTGAATAAGAACTGAGAAATCAAGCTGAGAGCCATAGATACAATTTGAAGGCAGGAGTGTGCCCCTATGGATATATCAAAAAGTAGGTAAGTCATAGGTGTTCCTGATCTCCCAAGTGAAGTCCTGAAAGGCTGATGTGCTGTGAGAGTTGGATCAGGCATGATGATGTGGAGAGATTGGTGATTTGCCAGTGCCAGCATGTGTGGATGAAATTTGGAGGAGGTCAGTGTCCATGGATCACAAAGGGACATTGTGTGAAGACACATTTGGATGATTGGCAACAAACAGAGAGATTTCTTGCCACTGCTCACACCATTTAGGGAGGGTAAAACTCCACCTGAGATACTCTTCACTCAATAATATGTAACTTGCTCATAAGTTTCTACAACATCATGAAAAGCAAGAGTACTTGTCAGTTCAAAGATTTCTGTTTGATTATGTTCTGGGGGAACCTCAACAGGTTACCCTCTGGAAAGTATACAACGTTGCCAGAGATTTATGGATTTCTGTATTCAAATAATTGTGCAAACTCCAGGAGGTGTTGCTGGTCCCAGTGGAGACATTATTACCACCAAATCTGGACCACTAAGTGTCACAGTGTGGCAATAAAACATTCCTATATGAAGTTAAACAATGGCAACCAGTGTGTCAGACAGCATAATACTCACCATGGCCCAGACTGATGTATTTTGCCCAGTCACATGCTTCTTACCTCATTATCTATGAAAAAGACAAGTTGTGTGAGTTACCTGATGAATCACATGATCAGCAAGCCAGAGTTTCTCACCACTGGCAGTCGTTCTGGAATTGAAAGCCACCCAGATACTACTTCAGGTGCAGCAGGCCAGGAGCTTCTCCTCAGCTTGAGGTGGTTATCTTGACCAATTCACCAGGACAGAACCCCACTGGTCCTCACCTACCACCCCACCAATCTCCATGTACAGCGCATCATCCGCCGTCACTTCCGCCACCTCCAAACAGACCCCAGCACCAAGGATATATTTCCCTCCCCTCCCCTATCAGCTTTCCGTAGAGACCACTCCCTCCGCAACTCCCTTGTCAGATCCACACCCCACACCGACCCAACCTCCACTCCCGGCACCTTCCCTTGCAACCGCAGGAGGTGCAACACTTGCGCCCACACCTCCCCCCTCACTTCTCTCCAAGGCCCCAAAGGAAACTTCCATATCCGCCACAGATTCACCTGCACCTCCACCCACATCATCTACTGCATCCGCTGCAGCCGGTGTGGCCTCCTCTATATTGGGGAGACAGGCCGTCTACTTGCGGAGCGATTCAGAGAGCACCTCTGGACCACCCGGACGAACCAACCCAACCACCCTGTAGCACAGCATTTCAACTCCCCCTCCCACTCCACCGAGGATATGCAGGTCATTGGACTCATCCACCGCCAAACCACAACAACGCGACGGTCGGAGGAGGAGCGTCTTATCTTCCGACTGGGAACCCTCCAACCACAGGGGATGAACTTGGACTTCACCAGTTTCTTCATCCCCCCTCCTCCCACCTTGTCTCAGCCGAATCCCTCCAGCCCGGCACCGCCTTCCTGACCTGCAGTCTTCTTCTTGACCTCTCCGCCTCCATCCTACTCCGACCTATCACCCTCACCTTGACCTCTTTCCACCTATCACATTTCCAACGCCCCTCCTCCAAGTCCCTCCTCCCTACCTTTTATCTTCTCCTGCTGAACACTCTCTGCTCATTCCTGAAGAAGGGCCTGTGCCCGAAACGTCGAATCTCCTGTTCCCTGGATGCTGCCTGACCTGCTGTGCTGTTCCAGCAATAAAGTTTCAACATCAATTATGAAATGGGTTCTAAGAATGCTAAATTGGACATTTTATGGAAAATGTACCTCAATTACTGCCAGATGGGATCATGGAAGGAATTCTGTCCTTTTCCAGGCTGATTCGATAAGGAAGCTACCTCATCTGATCTATCCAGCCCGGGGAGAGAAGGAAGATGGTCAACACAGCCTTGAAGTCAGCTGGTCTTGAGACACAGGACCCAAGTGAATGAGTCACCCCTTGGTTTTACTTGTTGAGATTTAGAAATGACAGTTTTCTCATTTGTGGAACAGTTAGTTGCAAGAGGCTGGTACCAATGGAGATGAAAGTGGTTGCCACAGTTGTTAGTTTTGGTGCAGATATGAAAATGTCATGAGTGAGTGAATAGGCAGCACAGAAGTATTGAGTGATGGGGCCAGTGACAGCAAATAAGGCAAGATGTTGGAGGCAATAATAAGTATGCTAGAGCATGAGCCTCAGCAGGAGGTGGGTAGAGTCATAGAGTCAGGTAGGAGAAAGTGAGGACTGCAGATGCTGGAGATCAGAGCTGAAAAATGTGTTGCTGGAAAAGCGCAGCAGGTCAGGCAGCATCCTGCACCAACTAGACATCCCATCTGACCTAGTCCCATTTGCCAGCATTTGGCCCATATCCATTGAAATCCTTCCTATTTACATATCTACCCAGGTGCCTTTTAGATTTTGTAATTGTACCAGCCTCCACCACCTCCTCTGACATGGACTATCTTCTGCTGAATACATTACCACTCGGTCCTTTTTAAATCTTTGCCCTCCCACCATAAACCTATGTCCTCTAGTTTTGGGCTCCCCCAACCCAGGAAGAAAAACCAATAGCAGGGGCTGACTCAGAGGGAGGTACTGGAGAGAGTATGGGGTCACTTGCACTGTTGGAATGGAGAAGGGCTGTGTATCTGAGACTGCACTGATACATGTGCAAATCTTTGACCCCATTAGAATGATCTGACACTGTGGCTTCCACTGCCAATCCTGGGGGAAAAACAAGTCCTGCATTTGCAAGACCTTATCCAGCAGGACTCCAGGTCCCTGCCAAAAAGCAGGGCATCAATTTCCCCATGTCTGCCATGTCCAGGGCAAATGTCAGCAACAGTGCAGAGCAGCTCTAGGCAGACAGTACATTTTGCACAATGGTCTTTTAAAGATGTCTCTGCATCAGTGATGCTTGTTCAATCCAGGATTTACCAAAAGTGATACGTTGTTCTGGGTATAGTGAATGGTAGAATGGGACTTAAATTGGATGAGAGGAGCATGCTAAATAGCAATGAGATGGGCTAAATAAGAAAACCTGTTAAATTTTACAACAAAAAAATCATCCAAATGACTTGGCGAAAATGACATTAATCCAGAAAAAGTAGAATTCAGCCCTACGTTTTGAAGAAAAACAATTCAGCGAAGCGTGTGATTCATTGGCTGGACCAGATTTACTCCACCTTGCTGGTTGATAAAGAGGTGGTAAGCCACCTTCTTAATGAGATGCAAATTGGCTTCTTGTGATCTGATGGTGAGAATTTGATCTCACCATCTAAGGAGAAATTAATTGCGACAGTTTAACTCAATGTGGAGAATCTGACTTTTGGACTCTCACCCGACTAAGACATCACACTTGTTATTATTCTCACCATCTCGGGGAGGGAAAATAATGCCCTAGTTTTGGTTGAGTTGTACTATCCTTTAATTAAATGTTGTAGAAATCAGGCATCATGTTCAGCTCTTCTGCCAACTCCCTGCCTTTAGCACTGATTGTACCTCCCTCCTTGGGAAATGTCCCAGGCTGAAACAAACTATTTGTAACTTCCACATTGGTTAACCTGTTGAACTAATTGCCACAGAGGGCAGTGGAGGCCTTGTAATTGAGTGGACAGGGATACACAAATTCTTGATTGGTAAAGGGATCAAGAGTTATGGGAGAAGGTACGAGAAGGACTCTGAAACATATCAGCCATAATCAAAAGATGGAGCAGAATCAATGGGCAGAATGGTCTAAGTTTGTCTTTGCATCTCATGGTCTTATGGTCCATACAATATTTGACCCAGAAATGATTTTCCAACCCACATCGTTTTCATCACAAAAATTGGTTACATGTACCTCCATGTCACCCATATCTAAATCCACTTCAGCTCAATTGTTGATCAAATCCTACAGTTTTGTATTTCCACCACTCGTATACTTCCAGCACATATTCATAAATATTTAAATCTATGAGTAGTTCTGATAATTACCACAGGTAGGTTTGTGCAAACAGCACCCTTCATTTTGGATGAACAGTGAATCCATTTTTGATCATTTGGAGAAAACCTACATGCTATAGAAATGTTAGCTTATTCTCACTGACTCTTTTTAATAATGCATTTTGGTCCTTAAGCTTTCACAAAGGTTTATCATTTCAGTAGATAAATTGTGGGAGTAGTTAGATTGATCACAAACATTTTGTTTGGCCTGGATATTCCTACACAGTTGATATACATATAAATATTTTTGTGAATATGGTTCGTATGTTTTAGTGTATAGCTTTTATGGATATATATGTTAATTTTTATTGTAAATTAACATTGAATGGTAAAAAATGAGGTCAATGCAATTGAAGCAGCTTAAAGTCTAACAAATGTAAAATATTGTGGTTATGTTACTTTGAGAGGTTTACAACAAGGAAGGTAAGGTAATTACAATGATGGGCTTTATTGATTGTCATAACAACAAAACTAATGGCAATTCAGAAGGTTGCTTGAAATCACTCCACAGGGACTAGTATCCCATTGCCAAGTCACCCTTTATTTACTCATGCATAGGACTTGACACTGATCTAGAAGCAGTTGGGAACAGTCTCAGGAATCTTGGATTCAGAAGAGATTGAACCAGCAAGACATGACCAGTACTGAAGCAATCTGAGTCAGAGAGTTCTGAGGGAAGCTCCAAGGTTACATTTTTAGAAGGGATTTCATTGTAATGTGGTTGGGTGCCCTATAGAGTCAGGAAGATCTGATTGGAGTATGTCTTGATAAGATTGAAATGGGTCTGTGGTGTGTTTTACCACAGTTTGTCTGTTAACTTATACAGTACTTATCTCACGTTAATCTGAATGTTCAAATCTAATTGTATATAGTGTATATGGTTTAGAATAATTTCTTTACCTGATCAGTATATCTGTTTAGCCATTATTGCTTATGTTCAATTTTCTATAATAAAGATTTTTTTTGGCCTTTTCATTTGGCTCTGGAATCTTGCTGGTTATTTTCTTACCCTTAGTTCTTCTATGATTTTGATTCTTTAAGAGATTAGTGTCCAATAAGTGATATTGGACTTTCCATCTTGTTCAGTATTATCCTAAATGGAACCATGACAATATTTACATTTGTAATTATGCAAAAATTGACAGACTCGAATTTATATTTATATAACATCCAAAATATATCTCATAAATATCCCAAAGCATGTTTTTACTGACTTATTTAGAAATATAGACGTGGTTTGGAAGACAAATCAGCCACTATATTATGTACAACAAAATCAGAATGCCAGGAGAACCTTTCGTTTATAACATCCACTTGAATCAACAGAACATCTATGCTGGAACTCGATTCTATTGAACACTCACTTAATGCTATCGTAGCGAGTCAATAGTAATTGAGCTCATGACCTGGAATTGCTACTGAAATATAGTGTGACCAACTAAACTGACCTCACAGTTATCCCAGTAAATGCAATTGATCATTTCATAGCTTTATTGCTTATCTAACATATAACATAATGGATATAGTTATCTTCACTGCTGGGGAAAATAAAACATCACTTTTTCTTTCTTGCTTTAATTCCTTGCCTCTAACAGGGTCTAAATTAAAACGCTAACATTGCAGTCATACAGGTAGTTTAAGAGTCATGTCCATTCCTTTCTCCCTTTATGACAAAAGCAGCAGGCATGAAAAGATTGAAGTAGTCTTATCGTGAACTAAAAAAAAACACAGTTAAGTTAAAGAAAAATATTGTGGCCCAACAAAAACAAACTCAATCTTCTATTGTGCTCAGCAGTGAGCTGCCAGGGTTTCTTTCGTCTAAACTCAAAATTACCATAGAACAACACAACTGTCATCATTTATAAGATAGTCATTCAGCCCTTTCTGCCCGCAATGACTCTCTGAGCAGTTTGACTTTGTGCCAAACTTCTGCCTTTACTCCATAACACTGCAGATTGTTTCCACTTGAATAATCATCTAATGGTCTTTTGAATGCCTCAATGGAATTGAACCTCTCTCTCACTGTTGGCAAAACTGAAGAACTGATCTTCAGAAAGAAAGGAGGAGAACACGCCCTGACTTACATCAACGGAATTGAGGTTGAGAGGGTGGACAGCATCAAGTTTCTTGGTGTGATGATAACTGACAACCTGTTCTGGACTTCCCACAATGTCTTTTCATCCTCAGGCAGCTCAGGAAATTTGGCATGTCCATAAGGACCCTTACCAACTTCTACAGAAGCACCTTTGAAAGCATTTTTTCTGGGTGCATAACAGCCTGGTATGGCAATTGCTCTGCCCAGGTCCATATCAAACTACAAAAGGTGGTGTGCACATCCCAGACCATTCTGGAAGCTAACCTCCCATCCATGTACTCTGCTTACACGGCTCACTGCTACAGAAAGGCTGCAACATCACCAAAAGACCCAGCACAGCCCAGTAGTGATCTCTTACAATTTCTTCTGTCAGGCAGAAGATACAGAATCCTGAACACATGCACCAGCGGGTTCAGGAAGAGCTTCTTCCTGACTGATGAATGGACTCTCCAGCCTCAAATAATGCTGATCTTGCTAACGATGATTTGGCTTCATGCATGCTTTGTGCAATGTAACCTATATGCCTCTGTCTAAGTCTTTTTACAACCTCTGAACTGTACATCCTTGCTTACTATGATCTGACTGTACTGCTCGTAAACAAAGCTTTTCACTGTACTTTGGTGCATGTGACAATAAATCAATCAGTCAATCCACTACATTTCCATTAATATCAGAATCTGAGCCACAAAGTAGTGTTTCTATATCGCCAACTAATCCATAAGTTAAACACAAGTTAAAATGCTAGCCATTATATTTAAATCATTTTTGATAGAAATTCAAGACATTTCCACTGCATTTAGTTTGGAGACCATTGCAATGTCTCTTTAGTGTTGTCATTCCTGTAATACCCAAATGTAATTTTAGGCTACTTGGTTGTTGTGCAACCGTTTAGAAACCCACAGTGCTCAAAACTGAGAGTCCCTGATGATACTGCTGTATTTAAGTATTATTATAATAATGCCAAGTACTCAAAACAAGTATGCTTGGAAGTTGTTAGCTTCAGACAGGAGTCTGTTCAAAAGACACTTTCCTACACTAATAGTAATTTTTTTTATTGTACAAGGAAGTAAAAACTTTATAACAGTTACCTAACCATATAAATACAGTAAACATGTCAGAAGTGACAATATATTTATACAACTATGATGTACAGTTGCTATTATGTTCACATTTTATTTACAGCCATCCACTCCCCTACTTCCTTGTTATATTCAGAATATATCACATGAGACTTTTCTATGGAGCAATTTCTTTGCATGATACAAAATTTCATGGTATGTGCATTTGTCAGTCTTGGGTGGTTAGGTGTATTGCTTTGATTTATGTTCTAATATCAGTCAAAAATCAATGGATAGTCCTTGTACTTCATCCTACAGAGAAGTCACATTATTGCCTGATATAGCGTATTTAGTTGCCTATGTAAGCATAAAATGACTAATTATCTTTTGAAATGGATTTTCAGTACACATATGATATTATAACTAAAATCAAACCAACAAAGATTAACTATTAAAATCTCCAAAGCATTTAAAAAGATATTTGAATTTCAGCAATTTAGTGAAAATTTCAAGGTAAAAGCTCTATTGTAATAAGCAGACTAAAAGAACCATTGTCCAAACAAGATTCGGTAGGTAGATTACACTTCAAAATTCAGCTAAGATCCCCATTACCAAAAGGATGTGGATGCTTTGGAGAGGGTGCAGAGAAGGTTTACGAGGATGTTGCCTGGTATGGAAGGTGCTAACTGTGAAGAGAGGTTGACTAGGTTAGGTTTGTTTTCATTAGAAAAAAGGAGATTGAGGGGGGACCTGATTGAGGTTTACAAAATCATGAAGGGTATAGACAGGGTGGATAGAGACAAGCTTTTTCCCAGGATGAAGGATTCAATGATGAGAGGTCATGCTTTCACATAGAGGGTGGTATCTGGAATGCATTGCCAGCAGAGGGAGTAGAGGCAGACATGGTAGGTTCATTTAGGATGTGTGAGGACAGATGCATGAGTAGGTGGGGAGCAGAGGGATACAGATGCTTCGGAATTGGGTGACAGGTTTAGACAGTATCTTAGGGACAGACTGACGGGCAGAGGGGGTGGGGTGGCCATGTAGGTAAGGGATGATATTCAGTCCCTGGCGCGGGGGGACCTAGAATCAGGGGATATAGAGTCAGTGTGGATAGAGCTGAGAAATTCTAAGGGTAAAAAGACCCTCTTGGGAGTTATCTACAGACCCCCAAACAGTAATCTGGATGTCGGATGTAAGTTAAATCAGGAGCTGAAATTGGCCTGTCGCAAAGATATTACTACAGTTGTTATGGGGGATTTCAACAAGCAGGTAGACTGGGAGAATCAGGATGGTATTGGACCTCAAGAAAGAGACTTTGTGGAGTGCCTCCGAGATGGATTCTTAGAGCAGCTGGTGCTGGAGCCTACCAGGGAGAAGGCAATTCTGGATCTGGTATTGTGCAACGAACCAGAATTGATCAGGGATCTCGAAGTGAAAGAGCCATTGGGACGTAGTGACCATAATACAATAAGCTTCAATCTGCAATTTCAGAGGGAGAGGGTACAATCGGAAGTGACAATATTTCTGTAGAATAAAGGGAACTATGGAGCCATGAGGGAGGAGCTGGCCAAAGTTCAATGGTGCAATACCTTAGCAGGGATGACAGTGGAGGAACAATGGCAGATATTTCTGGACATAATGCAGAAGATGCAGGATCAGTTCATTCCAAAAAGGAAGAAAGATCCTAGGAGGAGGCATGGGTGGCCATGGCTGATGAGGGAAGTTAAGGAACATATAAAGTTAAAAGAGAAAAAGTATAACATAGCAAAGATAAGTGGGAAAACAGAGGACTGGGAAGCTTTTAAAGAACAACAGAGGATTACTAAGAAGGAAATGCGTAGAGACAAAATGAGGTACGAAGGTAAACTGGCTAAAAATATAAAGGAGGATACTAAAAGCTTTTTTAGGTATGTGAATGACAAAAAAATGGTTAAGGCTAAAATTGGACCCTTGAAGACAGAAACAGGGGAATATATTACAGGGAACAAAGAAATGGCAGAAGAATTGAATTGGTACTTCAGATCTGTGTTCACTGGGGAAGACACAGGTAATCTCCCTGAGGTAACAGTGGCTGAAGGACTTGAACTTAAGGGAATTTATATTTGCCAGGAATTGGTGTTGGAGAGACTGTTAGGTCTGAAGGTTGATAAGTCCCCGGGCGCCTGATGGTCTACATCCCAGGGTACTGAAGGAGGTGGCTCGAGAAATCGTGGATGCGTTGGTGATTATTTTCCAGAGTTCGATAGATTCGGGATCAGTTCCTGTGGATTGGAGGGTGGCTAATGTTGTACCACTTTTTAAGAAAGGTGGGAGAGAGAAAGCAGGAAATTATAGACCAGTTAGTCTGACCTCAGTGGTGGGAAAGATACTGGATAAAGGATGAAATTACAACACATCTAGATAGTAGTACCAGGATAGGTCAGAGTCAGCATGGATTTATGAAGGGGAAGTCATGCTTGACTGATCTTCTGTAATTTTTTGAGGATGTAACTCTGAAGATGGATGAGGGAGATCCCGTAGATGTAATGTACCTGGACTTTCAGAAAGCTTTTGATAAAGTCCCACATAGGAGGTTAGCGAGCAAAATTAGGGCGCATGGTATTGGGGGAAAAGTACTAACTTGGATTGAAAGTTGGTTGGCTGATAGGAAACAAAGAGTAGTGATAAACGGCTCCATTTTGGAATGGCAGGCAGTGACCAGTGGGGTACCGCAGGGATCAGTGCTGGGACCGCAGCTTTTTACAATATATGTTAATGATATAGAAGATGGTATTAGTAATAACATTAGCAAATTTGCTGATGATACTAAGCTTGGTGGCAGGGTGAAATGTGAGGAGGATGTTAGGAGATTACAGGGTGACCTGGACAGGTTAGGTGAGTGGTCAGATGCATGGCAGATGCAGTTTAATGTGGATAAATGTATGGTTATCCACTTTGGTGGCAAGAACAGGAAGGCAGATTACTACCTAAATGGAATCAATTTAGGTAAAGAGGCAGTACAAAGAGATCTGGGTGTTCTTGTACACCAGTCAATGAAGGTAAGCATGCAGGTACAGCAGGTAGTGAAGAAGGCTAATAGCATGCTGGCCTTCATAACAAGAGTGAATGAGTATAGAAGCAAAGAAGTTCTTCTGCAGCTGTACAGGGCCTTGGTGAGACCATACCTGGAGTACTGTGTGCAGTTCTGGTCTCCAAATTTGAGGAAAGACATTCTGGCTATTGAGGGAATGCAGCGCAGGTTCACGAGGTCAATTCCTGGAATGGCGGGACTACCTTATGCTGCAAGACTGGAGCGACTGGGCTTGTATACCATTGAGTTTAGAAGGCTGAGAGGGGATCTGATTGAGACATATAAGATTATTAAAGGATTGGACACTCTGGAGGCAGGAAACATGTTTCCGCTGATGGGAGAGTGCCGAACCAGAGGACACAGCTTAAAAATACGGGGTAGACCATTTAGGACAGAGATGAGGAGAAACATCTTCACCCAGAGAGTGGTGGCTGTGTGGAATGCTCTGTCCCAGAGGGCAGTGGAGGCCCAGTCTCTGGATTCATTTAAGAAAGAGTTGGATAGAGCTCTAAAGGATAGTGGAATCAAGGGTTATGGAGATAAGGCAGGAACAGGATACTGATTAAGGATGATCAGCCATGATCATATTGAATGGTGATGCAGGCTCGAAGGGCAGAATGGCCTACTCCTGCACCTATTGTCTATTGTCTATTGTCTTTGTAGATCAGCTCAGGCTTGAAGGACTGAAGGGCCTCTTCCTGGCTGTAAATTTTCTTTGTTCTTTTGTACTCTTTAATTTTTAAAATGACTAAAAGCTTCCTTCTATTGATACACTTTACCTTATTTACTATGTGATCATGTTAGTTTACAGGAATTTCTGTTTCCAGTGACTGGTTCTTCTGCAGACAGATAACTTCAAATCACTGAGAACTGACTTTAACTGTAAGGGTTATCTTAGGCTAGGTGAATTTTCCAGTCTCATTTGAAGCTTCTTGAGCTTGGTCTCTTCAATTCAAGCATCTGTGTTCTGCACAGTGAACAAACAAAACTGACTACTTCTCTCTGTGATTCTTGCAGATATCCGTGAAGCTCAGGGATATTTTTTTAAAAACTACAACCGAATCTTAGTAAGGCTTCTTATGGCCTCTTCCTCCCTCAAATCACAACTCTGTAGCAACCTCAATTATACCAACTTGTATCAGATAGAAATGCAAAGTAACCATCCTAAAGAACTCCAACTCTATCTTTATCTTGGAAATAAATAGTGCTGTAATCTCAAAGGAAATAATTATCCTTTAAAAAAGACATACATATCTAAGTTATTAATTGAAGAAAATATGTCACAAGATTTTGCATGTAAAACAAAATCATTTACTGTACAAGTAAAGACAAAGCATTACTACCTAAACATTATACGTTAACACTTATTCTTAACAAAAAAATCTCAATAGACCACTTCACATTCCGTTTGAATTTCACTCAAAAGTTACCCGAGCCATTATGGTATCTTAAGGGTTCCTTCACCTATCCTCAGTCCAACCAGTGTGTATCACAGTTCTTAGGAATTCACTTTAATGTTCCTCAGTTTTCCAGTTTGGTATTTAGCTGTTCAGAGCTTTCCTTCACTGCAAGGTTTTCACTGCCGATGTCATAAACTGATCTTACTAGTCAGTTTAATCATTTTAACTTCTTGTGAACTTGGATATTTGATTTTGAGCTTGTAATTTCTGCTTTGTGACTTCAGATCAGGAACATGTCTCAATGCCAATTGTTATGCTATTAGCAAAGACACATTTGCTTTCTCTCAGCCTTCTAAGCTGACTCTGCTTGATGGAACTAGTTAGTAAGAGGGTTGTTACTTTTATTAGAGATAGAATTATTCACATGGGTATCATAATTAAAGGCCTATTTTGAAGGTCAAAGACATTTGGTTTAAATCTCTATCTGGGACATGCCAGGAGTGATGTTGCAATGAGATAGGTTTAACAAATTACATTTCTGTGTGGGTTGATTTGTTTGTGTTTTTGAGAAACATTGACTTCTCCCAATAGATCCAAAGTAACTATTATAACCATATCAGTGATTATCTTTTATCACCACTTCTGCTACACAATGAAACTTCTCTTATTCCAGGCCTGTTTGAATGGCACTTACTTCAGATATGTTTATCAGCTTTTCAATCAAATATGGCCATTACTTTATATTTTAAAATAAATCCAAAATATATCAATCCAAACCTTAAAATTCTAGTCTAAAAGATATGAATCATAAGAGTTTTAATAACAATAGACAGTTTAAAACCAGACATTCCTACCACTGCTCTATGAGCATTAGAAAGTAATGGTCTACCTTCAGGTGATGAAGGAACAGCACTTCAAAAGCTAGTGCTTCCAAATAAACTGTTGGACTACAACCTGGTGTTGTGTGATTTTTAACTTTGTCCAACCCAGTCCAACACCGGCTCCTCCAAATCATGACTACCTTGTCAGTACAAATATTGTTGCTATTGACTGGTGTGAACATTTTGCATTTTCTTTCCAGGAAAACAATATATGCCCCATCCCCACCATTTTAAGCTTTAACAACCAAGCCACCCTAGCATGTTGTTGGGCAGAATTCAGAACAGGTTGCAAGACCCCTTCCTTCCTCCATTTTAGCCTAAATTAAATAGACAATAAAAAAGAACAATTCCATCCAATTAATATAAAACCATTGCATTTAATGCTAATCTAACAGACATGACATTTTTACAGACACAAAAGCAGTCTTCAAAACACAAGTACAAAAAAGAGAGAAATGAATATTAATGTACACCTTGAAGGTAAACCCAGTTGAAGTAAGTGTAATTCAGAGATCACGTTATAATATATGACCTGATTTGCTAACCAGTGGAGGAACTGAGTTCATGAATTTACCTATTTATGCAAAATATAGCACAAGTAGGATAAAATATGTTCAATTATGTCATATAAGTAACATGACTCATTACTGCTTTTGGATGTAAAGGATGTATATTTTCAGCAGGTGCGTAATTATTAGTTGAGCTTCAGGAAATGATATTCTTTCACAATCTTATAGCACTATGAAATTCATCAATCATTGTGTTGACAATTAATTGTACTAATGAGCAGCTTATTCCATGAAGGAATACTGTCTATATATGATTGTTTCAAAATTAATACAGCATTAGAGATTGTCATGGAAATTGGTTTAATAGCTCTCAGTAGTTGCAGTGAAATCTTATAACATAAATGCCCATAGACGGGCCATTTGTCCTAAGGCCATTACTGAATCATTTTGCTGGCTGCTGTGATATTGCATGGTGGCAGTTAATGCTGGGCTCTCTGACAATTCTTAGCTCAATAGTCAGTTTTGCTGCAGTAAGTGGAGCAGAAGACATTCAAACTAGCACAACCTGAAACTCTTGTTAGACAGCAATAGGATATGGCACAGTGAGATCAAGTCTAAAAATGTTACAGTAAATATTGGAAAAATGACCAGCAAGAGCAAAAATATTTACCAGAAGGATAATTTGTGTCAGTTAAAGATTTATTTCTGTTCATTCCTTCTGTGTAGCACTGCTGCCAAATTAAGCCTCCCTTGTACTGTTTATGGAGTATTTGTTCTTTTCTATGGTTTTCAATTAATCAGCTTGTTATTCTAGAGTGTGTTTTCAATTGAATAGATTTGTTTACTACAGAACACAAAAATTACTATTGACATCCTTATAGAATTTTGCTATACGTTTCCAGAGTTCAATGCACAAACCTTAGTATTTAGCTTAAGCTGCATAGCAGCATCACATTCGAGTAAGTAGAAACTAAATCTTTAGAAGGACCGACGGCAGAATTTGTAACATTGGAAACTTAATTAACTGGCAAGTGAAATAACAAAAACTTCCTTACTATTAAGTATGGACTCTCATTTACAGAGCTGAGTGCTAAAGACAGTGTCAGTTAATCTTCAATGGGTTCTCTGACCAGTTGATGGGGCAATGACGTTAGTGCTGCTGTAGACATTAAACCCAATTCTGTGGCAACTGTTTAAAGGTCGGGTCGCTCACTGCAAAATTAAATTGGCAGATTTGTGATGGTCACAAATTAGCAATTCAGCTGCAGTTACTGCTACAAAGGCTGCCGATAGCATTTGCTGTCATATTTTCCCACTTCCCTTAGCAATTGTCATGTCTAGTGTCATGGAAATTTTTATTCATTCATGGGATATGGACTTCACTGATAAAACCAGTTTTCATTGCCCATTGGCCTTGAGAAAGTGGTAATGATGAGAGACCTTCCTAAAATACTATTGTTCATCTAGTGAAGGTATTGTCACTCCCTGCTGTGAGGTGAGGAGTTCTGGAATGTTGATTCAATGATGATGAGGAAAATTATGATGCATTTCTAACTCAGGATTGTGTGTGACTGCGAAGACAGCTTTCAGCAGTGCTCTTATTCACCTGCTTCTACTTGGTGGCAACAGCTTTGGATTTGGGAGGTGTTGTTAATAGAGACTTGACAAGTTCCTGCATTGCATTTGTACATGCTGCATGCTGTTGAAACTGTACATTAACGTTTAAGGTGGTGGATGAACTGAGTTTTTTCCAAGATGATGACAAGTTTCTTGAATTTGGAGCCCCACCTATTGACATAAGTGAAAACTAGTCCATCACACTAGGACTTGTGAGTTGTAGATTTAGAATGGCTAAGTGATATCCAAAGGTGAGTGAATCATTACAAACTATATAAGTTCTCTCGTGTTCCTATAGCTGTTGGAATATTTGGACCAATTTTCTGCTTTTGAATAGTCTTCCTGCCAAAATGGATAATTATACATCATCTGCCAATGGTTTGCCCACTCACTTAACCTACCCATATCACTTGGCAATTCAGTGCAACCTCCTCAGATCTTGCTTTACTACATATTTTTGCATCATCAAGAAATTTGGATAGATGAGTCCCTTCGTCCACATCACTGATAAATATCATAAATAGTTAAGGCCGCAGTACTGAACCTGCAGCACCTCACTTGTTTGCCAACCTGAAAATGACCGAATTATTCATATTCTCTGATTGCTGTTAACTAGCCAGTTCTCTGTTCATTCTAATATATCTCTCCCAACATGATGAGCTCTTATCTTGTGAAGTAACTCTTTATGTATTACCTTATCAAACGCCTTTTTCAAAAACGCCTTTTAGTCATCCTTTCCTCTTTGCTAAACTATTCTCACTTGTCTGTTCTACTAATAATCTTTGCCGCCTGATGAAGAAGTAGTGCTTCAAAAGCTAGTACTTCCAAATAAACCTGTTGGACTACAACCTGGTGTCATGTGATTTTTAACTTTGTCCACCCCAGTCCAACACCAGCTCTTCCAAATCTTTGCCATTATGTATGTCTTTTTTATTTCAATATGATATCATCCTCAGACTTCCTTAACTGGTCACTGATTAGTTTTGTTGAGAATTATGAATATTTCCTTAAATGTCTACTGTTGTTTCTCTGCCATCTTTTTTAACCAGTTTTCCCAGTCTTTAGCCAACTCGGTTTTCATATCCTTTTAATTGTCTTCATTTGTCTTTAATACTTCAGCTTCAGACCAAACTTTTTCATCATCCAATTGAATATGGAATTCTATACACTATGATCACTGGAAGATCCTTTATAATCAGGCTGTTAATTAATCTTGTTTCATTACATATTATCGTGTTCAATATAGCCTAACTCCCAGTTGATTCCTGAATGTATTATTCTGAGAAACTTTGCTATGTACACACTATCAAGTTATGATCCAGGTTGCCTTTGCTAATCAGATATGTTCAATTTGTATGGAAAAGAAATTCTCCCACAATTATTGCAGTATCTTTCTTACAAGTCTCCACTGTTTCTTGATTTAGATATACCGCCAGGGTGGATAGAATGCCGTCAGCTCAGTTGATTGGTATATACTGTATTTCAGGATCAAATGAACTGCATGGCTTCAATTCCCTTTCTGCCTCCTGACCCTGCCCTGAGAGTGGAAGGCAATTGCTAAGCACCACTGACAAACTGGCAAGGAACCAGATCTAGATGAAATATAAACAGATACAGAGGCAAGGACCTGCCTTTGGCAGAACATACATGATATGACTGCAGTTTAAGGACTAACATGAGGCCTGTAAACCACTTCCACCACTGAAAATACTTTCTTTTCCTATTTTTTAACCCCACTCAAATTAATTCTATATTTTGATATTCTGAAACAAGATTATATCTAACTACTCTACAGATTTCATCCTTGATTAGCAAAGTTACCCAATCTGCTTATCCTTTCATATTGCCCTCTCAAAATGTTAATTAACTTTGAATATTCAGGTCCCAACTGTGGACTGGATTTTATTTTTCCCCATCAGGATTGAAGTTCATAAAATGCAACATATGGCCTTGCTGCTGCCTACCTACCTGCCCATAACCTTTACGCTGTTATCAAGAGGTTAGTGGAAGCTGCAGACATATAACCCATCCTTCTGCCTATTAAGTTGTTTAAGTGACTAATTAATGCCAATCCCAAGATCATACTTCCTTCTTTGCTCTCCCCTTGGCATCTCAAGAATGGTCCTCTTCCCTTAACCACAGCCCACCAAATCATGCCAGTCTGACAATAGTGAAATTTCTTCCATAGAATAGTTGAACTTGCCTAAGACCGATATTAAAGCAGGTAGCAACTATCCTGAAACCTTAGCTGAAACATTGTGATTTAGGAGCTGGAAGAAGAGGGCAGGAGGATGCATGATGATGGTGAATGGTTGGTCAGTTCAGACTGAGGTATATATAAATACTACAGCATGATGCTACAGCAGGAAGAGGAAGATATTGAGAGAGAGCTAATGTATGTTTCCAAACTGATGGAAATCTTCACAGATGCGGGGGTCTTCATAATCAACAAAGACACAGGAAAAATTCATGCGTGAACCTTTTCTTACTGATGACAACACTCTCCATTCCCCAGTTAGTCAGCCCTGCAACTTATAACAACACTTGTTTCTGAGGCGGCAAAATTCTTTGAACTAAAAATCTGTCTAAAGAAACCAGAAAGTCTGCATCAGCCTGCACTGTGAGAAGAACAACAAGCATTGTCACTGAGGGAATGAACCAAAGAGCCATCAAGCAATTCACCTGTTGGGGAATATCATTTCATTTGATGTCACTATAGACAAGATAGTGGCCAACAAACCTTCAAAAATAAACAATGCATTCAGGAGACTCGACGAATGAGTGTGGAACAACCAGGGCACAAAGTGTACCAAATTGTAGTCCTCAACACCGTTTTGTGTGGTGTTGTGTCATGTGTCCTGTATCACACTCCTTATATGCCTTCTAGAACATTTCCTGCAGTGCTGCATCTGCAGCACCCTTAAACTCTGCTGGAAGATCTATATCACAGACCTGGGAATGGACAATACCACCAGCATCAAGGCCATTTTCCTGCAAAACTAGCTGTGTAGGGTGGGTCATGACAGTCATCTGCTCAAGATTGTGTTGTACTGAGAGCTGACCATAGAACTGTGCTGTCCTGTGCAAATATTTCAAGGAATCCCTGAGAAAGTCCTTCTATGAGTGCCATATGATCCATCACCATCACAGGCCATAGATTCTAATACTTAATGATGCTATTTTGGGAGTGCTGCAGACACTTTTGAGACTGAATGAAAATTCAGAATGAAAGAAGAAAGGAAGATCCCATAGCCTCCGACTGGGCTGCACATTCCCTTGCCCACTATGGGACAATCTGACAGGTCGATCGGACTTGCCACCAGCCGGATATGAATAGTCTTTCTAAAACCTTTGTGAAGAAATGCCAAGATGAGATGGCAAATAATTGGTAAAACTTTGACTTGTGTGTTCTTGTTGTGGCAGCTCAATGCCAAGGAAATTTAAGTGGGTGGTTTTCCAATAAATTCCAGACTATTTTAGAGGTGATTAATACTTCTTCTTCAATCTAATGAAACTTTATTTCATTATATTTTGAAGGGAAGAAGATTCGACTTTCAAAGAAGATTAGGAACAATTCATTAGGAGAGTAAGCGAAGCAGTAAACTGTCAACATGCTGTGAGATGTTTTGATCTTATTCATCTACATTTGCATTTTGTTTGCTATTGGGACAAGTTAAATAACTCTGCCAGAGGGTCTATTCTTAAAGCAAATATTACAGATGATATGCAGCAAATCTTGGCATGGTTACAATATTTTGAGCAGGCATGTCACCTGCAATACAGTAATAGTTTTGTGAGTTTTTCAACTTGATTTTAACACCCAATGCAGGAATAGATGGTCAGTGGTAAAAGAGTGGTAAAATGTGAGATTACTCCTAAAGTTCACAGCACCAGATCCTGATCTCCCCTTCAACATAAAGACCTGCTGAGTCAAATCCTGAGACTGAATTTTTCCCTGCTATGTGCACAAGGATGGGGACAGATGAGTTATAGTTTTGCCAGTTTGCTAGTTTGACAGTGCATCCTGCACACAAGCCATTTTACTTGGAGGGGGATCAGGGGCAGAAGGGTTCCAGCAATTGGGAGATATCCAGCTGAGGTAAGATAAAGGCCAATTATCCAATGCCAAGTAGGCAGGCCTGCAGACTCCTTGAGGCATCATGATGAGGTTAGTTGCCTGCAGGAAATCTTCCTTCAGTAGTCCAGGGTCATCCCTTCAAGCAGGCTCTGAGGTTTCCTCACACTCTGTACACCATTTTTTTAAAACTCCTGAGCGGGCACCTCAAGATGGAGGGGGCCACTCTCTCTCACATGTCTAATAGCAGGCTGCAGCTTCTTCAGCCTCCTATTGGTCTTTCAACTTCAAGAATCCAGCCTCAGTCTCGATGACAATGCACCCTTTAGCAAGAAATAAAGCAAGTGTTGGGCTTCTATAGGTGAGAATGGAGAGTTAATAGCTGATAACAAAGAAATGGCTCATGTAATAAACAAATACTTTCTTCTACCTTCACTACATGGGATTCAAAAACATCCCAGTAATAGCTGCAACTCTGGAAGTAGATGGAAGGGAGAGATTTGGTGAAATTCCAATAACTATGGAAGTGGTATAGAGTAAAAGCGATGGAGCTATGGGTTGGTAAGTTTCCAGGACCTGATGATCTTCATCCTAGAGTCTTAAAAGAGATGGTCAATTAAGTAATAGATGTACTGGTATTAAGTTTCCAAAATATGTTAGATTCTGGGATCCCCTGTATTCAAGGAAGAGGGAGATAGAAAATAGGAAACTGTAGTCCAGGTTAGATTGACATTTGTCTTGGGAAAGTTGTTAGTTTGATCTTTAAGAAGGTTTTACCTGGGTACTTGGAAAAACTCAAGGTAACTGGCAAGAGTCAGGGTGGTTTTCGAAAAAAAGTAATCTTGGTTAACCAATTTATTGAAGTTTTTTGAATGCACTTTTGATAAGGGGGAGCCTGCTGATATACTGTCCTTTAACTTCCAGAAAGCATTTGACAAAGTTGCACACTAAAGATTATTACATAAAGTAGAAGCAAATGGTATAGGGAGTAATACACCAGCATGGTTAGAAGATCAGTTGGCTGATTGAAAACAAAGTATGCATAAATGGGACTTTTTCAGATTGACAGAGTGTGGCAAGTGAGGTCCCACAGGGATCTGTACTGGACCCTCAAATGTTTACCATTTGTTTTAATGACTTGGATGAAGAGATTAAAGGCATTGTGGCTAACTTTACAGCTACCACAAAGATAAATGTGTTGTTCAGATTACATATCAAGGGTGCAGATTAACATATGTAAGTTAATTAAGTGGGCAGAAATCAGGCAGATCAAGCATAATATTGGAAAATATGAAGTTGTTCAACTTAGCAGAAAGAATAAAAAAAGCAGAGTATTACTTAAATGAAAAATGATCGAAGAATTCCAATGTACAGAAAGATCTAAGCGTTCTAAGAGAACATAAAAATAAGAATTTATGCTTCAATTGCAAAGGGTATTGGTGAGTGCATTTCCCTTAATGTGTGCAGTTTTGGTCTCCTTATTTAAGAAAGGATGTAAATGTATTGGAACTGGTTCAGAGAAGGTTTATTAGATTGACACCTGGAACAAGTAGTTTGTCTTATGAGGGAACATTGGACAGGCTGGGCTTGCTTTCACCACAGCTCAGAACAGCAAGTGGTGATGCAATTGAAGACTATAAGATCGTGAATAGTCTTGATGTGGAAAAAATGCTTATTTTTTGTGGATAAGTCCAGAACGAGAGGATTCTGTTTTAATATAATGTGTCACCCTTTTGAACAGAACTTCGGGAAGTCCTTCTTTCTCTCAGAGGGTTGTGCAACTTTGGAACTTTTTATTTCAGAAGACCCTAGAGGCAAATCAGTCAATACTTTGAGGTTGCTCAGTTCTTGTTAAACAAAGGAATTGGGGATAGTTGGGTACGTGGAATCTGAACACAAACAGGTCAGCGATGATCTTACTGAATAGACCAGAGTGGGTTTGAAGGGCTAAGTGAGATTATGACTAGACTTCCTACAGTGTGAAAAGAGTCCCTTCGACCCAACAAGTCCACACCGAACCTCCGAAGAGTAACACACCCAGACCCATTTCCCTCTGACTAATGCATCTACCACTATGGGCAATTTAGCATGGCCAATTCACCTAACCTGCACATCTTTGGACTGTGGGAGGAAACTGGAGCACCCGGAGGAAACCCACACAGACACGTGGAAAACGTGCAAACTCCACACAGACAGTCGCCCGAGGCTGGAATTGAACCTGGGTCCCTGGCACTGTGAGGCTGCAGGGCTAACCACTGAGCCACCGTGCTGCCCCTGCCTTAATTCTGTTCCTAACGTTTTTCATTATATGTATGTTTAGTCACTATTTGATCAATGCAGGGAAAATTATCGCTGTGAGGCCATTTCCCACAAAGTATGGGATTGTCTGTGATATCTGAGACCTGACTGAAAATCCAAAATCCTGCTCATGCTATTTCTGCACGGAAGAAAGAAAACAATTAAGAGATGAGACCATAAAGGCCTATCTGATGCATTTGTCAGAAGTTGGTTTGGCAGTTGATTTAGCAGAGAATTGTGAGTGGAGCATAACAATGAATCACACTTGAAGATCTGATGTGATGCAAACACAAATCTAGCCACGGGTCAAAACAACATAGTTTAAAGTTAGAAGAAAAAAATTCTTACAGTGAGATTTAATAATGCTATAAACTAAAAGCTATGCCAAAAGAAGGTTAAATACTTCTTTTCAGCAACAAGGGAGACAATCAATGCCCCCAATTAATTTGTCTAGGAATAATTAATGACAATCAGTAAGCTACCGACATTTTCTATTTTCAAGTGCCTGATAGTTCGATCCTGCACCAATTGAATGTTATAGGGACTGGTATGCATGCAGCGGCTAGTAGTAAGTTAATAAGGAATTCATTAGTGCAAATTACTTGCAAAAACCTTATTGTTGGGCTCTTTTACACAAGGGAAATAAAACCAAGCAGGAAAACAATCTGTCATGGCAACCTCAGAGACTGAAATAAGTGAGTAGAAAGTCCTCAAACCACCAGAGTAAAGAAGAACCCAGAACGACAGAAAATAATTAGGGAAGTGGGAAGTAAACTGAGTCTAACTGTTTCATTTCAGGTTATTTTCCTTTACATGCTTTAACTGACAGATTTTGAATGTATACAGATCTAGATTTGTTGTAGTAAAAAAATTCTTAGGGAAGTAAAAATTGCAATGTAAATCTTGACACCATAAGACTGTAAGACCAAATGACATAGGAACAGAAGCAGGCCATTCAACCCATTGAGTCTGCTGTGCCATTCAATGAGATCTTGGCTGATCTGATAATCCTCAACTCCACTTTCCTGCGTTTTCCACATAATCCTTGATTATTTTTCCTGATTAAAAATTTGTCCATCTTAGTCTTGAATATACTCATTGACACAACCTCAACTGCCCTCTGTACTAAAGAATTCCACTGACTCAAACCCTTCTGTGAGAATAAATTCTTCCTTATTTCTGTCTTCAATGTATGACCCCTGCCCTGAGTCAGGTCTGAACCCGAGTTTGGCAGGGCAATGTGAGAACCAGCTGGAAGAGGCTATCTCATGCCAAATGGGTTTGTCACTGCAGTATTGAACCAGGATTATGTGACTTTGGAGGGTGGATGAACATGTGCAAGATTTTATAACAACATCAACTTATTTAAATGTATCAAGAGTACAAGCATTTCTACTTATATGCTCTGTATATTTCAAACTGGGTTTCTGCGAATAGTATTCTGTGACGACAGTGGTTCTTTTCTTACTGTGCATTTGTGGATAATAACAAAGGTGTAGAAATAAGAAATTAATGGCTATGAATGAATATTGGCCTGGAATGTATGGGGTTTTTAAACTGTCAACATCTGAGTCTGACTGCAGCTTCAGGATTGTTTTGCAAGTGGATATTAATGTGAACATCCTGAAGTGTGATCTGTCATTCACTGCCACAAGTGCACCATTTCCAACTATCCCCACCCCAAGTAACTCTGAGCTGGCAATCGGTGCAACCCATTCATCTGGTGAGAAGTTCCCATTTTCCACTTTCATACTGCTGTTAGGAACCCCATAAAATTTAAGGCATATTCAACAAGGTGCAATTGAGTTCTAACCATTATCTAAGTAACAACTACTGTTGTGAAATTAATCAATCCCTGGAATAATTATGTATTTGTGGAATATAGCTGAATGTCAGCATTTTAATTTATTTCAGCTTTTATCTTAACCCCATGTATAAGATATTGGTAATGGCACAATTGGATTACTATGTGCAGTTCTAGTCACCACGTTACAGGGAGGAGGTAACTGCTCTGGACAGCGTGTGGAGAAGTTTTACTAGAATGTTGCCAGGGCTGGAGAATTGTATATATGAGGACAGATTGGAGAAGTTGGGTTTGTTTTCCTTGAAACAGAGCAGGCTGAGGGGAGACACAATTGAGGTATATCATGAGCGGTAGACATAGAGTAGACAGGTGGAATCTGTTTCCCTCAGCTGAGGGTTCAAAAACCAGGGTCGCAGATTCAAGCTAAGTGTTAGAGGGGACATGAGAGAAAGTATTTTTATGCAGAGGGTTGTGGGTGCCTCAAATTTGCTGCCTGAGTTGGTGATAGATGCAGAGACTTTAAGCTCTTTTTAAAAAAGTACCTGGTTCCGCATCTTAAGCAGGGTTGTGAACTGTCGACAGGAAGATGGGATTTGATAGGGCATTTGGATGCTTTCGGGTCAGTATGGACAGGATGGACTGAATGACCACAGAAATGCTGTATCATTTCTATGGTCTATCTCTGTCTCAACCTTTATTTCATGCTCTTCAAATAAAAAAAAATGATTATTTGATCTTATTAGCATTACTGTTTTCCATGTCCTTGGGAAACAAAGAGTTAACGTTCTCAACACAGAGGTCATTATTTCTCTCAGCAAAGTTGTATTTGAAGAATGGGGTTGTGGTGTAGTGATTGTCACTGGACTAGAATCCATAGAAGGTAATGTTATAGGGAGCGAGCAATAATGCAGGAGCTAGGAGATTTAGAGAATCATGCATGGAAAGCTGATGGACAGTTTAAAAAATATAATCAGAAAACGCTACTGCAATGTTCGCCTTAATTTCAAGGGAACTGAGAGACAAAAGGGATTTATTCCAGTTACAGAAAACCCTGGTTTGATTGCATGTTGTGTTTAGTTCAGAGTATTGCACACAACAAGAGTATGTGGATCTTGGAGGAGGAGCAGTGCAAATTCATCAAGTTACAAGATTTACATTTTCAGGAAATGTTGCATGTACAAGCCTATATTCTCCTTCGTATAGAAGATTAAGGAGTAATACCATTAAAGTGTTTAAGATGATGAAAGGATTTGATAGGATTGATATAAAAAATTTATTACCTCTGGTGAAAGCAAGGGAGATAATAATTATAAAATTACAGCTAGGACATTCAGGTGTGATGTCAGAAAGCAGTTCTTCACCCAAGGAATAGTGAAAATCTGAAACTTTCTTTTTTCAAAAGCTTTTGGGATTGGTCAAAAACAATAAATTACATTTGCAAATTGCATTTGAAGTAAGAGAATGTCTTAATAAATTTTACAGTGAGTTTCAAAATATGATTAATGTGGTAGGTTTTAAACATGTCTTACAAAGGAAAAGTGAATGGTAGGCAGAGAGATGTGGGGAGCTTTTGTTACTAATAATAGTTATAGTAGAGAAATATCCTTGATTTATAAATTTTGGGAGGTAATCTGCAACGAAAGGTTTCTGGACCATGAAATTCAAACAGCCAAATTGGTGACCAAGAATAATATGCTCAAATAGAAAATATATGTTTTGACAGCCATAATGCTGAAGGTCTTTTCATAAGAAATGCTGATTTTTGCTTCTTTGATATAAAATGGTCTTGTTTAGAATGATGTGAAAAGGATTCCAAATAAAGTGTCACAAGTTTGTGTTCCCTGAGATTAATTGAGAGTCATGGTTCAAGGCAGATTTTTAAGTGACTTGGAGTGACTTCAACTGAAGTAAGAAAATTACTGCCACTCTTTCTTTACATTATATATATATATATATATATAATATATGTAGATTTTAACCTGTCACAAAAATGTGTCAATCATGCTTTCAATCATAAACATTTATAGAAATTATATGTAGAGATTTAATCTATTATCTAGAATTTCCTTAGCTACCAGTGAATGACTTGTAAAGCTTGTAAGACTCAGGGTTCTCACATTGGCACATTATGTATGCATACTTGGCTGAGAGCTTACACTAATTAAAACATTAGCTCAACAGGGGGTTTTGTTTGACATCTTAGATTAGCTGTAGACTTTACTTAATTGACAAGTTTAAGTTGGTATAGTAAGTTGGTCTTTCTGCGATCCCTTTTGTCCATGTTTCAATGTTTATTTGGACAACAGTTGGAGGCGTGAAATGTTAAAACTCTATTTTTGATACTTTAATGGTATATCCAGTTAACACTTTTGTAGGGTTATAAAACAGCAGATTCCTTTTAAAATGAGTCTTGTGATGGGTATCAACAATTCTATTCTTGCTATTGTTATTGAGTGACTCAATGGTCATGTGTATAGTGCATACTGTGTTATGGATGGAGATAAGATGGCATTGAGTTGGCACGAAAAGTTTGAGAACCATAGCGAGTGGCTGGGATGCTTGTGCTGGCATAGGGAGAACTTTGGGGCCTGGGCAAGACATTTTAATCTTGATTTCCTAAAGATTTCCAATTCAGACAATGATTCATGGGTCCTCTGAGGGGCTGTGTACATGAGTCATAAAGAACGTGGCTCAACTCCACAAATATCACTGGGGGATGGGGATAGACATAAGGAGATGCTTACCATTGCAATGGAATCAGCCAGATCTGGAGTGTAGGTTTCAGGTTCACTATGTACAGCTATGTACAGTTCACTATGTTTCACTATCAGGGAAAATTGAGGGCATCTGGAATTTGAGTCCAATTTTAATTTTTAAAGGACTTTGGAGTCAGTCCCACTCCATGAAAATCCAAGCCATTGCATTCATTCCACTAACATTTCTGCCATCATTTAAATAAATATAGAATGACTCAGTAATTAAAAAGCATGACTTATCAGGTCAGAGTTAAGACCACCTTGAAACTTTAATATGGGCTGTCTTGTGAAGTTAATCATATGGCACTGTGCATCAGGTAAAATGTGCTGGTTGATGAGCATGACCACAATTCCTCCAGACACATTTCAACAGAAACTGAATAGGACTTTCACAGTTATGTGAATAGAACTAATTATAATTCTGTTATCTTACAATTACAATATGAAATTTAAGATTTAAAAAGAATGATATATTCTGAAAAGCAGTAACTTATTTTATTCTGCCTGTGATGAATGAACTCTTTGCAGAAGAATGTTTCACTGGTAACTACCATTCTCGATTGAGTAATAGTATGACTGTCTTCAAATGAAACTGGTCTGTGTATGTAGCTGGCTTATTCCTGAGTGTTAATCCTGTACAAAGTTCTTTGGAATTCTATCATCATTGCTGTGATGTCTGACAATGAGTTTCCCAGCAAACTTTGGC
Organism: Chiloscyllium plagiosum; assembly: GCF_037043375.1. NCBI lineage: Eukaryota > Metazoa > Chordata > Chondrichthyes > Orectolobiformes > Hemiscylliidae > Chiloscyllium > Chiloscyllium plagiosum. Next base: position 34,855,323 of record NW_028270153.1, on the reverse strand, counting down.
TTTCGACTGGAAAAAACAATCATATTACTTATCAAGGTTAAACGTTTGTAGCAGTGAATGATATGCTGAAATATTTTATCTCAGATAAATTATCATGATAAATAACTTGTCAAATATTAAGTAAAGCATCTTAGATTTGCAAAATTTTGCAGTTCAGCTTTATCATAGCATTCCATCTATAATTAATCTTTGGAAATAAAGATGGAAATAAAGATGGAATTCTCTCAGACATTATGAATATGAGGATAGAGATGTAACAAATAAAACTTTGAACTCCAATTTATAGCTAACCCCTTATTATAGTTTTAATTAGTCATAAAGGGTGCACTTAAGTACAATTTGATGTGATGAATTGGCAATTGGATTTATCTCATCTGGTAATCTAAATTTTTCACACATGCCAATACTCCCAGGCCTTTTTGAACTTGTTCGCAGTTGGTAAGTTTCACAATAACGCGAGTCTGTTGGTGTTTCTTTTTCTTAATATGGTTATTGTGTTATATTGGATTCAAATTATGTTTTATTTCAAGTGTGTAGTAATGAGTCACAGAGAAATTGCTGTTTTAAAACAGCACTCTTAAAATTTCCAAAGTGCATCCCACTATAATAGGAACGGGAAAAAGTCAAATACAGAAAAATCTAAAATGAATGGGCATCAGTTGAAAAGAACTGAAACTAAGAAAGAAAGAAAGACATAAAAGGCAGAATAAAGGGGCTCATAATGAAAGTAACTCAAAGGTATTCTTTACTCCAGCTTTTCTGAGAATTCAAATCTATGTAGATTTTCTCTATTGACAATGATTTGCTGGTTGTCATTCCTGATGGTTAAGAATTCCATTCCATTCAGTGGACCATTCACTACACAGTTGGAGATGGTTTTCTGCAGCTGAATTTCACTAATCTTATTTTCAATCTTAATGTTACAGGAAGTGACAGTTTCACATTATATCTGATTTATATTGAGAATCATTGAACTTTATTTTGGCGTCAGTCAGTGAAAACATCCTTTTTCTGACCTACTTAATGTTTTAATTAACCAATATATGTATCCTGTTTAATTTACATCAATGATTTTGATATATTCATTTCTTCCAGCTGTCCAGGATGTGATTCATATGTTCAGTTTCTGTTTTACCATATTTATATATTTAACTTAAATGACTTGGACAAACAAAATCTTTGGAATTTTTTTTGCGACCTAAAAAAGCCAAAGAAATATGGAAGCACTGTAATATTAGTGAAGTTCCTACTTTATTTTTAAGCAATGCACTGTTGCAACATTATCTTAGCCAATTCCAACATCATATGCTGCTTTCTTGATGAGCTACATTGGATCACTTTGCCTGTTGGACTCTCTTTCTAAGCTGATGAGTGTGGTTGGTAGCATGCTTGCCTCTGGATGACATGCCAGGATGGGAATAATATAAGAGAATCAAGGCTGACTCTTCAGGTACTCAGGGAATTATGCACTATCAGAGGTGATGTTGTTTGAATAAGATGTTAAACTGAGGCCCTGCCTCTCCTCTCAGACTGACCAAAAATATTGCATGGCACACTTTGAAAGAAGAGCAGGTTCTTCTTCAGTCCTCAAGTTATTAATTTGTTTTCAAAACAATTTTTAACCTTTTTAACTAAAAAAAATCAGTCAGTTTGGATAATTATTTGTCTTTCAACCTGATTAATGTCTGATATCTCTGTGATGCCTTGACATTATCTGTAATACCCTTAAGCTTTAGATTATACTGTGGAGGATTAATGTATGGAAATGTGCTGTTCCTGTATGTAGTGAAGGATTTAGGCTTGGGTGAAAGTACAGAGGAGAGCCACAAGTCTTAAGTCTCTTAGTCACCAGGTTAGGTCTCAATAATTAGGACAATTTACCTTGCCTAATGCAGGCTGAGAACAGAAATTATTAATGTTTTTAAAATGAAGTGACAGGATTCAGTCTGGTTGAAAGGATTATACAAGATGTAATACAATGGTGGAATAAACAGCATGCAATCATATATCATGTCCAAAGATGTGTAGGTTAGGTGGATTGGCAATGCTAAACAGGGATGTGTAGGTTAGGTGAGTTAGCCACGGTAAATGCAGAGTTACAGGGATAGGATCATGGGGTGGGTCTGCGTGGGATAATCTTCAGAGGGTCATTGTAGAATTGATGGGCTAAATCCTGTAGGGATTTTATGGTTCTATGAAATTAAATTTCTTGCAGTCAAAGAGTTAACTTAGACATCAGAATAACTGTAATTCTTTAAATGGGAAGTTAATAACTTTGAGTGACAATAACAGCTGGCATTTCCCAAGAACTTCAGCTAAAGCAAGTTATGATTCTCTTGATCTTCTACACCAAATCCACAAAATACTGTTAGAAAATAGTTGGACTACTTAATGAAATATTCAAGGTTAACCCAAATTACATTTGCTTTCTCTAAATCCACTATCAAATAGTTCTTTCACTTCTCTTATAATTTATTCATATATGAAACAACAATTACTGGAGTTTATGCAGACAGCACTATGCCATTTTTAACACCAGAAACTTCTGATGTAGCCCACATTGGTGAGATTAGTTGTCCCTGTCATCAATTATGTTTCCCATCAACCTTAGAGGTAGTAAACAGTCTGCAAGGAAGCCAAGATGGAGGCATAAACTGGAAAGGTCCATTCAGCACAAGATGTCATCTTGACTGAGAAATTGAAGCTTGCGCTAGGTATAGACATCTGAAGAATCATTAAATAGATTATTTGCACTTAACCTGCCTGCTAGCTCTCATTAAAGAGGCTGCATTACATTTTGATGTCTTGCACTTTAATTAGTATCTTTCTTTAGCTGCAATTAACTGAGAGTAAAGTAATTGTTGCAGAAGATTTTGAACGTTAGTTCTAAGTATATCATCGCTTATTGTTCATTAGGTTTGAAGGTTTGAAGAGGATTTTTGAAACATACCACTTTCTGCGACCCTTTTCTAACATTTCACTGATTCATTGCAACATTCCTTCCAAAAGTGATCTGAGGATTGAATCACAAAATACTAAGTGCTATACCACTTCACCTCCTTCTTGGAGTCACCAGGAGAAAGGATGTGATAATCCTCCAAATTTTTACTGGGGTTCTCTGACTTTACACTTTGGTCAGCACAAATCATGGTTATCAGCAGTAACATCCAAATTAAAACAGGTCTTTTAAACAGCTATGTCATATATATCTGTTTGCAGCCTTCCAACCAAATAATCCTCCCAGAGACCTACATACATTAAGATTAGGTAGCATCAGTTTAGCTTCTAGTGGGTAGAGAGTCACACTACAAACCAATGCCTCCCGTACCCCCGACAAATTCAACACAAGTTTGACAATATCAGACAGTGAGGCTGTAAAATAGCTGGAACAGAAAATGGAAAAATATAATGCAAGTACAGTGGTAAGTTATCTTTTAAGGTTGGGCTGAATTTCATCCTGAGCCATTCACAGAACAATCTTTGTGCATCTCCATCAGACGAGAGAGAACTTGATGCTAACACTGATAGTTCAAAATAACCTTGTTAAGCACAATTTTAAAAATGACCAAATTAGATATAATCGTAAAAATTAATTCAAGCCAGGCTTCTTACAATAAATTCAGCAGTAGGTTTCATTTTATCAGAAGCTACTTAGATTGGTTAACACCTGCTAAATGCATTATTGGTTAATGATTTTAAGTCGACTTATTTTGTTATCTTTATATATTGATGCAAAGTAGTTTACAATGCACATCAGCAAGTGAGTATATACTGTAGCTGATCATAGGAGGGGTTGTGAGCAAGTCTTATTCAGCATTCTTGCTCCTGGCTCCACAAATAAAAAGAAACAGCATTTACCTTTTCTGATCACCACTGTACCACTAAGTTTTACTGAGTAGAACATCTATGGTACATACTCCACTAAGTATGCATCAGATTTATATGAGGGACCTACATGTGTAGAGTATAGAACATGATTCTCATTGATGAATAGGGCTGTTCTCTGATTCAGGTAGATGCTCCAACAACAAAGTTCAAAGCACAAAGCAAATTAGGAGTGGAATGAGAATGAGGTAATGTCCATCAACATTATATTAGTTCCTCTATTGTAGCACTTCTGCTGGGTGGCCAGTGTAAAAGTCTCTTCCACTGTTATTTATTGGTGTAAATTAGTTTGCCTTTTATTAAAAGGACACATATTGAAATTGTATCTGTTTCTGGAAGCTCAGCATTGTTATTAGTACTTATTTACATGATTGATTTTTAGGCACACAATATTGACTGTGTTTGGTGACTGTGTTATTTAATGGCTGAGCTACGGCTCCAATAGATGTGTTTAATTTTGGAAATTAATGTTTTAAAGTTCTTTAATATGAATCGAATAATTCCATTGCAGTTATTTTTCATTACCACATTTTCAATAAGGTTGTCTTTAGATCTTATTGTCAGCACATTTTAAATTACTACGTGTGGTATTTATATTAAGTGGCATTTTATCCTTTTTTGATTTCAAAACAAGTTATACTTTTCACACATACAATGCTATGCACAAACTTGCTTAGGGTCACCTTTGAACTAAAATTCCCAATTTTCTGTTCTTTTGAGAAAACCATTTCCCTGCTGGTTTTCCAATATCCTTGCAGATCATATTTCCGAAAATGTGGACACTTCAGCTAGTGTATTAAAGCTTGTAGGTATTCATTTAATGTAAAACTATCACAGTACAAGTGTCAGGAAATGCACTAGAGTTTCAGAATGCATGTGTACATACAGAAACAACATTTTCCAACCTTTGGAGTATTACTTTAGTCCAAATAGCTCAACATAATGAAATCACAAAACTGATGGCCAGCGTTTTCTCCCAGATGCCAATACACTCTATTTAAAAATTAAATGGAGTGCCAGTATGAAGTATTGGGCACATTTTACAAAGTAGTCACAGGAAGAAGCTATATTGCTATATTACAGCAATATTACTAAAGCTTTTTCACTGCTAATGTGAATAACATTAGTATGTTTGAAAGCTGGAACTTGATTAGAGTGAATTCAAAGGTAAACTACATGAGTTCTGGAATGCAGCAACACAAGTGGCATACTCTAGCACTGTCCAGCATGCAATATAAATATCTACAATACTTTGGGACAATTTGCATTTTTTAAAAAAAAGTATGAAACTGATAAAATTTCCTTCCTACAACTAATGTGCAGGAATAAATATCTGTGTCAATTTCATTTTTGTGGCTTAGGTCTTTTGGTATAAAAGGGTAATTTTATTAACATAATGCACTCAGGTTTCTAAACCACTTCAATCTCTACAGGCTGCAACACAGACAACACAAATATAGCCTCCAATGTGGAGGATACTAAGTGCCCATCACGCCTGTCGAATGTACTGAGGGATGGCCCGAGTGTACCTTACGAAGGCCTTTACTTGTGACAAATCATAAGTCTCATCATATAATTAACACTTTACTTTTGCATTATTTTAACCATCACATAAGCGTTTCACAAAAACTGCAATTTACGTTACTGTTAGCCAAATTTGAAATATATACAATGACATACAGAATTAATATTCGTAACAGTACTGTCTAAATACAAAAGGCCGAAGCATTAACTTAATAGAGTTTTTTTTTCCGTTTGGGTTCAGTTTCACTTAATAACAAGTAGAAACATTTGAATAAAGGCCATGTAAGAGGGGCATTAATTATATTTTATATATTGATACAGTTCTTATTCGAATAGCGTTGCCTCATTATATTTTCCCTTTTAAATAAGTCGGCATCGTTAATGTTATTCAATTATAAATACCCCCAAACCGCTTAGTCTGACCATTAAAAAAAAGTCAAAGTACATCAAGTCAAAGGAAAAGCAAATACTTCCAAAACACGAGTGCAGAAAAATCACTTCAATTTGCATGCAAGTTTATGCAACAAATTATCAGTAATTACTTTTGTAATTATGGTGGATTATGCAACACATTCTCAACACATTCTGCTCAATTATGCTTAACTATTTCGTGAAATATTTATTATAAACACATCAATTTAAACACATTGCTTATAAATTGCATACTTAAAATTTCCAATGAATTAAAATGCATTACATATTAAAATTCAGGTCAATCATTATTGAAACTTCAAGTTACATCGCCCGTTTTTCGAGCAAGCCTATTCAGCAGGTTGTATTTTATACAGCAATACATTTGATACCTACCATTGAATTGGCTGTGTTTAATAATAAGGGATAGTGTGGAGAAAGTCGTTACAACAAGTCACAAGAAGTATGATTGATAGAAGGAGATTATTCATCTTAAGCAGGTCAGTCCGGAAAGTAAGGAAACCCCAGCATTAATGTTCGCTGTTAACTTTATTCGGTTAAATACGTATACACGAAAAAAGCAATCGATAATTAAGTAGAACATGTTCACGTGACTTTGGAAATCTACTTCCTTAGACTTTTCAATACATTAGTGAAGAACAGCAGATCAAATACTGTCTCACCTATGCATTTCCTGTTTAGTGCTTGGGTCAGTGACAATTAATTAAATTTAGTATACATTCTCCCTAAAAATCTAACTTCGCACAATCATCACAACGGGACCGTGAATGGATTCCATCCATATCGAATATGAGTAAAATGTTAACTTGCTAAAAGAGCTTTTTTATTTAATTGGAACATAAATATAAATGCCTTGTATTCTCGAATGGAATTCTTCGTAATAATGTGTGGTCAGACTTAATGGGGAACAAGAGCCTTGAATCTTCAGATCTTGGTACGGAGATGTTGCATAGATAACAATTGTTGAACGCGCCGAACGAGTGCAGTCATACATAAGAAAAAAAGACAACTGAAAATAAAACTCCAGAACTTAAGTCTTTTATGAGCCATTTATCCATCTATCTATGCATATCAATTGATCTCTTCTACAAACAAGTTAGGGTCATAATAGGTAGGTTAGCGAAAATTGGCGAGTGGCGTGGAAACGAATACTACTTGGAGGCCAAAGTAGATGAGCAGCAAACTGGCTTGTTTGTACATAGACAAAAAGGAGCAAAACAAAATGTCTCAATTCACAACAGAATGGATGGATAGATGGATGAATGGATTGACATGTTGCTTAAGGCTTATCGTTACAATGTTTGCAAAGACTGGACGGTGTTCCTGTATATACAGCGCACTTGTCCGGACAAGCAGCAATGGAAGTGCCTGTAAATGGGTAAACAGCAGACTGTCCGAAGGAGCTCAGAGTGTTGGTCAATGCAGCTGCAGATGGAATGGGTCCTGTCAGTGCCTGGCCCTGGTTCAAATAAGCTACCAGCCGCCTCATTTCATCCAAAGCTTGAGCCTGCATCAAGATGTAGTTTTTCGCCAGAAGCAATGTGGCGATTTTGGACAGTTTTCTGACTGATGGGCTATGGGCATAAGGAATCACAGATCTAAGACCGTCCAGTGCATCGTTTAAGTCGTGCATCCTTCTCCTCTCCCTTGCATTGATACTCAGTCTCAGCGAACGCGGCTCTTTGTCCTTCTTGCCAATTGAACTTTTTAGTTTACCCTCGTTGTCACTGTTGGGATTCCTTGTGCTCCCGGCAGACCGGCCGTCACTGTCCTCCTCGTCTCCTGTCTGGTCTTCGCTGCTTTCTGTCGTTTTTGGATCCTGACTGATTGAGTATGAAGTACAGCTTTGTCCAGACCAGCTCTCCCGGATTTCAGCACCTCGGCTAGTGCCACTGTAGCTAAATGTAGATTGGCCGTAGCGCTGGGGCACATCAATATATGTGTCATTGACAATGGAATTTAACTCGTCCCTCCCTTTGACAGAGATGTTTGCTGTGCTGTGAAATAGATCTCCTTCCGCAACGTTCATTTTTTTAGAATCAGTCACTTGAATCAAAAAGGATTACCCCTCTTCGCCTTTCTTCAATTTTAAATCGGTGACGTTTTGAAATGAGAAAAAAAAGTGCACTGAGCTGTGTGTGTGTGTGTGTGAGAGAGAGAGAGACAGCTCCTCGACTCCTTCTCCAGTGTGCGCCCGAGCACTGGGAGGGATGTGACTCACTTTCTATCCCACTTTCAGGTTATTGCAGAGAGTCGCCTGTTGGGACATGCCGTCTACCCAATCAGGAGGACGCTTTAATTAATAGGATTAAAACGTTTAGAAGAAAAGGTCGGCAGCTGCCAATACAGTCGGTTGGGTTTAATCTAAACACACACACACACACATATATACAATGTCGGACCTAAACTCGACCGCATTGCATGGAGGTTCCGGCAATCAGCAGTTACCGACCGCACCGAATGCAACAAATTTCACCAACAGTTAACGGTCAGATGACTCATCCAATTGTTGCATTGCGGAAACTTGCAGAGAATCAAACGATTTCGATAATTATAAATAAACATTGGCAGCAAGAAAATATCTACCTCACAGTTTGTAGATATGTCAGGGTCAACTTCTTTCGGAAGTTTTGTTTTGCCTACAGCGCCTGACCAGTCGCATAGCTATTGAGTGTGCGCTGCACAGGAGGAGGCCATTCGGCTGTCCTGCCTGTATGAACCAAACATTCACCAGCCGCTTTTAGAAGCGGGTCAGACACCGTATAAAAATGATATTGGTCAATAATGACCAAATCACCTTGGCTTTAGTTAGTTAACAGACCGAAGAATAGATGCATAAAGATGGCCATCAAGGTCCTGCAGACGTTAACAACATTTTTTTTCTCGTTTGTAAGGGACGTGAACATCATTTTTAGATCGATTAAGCCAAACTTTAACCATTGGAGTTAGCCTCGGACATTTTTAAAAATAAGACTATTTGGTTGAGTTCACATTTTTTTGTTAGCAAAACAAGTCCACTCCCGAGCCAAAGTAACTTCCACCATAGGAAGGTTTTGCAAACAGTCTGGTTTTCAGATTGCACTAACTGATCTGGCTGAAAACTGTCCCTCTTGACGAACGTTACACAAGTCAATGAAATGTAAGAGATGCAACATATCTGACAACAGAACGGCAGACAAATGAGAACCTAATGAAGCTGCCTGCTGCTTGCTCCGACGTGATTATCTTTTCATTTCGATTGCTCCCAGTCAGCATCTAAACTCTCCCTGGATTGAATGAATTTATGTCTTTGTATTTAGCTTTCCAAAGTTTCTTACGTTTTCAGGAGGTTACACGCAACTCGTGAAGATTGTTTTCTGCCAAAAAAATTGTTGGCGCTTGGACGAAATGTTTTAGAATTTAACAAAAGGATAAGCTAATTAAGATGTAAACGATGGATTATTTTGCAGACTCCTGCACTGACTGGTGATGTAGTGCAGTTGTAATTCATGGAGCACAAACATGTGATAAAACAAAGCAACTCATATAATGTGATTCCATTAAATACAATTGCATGTTTTCAAAACAAAGTAACGCTGACCAAGGAGTTCTAAGATTTTAAAATCAGTAAAACATTTAATTAAAACTCCACTTCAAAACGATCACACTGATGACCAACGCCACCGTGTGGAAGAAATGCACACTATAAAAAAAAATTAAGTCGGTATTTTGCACAGATACTACAAAAAAGTTTCCGTCCTTATCAGAAGTTACCATCACCAACAAAGCCACGAAAACCGGGACACACGGGCCAAAGAGGTAAAGGTTTGTTGAACTGTGGCTGTAATCTTACTGCTAGTCATTCCTGCATACTGTTGTAAGTTTGAATTGAAATAAAGTTTATGTAGTCTTAAACAAAATTGTTATTACATTAACGTGCATGCAAACAAATAAACATGAAACAAATAGCTACTTTCACAATGACCCAGCTTCTGCTAAAATAAAGCACAATTACCTTAGTGTGCTTTTTGCCGAAAATAAGATACATCTTTTGAAAAGTATTTATATGATCCTTCATTTTTCTTGCATCTGAGAAATAATAATCTTTTACTTTACCCTCCTCCATGCATTGGCATGAATTATTCATGGGACCCATAAGCTCCTGAGCTTCAATTTATAATTTAGATGTTATATTAATACATTTTAAAAACTTTTCGCAGTTATGGGTGCATTTTGGCATTCATGTGAAGTGGATGATACGATTATACAATAGTTGCAGTCTGAATTCAGGCTTATAGACCGGACATCAAGCGTTAAGGACACTAACCCTCTGATGCTGGAGGCTTTCTGGTACATCGTAATTTACCACAGTGCTGCCTGCCTATTACATAATACACGTCAAAGAAGGGAAAACATATTTTGATTATCAACAAAACATTGTCTATATAACACACGTTTATTAAATTTTGCATTCACTTCCTTTCCCATGATTTTGTGTAAACATTTTATTTTTCCCATTTCCACACCTTCAAAGATATGACCTATGTCAACTGAGCCTCTTGCTTCCTAACTTAACATTTGGGGTTCTGTTTAAAGATACATTAGAAATACAATGATGACTTTAAAAATTTAATTATCTCTACATTCAAGTTAGTTTGGTCCCTGTCCCTCCCTGACCACAGAATCGCAATTGGTCTTAGTTCTAAATGACCATAGCAGATGGAATAATCTACATATTGTTTAAGTCAATATGTCCTGCCAATTCTCATGGGAAATTCAATGATTAATTGTTTTATATGCACTTCCACTTGTAATTAATTGTGAAGTTTGCAGAATCTGAAGTAATAGGGTTTCCATCAAAGCCTTTCAACCCTTTGTCACACATCCCAGTCACATTTTCTATTAAAGTAGTTGGTTTTAATTGGTTCACAGGCTGGTCCTCTCGCAATGAAGTGGTTATAAAATGCATTGTCAACCTTCATCTGAAAATTGTCACTTTTTTTCAGTAATTGAAAAATCTATTGCCCAAATTAAAAATGATGCATATTCCACAATAACAAGATTAAATCTACCCTCTTTGTTTGCCTGTTGGGATTTGGTGAGCTCAGTTGGCTGGATGGCTAGTAGCAATGCCAGCAGTGTTGATTCAATTCCTGTACTTGTTGAGGTTACCAAGAAGGAGTCTAATTCTCAGTGTTTCCCCTCGCCTGAGGTGTGCTGATGCTCAAGTTAAGCCACTACTATCTCTGAAGAGAGAGCACTACTATATTCTGTAGGGCTATGACAAGTTTACCTTTGCTTTTTTTTTTGCTTATCTCATTATAAACTTCACCTGAATATTTCAATATTGTGTTACAATTGGATTTTTAAGAACACAATGGTTCAGAGGAGCTTTCAATCACATCAGTACATTGTGAGTGCACGTAACTTGCAGAATTTCCAAGTATCCATTTGAAGCATCAACAAGCATTAAGAGTCAAAGCTGTTACCGTCATTCTGTAAGGAATTGAAAGTTCCTTTAACTTGCAAAGAAAAACGCAGATAAAATTCAAGGGATCAAATTATCAAAACATTTTATTTCAGACAAGTGAATTTGTATAATACATTACACTTCTTTTTACTTTTTGCAGAAAAACAGAAGCGACACATGCAAAATAATGAAAGGTATCATTACCAGCAGGCACGGATTCATGTTGGAGAGGGATTTAAACTTAAGTACTTTATGGTCACTTTTTATTACCATTCTGGACTTTTTAAACTCTGTACCATGCTAACCTATATCTTTTTACTCTGTAACAACACTTAAAGGTACTCTGTATCTAGGAACTCTGCACCTAAGAGGTGACATTACAAACTTTATAGTGTATGTGACAATAAAGGTTATTCTATTCAATCTATTCTATTCTATCCAAACTATTTTATTCTATCGAACCTATTCTGTCATTTTCTATTCTATTCATCATTGGTTGTTTGCTTCAACTTGTAAAATAAAATAAATCATAAACTGCTTATGGAGATTAAGCATGATTAAAGTAAAAACCCCTGGAGAAAACTGGCAAAACATTCCACATCAAGAATGATTTTACAGATTTTATTTAAGCATCACTCTTTTTTGTAGGAGTGCAAGCATTTAATTAACATATGGAATGGGTGTGGTGGCAATGAGTTGGCTCAGCAGAAATTGTGAGAAACTGATACTTGTGCTAGCACCAAATGGTTAACGTAGCTCTTGTGCTTTGACTTTCATCTTTCATTTTGCCTCTTGTGTTTAATCTTTAATTCTTCGCACATTAGGGAAATTTTGAGCTCACCTGTTGCCTTTGCTTTTATTGCACAATTTGGTCAGTATTGTGGAAGAAAGGAGGCATGCTGTTGAAACCTTTTGTCTTGCATCTATCAGAACGGTTGCAAGAATACCAATTTTCAATGGGAACAATAATGGTAACACTGCATGAGAAAAGGGTACTAATTGATTTGCAACTGGCCTCTGATTGTTTGACTTATTGCAATGGAGAATGTATCAGGAACCGCATATTCTCCTCAGATTCTGCTTAAATTTAAATTAAAATGGTCAAATTGACTCTGATAGATTTTAATGTTGCCATGGAACAGTTGACTGTTGGGAAAAAAAATGTGTCTGCACAAATTATTTCTGCTTGCAGAAGACAGAAACCTGCATATGATGTATTAATATTGTAGAAAATGTAAGTAAACTACATTGCTGGTCTGACTAATGTTAAATTGGTTTTAAGTGTAATTCTTAACACACTCAGGTTTGATCAGTAGGTGTTGTCCAGTTGTGGAACCACATCTAATTTTGGATACTGCTGTGAGTTTTGCGAGCTTTGTCTAATTGAATATGATCAGTATTATATATGTTGCAAACAGCCATGTAATACATTGTATTTTCCAAGAGCAGAATGCTGCAGTTGAGCCAAAAAGATGTGCTGCTTGCATCACAAATGATCAATGTGTTGTATGAATTTTGGTGTCAGTATCATGTCAGATATGTAGGGTATACATCCTATCAACTGATGGATTGTTTCAAACAATATACCCTTCAGCAGTTTCAATCAGCTCAGTGAATGCTGTAAACTCTTACTACCTTATCACATTCCATACCTTTCAAAAGGCATCTTCAGAGGCCCTGAGGTAAAAGCTTGCAGTTACTGTTCTATATCTTGTCAAACGTTTCTAATGTGCAGCAAAACATGGATGTTCAGGTTGATAAGTATGAAGTAACAATTAAGCCACATAAGGGTAGAACGGTGGTTCAGTGGTTAGCACTGCTGCCTCACAGTGCCAAAGACCTGGTTCAATTCCCACTTTGAGCAATTGTGTGGAGTTTGCCTGTTTTCCCTGTATCTGCGTGGGTTTCCTCTGGGTGCTCCAGTTTCCTCCCACAGTCCAAAGGTGTGCTAGTCAGGTGAACTGACCATGCTAAATTACCCATAGTGTTAGGTGCATTAGTCATGGGTAAAAATAGGATAGGGGAATGGATCTGGGTGGGTTACTCTTTCGAGGATTGGTGTGGACTTTTTGGACTGAAGGACCTGTTTCCATATTGTAGGGAATCTAATCTAAAGTGCCAGGCTATGGTCATCTCCAAAAATACTTAATAATTGTCTCTTAGTATTCAGTTTTATTACCATCACTACATTCTTCCACTATCAACATCCTCGGAGGGGTAATATTAAATATAAACTGAACTAGACCAGTCATATAAATACTGTGGCTACAAACTTCTGACTTCCCAAAATCTGTTCACCATCTTCAAGGCATAACTCAGGAGTATTTGGAATGTCTCCAAATTGCTTAAATATGGTACCAACAAAGTCAAAAAGTTCAACACCATCCAGGACAAAGCATCCCACTTGATAAGTGCTCCGTCCACCAACTTAAAAATTCACTCCATCCAGCACTAATGCAGTCGTACATACTGTGTAAAAGATGCACTGCAACAACTCGCTCCTTCAACAAACCCATGCCCTTGACCATCTGGTGGACAAAGGCAGCAGACACATATGAACACTACCACCTGCAATTCCTCTCCAAGCCACTCCTGAGCCTTCCTTGGAACTATATGTCACTGCTTGAAAATCCTGGAACTTCCTTCTGTATAACACTATGGGTGTAACTGCAGCTTCTGCACTGCAATGGTTCAAAGCCGCAGCTCACTATCCACCTTCTCAACAGCAGTGAGGATTGGCAATAAACTCTTACCAATAATGTCCATATCCCATGAATGAGTAAAGTAATCCTAACCAGTAAAAGGTTAAGTGATTTATTGTGTTGCAAAATTTCAGGATTCACAAGAAGCCAATAAAATATAAAGCATATGAGGCCTTTCTTTTAAGGTTGAACCTATAGAAGAGGTGGGATCAAGCTCCCACAAAACCAGAATTTTTACTTTCAGCTTTCACCATCTGCTGGGGTCTTAAAGCTTGATGTGAAAGCTCTTATTCTTCTCTGTTACAGCTAAAAGCTGGGGTTCTCTTCCTTCTGCTACAATTGCATATGAGACCATCTATTCCACTGAATTTGCCTTTGCCAAGGGTGTGTTTATGGTATGTTACTATATTGGAATAGTTAATTAGTAGTAGTTTATATACATGTATTATGTATGTATATATATTTTATACATATAGTTAAGCATTTCAATAGAGTTACAATTAAGCCAATTGCATTCTTTTTATCTCATCTGTATTTTAACTCTCATGTAAAAACAAAATGTAGTTTGCTTAAAGTCAAGTACTTTGACCATTCGAATTTTACCTGGAATACATTGCCATATATTTATTTTTAAAATAAGGAAAAGAATCTAGGCTATCTTCTTAACATACGTTGAGGGGGCTTGGTCTGGTCCAATACAAATTGAAGGCTCTTGATGGGATCAAATTCTCTAATTCCAGGTTGGGTTTAGGATTATTGGACTCAAAGACAGTGAGTGGTGAGTGATAGTGTTCTGTTTTTGAGGTGTTGAATTTGGTTGGTTTAAATATGGTGTATCTTGCGTAGTAAAGGCTCTTTCAGTCATGAAAAGTTCCCTGGGGGTGGACGATGTCATTTCAGGAGTTTTATAAAAAATGAACAAGACAGAGCTTTTTGATTGGCAGACAAAAAGGAGTTGGAGTTGCTTTGTCTGTGCCAAAAGGGGAGGCAAATGCAACAATGGTTTGACATTTACACTTTCTGGACATGCCATTGGAATCTTAGGAATTTGCTATAATTCAATTGCAAAAGGAGCAGCTTGAACATGAAAGGGAAATGAAACAGTTTGAATTCCAATTCAAATCAGAAAGAGAGAATATCTCTAGCTGAGGAAAAAGAAAAGGAAAGAATAACCCTGGCAGAACAAAAAGAAAAGGAAAAGAAGGCCCAGCAGACGAAAGGGAGAAAGAGAGAGTTTTGAATTTCGGACGTTCGAACTGAAACTCAAAGTCGACTTAAAATGGCGAAGGTAGAGATAAAAGGTAGGAGTAGTGATGGGCACAGTTATGGAGAGAAATCACATCATAGCCAAAGGCCTGGGAGGGATCATTTAAATATGTCCATATGTTGCCAAAGTTCGATGAGAATAACGTAGAAGTCCTTTTCATTTTATTTGAGAAAGTGGCTAAACAAACAAAATGGCTAGTGGTCTTATGGGTATTGGTGATCCAAACAAAGTTGGTAGATAGAGCTAGTGAGGTATTTGCATCACTATCAGAGGAGGTACTAGGGATAATAATGATGTAGAATAAGCCATCAAATGTACATTGAGTTGGAAAGGATCAAACAAAGTAATTTTGATAGCTAGATAAGGGCATTAAAAAAAATCAAACATAGGACACTCTTAGAGAGACAATTATTTTGGAGGAGTTCAAAAATTCACTTCATGAAGTTAGTGAGGACTCGTGGAAGAGCAGAGAGTTAAGGCTGCAAGATTAGCAGTGGAAATGGAATATGATTATGATTTGTTTCATAACCAAAGTTTGGCTTCTGACATGAAGGGATGGAAATTGGGGAAAAGGGAAATCCCCAGGTGTTAAGGTAAAAAGAGATCTCACTGAAGATAGTTTACCACAGAGTAAAAAGGAAACCCATGGGGGGAAAGAAAAATAAAAAAGCTCAGGTGTTTTCACTGCAATAAAGTAAGTGATATGAAGTCACAAAACACTGGGAAGACAGATTTGGGAAAATAGGATAAGCCAATGGAAAAGAAAGTGGTAAAGGGAAGCACAGTGGCAACTAAAATGCTGCAAAAGAATGTATAACCAGATCAGAGGTTGGTTGAGAACAAAGTGCCAGTTCTCTTTAAAGAATTTACTTACTTGAGCAAGGTTTACTCATGTCTGCCAGGAGGAGTAGGCAAAGAAATTAAAATTTTAAGAAATACAGGAAAAGTCAATCTTTGTTGGTGAGAGATGAGGAGATATGTAACTCAGAAAGAATATTGTCAGAAAAGGTGAAAATCTGTGGAATTCATAGTGAAGAGAGTAGTGTTCCATTATATAAATTGAGGTTGGATGGTCTGGTGAAAACTGGTGAAGTGGTGATAGGAGTAATAGAGAAATTCTCAGTTCCAAAAATACACTTATCCTTGATAATGACATAGCTGGATCACAGGTAGAGGTGATGCCTACTATGGTTGAAAAGACAGTGGAAAATCAGGCAACTGAGGTGTTACAGGAAGTATATCCTGGTATTTTTCCTGACTCTGTGGTAACAAGGTGACAAAGCCACAGGTCGAAGCACAAGGAGAAATGAAGCAGTAAAGATAAGGAAGTTGAGTTCAATATCAGAGGTTACATTTACTCAAATGTTTGAAAAAAAAACAAGAAGCGGTGGAAGACAAGGTGAATATTTTTAGTTCTGAGAAATTAGCCGAATTATAGCAGAAAGGTAAAAAGGTAAAGCAGTTGTATCAAAAAGCAAACACATAAGTAGAATCTGAATGTATCCCAAAATGTTACTACATAAAAGTGAAGTCTTGATGAAGAAGTGGAAAGCATTGCATTGATGAAAATTGGGCAGAAATTCATCAAGTTGTATTACCGGTGGGGTCTAGAAAGGATGTATTGGGGATGGCACATGACTTATCAGTAGGAGATCATTTGGGAGTAAGGAAAAGTCAAGCCAAAACACAAAAACATTTTATTGGCCGAGATTGTGTAAAGATATCTTTGACTTTTGCCGGACATATCATAGGTATTTGGAAAACCTCAGGTAGTGCAAAACATAGCAGCCTTCATACCCATTCCCACATTTGAGGAATCTTTTACAAGATTCTTAATTAATTGCATAGGACCCCTACTGAAAACAAAAAGTAGCCATCAGTATTTGTTGACCATGTATCTGCCGGATTTCCAGAGGCCATTCCATTGAATTGAATTGAATTTATTATCATGTGTACCGAGGCACAGTGAAGAGCTTTGTCTTGTGAGCAATACAGGCAGATCACAGAGTTAAATAGCATAGATAAGTAAATAGGTAAACAGCAGCAAAAGCAAAAAACACAGGTACAGGCAAATGCGAAGAGTTTGTGAGTCCACTCAGTATTCTAACAAGAGTTTTGAAACCAGTTGGTGTGTGTGTTTAGGCTTCTGTACCTTCTCCCTGATGGTAGAGGTTGTAGAGAAGCATTGTCAGGGTGGGATGGATCTTTAAGAATGCTGGCTGCCTTTCCTTGACAGCGGGCCTAGTAGATGGATTCTATAGATGGGAGGTTGGGCTTTGTGATTGTCCGGGCCAAGTTCACCACTCTCTGTAACTGTCTTTGATCTTGAATGGTACAGTTACCATACCAGGTACTGATACATCCAGAGAGAATGGCACACCTATAAAAGTTGGCAAGGGTATTCACAGTCATGCCAAGTTTTTTCAGCTGCCTGAGGAGGAAGAGACATTGATGGGCCTTTGTAACCAGTGTGTCGACGTGAAGAGTCCACAAAAGCTTGTTGTTGATGACCACTCCCAGGAGCATGACACTGTCCACTCGTTCCACCTCTGTGCTGTTAACTTTTAGGGGCACATGAGTAACATCCCACCGAAAGTCAATAATGAGTTCCTTGGTTTTGCTGGTATTGAGAGCTAGGTTGCTTTCAGTGCATTATTTTTCCAGATCTTCCATCTTCCATCTGCAGTCTGTTTCATCGTCATCTGAGATTTGACAAACTATGGTGGTGTCATCAGCGAACTTGTAAATGGCATTAGTCTGGTATTTGGTGACGCAATCATTGGTATTCAGTGAAAACAGTAGGAGGCTGAGTACGCACCCCTGGGGGACTCCAATGTTGAATGTTAGTGAGGATGAAATATTGTCCCCAATCTTCACTGATTGAGGCCTGTGGGTCAGGAAACTGAGGATCCAGTTGCAGAGAGTGGGGCTTAGTCGGGGATCACTAAGTTTAGTAATCAGTCTCGAGGGGATAATAGTGTTGAATGCTGAACTGTACTCAATGAGTAAGATTCTTACCTAGCTGTTCTTGGTGTCAAGATGTTCTAGGGAGGATTGAAGGGCAAGTGATATGGCATCTGACATGGATCTCTTGGTCTGATAGGCAAATTGGAGTGTGTCAAGAGTAGTGGAGAGGCTGGAGTTAATTAATGCCATGACCAGCCTTTCAAAGCACTTCATGACCACTGAAGTTAGGACCACTGGGCGGTGGTCATTGAGACATGCTACATTAGCCTTCTTAGGCACAGGGATGATGTTGGCCCTTTTGAATCAGACAAGGACATTGGCCTGCTGCAGGGAGAGGTTGAAGATGTCCAGAAGACCTCTGCCAGTTGATCTGTGCATACTCTGCGTGCACTGCCTGGTCCCATTGCTTTTCTTGGATTCATATGAAGTAAAACTGATCTGACCTCTGATGAAGTGAATGTTGGGATAGGTTCGTCAGGACTAGTTGGAATAGGTGTTACTAATCCACTGAATGTTTGCTCAAAGCGAGCATAGAAGGCATTGAGACGGTCTGGGATGGATGTGTCATCATCTGCTATCTTGCACTGTCTCTTTTTAGAACCTGTGATGTCATTCAGTCCTTGCCATCGTCACCAGGTGCCTGCTGAGTCTCTAGCTTGGATTGCTATTGGTCCATGGCTATCTTAATGGTTCTGTGAATATTCAGTTTCACAGCTAAAAGGATTGTAGAAGAGTTACTTACATTTTTTTTTTACTAGATACAACTACCCACAGAAACACAATTGGCTCAAAGGTCAAATTTTACATGCAAGTTATTCAGGGAATTTATGGATAGCTTCGGAATAAAACAATCTAAATCCACTGCATACCATCCAGAATCGCAAGAGCATAAAAACAGTAGCATCAAAATTTAAAGACCATGTTGAGGGCTTACAGTCAAGACTATCGAGAAGATTGGGATTAAGGAATTCTATTTGTACTTGTTGCAATTCGGGATGTACCTAATGAATCAGCTAAATTCAGTCCATTTGAATTAGTTTTTGGGCATGAGGTGAGAGGACAACTGGAATTGATTAAGGAAAAATTTGAGAGTCAGAGTTTAGAGACCACATATTTAGATTATGTGTCAAATTTTATGGAGAGATTACATAGAGTTGGCAGTTGGCAATATTCAAAAGTAGCACAGCATGTGATGTAACAAGAAATCAAAAATTTGTAGTCTCACTAGAGGGTACAAAGTGTTAGTGTTATTCCCAGTGATAGGTGAACCTCTAAAATTAAGGTTTAGTGGGCCTTATCAAAATCAAAAATAAATTGATTGAGGTGTATTATTTGATAAGACTGCCAGGTAGAAAGAAATCTCACAGAATATGTCATGTGAATATGTTCAAAAGGTATTTTGATAGGGAAGGAAAAGCAATGTGGCATTAGTTACAACACAGAGTGAAGAACTAAGTTCAGATGATTCTGAATTGAACATTCCTCTACTTACTGTGGTTCTGTTCGCCGAGCTGGAAGTTTTTGTTGCAAATGTTTCGTCCCCTGTCTAGGTGACATCCTCAGTGCTTGGGAGCCTCCTGTGAAGCACTTCTCTGGTGTTTCCTCTGGCATTTATAGTGGCCTGTCCCTGCTGCTTCCGGTTGACAACCGGAAGCGGCAAGGACAGGCCACTATAAATGCCAGAGGAAACACCACAGAAGCGCTTCACAGGAGGCTCCCAAGCACTGAGGATGTCACCTAGACAGGGGACGAAACGTTTGCAACAAAAACTTCCAGCTCGGCGAACAGAACCACAGCAACGAGCACCCGAGCTACAAATCTTCTCACAAACTTTGAATTCCTCTACTTAAATTGGACAATGAGGAAGTTCTCAAAAATTGAGATAAATTATTGAGTTACCTTCCATAGGAACATTCAAATGACCTGAAAGTGTTATTACAATCACATATATGGGAATAAGCTGGGAGTACTAATCTGATTATGCATGATGTAGATATAGGAAATGCTGTTCCAATTAAGCAACAACTTTATAGACTTAACTCTCTAAAGTTGGCAGCAGTTCAAAGAGAGATTGAACGCATACTCAAAGACACTATATCAAAGTGAGTTGCAGTGACTAGAGCTCACCCATAGTAATGGTGCCAAAACCAGATGGTGCCCAATGATTATGTGTTGACTATTGTAAAGTCAATACAGTTGCAAGATGTGTTTCATATCCTATTCTATATTTGGAAGACGGTATTGAGAAGATGGCACAAGCAACTTATATTTCAAAGTTGGACTTACTCAGATGATACTAGCAGAATAAAGGAAACATTGGTTTTCTTGACACTGAATGAACTGTAGCAATTTAAAATCGTGCCCTTTGGTATGAAAAATGTGCCAATTACATTTCAAAGACTAACCAATAAAGTCATTTCAGGATTACCCAATTGTGTGATGTAGATTGACAATCCGGTAATTTTCAGTCATACATGGAAGGAATATTTGGATCATCTATTGGAATTGTTTAATCAATTTTGGGAAGCAGGCTTGGTGATAAATCTGGCTGAGTGAGTTCGCAAAAGTCCGAGTCACATTCCTGGGCCATGTCTTTGGGCATGGACATATGGTCCATAGATGTGAAAGCAAAGGTTGTTGGGGAGTTTCCCATACCATCGACCAGGTGAGATATACTATGATTTCTGGTAATTTTAACAGTGTGCTAACTCTACTGACTGACTTGTTGAAGAAGTGTAGAAAATTTCAGTGGTCAGAGGAGCATCAGAAAGCATTTGACAGCCTGAAAACTGTGTTAACCACTGCCCCAATATTAGCCGCATCTAATCCTGCAAAGCCATACAAGGTGGCTATCGATGTGAGTGATGTGGGTGTTGGTGCTGTACTCTTGTTGGAAAACATTGAGAAGACAGGAAGACCTATTAGATACTTTTTTTTCCAGAAAATTGATTAATCATTAACAGAAATATGCCATTATTGAGAAGGAGATCTTGAGTTTGGTGTTGGCATTGCAACATTTCAAGATTCACATTGCCAGTAGTGTGTCTACGGCAATTGTATATACTGATCATAACCGCTTAAGGTGTTTGGGACCATTTTAAGGTTAAAAATACCAAACTGTTTATATGACACTTATTATTGGATCCATTCAATTTGACAATTATATATCTGGCAGAAAAAGGGCATGTAATTGCTGATGAACTGTTGTGACTTTGATGAAGGAAGATGGAGGTGTTTGGTGGTGGGAGTAAACAGACTGCAATGGACTGAAGTAGTGAATGTTTGCATGCTTAGAGTCAAAGTAATGTATATGTATTGCAGTGTACTAATAGTGTAAGACTAAATGTTTTTAGAAATGAAACCTTCTTTGTATACTGATGGCTCATTTTTATTAATGGAGGAGGTGTGATGAAACTATGGCTTTAAGACGTTTATTTTGCCCTGTTCCTTTTTGTGAAGAAAGGTTAAGACAGAGGTTGAGAGCAGTCTGACCAAAGCCAATAAAGTAAACAGCTTGTGAGGCCTTAGGGTTTTTATTTATGGTAAGAACAATAGAAGCAGCCTGAATAGGTGGGGTCAAGCTCCCAAAGAATCAGAATTTTTTACTTTTAGCTTTCAACAGTTGCTGGGGTCTTGAAGCTGGATATGAAAGCTCTTATTCCTCTTATTGTTACAGCTAAAGGTGGGTTTCTCTTCCTGCTTCTATTTTGCATGTAAGACATTCTATTTTAAAGAATTTGTCTTTGCCAAGAGAGTGTTTATGGGATGTTACTATATTGGAACAATTAATTAGTCATAGTAAACATATATTATTTTATTAAGCATGTTGATAAAGTTATAATTCTTTTCCTTTACAGAGGAACCTCGATTATCCGAATATCAATTATCCAAATATTGGATTATCTGAAAGGGATCTCAAGGTCCCAATAGAAACATTACGTCAAAGAGCTGTTTCAACCCTGATTGTGTCTTTTGTTTACAGGTACAATGATTAAAAACAATCTCATTCACTGAAATGCTGCCTAGAAGAGTCCTGGACAGTCCAGGCACTGTCTTCAACTGACCGACCATCTGTCTTCTCTCCCTCTCCCCACACTTTCCCTGGAGTTCTACACAGGGGTTAACCCTAAACCCTCTTCCCCAGATAATTTTTCCAACATTGTCCTGTATAGGGCAGACTGGGAACTTGTCAAAAAGTTGTGTGTGTGTGTTATTTTGAGACTTATCCCATAAAGGCAGCAGCAGTCTTACTATTGGTGTACAGTCCAGCTGCCCTAGTGAGGGGGCGGGGGGCAAACTGCAGTGAGGAGAGGTCAGGCTGGGGCGGCCGAGGGGGGGGGTCGTGGACGGGGGTATGACTGGGTGGGGGTGGACGGGTGTGCGGGGTTGAGGGAGCGGGATTGGGAGCGGATGGGGGGGGCGGTGTTGGGTAGGGTTGGGGGCGGCGTGGGAGCGGACGGAGTTGGGGGCGGGTGGAGGGAGGGGTGGGTGCAGACGTGGTTGGGGGTAGGCAGGGGGACAGGGTGGGAGTGGACAGGGTTGGGTCGGGCAGGAGGGCGGGGTGGGAGCAGACAGGTTTGGGGGAGGGAAGAGAGTGGGGGGGCGGGGTCTCAAGCGCATGGTGCTGCTGTTTAATCTCCTGAACGGGGAGCAGACTTCACAGAAAACCCCAGAGGAAATCAATTAACTGAATAATCAATTATCCGAACGAAATAGTGCCCGTCTATCTCGTTCAGATAATCGAGGTTCCTCTGTATTTTGATTTTTTCTATATTTTAACTGTAGTGTAAAATAGAGAGTGATTTGCTTAAAGCCAAGTCATTTGACCAATTGAATTGCATCTGGAATGCACGTCTTGCACTGATCTTTAAAATATGAGAAAGTTAGGGTCTCAGCTACCTTCTTAATATATTTTGTGGGGGTTGGCCTGGGTCCATAACACAGCATGAAATTGTGCAACGATATTGTGCAACTACTTACAGAAACACATTTCAGTCACATTGCATGCCACTGAAATGTTATCTCAATATATAAAGACAATGGGCTGGATATTACAACATTTTTCTTGACAAAGTACGATCGAGCTCTGTGAAGTGATTTTCACTGCAAGGTCGAGAAACTTTTCTTCCCATAGCTTTACAAACTTGCCAGTTTTACTTGCCATTTGAGCTCTCATGGAGAGTGTCATGTCTGATTTTCACACCATCTTGTTGGGTCCCTCCTTTAAAGCAGCTTTCCCTTAGAGGTGCGTCAGCTTCTGAAGCCTGCTGTGCACATGCAGGAGTGCTGCCACCCAGAAGCTGCACTGCTCTGCAGAGCTCACTTGAGACACCCTCATCCAAGCCACAGGGAGCTCCAGGAGGCGGTGCAGATGACAGTCCCTCCAATGTGCCTGCACGATAGAATATTACAGCGCAGTACAGGCTCTCAATGTTGCACCTCCCTGTGAAACTAAAATCCTGGGAGGTTGACGAACCATCCTCTGTGGGAGATGAGCTGATCCTTGGGAGAGTGGGTCTCCTGTAAGATGTAAGAGGGAGAAGTTGTACAGTGAGCTCCATACAATGACAGCTCCATATGTAAGTGTGGGAGAAAACTGCTGGGTCTTGGAGTCTGAGGTCGGCTGAACCATGGCAGGAGATGGGCCGGTGATCTCCATGATGAGGACTGTGTCCAGATGTATAGGAAGGAACAGCAATGGCTAGCAGGTGTACAGGAAACAGAGACCCTCATAGCGGAGAAACTGGAGCAAGCAGCCAGTCCTGCGATACACTGACTCTCATTGCTCAGCTGTTACAGGAGTGCATGCAGCCCATTGATGTGCTGCTGTTAAAGTCCAGACTGCAGCAGCACAGCCAGTCTTGTCACTGTCTGTGTAGACAGCTGCCATGGAGAGAGAGGCCCAGCACCCTTACAGAGAGTTGACAAGACCTGCACTCCATCATTCCATCCTCAGGATCTAGGGCAGGGTGAGAGTGAGATGGGAAAGCCTCAGCTTTCAGGGAGCTCCAGGAGGCAGTGCAGATGACAGTCCCTGCAATGCACCTGCGCAGTAGAACATTAAAGCACAGTGCAGGGAAGATAATATAAATACAAGGAAACAGTGCAGTGCACCTACGCAGCTAGTGGGAGGAGGAGCCAGACACAGCTTCCTTTACTTTCTGCACTTAGGAGACTGTGGAGATGTTCCAACTCCATCCTGCATGTCCCCTCTCCCATCTTTGGTAGTTCCAGCTGAAGAGGTTCAATTTGCCTTTTGAAAGAGGAATCCCAGCCACCCAGGGTTGCTCAGCCAAACCCCCAAGGGCAACTGGCTCCACTGTGGAGCAAGCCCCCTCTGCACCATCGGTAGAGCAGTGGAGCTCAGTGCAGTGCAATAGGAGAGGAGGAGAAACCTTTACTCATGGTACATGTGACATTGGAGGCTGAGAAGCTCATGCTGCAAACAATGTGATGCACATGGCTTTTTTTGCAAGTAGCATTATGTTGAAAGTTAGCTTTCAAACAATGTTAGTTTAATAATTTAATTCAACATGAAGTACATTTCATAATCTCTTATGTTTCACCATTTATCCCCTTATCTGTTTTGCCTGTAGATCCTTCATAGTGCCCTGCAGCATCATTCCTTGGCCATTAGCGAGGTGCAATGATTAGAGTTGTATGACAAGCACAAAATACTTCATTAAGGAGTAGAATAGCAGTGCATATACATGGCATTATCTCACTCTGACAACTTAGGTCCTCCTTCCTTTCTCATTGCCCGTTATTCAGCTAGCTGTATGTGGAGGACATCTGAGCAAGTGACAGTGACAAGGAGGTGCAATTGAGATGGTCAGTGGTAGGCACCCTGCAGCTGGTGTTGCCAAACTAATATTAGTCGCAGGACAATGTTGTTCCTCTGCAAAGATGCAGTGAACAGTCGCAGATACAACCTTTCCCTCACATGTCGGCTTACCTATTCCACCCATTGCAAGTCTTTCACAGCCACTCTCCTCAGCATTGACTCTATTCATATCCTTCACAACTGGAACAACAGTGAACGGTCCTCTCTGAGTCTTTTAGTTCTCAACATACCGCTGAGATCTCCAACATTCCCTTCTCCCTTCTATTCCATCAGCCGCACAGGATTCACATTTCTCCAGGTCATCACCCAAGCCATGTACGAGCAACTCCAACATGTCTCCCCTTGTCAAGGGGTGCACGTCACTGACTACACCAGTCCTCCCCATTTGTTCAAGGGCAATGCCACCCCGATCATGATCGTAGCCTGGGGCAGCTGAGGGAGGCTGTTCTTGACTAATCTTGCTGGGCCCCCTGATTGATGTGTGCTCCTGTGGATACCACAGCAGACTACTACCGTCAGTGTTACAGACATATTGCATGGCATGTGTTTGGTATGAAGATTAAGGCCACGTGGTACAGGTGCTAGACTGAGGTGCCACACTGACATAAAGCACCTTTGACAGAGGACTGCTGCGCAGCATCGCCACCTGCCTACTCATGTGACTGCATCCATTGCCAACTCAAGGCAAGGTAGGCCAGAGCTGACATGCGTGCTATGAACATGCCAGTAAGCACCAATTGAATGTGCATTGAGAAAGCAAAGGTGTAGCTCTGTAGACAGTCTAATCCATTTATCCCCCATTTATGTCTCCATTCTGGAAGCTTCCTGCCTCTATTCCTGATGAAGGGCTTTTGCCCGAAACATCGATTTTCCTGCTCCTCAGATGCTGCCTGACCTGCTGTGCTTTTCCAGCACCACTCTGATCTAAACTCTGGTTACCAGCATCTGCGGTCCTCACTTTTGCCTAGTCTAATCCATGCCATGTAATAGGTTCCTTTCCTTGTACAACACCTGTACCCAATGTAACCATACTGCTGATGTGCCCTCTTAGACCATTGTGCCCTTGTAGGCACAGTGCCATTGCTTTGGAGAGTGGCAGAATGGTGGCAATGCCTCCCTGAAAGTGGGTGCCAATATCCATGACATAAGGGTATGTGCAGCTGATGTTGGTAGATCGTGCCCTACTCTCCTATTTACCTGTGAGCTAAATGGATGCCTTTTGGGGCAGGTTGCAAGTTGAATGCACCACGAGCCTGCTCTGGCTTCTGTGTTGAGTTTCCCCGTTGGCTCATTTGTATGGTGAGTTAGTTAAGATTAAGTTCAATCTGTTAACAAAGTGTTTCACGAACAACGGTGAGCATTAATTGGGGGAACTTGTGGCTGACAGTGAGAATCTTGCCATGCTGCTTGAGAAAAATAAATAAGAAGCAGCAAAATGATATTGTGATTCATATGGACCTCACTGGACATCTTGCCTGATTCTATCATTCATCTTAACATGGCCCACATCATTCAGAGCCTGGTAAGTTTTCATCCAGTATGTTATCTCTGTTATTTGTGATCTGTATCCTTGTACATGTTTCTTGTTGGAGAAGTCTTATTCCCTGAGGAAAAGAGAGATGTTTAGATATTGGATGTATCTATGATCAGAATGTACCTCTAAGTGAATTAAGCGACGACATGGGTGTAATGTCATGCATGTGACATACTTGTATACTGCTATTAGTTCCACCTTGAATAGCTACTGCTGTCCTTTGCGTTCCATCAGGAAAATCAATTAATTGACTAGCTTGTGCCAAGAATTTACCAATGCTGATGATAGTTTTGCTGTATTTACTCTTTCTGATACTTGTTCTCAGTAATAACCAAGTCTTAGTTTTCACGTCACCAGAGTTAATGTAATAATTCTAGAAAATATATTATCTTTCACTTCTGTTAAATCTCTTACACTTCTAACCTCTCTGTATTTCAATGAAAGGTCCCCTTCCTGAAAGTGTTTCTTTCCACGGATGCTGACCTGCTGTCTATTTCCACATTTTCTGTTCTTATTTCAGATTTCTAGCATTCCTGATATTTTGCTTTTGTAAACCTCAAAAAGAGATGTTTTCCTTGATTCCTGGCAACCTATTTCAATAGATTATAAAGGGGCAGGAATCAATCCTGAAAAATCATAGGGCTGGAGACCAAATTCGATGGATGCCTGTTCTCTTTTCCTGGTCTTTTCTCCTGAGGAGTTTGGGATCAATAGCCCTGGATTAGAAAGTAAACAATTCCATCATTTTAAAAAGACAATTAAAACCAGAGGTGAGAAATTAATATGAGCACTAAATGCATATGTGTTCATATATACATGTTTGCCAGTTTATAAGATAAATTAATGCTTTTAAAATAAATGATTATATCAATTAAAGTTGAGAAATGATATGTTAAGGCTTCATAACCAAATATCATAAACTACCATTTCTTGACATGTTTCCTTACTGTGAACAACACAATCAATGTCAGAAATTTCCATTTTTATCATTTTGGTGGTGCAACTAATTTTTGAGATTAGTTAACCTCACATAAACACAAAGACATAGTTTCTGTTTTGAAAAATTCTCTCCACATGTGTCGACCACAGTGTAGACTCTTGTCATAATTTCATGCACACTGACTCATCTGTTGTCTTGGTAAGTATGTCTTCCTTGTGTGTTGGTTTACATAGTGAATGTTGACAGGTTATTTATTTGTGGAAGTTTTAATTACTGAACATAATCCTAAGTTTTACACAAGAACTTTCAACCGGAGTCAGAGATGGTGATAAGAAACTCAAATATTGGTTTTATTCTCTTCCTGAGCCCAGGATTGTTGAGGTCTGCTTACGCAGGCTGGACCACAGATTGAATCTGGAACTATCAGAAGAGATCATTTTCACTAGATAGTGCACTGATAAATTGAGCTATCAATGTACAGTATTTTCTGACAAATTCATAACCATTAATTTATTAAACAGCTTTCTAAATTGCTTAGTAAAGTCCCTGACCTTGTTAGCTAAACATCAAACTAATGCTTCTTTGTCATCACTGCATGTCAACAAACACATCAACAACAAATTTTCTGTTGTACAATGCAATGACTCCAAGTAAATGGAGTAAATTTTAGTCATAATTTCAGTAAATTGGCTAGTAAATTGTTGCCCAACTTTGATGATATATTAGATTTGTGTGTGTTGAGTTTGAAGGTTTGGTTTACAGTAATTACACTTAAATAGAATTTGTACAATGTTTAATTCCAAGACAGTTGCTTAAATTGTTTGATCAATGTATGTCCTAATCATGGATAAATAAACTGTAATTCAGAATCTGCTTTCGGATTGTTCTGTTTAACACAAAAGAAGAAAGAACTTGAATTCGTAAAATATCATATTATATTCTCAGGACTTGGAACCAGGAGAGCTAAGCATTTGGATACAAAATTGACTTGAAGATAGGAGACAGAAGGTGGTGGTAGAGGGTTTCTTTTTAGACTGAAGGCCTGTGGCCAGCAGTGAGACACAATAATCAGTGCTGGGTCCACTGCTTTTTGTCATTTTTATAATTGATTTAGATGTGAATATAGGAGGCATGGTTAGTAATTTTGCAGATAACATCAAAATAAGTGGTGTAATGGACAGTGAAGAAGATTAGCTCAGAATACAACGGGACCTTGATGAGATGGGCCAAAGGGCTAAGGAGTGGCAGATGGAGTTTACATAAATGTGAAATTTTGCATTTTAATAAGGTAAACCAGAGCAGGATTTATACAGGTAATGATTTTGAGTGTGAGCAGCAGCTGAGTTTAAACGAAACCAGAAGGCTACAGCTAAGGTAAGACAGTTTGTTTTAAAATTACTTAGCGGTAGCGGGCAGCGGTGTTTTTTATTTCTCTTCACAGAGAGAGCGGGAGCAGCAGGGGGAAGTGACGACGACCAGAGGGGCAGCCAGGAAGAAAAGCAGTGAGTATATAAATCAGGAAGGCGGCTAAACCCGAGACTCTACAACCGTAGTGTCTCCCACCCGCCCTCCTCCTCTAACCCCTTACTAAGTACTGTTTATCTATTAATTGGTTTTTTTATAAAAAGACTATAGCAGAGAGGTATCAGGAAGTATTTTAACTCAAACCTGTACAAAGTGATAAAGTAAGTAACTAAGCAGAGATGGCTGGTCAGGTGGTGTGCTGTAGCTGTATGATGTGGGAGTTGGCTGATCCCATTGTGAACGGCAGTGACCACATCTGCAGCAAGTGTTGATTGCTGGAAGAACTCCGGATCAGAGTTGATGATCTGGAATCTTAGCTTCAAACACTGCGGCACATCCGGGAGGGGGAGAGTTACCTGGACACTTTGTTTCAGAAGGCAGTCACACCTGGGAGATTAAGTAATTCACATCCAGTTAACGATCAGGGACATCAGAGTGTGACTGTAAGTGAGGCAGGTAGGGGGAACCTGAGTTCAGGAGTGCAGGAGCCTCAGCCCTTGACCTTGTCCAACAGGTATGAGATTCTTGCTCCCTGTACAGATGAGGAAAAGGGCTCTGGACAGAATGAGCCAGCTGACCACGGCACCATGGTGCAGAAGGCCATTCAAGAGGAGGGAGCAAAAAGACAAGTAGTTGTTATAGGGGACTATAATTAGGGGGACAGATAGTATCCTTTGCAAGCCGGATCGGGAGTCTCGCATGGTGTGTTGCCTGCCCGGTGCCAGGGTTCGGGACATCTCTGACTGGCTTGAAAGGATATTGTCACGGGAGGGGGAGGATCCAGTTGTTGTGGTCCACGTTGGGACTAACAACATAGGCAAAGCTAGGGTGGAGGACCTGTTTGGGGATTATCGAGCACTAGGAAGGAAAGTGAAGTACAGATCCTCCAGGGTCATAATCTCCGGATTACTGGCATAGGGATAAGAAAATTAGGGAAGTAAACACGTGGCTAAGGGATTGGTGTGGGAAAGAGGGATTCCACTTCATGGGGCATTGGCATCAGTTTTGGAACCGGGGGGATCTGTACCGTTGGGACGGTCTCCACCTGAACTGATCAGGTACCAATGTTCTAGCGAAGAGGATAAATAGGGTGGTCAGTAGGACTTTAAACTTCTGAGTTGGGGGGAAGGGAAAGTGAAAGCGACAGGGAGCATGGAGTTAAATGGAAAGATAAGCGGCAGGATAGCATATGTGCAGGCAGATTTAAACTTGAGACAGACTGGGAATTCAGCAAAAAGGAAAGATAACTTAGGACATCTTATGACTTCCAATATCTCTAATGATAAGAAAGTTAACATTAAGGCACTTTACCTGAATGCTCGTAGCATTCATAACAAAGCAGACGAACTAATGGCACAGATCATCGTGAATGATTATGATGTGGTAGGCATCACAGAGACGTGGTTACAGGGGGGGTCAGGACTGGCAGTTAAACATCCAAGAGTTTTCAACTTATCGAAAAGACAGGGAGGTGGGCAGAGGGGGCGGGGTTGCCTTGTTAGTTAAGAACAAAATTAAATCTATGGTGCTGAATGACATAGCATCGGATGATGTGGAGTCTGTGTGGGTGGAATTGAGGAACCACAAAGGCAAAAAAACCATAGTGGGAGTTATGTACAGACCTCCTAACAGTGGTCAGGACCAGGGGCGCAACATGTACCGGGAAATAGAGAAGGCATGTCAGAAAGGCAAGGTCACAGTGATCATGGGAGACTTCAATATGCAGGTGGACTGGGTAAATAATGTTGCCAGTGGATCCAAAGAAAGGGAATTTCATGGAATGCTTACAGGATGGCTTTTTGGAACAGCTTGTCATGGAGCCCACAAGGGAGCAGGCTATTCTGGACCTAGTGCTATGTAATGAACCAGACTTTATAAAAAATCTTAAAGTAAGGGAACACTTAGGAAGCAGCGATCATAATATGGTAGAGTTCAGTCTGCAGTTTGAAAGAGAGAAGGCAAAATCGGATGTAATGGTGTTAGAGTTAAATAAAGGTAACTATGAGGGCATGAGAGAGGAATTGACAAAAATAGACTGGAAGCAGAGCCTAGCAGGGAAGACAGTAGAGCAAAAATGGCGGGAATTTGTGGGTAAAATTGAGGACACTGTACAGAGGTTCATCTCCAAAAAGAGAAAGATTATCCGGGGAGGGCTTAGACAGCCATGGCAGACAAAGGAAGTCAGGAAATCTATCAAAGAAAAAGAGAGAGCCTATAAAGTGGCCAAGAGCACTGGGAAATCAGACTAGCCAGTAATATTAGAAATGATAGTAAAAGTTTCTTTCAATACATAAGAAACAAATGACAGGCAAGAGTAGACATTGGGCCACTTCAAACTGGTGCTGGAAGCCTAGTGATGGGAGATAAGGAAATAGCAGGAGAACTTAATAAATACTTTGCGTCAGTCTTCACAGTAGAAGACATGAGTAATATCCCAACAATTAAAGGGAGTCAGGGGGCTGAGTTGAGTATGGTTGCCATTACAAAAGAGAAATTGCTAGAAAAGCTAAAAGGTATTAAAATTGATAAATCTCCTGGCCCTGATGGGTTACATCCTAGAGTTCTGAGGGAGGTGGCTGAGGAAATAGCGGAGGCATTGGTTGAGATCTTTCAAAAGTCACTGGAGTCCGGGAAAGTCCCAGATGATTGGAAGATCGCTGTTGTAACCCCCTTGTTCAAAAAAGGATCAAGGCAAAAGATGGAAAATTATCGGCCTATTAGCCTAACCTCGGTTGTTGGTAAAATTCTAGAATCCATCATTAAGGATGAGGTTTCTAAATCCTTGGAAGAGCAGGGTCGGATTAGAACAAGTCAACATGGATTTAGTAAGGGGAGGTCGTGCCTGACAAACCTGTTGGAGTTCTTTGAAGAGGTGACAAGTAGGTTAGACCGGGGAAACCCAGTGGATGTGGTCTACCTAGACTTCCAAAAGGCCTTTGATAAGGTGCCACATGGAAGGCTGCTGAGCAAGGTGAGAGCCCATGGTGTTCGAGGTGAGCTATTGGTATGGATAGAGGATTGTCTGTCTGACAGGAGGCAGAGAGTTGGGATAAAAGGTTCTTTTTTGGAATGGCAGTCGGTGACAAGCGGTGTCCCGCAGGGGTCAGTGTTGGGGCCGCAGCTGTTCACATCATATATTAATGATCTGGATGAAGGGACTGGGGACATTCTAACGAAGTTTGCCGACGATACAAAGTTAGGTGGACAGGCAGGTAGTACTGAGAAAGTGGGGAGGCTGCAGAAGGATCTAGACAGTTTGGAGGAGTGGTCCAGGAAATGGTTGATGGAATTCAATGTGAGCAAATGCGAGGTCTTGCACTTTGGGAAAAAGAATAGAAGCATGGATTACTTTCTAAACGGTGAGAACATTCGTAAAGCCAAAGTACAGAGGGATCTGGGAGTGCTAGTTGAGGATTCTCTAAAGGTTAACATGCAGGTTGAGTCCGTGATTAAGAAAGCGAATGCAATGTTGTCAATTATCTCAAGGGGATTGGAATATAAAAGCACTGTTGTGCTACTGAGACTTTATAAAGCTCTGGTTAGGCCCCATTTGGAGTACTGTGTCCAGTTTTGGTCTCCACACCTCAGGAAGGACATACTGGCACTGGAGCGTGTCCAGCAGAGATTTACAGGGATGATCCCTGGAATGGTAGGTCTAACATACGAGGAACGGCTGAGGATCCTGGGATTGTATTCATTGGAGTTTAGAAGATTAAGGGAGATCTAATAGAAACTTACAAGATAATACATGGCTTGGAAAGGGTGGACGCTAGGAAATTGTTTCCAGTAGGCGAGGAGACTAGGACTCATGGACACAGCCTTCGAATTAGAGGGGGTAAATTCAGAACAGAAATGCGGAGACATTTCTTCAGCCAGAGAGTGGTGGGTCTGTTGAATTCATTGCCACAGAGTGCAGTGGAGGCTGGGACGCTAAATGTCTTCAAGGCAGAAATTGATAAATTCTTGATGTCACAAGGAATTAAGGGCTACGGGGAGAATGCGGGTAAGTGGAGTTGAAATGCCCATCAGCCATGATTGAATGGCGGAGTGGACTCGATGGGCCGAATGGCCTTACTTCCGCTCCTATGTCTTATGGTCTTATGGTCTTATGATATGGATCTGTGGAGTGCTGCTGAACAAAGAGATTAGGGTTGGAGGTGCATAGATCCTTTAAAAGTGGAGTTGCATGTAAACAAGGTGATGAAGAAGGCATTTGGCATGCTTGTCTTCATTGGTCTTAATATTGTGTATAGGAGTTGGGACATCATGTTGCAGCTGTACAGGACTTTAGTGAGGCCACTCTTAGAATACTGCATTCCATTCTGATCAACCTTCTATAGTAAGGATGTTGTTAAACTTGAGAGGGTGCAGAAAGGATTTACAAGGATGTTGCTGGGATTGGGGGATTTGAGTTTTAGGGAGAGACTGAATAGGCTAGGAATGCTTTCTCTGGCGTGTTGGAGATTGAGGGGTGACCTTATAGAAGTTTATAAAATCATGAGCGGCATGGATAGGGCGAATAGCCAAGGTCTTTTTCGTAAAGTGGAGTCCAAAACTAGAGGACATAGATTTAGCGTGAGATGGAAAAGATTTAAAGAGGACCTGAGGGGTATCTTTATTATGTAGCGAGTGGTGCATGTATGGAACGAGTTGGCACAAGAAGTGGTGGAGACTGGTACAATTACAATATTTAAAAGACATCTAGATGGCTATATGAATGGGAGGGTTTTGAGGGATATGGGCCAAATGCTGGCAAATGGGACTAGGTCAGGTGGGATGTCTGGTTGGTGCGGATGAACTGGCCTGAAGGGTCAGTTTCCATGCTGCATGACTCTATGACTTAGCAAAAATCTTTACAAGCAAAATCAATTTTGAAGTGTAATCACTCTTGTTGCATAGGCAACTAATTTGTGCATAGCAGGATCCTTCAAACAGCAAGTGAATAAGTAACCAGTCAGTCTATTTTTTCCATCTTGCTTGAAGAATCTTGATGAGGACAGCAGGAGAACTTCCTTCTCTTCTTCAAATAATGCTTTGGGACATTTTCCTTGAATAGTCAGGCAAAGGTTCTGATTAATGTGTTATCTAGCAGATGGCACCTCTGACAATGCAACACTCTCTTAATAGTATGCTGGATTGTCAGGTTAGAATATGAGTGCAAATTGTAAATTAAACATTAAATGTATGGTAAATTGTTTAAAAATGTTTGCATCAAAACCTACTTCTTCATCAGCTTGACTTACTCTGCTCTCCTTTGGAGATATACCTCAGGAGGTCTGGCATTGTATTTGCCATTGTGAGACAAAAATGAAGTCACAGTGGGGTAATTGACCTTTGCTGCTATCACAGTGACTATAAATGTAAAAGGAATGATTGAGGAGGTACTGTGTGCACATCACAGAGTTATGCTTTGAGCTAAGGTCACTGTGATTCACCTGGTACACACGTTTACTGCAGCTGGTTCGCTGCACAATCTCATTTTATTGTCAAAAACAAATTCTTCATGAGATGTACAAACACATAAACCTTTACATATTCTTTGAGTAACTCACAAGTTTGTGTTGGAGCCTGTGTCTGATGGGGCACATTTTTCTTCCCCAGTCTTTGGAGTATTCCATCTGATTTTTAAAAAAACCTTATGGAAATATTTAATTTAGTTTTTAACCTGAAGCAGTAATTCCAATTTTTGGCATGATTGCTGATTTGAAATGTGCTCCTGGGCTCACTGATACCAGATTTGGTCTAATATAACCAGGAGCGTAGAGGAAAGCACTGGAAGCAAAGTACTGGAAGCAAAGTGAGCCAATAATTGAAATACCAGCATATGCAGAGACTTGAACCAATTGATAAAGAATGAATTTGGCTGCACTCACAGGAAATGGTGAAATCATAAATCATTTGTAAGATTAATAACCTAGTACCATCGTGCTTGCCCTCGCCTACCTTGCAATATTTCTAAGCTTTGTTCAATATTGAACACTTGAACCTCACAATAAAGGTAATGACACATTGCTGGGGCAGAAGGAAAGAAGCCTTATTCTAAATCAGACTCATGACACTCAATGGAAAGATTTCTTATTGTTTGCTTTCATGGTAGTCCACAACTGTCATTTTGGTTGGTAATACAGTATGGTAGAGACTGTGAATATGTGCTGGCACCTATTGAGAGTCGAAAATAAGGGCATAAAGTTGAATTCTGCACTGTACATTATCCAGCAAGAGTGCAAGTGACACAATACTTGTTTGGGAAATCAGTGTGTATTCCTGGTGGTTGCTCATGATCAAAGCAGGCATCATTTAGATATACTATAAGACTTACACCTGAATCAGGGCTGTTTTGTTAAATTAGTATCTGTGCATACCAGTAACATCTCAGCTTTCTTTTTATTCTTTCATGGATGTATGTGTCACAGGCCTTTGGATTGTCATTTCGGCTTATAGAATGCATTTAAAATACGTTTAATTCTGTTTTCAAAGCATTTCTCTCTTTAATACCTACGCAGGGTGAATTTGTGGAGGGTGTCAACTGTCCCTCTTTTTCCTTTTACCCTTCCAAGGCCCACTCCCACTGCTAATTATAGGATGTCTGTTAGCTGAATGGCTTACACTTTCCTTCTCTGTGTCTCCCTCCACATTCCCTCTAATCATATGTGAACAAGTTTGTTGCCATCGATGAGCTAATTGTGAATTATTTCATCAACATTATGGTTCTGAGATATTCCTGCTTCAAAAGCTTCCCCCATTATGAAACCTTCCCTAGTCACACCTTTTAACACTTGATATACACAAATCACCATGTGGTCTGCTTCTTATCACACTATATCTTTTACTCCTCAGGCACCTTCTCCTCCTTTGTACATCTCAACTTGTTCTGCCCCTCATGCCTCCTTTAAAATACTCATGCAGTCAGTTCTGGTATAACGCGATAGTTTCGTTCTCGTACAATCCTGTGTTATAAAAAAATTGCATAATAGCATCACCATTTAAACTAATGGATTCGGAATCACATTATAACCAATTCAGTTTGTGCTATAGAAACTGTGTCCCCAATTCATCCATCACATTATAGCAAACTCACATTAACGAAATGCACATTATAACCGAACGACCTGTAATCATTCTCAATTAGCTAAGCCTGAAATATCTTAACTGCTTCTACTCCCTCAGTTTATGTACTGCACCAAAAACCTCTTATCCTTGTGATTTCCAGGTAATCTTATCCTATTCTTAATCTTATCCTAATCAGAGATGAGGCTATCACTGAACACTTCCTTATATCACTCTCCATCTGTAATCCCTTCAGACATCAAATGTAATTCACAGAATCATACAGAATGGAAACAGACCCTTTGGTCCAATAAGACCATGCCGAACAAGTTTCCCAAACTAAATTAGTCCCATTTAACTGCATTTAGCCCACATCTCTCTAACCTTTCCTGTTCATGTAACTGTCTCAAATGTCTTTTAAATGTTGTAACTGTACCTGCATCTTCAACTTCCTCTGGCAGTTCATCCACATACGAACCACCCTGTGCATGAAAATGTTGCCCCTCAGTTCCTTCAAGATATTTGCAAATGATCTTTCAAATTCCTAACTGTCCTTCCTTTGACCTTCCATTCGCCACAACATTGGCCCCTTGATTACCTATTCCAACCTTCTGTTCAGATATTATTTCTCTTCCCATCAAATTTGCTTTGATCTTCCTTCACCATTTAATACTACCCTGACACCTTTGTCCTTATACTTTAGTGCCCTATTCCAATTGATTTTTCATCTCCAAAGCCCTTGAATGCATTGTCCCCTCAGAAATCCAAGGGCATATTTCCCATAACTCCACGTATAAGTTCCTCCATTTAGGTTTCTGCTCTGTCTGTTCAGACAGCTCTTGTCACAAATGATATGTTTGTCACAAAGGCAATCTTTCCCTCATCCTCCTTCTCCTCCTGTCATGACATGATTGATCATGCAGTTCTTCTCCACACTTCTCCTCTGTCATCCAGTTATCTGGAATTACCCAGTTTCTTTCTCATCTACCCAGTCAGAGCCAGGGAATCACCTGCAAAGCTTTCTTTTACTGCTTCCAAACCATTTCCTCTTGAGTTCCACAACTATATATCGTTGGCTTCCTCCTCCTCAAATCATGAGAAGTACAGGATTGGCATGCCAGCCATCATTTTGATAAGCTGGCTTCTGACAGTCCATAACCTCTGCTGTTACTTCTATGCACTAGTGCCTGCAGGTGTAAGGTTGAGTGATGCTTCACATTGTGCAATGTTTCCCTCTTCTCGTTCTGTTCCTTAAGGGCTGTGGGGAGCTGTTGGACCTGAAATGGAAGAGAGAAGAATTAGCAGTTAGTGGCATAGTTTAGTAGAGTCAGATGGTTCACTTCTGAAGGCAATAGCAATTTGTCATGCATCATGTATAAGAGAGAGACTTAAGTAAAAAGGGAAGGAGACGAGGTTTAAAACCATATAGCATGAATCTTTCAATTACATCAAAATGCAGTGCGCAATTGTTAATGCGGTGAGACTATTTAAGGACACAAGTCTCAGGGCAAAATAGTGACACTGTTGTGTGGAAGCTGGCAGAGGTGTGAGGGGGTGAAGGAACTAATAGCAAGGAGAGTACCAGGTGCACAGCAAGCTGCGGCAATAGAAGCAGAGTGATCCCACTGGGACACTGCAGTTAATCAGAGAAAGTAGTGTTAGTGGAAGCAGAGTGCAATCAGAGATCTTATCAAATTATTGAATGATTTCCCACAATGCAGCCATGTCTTTCAGTGGTAGCATTTACATGTTGCCACCTCTGCCTCCTCATGTTGGTCTGGACACCTTTCTGCTGCCTGCTGGATAGAAAATGCCATTCTTATTCTATCAAATCTCCTAAGCAGCGCCATGTGAAATCCAAGGCAAGGTGTGGTAGGAGGGGGATTGGGGAGGTGGTCGAGAGGGTGGGGGAGGGGGGAGTTCTGTTGTTTTCTGTTGTGCTGACCATTGTCCACAGTCATTATTTACAGTTATCTGCAGCCAAAGTGTCTCTTCCCTTTAAGAACTATGGCCTATTATTGAATGGTGTCAGCCATTAGGCAATTTGCCAGTGAATAACGAATTGGAAAAGTCAATTTTTGATGAAATGAGTACTCAGCAAGCATTTTAAGATTACTTGGGCAAGATATTCTCAAAACGTCACATTTGAAAAAGCATAAACATACTTCTCAATTTGATATATTCAATATAGAGGAAAACTAATCAGGTTGCAGGTTTATATAAGAGAAATGTTTACAAAAGTATTTGATCTATAATTATGATACAGAACCTGCGCCCTTTATAAAATCAATTGTCTTGCAATATCATAGTTAGCCCACACGGTGGAGTCTGTAAGTAAAAACTATTGGTTATGCTGCAGTGGAAATTTTTGAGAATATAGTAATGTCAGCTACGTAGCTGAGGAACGCGTCATATGCTTAGAAAGGGAACAGTAGACAGGTAACTACATTGTTTGGGTAGCATGAATAATGTACTTCTATTCGTGTCAAATATATAATTTTCAATGGGAATAATATGAAAATTCTTGTTTCAGTATTATATATGGAAATAATGTAGATGACTGGAAAGTGGATTTGCACCAGAGAAAGATATATGTCTTTACAGAGAGAATATGTTTTAACCACTGCTCTGGCAAAATGTTGGGCACATAGTTTACCTCTGCATTGTCAACGTCTATGACTCTACTATTAAATTTGTACATTCTGAATCTCCATTTTATCTTAAAACATTTGGCTTCTGTCCAGTGGTTCAATGTTTCTTCCCAGCTGATAACTCATGATGCATCTTTCACCATCCTTTTCAATAAAATATTGAAATAAAGAAAAGAAACATGAAAAATTAATGGAAATGAATGAAAATAGAATAAGTTAGTGTATGGAGTAGAGTGATATTAATTGAGATACGTTAAAAAATGCTTGTGACAATAATCAAGTTGTAGAATTAATTCAATACACTAAAAAAACTGACAATTTTTGGTAAATGCACTTATGATTCACCCATGCTGGTGAGTTTTTTGTTGGTGTTGGGAAACGTAACAGTTAAAGGAAAGTGAAGACTGTTGCATGGAGATAAATGCTTTTTACAGCACTGCATGTAAGTTCAGAGGAGCAGCAATGCCTGAACATGGCCCACTGGTCTCAATGTGTTTCCTCACCACAATTAGCCACTTACTCTGCC
The DNA here is from genome assembly GCF_037043375.1 of Chiloscyllium plagiosum. Lineage (NCBI taxonomy): Eukaryota > Metazoa > Chordata > Chondrichthyes > Orectolobiformes > Hemiscylliidae > Chiloscyllium > Chiloscyllium plagiosum. Next base: position 34,816,031 of record NW_028270153.1, on the reverse strand, counting down.
CTCCTGTGGTCAGATCACCACAAACTCTAACTATCTCTTCCAGAGCTATGATCTTCCCCTGATCCTGCCTTCTGGCCATTACAGAGTGCACAATCCATTCTGGTTGTTCCAGACCTATTCTTCAGGATTATTCAGCCTCACTCTCCACTTTTGACCCCTGTAATCTCCCTGTGGTCCTTTTGATCTCATCTTCACCTCTAACATCTGCCTTCATTCTTTTCTCTGGCTGTCAAAATTATTCTTCAATTTTTCCTCCCCTCCAACAACAGACTCCACCCATCACTTCCACACTCTGATAGCCGGTTCCAATCCCATTTTCAGATCTCTTCCTCTCTGTTCATCACTTCTGGCTGAAGCCTTGTGCTGAAAGTCTGACCGTCAGCTGGCTGTTGATGGGAAAAGGAGGCATGAAATATTAATCAAGTTGTATCCCTAAATTTGGCCAAACCGAGGGGAACTGCTAATTTCTCAAAGTAAGCAGTACCCCACCTATGCTACTACCAACCACCCTCCTGCAACAACTCCATTCCCAGTCCAGCTTTTTGTAAATATTGGGACTCAACTACTCAGTTCGAACATGTACACATTAGCAAAGAATATTCATATGAAGTGGGTTTCAACATAGCATGCATAAAAATATTCTCATATGTTTTTAAAAATATTGATATAAATATTCTAAAATTACTGGAACAATATCCTAAATAATTCTCTGAAATTTAGAGAAAATTTCATACATTGCATCACCACATCTAACTATTTTTGTTTACAAGACAAAATTAGTCAGCACAATAAAATTAGAGGGCTGTCATATTATTTCAGCAAATGTTAATAGAAGATTAGACGGTAGGCTAATGTTCATATCACATTGAGTAAGTTCATTTCTTAAATCATGAACATATTGGCACACTGATCAGTGTGTGCAGATCCTCAGGACAGCTCAACAGCAGTGCAACTTAGATGGAATGTTGTCCATCAGTCCAGAACTAACAACAATGATTAGGACACATGTTTTGTGTATAGGTGTGTGTCTGTTATTTTTTTAAAAAGATTTTATTACTAATATATGCCTGCAGTCTTCTGCCAGTTTAAATATTGTAGTGTCTATGAAATGAATATATTCCTTCGCTTCTCTCTATCGAGAATGTGAGTACACAACCTGGTGAGTATTTCATAGCAAAACTTTGCTATAGGCTGAGGAAGAAACAAGCAAGGCCACTGGCCCTTCAAGGGCAGCTGGAGATCAGTCAGCTGCACAGCCCAGGGAGGATAATGCTTAGTCATGTTGGCAATCAGAGTTTTATCCACATGCCCAGGGCAGAGCAGCAGTGGTAGACAATGTTGGTGAGCCCCTGAACATCCACATGTTTTCCTACTAGTCCATGCTGTTAACTCCACAGGCATTGCACTTACCCGAGTCCTGATCCAAACCTATCTATATGCAACTACACCTTCCAAATTTTGGCATGCAGCCCCTGACATGTGGTCATTCATTGACACCTGCTTAAAACCAGGGTACTCCTGACATTGGACAATCCCCCTTCCCAGCCATGGTTTAGTGTATGTTGCCTCTTCACTATTCTACTGTTCAAAACCTGCATTCCCTGGTCCCAAAGACTGACCTATCAAGGCTCAGTGCGTCAGCAAGGTTCACAGTTGCACCTCTCACTTCACTTTCCTCCTTATTTTCCACGGACGGTCCCAATGGACGATTGTCGCCCATCTCCTTGATTAGAGAGCCCTGAGCATATGCACCCAGACTCCTCACTGATGCCAATACATCTTGCTGACCACGTTTGTCTTAATCCCTGGACTTGCTGCTACACAGCCAACAGACAGACTGTGAGCCACTCCCTGGACTCAGCAACCTCAGTCAGTCACCTGATCGAATACACTTTTACCAGGCATTTAGGTTAATCTCCTGGCCTGGAAAAGGAGGATGGCCTTGATGCCATCTGCTGGGTCCCCTGACTGACAGGTCCCTCCATTAACTTCTACGAGTTCTGTTCTCTTACGATTTTGAGACCTGGCTGCCTACTTGTTGCATATGCATGTGTTTACTGCATAAGCTATTGACATTTGATGAAGGTGTATGATAGATGTTGCATATTATGTTTCCAAATGTCCCCTAAACTGAGGACTACTGATCAGTAAGGCAAGCTTCCTGTTTAATGATTGTCCTAATTTGCTCAGCGGGGTAAAGCATAATACTGTGAACAAAAAGAGAGATGCTAAATGAATGTATACTAAGAAAACAAGTGCCCTGAGTTGCAGCTTAGTCCAATCTGGAAGCTGGGCACCTGTCCCTTTGCAGGAATCATCCCTGCTGCAGCCTTTCCATGCTAGTTTCAGGTGTGGCCTACAATATAAGCCTGTGCTTCTAGAGTGCACTATCATCGTATAGTAGAAGTGCCAGAATGGCCAAGATGAATTGGCAGATGTGGATGCCAATGCCTTGAAGGAAGGATGTGTATGTTTGGCAGACAAAACAAATTCTGCCCAAAGTTGGTGTTTCAAGTCTAATGACTGTTTGCAACTTACCGTTCACTACTGAAATTCTCATTCCAAGATTCCTGGAACCATTCTGGTATATATGAGGTATGTGATGATGTTGCTCCTTTAACAAGGTCATGTTGTCCTTGTTTTATTTTTTCAGTGAGGTTATAAAATCAGCCATCCCAAAAAGTCCAGCTTGGATGGGTATTATGGCCAATTTGATTACAGCTAACAGATACTGCCCTTGGAAAACGGCTTTCGAGTAAAAGAAAAACACTTGTGAAAGGGGAGTGGCAAGTTCTCCCAGCTCAGCTTATCTCTGGTTTGATTTGGTTTTGGCAGTCTGGCTGTTCACTGAAAACAGTCAAGCAGTTTGAGGCTGCTGATCTAAGAAACAGCTACGTGGAAGAAGGCACTCCATGCTGCCACCTCTCTCTCTCCTGTAAGACACTGTGTTTGATTTCACTTTTTGTGCAAAGAGCATTTATGGGTTTGTTGCAAGTATTTGGAACAGCATCATTAAGTTGGAATGATCTGTTGGGATTTCGGATAGAAAAACTTTTCTACTTTGAAAAAAGGAGGAAGTCCTGTTGTGGCTTTTCTTTTCCTTTTTTTATTGGTAATAATCTGACCTAAACAATGCTCGGGGATGGTTGGGATGTGTAATTTCAAGTTCTAACTTAAGTTATACCGAAGGATGGGTGGGGGACTTACCCTTTTTATTTCAAAATTTCTTTGTTCACGTTGTTACTTCTTGGTATTTTTTTGTTTCTTTTCTGCTTGTCTTTGCGGTGCAACTCTAGCTGGGAAGAGGGAAAATGGTTGGAATGGCTAGATGTCTACTTACAGGCGGTTTATGCCTTGTTCAGGTATTTAAATGCCTGGGCTAGAGTATTGGCAGCAGGATGAAAAGTTGGATTCTGCGATGTGTAGATGCCCCCTTTGGGCAGGGGCTGAGTTCCTCTTTCAGTGTCATTGGCACTTTATATGTAGATTTGTTTTTTTTGGTTTTTGTTTTATATAATCTTTGATAGCTTTGTAGATTTGTTAACTGCAGTGGGTTCAGTTTAAGACAGTAAGTACCAAAAACTTGCATGTACTTACCCCCACATTCTGGATTCCTCAACCATTCCAGTATCTTCCATCGGCCTCCGGAACCTCTCGGGCGCCATTAACCACATGGCCGCTCCAGCAACCGCCGCCTTGAACCATCATGTCACTTCCGCCCCCACCGACTATGCAGGCTCTGCGATCACTGCCCAAACAACCACCTCCACAATCACCAGGAAGACCATCACCGACAGATTCGCGGCCTCCACGGGGTCCACAGCCACCGGGAACAACACTGTTTCGACCGTCGCCGCAGCCACTTCCTCCCCCGGAGTTGCTGTCGCTGCATCTACGTCCGCCCCCAGTGACATCACTCACCTGCACAACGACCACGCTGCATGCGTCTCCACCTCCACATTGATACCCGCCCCCGCGCCGATCCCCGCCCCGCGCCGATCTCCACTCCCACGCCTAACCCCACCCCCACACCTAACCCCGCCCCTACACTGATCTCTGCCCCCACGCCAATCTCTGCCCCCACGCCCAACTCCACCTACACGCCAAACTCCACCCACACGCATAACTCTGCTCACACGCCTAACCCCGCCCCCACTCCCAGCTCCAGCCCCACACCAGGTCCTAGCTCCCAGCCCTGCCGTATTTTCACCATCCCTCCAGACCTCCCCCTCTCTGAGGATGAAAGATCAGTCCTCAGCAGAAGCCTCACCTTCATCCCCCTATGCTCCCGGATTAACGAGTTCAACACGCGGCGAGACATCGAACAATTCTTCCGCCGCCTTCACCTCCGCGCCTACTACTTCAACCAGGATTCTCACCCACCCTCTGATGACCCCTTCTCCCACCTCCAACACACCCAACAACCTGGCCACCCCGTGCTGGCCTCTTACCCGCCCTCGATCTCTTCATATCCAACTGCCACCGCGACATTAACCGCCTCAACTTGTCCACCCCTCTCACCCACTCCAACCTCTCACCCTCACAACGTGCAGCCCTCCACTCCCTCCGCTCCAACCCCAACCTCACTATCAAACCGGCAGACAAGGGAGGCACAGTGGTAGTTTGACGCACCAATCTTTACACCGCTGAAGCTAGACGCCAACTCGTGGACACCTCCTCCCACTGCCCCCTTGACCATGACCCCACCTCCCACCACCAAACCATAATCTCCCAGACCATCCATAACCTCATCACCTCAGGGGACCTCCCATCTACTGCCTCCAACCTCATAGTCCTACAACCCCGCACCGCCCGTTTCTACCTCCTGCCCGAAATCCACAAACCTGACTGCCCTGGCCAACCCGTTGTCGCAGCCTGATCCTGTCCCACCGAACTCATCTCTGCATACCTCGACATGCTCCTGTCCCCCTTAAACCAAGAACTCCCCACCTACGTTCAGGACACCACCCACGTCCTTCACCTCCTCCATGATTTTCGCTTCCCCGGCCCCCAACGCCTTATCTTCACCATGGACATCCAGACCCTATACACCTCCATCCCCCATCACTAAGGCCTCCAAGCCCTCCGCTTCTTCCTCTCCCGCCGACCCAACCAGTACCCTTCCACTGACACCCTCCTTCGATTGACTGAACTGGTCCTCATTCTGAACAACTTCTCTTTCCAATTCTCCCACTTCCTCCAAACCAAAGGAGTAGCCATGGGCACCTGCATGGGCCCCAGCTATGCCTGCCTCTTCGTCGGATATGTGGAACAGTCCATCTTCCGAAGCTACACTGGCACCACCCCCCACCTTTTCCTCCGCTACATCGATGACTGTATCAGCGCTACCTCGTGCTCCTATGAGGAGGTTGAACAGTTCATCCACTTTACCAACACCTTCCACCCCGACCTCAAATTTACCTGGACTGTCTCAGACTCCTCCCTCCCCTTCCTAGACCTCTCCGTTTCTATCTCGGGCGACCGACTCAACACGGACATTTACTATAAACCGACTGACTCCCACAGCTACCTAGATTACACCTCCTCCCACCCTGCCTCCTGTAAAAACACCATCCCATATTCCCAATTCCTTCGCCTCCGCCGCATCTGCTCCCAGGAGGACCAATTCCAATACCGAACAACCCAGATGGCCTCCTTCTTCAAAGACCGCAATTTCCCCTCAGACATGGTTGACGATGCTCTCCACCACATCTCCTCCACTTGCCGCTCTTCCACCCTTGAACCCCGCTCCTCCAATTGCCACCAGGACAGAACCCCACTGGTCCTCACCTACCACCCCCACCAACCTCCAGTATCATCCTTCGTCATTTCCGCCACCTCCAAACAGACCCCACCACAAAGGATATATTTCCATCCCCTCCCCAAGCAGCATTCCAGAAAGACCACTCCATCAGCGACTCCCTCGTCAGGTTCGCACCCCCCACCAACCCAACCTCCACTCCCGGCACTTTCCCCTGCAACCGCAAGAAATGCAAAACTTGCGCCCACACCTCCCCCCTCACTTCCCTCCAAGGCCCCAAGGGATCCTTCCATATCCGACACATATTCACCTGCACCTCCACACATCATTTACTGCATCCGCTGCACCTGACGTGGCCTCCTCTACATTGGGGAGGCCGACCGCCTACTTGCGGAACGTTTCGGAGAACACCTCTGGGACACCCGCACCAACCAACCCAACTGCCCTGTGGCAGAACACTTTAACTCCCCCTCCCACTCTGCCAAGGACATGCAGGTCCTTGGCCTCCTCCATCGCCAGACCATGGCAACACGACACCTGGAGGAAGAGCGCCTCATCTTCCGCCTAGGAACCCTCCAACCGCAAGGGATGAATGCAGATTTCTCCAACTTCCTCATTTCCCCTCCCCCCACCTTATCTCAGTCCCAACCCTCGGACTCAGCACCGCCTTCTTGACCTGCAATCTTCTTCCCGACCTCTCCGCCCCCAACCCCTCTCCGGCCTATCACCCTCACCTTAACCTCCTTCCACCTATCGCATTCCCAACGTCCCTCCCCCAAGTCCCTCCTCCCTACCTTTTATCTTAGCCTGCTTGGCACACCTTCCTCATTCCTGAAGAAGGGCTTATGCCCAAAACATCGATTCTCCTGCTCCTTGGATGCTGCCTGACCCGCTGTGCTTTTCCAGCAACACATTTTTCAACTCTGATCTCCAGCATCTGCAGTCCTCACTTTCTCATGGGTTCAGTTTGTGTAATTTTTATGTTCGGTGGATCTTGTGACATTAAGGTTCGGTGATTTGTAATTCGAGTTCCTCCTCTCTGGAATCTAAATGTTACTGCAGAAGGTTATGGCTAATGACTTGATTAAATGGTGTACCTGGAACATCAAGGGGAGTCACTCACCAATTAAGAGGAAGAAGGTACTCTTGAGTCTTAGAAAGGAAAAGGTGGATATTGCCTTATTACAGGTGACACACTTGGATGATAGGGAGCATTTAAAACTACAGCAGAATGGCTTTGATCCGGCTTATTTTTCATCTTTTAATACCAGAAGTATGGGAGCGGCTGTACTGGTTAGGACCAATCTTCCATTTAAGTACCAGAGTGTGTTAAAGATGTACATGGGAGATTTGTAATCCTGAAAGCCCTAATAAACGGGGAAGAATATGGTGCTCTAAATGTTTACTGCCCTCTGGCCTTTTCCCTCAAAGTTCTGGTAGATGCATTCTTTAAATTGATCAGTTTCAAGTCCTGGCATATCATTATAGGGGGATTTTAACTGTCTTATGGATCCCATGGTAGGCAGGTTGCCCAAAGGACCCCCGATACCCTCCATACAAACTAAACAATTAGTGGATCTGTTTGTGGATTTAAGGTTGGTGGACGTCTGGGGGCCTCTCCACCCCACAGGCAGGGATTTTACGTTTTTTGCCAATCCACACAGATGTCACACCAGGATTGATTTTTTTTCTGACCCCCATGGCAACCCTGACTTGTTGGCATCTTGTACGATTGGTAATATTACCCTTTCTGATCATGCTGATCAGTGCCCCTGTTGGTTAAGATTAAGGACACTATAGTGGGCCTGAGGCACTGGCAAATGGATCCCTTTATCCTCAAGGATAATAATTTTATGGAGTACTTCTCTAAGGAATTTACGGCATTCTTAGATATTAATTCAGGCTTGGTTAATAGCCCATCCATCCTTTGGAAAACTGCCTAAGCCCATGCCAGGGTTAGTTATTTCTTACACTGCCAGTAGGAAGCAGCAGAAGGGTGAGCAGTAATGTCTCCTCAAAGCATGGTTGAAGGTAGCCAAGAAGGCTTACTTTGACAGGCCCTCATTGCTCAAGCAACAGAGGATCACAGTGCTGCGGTCTGCATTGAATTCTGTGCTCACGCAGACAGCAAAGAAGGAGCTCACTTTCACAAAACAAAGGTTAAATGAGCATGGTGACAAGCCAAACAAGTATCTAGCGTATCTAGTGCCCCTCAAACCATTACGTTGATTAGGGAATGGTCTGGGAACCTAACGTGATTCCACAAAAAAGATTAATGTAGCATCCCAGAGATTTTACACTGAATTATACCAATCTGGGGGTTGTGAGGAGGGCAGGCCAAGATGGAATCCTTTTTCAAGGATCTGGAACTCCTGGGTGTGACCCCTGAACAAGAATCTTTTCTCAGTGCCCCCTAATCAGAGTAAGAGATGCAGGAAGCTGTGAAACAGTTACAGAGTGGAAAGGCACCTGGTCCCGACGGACTTCCCAGCGAATTTTATAAGGAATTTATAAGCGCATTGTCAGGCCCGATGCTCAACATGTTCAATGACTCACACAGTCATGATCGTCTCCTGCCATTTCTGAGAAAGGCCAATATTTTGCTTATTCTTTAAAATGGGAAGGTCCCAGAGGACTGTGGTTCTTACACGGCAATTTCACTCTTAAATGTTGACTTTAAAATCCTCTCTAAGACTCTTGCGTTCAGGCTGGAGCCTGTGTTACCTTCTATTGTTAAAAAGGACCAGACGGGCTTCGTAAAGGGCTGCAGATCCTCCAATAATGTTAGGAGGCTGCTTAATGTAATTCAAGTGTGACGACAACAGTCAATAGAGGGATTGGTGATTTCTCTAGATACAGAGAAGGCATTTGACTGAGTTGAGTGGTCATACCTTTTTTATACTCTACAGCAGTTTGGCTTGGGTGAAGCTTTTATAAGATGGGTAAAGATTCTCTACAGTGACCCTTTTGCTGTGGTCATCACCAATGTAGTACGATCAAGCAATTTTAAGATTTTTAGGGGCAGCTGGCAAGGCTGTCCCCTTAGCTATTGCTCCTTAAATTGATGATTGAACTGTTGGCGGAGGCCATTCATAGGAATCCTAATACATCAGCTCCAGAAGTGGGGTCAAAATTACATAAGATTTCGTTGTACACGGACGATGTCCTCATTTATTTGTCAAATCTAGCAGTTTTGAAGCCTTGCCTGATGCAATGGCCCAGCTCATTTGGCACCTTAGATTAGATTACTTACAGTGTGGAAACAGGCCCTTTGGTCCAACAAGTCCACACTGACCCGCCAAAGTGCAACCCACCCAGACCCATTCCCCTACATTTACCCCTTCACTGAATACTACGGGCAATTTAGCATGGCCAATTCACTTAACCTGCACATCTTTCAACTATGGGAGGAAACCGGAGCACCCGGAGGAAACCCATGCAAACATGGGGAAAATGTGCAAACTCCACACAGTCAGTCGCCTGAGGCAGGAATTGAACCCAGGTCTCTGAAGCTGTGAGGCAATAGTGCTAACCACTGTGCCACCGTGCTGCCCATTAATCGGGAACAAGATTAATTTTGCAGAATCAGAGGCTATGCCTATGGGTGGTCTTACGAAGGTGTGAGGTCTTGAGGCCAAATCTCAATTCCCATTTGAGATTGGAATGAGGATTCATGTATTTGGGCATATTCATCACTCCAGTTCTTGATCAGTTGTTTAAAGCTAATTTTATTAAATTATGTGACAAAATCAATCAAGACCTTCCAAGATGGGAGGTGCTTCTGGTCTCATGGTTAGGTTAGATAGTGCTTATTAAGAGAAATATTCTCCCCCGTTTGTTATACTGGATGCTCTCTCGGATTTTTGATAAGCAAACATTCAGGAGACTGAACGGCTGGTGTCAGCTCTTTTATTTGGCATCATAAGCGGCCCCTTACTAAATTAGCTCAACTGCAATTGCCTCACAGATTGGGGGGATTAGATCTCTCGGACATTAAAAACTATCAAGTAAGATTGCTTTTGTCTTACTAGAGTGATTGGGCTTATGGGGACCCGCTTTCAATATGGTTAAATATCAAAACCTCTCAGGCAAAGTGCCTCCTTACTAACTTGCTGTTTTTGGACAAAATTAAGACAGTTAGGGAATATTGCCATAACCCAAGAATTATCAATACTGTTAAAGCATGGAGGGCAATGTAGCAGAGGGAAGGCAATATTGGCAAAACATCTTTTCTTACATCTACAGTGGGTATGCTGGGTTTTCAACCAGGGATGATGGATTCAGGATTCAAACTTTGAGCAGCTAGGAATGTGACTTGAATGGTGATTTATTTGAGGGAGACACAATGATGTCCTTTGATCAGTTAGCATGCAAATACGAGCTATCAAGCAGGGACCGCTTTCCTTTTTTTCAAGTTAGGGATTTTATTTTAAAAAAACTACACTTTTGACTGATACCTACAAATCCGACATAGAAAGGAGGGTGCTTGGTGCTAAGAGTACACTTTCTGTCAGCACTTTATATCATCAATTAGTGGGTGGCCCCTCAGATGAGTTTGATCAACTTTGCAGGGTGTGGGAGAGAGAGAGCTAGGCATTGATGTCTCTTAGAGGCATGAGAAGGTATTTGGGAAAATCAAGAAAGATATCTATTTGCAATAGGACCCCTGCTTTACAGTTGAAGATTCTCCACAGGATCCAGATCGTATGTCAAAATTTAAACCAGGAGTATCCTCAACATGCCTCAAGTGTGAAGTTAGTACTGGCACTCTTACCTATTGTCTCTGGTCCTGTGGCAGGCTTCAAACATACTGGAGCGCTGTGGCAGGTGCAATGGGGGGGATTTTGGGTGTAAGGGTGGAGAAGGACCTGATCTCTCTTCTTCCCAGTGTTTTCTCTGTAGATGCACATAAGAAAACAATTTTTTGTGCAAGAAAGAATATCTTGTCAGGTTGAGTATCCGAAAATCCCCCAGGCCTGTTGGGTTGGTGTGAGATCGTTATGGAGCATATCTCCTTGGATTTTCTTAGAAGTATGATCAACCACAAAACTGAGAACTTCTATAAGACATGGTGGCCCTTTTTGGAATACCTGGATACAGATTTGTCTGCCACACTAATAAGGACTTTTATATAGCCGTAACAATTGTGCTTTATGAGTCCAATATCCAGAGAGAAGAAACTGCGAAGGTATGAATAGGTGAAAGTTAATGCACTTGACATTCGACAGTTAGTATTTTGTTTGGTTGAGCTGTATTATTATTATTTGTTAGTTTGTTGTTAGTTGTTATTTATTTAGTTAAGTAGTTTGTTGGGGTTTTCTAATATATATATTTTTATACATTTTATACATTTGTACATGAGGGTGGTTTGGTTTTTTTACATTTTTTAGGTGTTCTTTCTTTGTATTGTTTTGAATTATATTGTTTTGTATTTGTTGTAATATGAGAAAATCTATTTTACAATAAAAATATATTTAAAAAAGGAAGAAAAAAGAAAAGGAGGCAAACATGCACAGGTAAGGAATTGCAGAGTTTAGGGCCTAGGCTGCAGAAATTCAGCAGCCAATGAAGATTGGAGATGTGGAAGAAGCTAAAGTTGGAGAACTCAGAGGGTGGAGGAGATTTTGCAAAACAATATTTCTTCACTTTTTTAACGATCTGTTTACTCAACAGTTTTGAGTACCAGTAGGGTTGAAAAGATTGTATCAAAAGAAGTCACACGACAGCACATTATAATCACAAGCCTTCGGAGGCCTGCTCCTTTGTCAGGTAACATCAAGACCACCAGTGCAATGACATCACCTGACAAAGGAACAGCGGTCCGAAAGATTGTGATTTCAAATAAACCTGTTGGACTATAACCTGGTGTCATGTGAATTCTGACTTTTGTCCATCCTAATCCAACCCCGATATCTCCTCATCATCCCTGCATTATCAGGTGGGGGGATTTTATACATTTTCTGCGGTCCATGAAAATGATGCAGCTGAAAATACATTGAGTTCTTGAAACATAACTGCAGATGAGACTCAAGATCTCATGTACAATGTAAAAGAGACCTTCTCCGCATCACATAGACTACCTAATATGAGAAGTGTAACTATTGTCTTGACCTCCACTGTAAACAGTCATTTCACTGGTGGTCTTGATATTCCATTAGGACCAAGCATCTGTCCTGCAGCAGCACAATGGGGACTGAAAGGGATGATTTTGTTCTAGCACCATTATTGGCCTCTTCATAAAAGTTCTAATTACATTAATTTGTATTGGAAGACCTAGATTCCCCCTAAAGTTTGAGACTTCTTCAATACATTTTAAGCAACACGGTGGGAGGAGAATTAAAATAATTAAATGGGTAGATGAAATGCAAGTTAAACAGGGTGTGCCAATTTGGAACAATTGTTGATCCCTTTAAATAAATTATTAGCCCCAGCAATGTTGGCACAAACCAGGCAAAACAAGTAAAGGTGAATTCTGATTAGTCATAGAGCATCTTTTCAATTGGTCTGGCTGGATTTAGTCATGACAGAAATAAAACACATCATCAAGTAAACTGAAGAGGGAGATTGTATTCATTGGAAAAGAGCTGAAGACAGTTTTCACTATATCAACATTATTTCTTGTCATTATCAATAACGATAATGATAAAAGTGCTTCCCAAATATTGGGTGGATCGTTGAATTTAGAATACTATCACTTCAGCTTAAGGATCTGGCTCACAGGATAAGAATTGTTCACCAATGATTTTAAAGTTCCTGAGAAAAATTAATGCATGCAAGCAGCTTCAGCCTAGTTCCTGCAACAAATGGATTGCACAGAATTCTCAGTCTTCCTCACAGACACAGAGAATGTGAGAAACTAAACATTCACATTGATATAGTGACAATGCTCTGCTGAGGTTGGGAATAAGCCAAATTGCTGAAGCAGAACAGATACAGGCTTTCCTTAGAATTGGCCCATAGACTACTTAACATGAAAATGTTTCATACAACTATCCAATGCCAAAAGTGGAGAAAAAGTGTTTAATTTAACAGAGCTGACATCTGTCACCTTGATAACACCAAATATTATTCACCAAATGTATGAAGCATAATTGCCTGAGTGCTTCTAAAATCACTAAGTAACTTGTATGGATAATTACAATTAAATTACTTGCAACTTTAACACATGAAACCTTTTCACACATACATATAAATCATCTTACAGAACAAGGTAACTCATTTTTTGGGGATCCCATTTATATTCAGGAGGAAATAAAACATTCCTTTCTTGAAATTCATGAATATTGAGAGCCACAAGTTCAAGCCAAATTACATGTTCCAAAAGAACTTGACTTACCAAGGGATGCATTTTCTATTTTGTTGAAAATTATTTTGGAATGGATTGCAATGGCAGAAATAACCAGTTTATTCAGTCACGGTTTTGTCATTTGCAACTTGATAGAAACACAAAAAGCAGCTAATCACAATGCCCTTGGACATGGGAGAGCAGATGGTGCTTATCGCCAGAGTTGGTGCCTTTGGAGTGTTTAGGTAACACTACCTTCTCTCAAGTCATTTCAAGTGTGCACACAAGCATATTTGCCCTTAACTGCATTGTCACCATCTCATGCAAGTGCTGGCCCCTAAAGGATTCCAAGGGCTGTCCTCAGAGTATGCTGTCAATTATGGGTAGTTCCTTATTTCGCACAGGGAAACAGTCCATAATCATGGATCGAGGTTTCACACCCAGATTACATTCCCAGTCTGTGTGTTTGAATGTACTGAGATGACCTGATGAACTCAGAAGGAACCAACCAAAAGCAACAGCATTTGCTTGCAGAGCCACTGAAAGCCCATCATCCTATTCTCAGAACAGCGGATGTCCCCCCCATACTGAGAATGCTTTTTATCCCTCCGCACTTAATCATACAGCACTTGCCTTGATCATACAGCATTATCATAGGAAATAGGTGCTGGAGTAGACATTCAGCCTATGAGCCTTGAGTCGTGATATGTCGGAAAAACAGTGCAGCAAGGTATGGAAGGGATCTTAAGATAGTTAGATAGAGAACAAAGCTGATGTTAATCTCTGTAATTTTCTCTATAGTGATTTATTCAGTGGGAGAAGATACCAAGAAGGACAAGCAAGTAAGAAGGAATTCAGCAGGGTACAAGCATGGCTTGCACATGCTCCCTGTAAACTGTTCTTGGAGATTCCCTGGGAGTGGATGGCCATTGAGTTGACAATCTTTGAGTGGGCCTTCAGTGAGTGGGAGGAAGGGCAGAACACCAACAAAATGTATGTTTTGCTTCATGCTTGAGATTGAGGCAATGCAAGTAAAGCTATTACCTTTTGCCCATCCTAAGTCTGGAAAGTGATTTCACAGAATCGCAGCATCACAAAAGAGACTAACGTATCAACCCATGTGGTGGCACAGCTTCTACTAAAACCAGAAAGCAGGCTGGATACAACTGAGTAGCTTGGCAGATCTCATGGGAAGATGGTTAAGCCAAACTTGTACAGGACTGAAGTCACATATAGGTCCAGATTGCATAAGTATCACAACTTGCTTCCTTAAAGGTCAACAACAAACTAATTGGATTTTGATCGGAATATGATTTCTTTATGGCCGTCCCTCGATGTGTCTCTGTCTGTATGTGTGCATGTGTGTGAGAGAGAGAGAGAGAGAGAGAGAAAAAGAGAGATAGTGGTTTGATGTCTTTCATGCATAGATATAGTATTTCGTTTATTTCATCGTATAGCACTTTTAACTGCACATACTAGATAAGATTTCTATTGATTGCCTTCTTCCTGGCTTTTTCTCAATTTCTCTGTATTGATCACATTACCATATTTTTTGAGCTTGCACAAAATTTGGTAGATTTCTACTTTGATATATTCTACTGTAGTTATGATTTTGTTGGGTTCTCTAGAACCTCTCTCCGACTTGGTGCACCTATCTGACAATTAGAAATAATTTCTTCTAAACCTTCAGAACTCCTGGCCACCATAAGGCTGACCAATCTGGTGCTCTGCAATTCATGATTTCCAGGTGGTGTTGATGTCGTTTCTCTGAATTTTCTTCCAAGTGCGAAATTAGAAATATCAACCTCTCATTATACACTAAAATGTTGTCTATTACAGTGAAGTTATTTTAATGTTCAAAGAATACTTTCTTGATTATACCACCATGACATTGGTCTGGCCCATCCTGTGAGAAACAACAAATTCAGATGCATTCCTCATCTTGCATCAACACATGACACATTTGGTTGTGTTTGTTTATATGTGCCAGTTAGTGTGTTGCAGCAGCCTGAGAATATGACTCAATATCCTCAGTGAAGTTAACATTTTGTTGTGTAGGGCTGCCAATTGTTGCTCTGGAGAGTGCATTTGCTATTGTTTACAGTTTACCCTGTACACGTGTCTATATAGCACATAGAACATAGAACAGTACAGCAGCACAAAACAGGCCCTTCAGCCCACCATATCTGTGCCAACCTTGATGCCATTCTAAACTAACCCTGTCTGTCTATGCATGGTCCATATCCCTCCATTGCCTGCCTATTTATTGTCTGTCTAAATGCCTCTTAATCATAAGCAAATCTCATCAATCTCAACTGGAATATCAGTATTCTTGGAGGCATTCTTGAGAGTTCCTTCTCAACAAGTAAGGAAACAAAAGGGTTGCGGTTTGCTTCAATAGCCAACTTTAGGTCAATTATATCATCTGAAAACCTTTCAGGAGCAGATGTGACTGACAGACTATCCTTTTCAATGACTATGACAAGTTAAGCTTCTGAAGGTGCTCGAGACACATAATAAATTGGTTGTTCATAAAACCTGAAGAGATCAAACAAGATCAGAATTTCGTTGATCCTTTAAAGTACCTGTCCCTGATGTGGATTCCAATACTATGTTAATGCTACGTGGGTGCTTTCTTTGAGCGTTACCATGAAGCGTATGACTTGCAGATAATTGAGGAGAAAGTTTATTCGGAGAATAACATAGCTACACAGAAATTAGGTGCAGCAGTGGCCATCTGGCCTTTCAAGTCAAGAGTGTGGTGCTGGAAAAGCACAGCAGGTCAGGCAGCATCCGAGAAGCAGGAAAATTGGCATTTTGGACAAAAGCCCTTCATCAGGAATGGGCCTTTCAAGTTTGCTCTGCCATTCAATAGGATCTTGGGAAATCCTCTATCTCAATGCCTCATTCCCACTTTCTCTCCATACACCTTGATAACTTTGATATCTAAAAAATCTTTTTTTAAAAAAGATTTAATATCCCAGCTTCCACAGACTTCAGTGGTAGCAAACTCGAAAGGTTTTGCCTGAAGAAATACTTCCTGATTTCAATCTTAAATGGCCTATCCTGTATCCTGAGATTGTTCCCTCGTTCTAGAATCCCCAGTCAGGGAAAGCATCCCTCCTGCATCTTGTCAGTCTAGCCCTGTTAGAATTCTATACATTTCAATCATATCCCTTTGTATTTTTCTAAAACAAATGAATACCATGTACATATGTCATATTCCTACCAAGAAATCATTGAAGATCATGTATTGATATAAGAGTTGGGATTCACTAATGCATCTTGTGTTTCGCAGATTGGTCATCAGACAATTACCAGTGACAATGTGTCCATAAACGCAAATGGATATTTCTGAGAATTCAAACTTTGTTCTTATTAGACGTCAGACTCTTTTTTTTTTGGAAATGATGTAAAGTCTCCCTAACCCTCAGAATGTATTCTTCAAAAGATTCACAAAGCTGCTGTCCAAATGGCATATAATTAACTAAGCCCTTGAAATATATTCAACATTGCCTTTTGATAAATCTCTGATGCTGACATTGTACCAAATAGCAAATAATTTGAGCAAAATCCTATGAATAGAGTTATGAATGGTAGTCATAACCTTGACTTCTCATTCAAAGGAACTTTGTAAAAAATCACTCCTTGTAAACTTGCAAACATTTCACTTCTAGATAACTATATTCTATTATAATCTATTATATTATATTATATTATATTCTAGATAAATAGATAACAGCTGCTGAGGACGTTGGATGAATTTCTCTTGTCGCTATTTTATTGAACTGAGTCAACTCCACACAAATGTGAAGCATACCATTAGATTTAGGAACTGGAAGCATGCCAGTCTACCACTCTGCTAGCTTCCTGGCAGAAGACATGACTCTCATCCTGTCATCTCTTCTAGTTGAAATACAACTTGCTTCATTAGTGGGTGCAATATTTTCCTAGGTGTGAAAAGACATACAAGTTTAGTATCCTTTCTCAATGTGATACTATATTCAGTATTCTAGGCCTTTAAACAATTTTGGGAAGTCCTCCCACTTCTCCCTCCTTTTCCTGGGTTTCCTTCATCATCGCATATTTAAGAGTCTGTACAGATAGTGTAAATATCCTGTTAAAAGGATTTTATTCCCCTCTGAAGTTTGCTCTGCCCTGTTTGTCTCCTCAGTTCTACAGCTTTCTCTAAAGAGCAGTTTCCTTTTATCTGTGATAAATCTAAGAAGGATTCATCAGCAATGTGATCTATGGTGAAATCTGTTTTTGA
This sequence comes from Chiloscyllium plagiosum, assembly GCF_037043375.1. Taxonomy (NCBI): domain Eukaryota; kingdom Metazoa; phylum Chordata; class Chondrichthyes; order Orectolobiformes; family Hemiscylliidae; genus Chiloscyllium; species Chiloscyllium plagiosum. The sequence continues at coordinate 34,798,715 of NW_028270153.1, read as the reverse complement.
ATTGCCATATTCATATCCCTCAACACACCTGTAAAGATTCTTAATAACATAATTTATTGAATCAGCTTGATTTTGTACTGTTCTATTGAATTGTGCTCTTTCCAAAATCTTGAAATCAAAACAACAATCAAAAGCTTCAAACGCTTCAGCAAATTTGTCTGATGCTTCATTAGTTCCTTATCTGGCAATCATATCATCTGCTATGCCTCTGTTATGGAATAAAGAAGTGTATTAACTTGTTTTGCTTCAGTCTTGCTGCCTGACTTTGATGCAATTATGAATCTTAAATCTTTTCCTCCATAACAGTTTTGGGTCTGGTTTGTCCCTGTGTGCAAACCCTCCTGACAAAAATAAAATGAAACCCAATGTTTTTCCTAAGCCTGCTTGTTTATTTCTTACTTTTAAACTGTCTCTCAGTAATGAATGCAGTCCCATGAACCTCACCATGATCCACACTTTGGATTACATCAAAACATGTCAACAAATTTGTGCTTTAACCTCTTGTAAAATATTTAGAAATTCCCTGCTTAACTTCTTGATTGATTAATCCTCTGTCTCCTTGTCCTCAAAGTAGGACTTTTATGGCCCTTTTATGGTTCATATTCCTGCTTTTGCTTCATAGTTCCTGATGTAAATGTATCATTCTGAGCTGCAGAAAGTTTTATTTTAAAGCTGCTTGTTCAGATTGACTAATTTCCACCATTTGAAGCATAGAATTCCTACAGTGTGGAAACAGGCCATTTGGCCCAACAAGTCTACAATGGCCCTCCAAAGAGTAACACACCCAGATCTATTCCCCCCACCCTATTAATCTACATTTGCCCCTCACTAATGCACCTAACCTACACATCCCTGAACACTACAGGCAATTTGGCATAGCCAGTTCACCTAACCTGCACATCTTTGGATTGTGGGAGGAAATTGAGCACATGGAGGAAACCCATGCAGACACGGGAGAATGTGCAAACTCCACACAGACAGTTGCCCGAGGCTGGAATCGAAACCGGGCCCCCGGCACTGGGAGGCAATAGCGCTAACCACTGCACCGTGCCACCAAGCTTTCTCTGACCTTCAAAAGGTTCTCTCTCTAACCCTCATCATCAGCTAACCTCATCAAATCTGATGAACTGTTCACATATACTATCACATCTTGTCATAGAGTTCTTCAGAGTTCTCATGCCTCTCCCTTCAGGTCTGGAGTTGGAGCTTCTTGTAAGTCAATTTGAGAATGTTTCTTTGGTTTATTCACGACTGTTTCTAGCTTCCAATAAGATCTAGCTAGTAAAGGTTCTGGAGACTTTTGTATGTTAACAGAAACTAGCTTACTGCATATTTTTAAATAGAGTCAAACATCACAGTCTGACTCATATGTCTGACTCCATTAAAGTCCATACGAAGTTTCCTTCCCTTGTGATCTCTGTTAATATCAAAGTGTGTGGTGTAACTCACACTTTTCTAAACATTAATCAATTGGATGTGTTTATTGTCAATTGGAGGTGACATATTGACTGTGCACATGAACAATCATGGCTTTGCAATGTCATGTCGCGGCAGCTTCCTCATCCAAAAATGATGCTACCTGTATAATCACCATCCATTGTAAATTCAGGCAGACAATCCAGTTTCAATCAGTGTACACTGAATAGTGACCTTTGAGTTTGCCTCTGCACTGTGCCAGAGGGTGAACGGTATGGTATGTTTGATCACTACGGTATGGCCTGTATCCATCAAAGTCCAACACAGTGTGGAGAGTGCTACCTACCAAGCTGAAACTGTAGATGGAATTGAGAGGAGCAACTACAATCCATGGAAGGAATGGATTCAAATGGGCCAAATCTGCATAAAGGCATACATCCATTTCTTCACACTTCGTGAGTATGCTATAAAGGAAATGCAAGTCAAGCAATTACCTACAGAGGGATAAAAACATTTCTGATGAGATCATTTCTGGTGAAGTCACCAGTGTTATCTGCACATGTACAGATGGTGGTCATGTTTGCTGGCCACCTTTGCATTGCTAACACAATCCATTAATCATCTCCATGTCCTTTCTGATTCTTACACTACACCCTTCAGTCACCTATCTAAAGGAGATCTTTCAGCCTTGTTCAAATGGCTAAAATACTGACATTTCCTTTTCTGCATGACCTTTTTAAAGAGATATTTTTTTCTTGCAGTTTCAAGCTCTTTATTTATCCTATGGTCACTATAGTAATTTTTAACATACGTTTAAGTATACATGCATTTTCCAAAGGCCACTATTTTCTCCGAGAGTTCATTACTTAATAACCACATTGAAGCAAAAAGGAAGTGGAGAGAATGTAGCAACTTATGAGTTGTTAGTTCCTTCAGATTTGAATTTTCTTGTTTGCAAATCCTTTACCTTCAGAAGTTACTTCAGGTGCATGTCTCTCTTTAGCATCACATCTACCAGCTTCTCTTATCATTTGCTCTAAGTAAACAAACTTATCTAGCTGTTTTTATCATAACCAGTTAACTACAGTATCTGAACATGTCTGAAGTCCCTTTAAAAGCTTAATTGCAAGAAACAGCAAGCTAATGTCAGTACCAGAGAAAATAGGATGACTGACAATTAACAGAACCTGAGGAAGTCATTGTAAGACTTCAATCTAATTTCTTCTAATGTATTCTGTCTGATTACTATTGTTTTTGTTTTTTGGTGTCCATTCTTAATCCATATTCTAAGCTTCTAGGTTTATTTAATTGATTCCTATTTAGTACAAAACACAGAAAGCTAGCACATAGAGTAGCAGTTAATCAGGAAGACTAACGTAATGTCCGCTCTCATTTCAAGGGGTTTGTAAAATAAGAGTAATGAAGTCTTGTTACAACTGTACAAGATGCTGGTGAGACCACATCTCGAGTACTGGTTATTGGTTTGGTCTCCTTATTTAAGGAACAATATCATTTCATTGCAGACAGTTCAGGAAAGGTTCACTACAATGATCCCTGTATGTAAGGATTGTCTTATGAGCAAATGCTAAACATGTTAGTACTTTACTCAGTGGACTTTGGAAGAATGAAAGATGATCTCATTGAGACAACAAAGAACAATGAACAAAGTAAATTACAGCACAGGAACAGACCCTTCGGCTCTCCAAACCTGCGCTGATCCAGATCCTCTATCTAAACCTGCTGCCTATTTTCTAAGGGTCTGTATCCCTCTGCTCCCTGCCCATTCATGTATCTGTCTAAATACATCTTAAATGACGCCATCATACCTGCCTCTACCACCTCCGCTGGCAACACATTCCAGGCCGTGACCACCCTCTGTGTAAAATACTTCCACGCATATGTCCCTAAACCTTTCCCCCCTCACTTTGAACTTGTGACCCCTAGTAATTAAGTTCTTGAAACGCACTCTCTCTATACTTCTCATGATTTTGTAGACCTCAAACAGGTCCACCCTCAATGTCCATTGTTCTAATGAAAATAACCCTATCTATTCAACCTCTCTTCATAGTTAGTGCCCTCCATAACACGCAACATCCTGGTGAACCTCCTCTGCACCCTTTCCAAAGCATCCATATCCTTTTGGTAATGTGGCAAACAGAATTGTGCACAGAATTCCAAATGTGACTGAAACAAATTCCTATACAACTGTAACATGACCTGCCAACTCTTGTACTCAATACCCTGTCCAATGAAGGAAAGCATGCCATATACCTTTTTGACCACATTACTGACCTGCATTGCCACCTTTAGGGAACTATGGACCTGAACACACAGATCTCTCTGGACGTCAATTTTCCACAATTCTTTTACTGTATAGTTCACTCTTGAATTGGATCTTCCAAAATGCATCACCTCGCATTTGCCTGGATTGAATTGCATCTGCCATTTCTCTGCCCATCTATCTGTATTGTGCTGTATTCTCTGACAGCCCCTTTCACTATCTGCTCCTCCACCAATCTTAGTGTCATCTGCAAACTTGCTAATCAGGCAACCGATACCTTCCTCCAAATCATTTATATACCACAAACAACAGGACATACGGGATTCTTACTTGACAAGATAAATGCTGAGAGGAAAATGTTTCCCCTCATGAGAGTGCCTAGAGCATAGTCTCAGAATAAAAAAGATACCAATTTAAGACTGAGATAAGGAGGAATTTCTTCTCTCAGATGGTTGTGAGTTTTTGAAATTTGTTGCCATTGAGAGCTATGGGGATTGAGCCCTTATTTATATTTAAGGCTGAAATAGAGAAATTCTTGATCAGTAGCAGAATCAAAGATCACGGGGAAAGGACAGAAAAGTGGACTTGAGGAATGTTGTATCAGCCATGAATGAACAGAGAAGCAGGTTTGAGGGGCTAAATGTCATACTCCTGTTTCTATTTCTTATGGTCTTGTGGTGTTAGAATACTTTGCAGGATTTCTACAGATTTTGGAAAGAATTTTTTTTGGCAGCTTACATCAGGTTTGTTAGCCCTCAAAGTGTATCTGATTGAATATTTGCTCCTTGTATTCATTGAATAATTTTAGTACTGGTACACAAAATTCTCATCACTTGAAACGCGTACACCTGTCTTCTCTTATCGGTTGATATTCACTTTTTGGTTCTCATAAAACTTCTAAATAAATCTCACTTCCTGTCAATGTCATACTGGAGCAGCGTGCTTATTAGCTTTTAGTGGTGAATGCAATCAAAAAACGTTTCATTCTCTATGACGCATATGTAAATGGTCTTGTTTGCTTTGGAATATTTATGGAAGATTGTTCTTACGTTGAACATTTCTTCTCTTGATCCAACCTCAGTACAAATCCAGAACACGTTTCAACAAGTTCTGCTTCAAATATGTCATTACATTTTTCCCTTATCATTTTTAAGGTTAGTGAGACAATTTATTAAGCTGATAGTTGTAAAATGATTGCACTCACCCCTCTGCAAAGAAAGTTAGTGACCATTCAATAGGTTTGGAAGCAGCCTGCTCTGCAGCCATAGCCCACATGAATCTACCAGCCAATCAGACTGCTCCAGCAATCCCAACAGTGTCACACTTCCAGTAGGCTGAATAGATCTTCAGGTTATTAGGGAACATTGGGTAGGGAAGACTTATCCACTGTAGGAAGGGTGAGAGCTGGCATGGAGGAAGGGGACTACTATTTTCAGGAGTGAAGGGTGTGCCATGATGTGCACCTTTTCCTTCCTGCACTTCTAAAAACTTTTAAAACCAAACAGACTTCCCACTCCCATCTGTACGTCAATGTCAATCATATTACAATATGCACAGGGTAATGATCACTTCACATACTTTCCTACCCTCTGTATTATGCTGGAAACTACATGGTGAGTGTAAAGGTGGTGGGTTCAGCATCCACCTTATTTTAACAGCACACCTACTGAAAGCCCACCTAGCACAGGCATGTAAAGTCCAGGCCATTGATTCCTTTATTTTGTTTTGGTAATCATTTCTTTTGCAACACATTGTCTATTCATTGAATCCTAGTACATACAATACAGAAGAGGCCCTCCAGCCCAACAAGTCTGTTACAAGAAAAATATACTACTACCTACACTTGTCCCACTTCCCTACACTAGGCCCAAAGCCTTGAATATTAAACTCCTTCATGTTTTTCTATTTCTTTTTGTATTTCTCATTCTGAGACTTTAGTATGTTCTGTATTCTTCATCCTGAGAGCTTTATATTTGTTTTTAATTTTGGTGAGGATTTGGGAAGGAATTTTCAAGGTCCAACTTTCTCACATCATCTCATTGGTCAATAAGTATTTGAGTCTACTTTGTGCTATGTGCTGACACTTTGATAGTACACAAGTAAATGATGGTACATATATTGGTGGTCCAATGCCTAAAAGCATAAATGTGCATACACAGTCATTGAGAAGAATTTCTACAATAATGCTGCCTAAAATATCTAGGACATACATAACTGTGCATTTATCAACAAACAGTATAACTTAATATTTCTGCCTTTTTGATGAAAGGTTAAACAAAGTTTCCAACTGCTCACTCAGCAATTAGATGTAAGAACAGAAGAATTATCCCCCAGTGTCCCAACCAAAGCCTGTTCTTCAACTAAAATGTAAAACAAATTAATTATCTTTTCTCATATGGTTACTCATGGGGTCATGCTTCATTTTAAAAAACGATATTATTGGTTGCACGTCAGTATATTCTAAAGACATGGAACATACCTTAATAATTGTAAGTCTTTCCTATGTTTCTAGGTCATTCAGGTTTGACTGGAAAGAAGACAGCCTTCGGTTTTATGGTTGGTCCTGTTCTCCATTATTCTTCAACCCTGATATTGGCTTTGTGACTATGGACAGTGAAGCAGAACTGGAGTTTCACTTGAGTGACAGATAAGTCTTATTCTGATTTCAAGTTAGCAGTTTTTCATTCCCAAAATAATTCTGCCGAGTGGCAACAGTTACAGTATCAAGCATGTCAAGTTTGTAACTTGTGACAAAATTTGAAAATGCAAGCAAAAAGACTGTAAAAGATGAGATTTATTTTTATACTGTTTTGTGCAAAATATTTCTCCTTCTTAAGAATAAATGACGCATGAAATCTTTTCATATCACATGCTAAGTTGCTGTTCTTAGTGCTTTGAAATGTTGACAAATCATCCTCCTGATATATGTGCTATTAAAAGCCAGCAAGTTGCCTAGTTTGGTCATTGAAGTACATTATCCTGCAGTTACTCTGTATCAATAAATTATCAGATTTATGTACCGTATTAAAATTTACGTACTGTAGCTAAGTTAAGTAAACTTTTTTACAGACTGTTATAAGCAGCTCACCAACAGTGTACAGATCCTGTGTGGAGAGCACATTGAAATATTTAAATATTTTCCGTATTCCAGTGTTTATCAATATTGAAACAACACAGGCATATAACTCAATTTATTTCCAGTCCTACTAATTATGACATGTTTTATGCTTGCTCAGTTATTCTCTTAAATGTTATTACACTAAAACCATGATTTATCAGTTAGCTAATAATGATGTTTTCATTGCTAATAATCTGCACTCTTATTGTATGAGAATTTTAAAATATTCATAATTCTGTCATCTGGGTTCAATGTCAGCTGGAGAATGTGATATAGAGATACTCCCTTAACAGTGGTATCCATGTATCATTTTTACAATTAGTTTAGGCAGGTTGTTTTACAGACCAAAGATGAAGTTGTATTAGCAGAGGCAGAGCCATTGTTGTATGTGATGTTAAGATTAATCTTGCCTTGTGGATGAATTATCAGAAGACGCACACACATGTGAATTCTTAGCCTGTGGTCTCAGCAGGTGACAAACAGATTTTGTCTTATTTCAATCTTAAATTATGAAAAATCTGAGAACAGATGTCAAATAAAACTGTCTCTGCAGTCTTGTCTTTTTTTATTCTTTCCATTCAGCAGAAACCATGCTGAATAATATTTGGCATTTCCCCAGATGTTGTGATGATGTACAACTAACAAACAGTATAGATTAACTTTTACACAGCTCAAATTGAGCAGAGGTTTTACAATAATTAGGATAAGGTTTAAAACATTGACATTTCACATATTTTCGGTTCACAGTTCACAACAATTTGGAACATATATGATTGTGTCTGGAGGAATAAGTTAATCAAAAGTCAGTAACTCAAGATAAAAATTACTGGAAATATAATCAGTCATAGGCATATTTACCAAAGGCTAGTTACTATTTCAGCTAAAGTAGCTGGTATTGTTTTTTATTTAGTAATGTACCGTACTGAATGTCACAGGAATTATTTTTGCTGTACATTGACACTTACTTCTGCAGTATCAAATTTAATTTTAAAAGTGGGATTTCACTATAATGTGAACTAGCAAATTGCTATAAATGAACACTCTGTTTATTAATTTTAAGAGCATGATTGTGTTTGTGATAATCTGACATAATTTTCTAAATACATTTCCTGATGAGTTGGAACCATACCTTGCTAGAGGAAGATGGTTGCTTACTTTTAAAACAAGCAAAACCTTTACTGTAGCAGGAGCCTTAGCATGTATCTTCCTCAGACCTGTGGGGCTATAAATTGGAGGTGCAGACTCAGAATGTGCTCCTGCCCTCTCTAAGACTAGCATTCCCATCGAGTGTCAGTATTTGAGCTAGCGGGAGGTGCGGGAGGCAGCTTTCTTTGAAGGGTTATATCACTGAACCCTCTGCACTCCAGACCTCAGAGGTTGAGGATGAATCTTCTGGTGGAGCAGGCCACTTTTCAGCAGAGGGGGTTGACATCATGCTGATACCTGCAAGATACAAGAGACAGATGAGGTCATGCCAGTGTTCAGAAGTGGTGTGTGATGAATGAGGCTGATTGCAGGGCTATTGTGAGAGTTGCAGAAGAATAAAAATGGCTACATACTCAAGTGTCAAGACATGGACATCTTGGCATCCCCACAGGAGTAGTCCCAGTCTTCTCCTGTGAGGGCCAGGATTCTCTCCTCTTGGGTGCTGAGGAGGCACCCTTTCACTCATCAGGACTTTCATGAACTGTCCTGTCCTGGAATGAGAGAAAGGGAGATATTGAGTGAGTTGAAGGTGAGTAGAGCAACTGTTAATACTGGGGCAGGTTATGGTAAGGTGTGGTGTCCAAGGCGAGTGAGTAGGGAGCACAGAGGTGATGTAGGGTTAGTGATATCAGGTTTGTTTTGGGTGCAGGTGAATGATGAATGAGAGCTGTAGAATATAAGCTTTAGTGGGAGGTGGCGCAAAAGCAGAGAGACAGTGAGTAGGAGATAACAGAGGGACCTACGATAGTGGAGTGGAGAAGGCCAATGACCTCTTGCAGCATTGCTGGCCACTTCTCTGTAATGTTGGGGCTGCACTGACCTGAGATGTTGAAATTGGATGAGGCTGCCCCGATCTGGTGGCATGACCTCCTCTGCACCAGAATGCCAAGATCTCCGTTGAAGATTTACAGCACCATCTTGCCTTTTTCCACCATCTTTGCACCATGTCTATCACTGAGTGAGGCAGCTTTAGAATTCCAGTATTTGGCGGGTGCACAGCAACCATTTCAAAATGGCTAGGGTGCCAGCAAACCTCATCCTTTGGCAGATATCAGATGAGTTGCTCAGGGAGCAGTGTGTGGGAAAATGGGGCTAGCATTGGCCAGGCAGAAAGGGGCGGCTAGGTTATTAATAAGGCGAGTTTGGAAAGAAATATTGAGAAATTTCATTAGGCCCATGGTGAGAAGCCCTCCAAAAATCTTGATATAATATGCAAATAGCCAAAAGTCCCACTAGATTCACCCTGTAGATTAAAGGAGAGAATAATCCTGGAGCTGTCCTTTCAAACAAGAAAAAATAAATTGGCACTCACATCGATTAATGTAATTTCAATATGGATTAGATTCAATTTCCTACAGTGTGGAAACAGGCCCTTCAGCCCAACAAGTCCACACTGACCCTCTGAAGAGCAACCCACCTCTCCAAACACTATGGGCAATTTAACATGGCCAATCCACCTGACCTGCATATCTTTGGACCACGGGAGGAAACCAGAGCACCCAGAGGAAACCCACGCAGACACAGGGAGGATGTACAAACTCCACACAGACAGTCACCCGAGGCTGGAATCGAACCTGGGACCCAGGTGCTGGGAGGCAGCAGTGCGAACCACTGAGCCACTGTGCAACCCTGATCTTCCAATCATTGTTGATGCTCATAACTGCAGAGATCATGAAATGCTTTCAGACAGGACTTCCAAGTCAAAGTATAAAACAAAACACACTACACAGCACATTGTCAAACAAAATTTGTCATAGTAAAGATTGTAGGACAAATGGCTAAAAGAGTTGGGTTTTCAGGAATGTCTTAAAGGAGTAGAAAGCGAAAACAAGACAGATTTAAGGGAAAAAGTTCCAATGCTTATGAAAAGCCTCAATAGCAATAAGACAAGACCACCAACAGGGGAGCAATTAAAATCTGAGATGGACAAGACGCTATAATTAAAGGAAGACAATACTCACAGACCTGTAAGATTGGAGGGAGTTACAGTGATAGGGAATAGCAAAGCCACAAGGCTAGGTGAGGCATAGAGTCATTGAGGTGTAGAGATGTACAGCATGGAAACAGACCCTTTGGTCCAACTCATCCATGCCAATCAGATATCCCAACTCAATCTAGTCCCACCTGCTAGCACCCAGCCCTATCCCTCCAAACCCTTCCTATTCATATACCCATCAAAATGCCTCTTAAATTTTGCAATTGTACCAGCCTCCACCACATCCTCTGGCAGCTCATTCCATGCAAGTACCACCCTCTGTGTGAAAAGGTTGCCCCGTAGGTCTCTTTTATATCTTTCCCCTCTCACTCTAAATCTACGCCCTCTAGTTCTGGACTCCCCAACCCCAGGGAAAAGACTTTACCTATTTACCCTATCCATGCCCCTCATAATTTTGTAAACCTCTATAAGGTCACCCCTCAGTCTCTGATGCTACAGCAATAACAGCCCCAGCCTGTTCAGCCTCTCACCTATAGCTCAAATCGTTCAACCCTGGCAACATCCTTGTAAATCTTTTCTGAATCTTTTCAAGTTTCACAAGTTTCACAGTAGCACTGTGGTTGGGCGGCACGGTGGCACAGTGGTTGGGCGGCACAGTGGCACAGTGGTTAGCACTGCTGCCTCACAGCGTCAGAGACTCGGGTTCAATTCCCGCCTCAGGCGACTGACTGTGTGGAGTTTGCACATTCTCCCCGTGTCTGCGTGGGTTTCCTCCGGGTGCTCCAGTTTCCTCCCACAGTCCAAACATGTGCAGGTCAGGTGAATTGGCCATGCTAAATTGCCCATAGTGTTAGGTAAGGGGTAAATGTAGGGATATGGGTGGATTGCGCTTTGGCGGGGCAGTGTGGACTTGTTGGGCCGAAGGGCCTGTTTCCACACTGTAAGTAATCTAATCTAATCTAATCTAATCTAAACATCTTTCCGGTAGGAAGGAGACCAGAATTGCATGCAATATTCCAACAGTGGCCTAACCAATGTCCTGTACAGCCGCAACATGACCTCACAACTCCTGGACTCAATACTCTGACCAATAAAGGAAAGCATACCAAATGTCTTCTTCAATATCCCATGTACCTGCGACTCCACTTTCAAGGAGCTATGAAACTGCACTCCAAGATCTCTTTGTTCAGCAACACTCCCTAGGGCCTTACCATTAAGTGTAGAAGTCCTGCTAAGATTTGCTTTCCCAAAAATGCAGCACCTCATATTTATCTAAATTAAATTCCACCTGCCACTTCTCAGTCCATTGGCCCATCTGGTCCAGATCCTGTTGTAATCTGAGGTAACCCTCTTTGCTGTCCACTACACCTCCAATTTTGGTGTCATCTGCAGACTTACTAACTGTGCCTCGTATGCTTGCATCCAAATCATTTATGTAAATGGCAAAAAGTAGAGGACCCAGCACCAATCCTTGTGGCACTCCACTGGTCACAGACCTCCAGTCTGAAAAACAACCCTCTACCACCACCACCCTCTGTCTTCTACCTTTGAGCCAGTTCTGTATCAAAATGGCTAGTTCTCCCTGTATTCCGTGAGATCTAACCTTGCTAATCAGTCTCCCATGAGGAACCTTGTCGAACACCTTACTGAAGTCCATATAGATCACATCTACCTCTCTGCCCTCATCAATCTTCTTTATTACTTGTTCAAAAAAACTCAATCAAGTTTGTGAGACATGATTTCCCACGCACAAAACCATGTTAACTATCCCTAATCAGTCCTTGCCTTTCCAAATACATGTGCATCCTGTCCCTCAGGATTCCCTCCAACAACTTGCCCACCACCGAGGTCAGGCTCACCGGTCTATAGTTCCCTGGCGTGTCCTTACTGCCCTTCTTTAACAGTGGTACCACGTTAGCCAACCTCCAGTCTTGCAGCATCTCATCTGTGACTATCGATGATACAAATATCTCAGTAAGAGACCCAGCAATCACTTCTCTAGCTTCCCACAGAGTTCTAAGGTACACCTGATCAGGTCCTGGGGATTTATCCACTTTTATGCATTTCAAGACATCCAGCACTTCCTCCCCTGTAAGATGGACATTTTGCAACATGTCACCATCTATTTCCCTACAGTCTATATCTTCCATATCCTTTTCCACAGTAAATATGGATGCAAAATACTCATTTAGTATCTCCCCCATTTTCTGCGGCTCCACACAAAGGCTGCCTTGCTGATCTTTGAGGGGCCCTATTCTCTCCCTAGTTACCCTTTTGTCCTTAATGTATTTGTAAAAAACTCTTTGGATTCTCCTTAATTCTATTTGCCAAAGCTATCGCATGTTCCCTTTTTGCCCTCCCGATTTCCCTCTTATGTATACTCTTACTTCCTTTATACTCTTCTAAGGATTCACTTGATCTATCCTGTCTATATCCTACATATGCTTCCTTCTTTTTCTTAACCAAACCCTCAATTTCTTTAGTCATCCAGCATTCCCTACACCTACCAGCCTTTCCTTTCACCCTAACAGAAATATAATGTCTCTGGACTCTCATTATCTCATTTCTGAAGACATCCCATTTTCCAGCCGTCCCTTTACCTGCGAACGTCTGCCTCCAATCAGCTTTCAAAAGTTCTTGCCTAATACCATCAAAATTGGCCTTTCTACAATTTAGAACTTCAACTTTTAGATCTTGTCTATCCTTTTCCATCATTATTTTAAATCTAATAGAATTATTAGATTTAAAGTGGCCCCAAAGTGTTATCCCACTGACACCTCAGTCACCTGCCCTGCCTTATTTCCCGAGAGTAGGTCAAGTTTTGTACCTTCTATAGTAGGTACATCCACATACTGAATCAGAAAATTGTCTTGTACACACTTAACAAATTCCTCTCCATCTAAACCCTTCACACTATGGCAGTCCCAGTCTCTGTTTGGAAAGGTAAAATCCTCAACCATAACTACCCTATTTTACTTACAAATAGCTGAGCTCTCCTTCTCAATTTTCGTCTCACTGTTAGGGGGTCTATAATACAATCCCAATAAGGTTGTTATCCCTTTCTTATTTCTTAGTTCCACCCAAATAACTTCCCGGGATGTATTTCCGGGAATATCCTCCCTCAGTACAGCTGTAATGCTATCCCTTATCAAAAACGCCACTCACCTTCTCTTGCCTCCCTTTCTATCTTTCCTGTAACATTTGTCTCCTGGAACATTAAGCTGCCAGTCCTGCCCATCCCTGAGCCATGTTTGTGTAATTGCTATGATATCCCATTCCAATGTTCCTAACCACGCCCTGAGTTCATCTGCCTTCCCTGTTGGGCCCCTTGCATTGAAGTAAGTGCAGTTTAATTTATTAGTCCTACCTTATCCCTGCCCTGACTGTTTGACTCGCTTCTGTTCTCAACTGCACCAGTCTCAGATTGATCTCTTTCCTCACTATCTCCCTGGGTCCCACTCCCCCACTTTATTAGTTTAAATCCTCCCAAGCAGCTCCAGCTAATCTCCCTGCCAGTATATTAGTTCCCTTCCAATTTAGGTGCAATCTGTCCTTCTTTTACAGGTCACTTCTACCCCAAAAGAGATTTCAATGATCCAAAAATGTGAATCCTTCCCCCATACACCAGCTCCTCAGCCATGCATTCATCTGCTCTATCCTCCTATTCCTGCCCTCACTAGCTCGTAGTATCGGGAGTAATCCAGATATTACTACTCTCAAGAACCTCCTTTTTAAATTTCTGCCTAACTCTCTGTAATCTCCCTTCAGGATCTCAACCTTTTCCCTCCCTATATCGTTGGTTCCAATGTGGACAATGACCTCCTACTGGCCCCTCTCCCCCATGAGAACATTCTGCACCGTCTCTGAGACATCCTTGATCATGGCATCAGGGAAGCAACACACCATTCTGATTTTTCGCTGTTGGCCACAGAAACGTCTGTCTGTACCTCGAACTAGAGAATCCCCTAACACAATTGATCTCTTGGAACCCGAGGTACCCATCATTGCATTAGAGCCAGTCTCAATACCAGAAACTTGGCTGTCTGTGCTACATTTCCCTGAGAATCCATCACCCCCTACATTTTCCAAAACAGCATACCTGTTTGAAATGGGTATATCCACAAAAGACTCCTGCAGTAGCTGCCTACCTCTCTTACCTTTCCTGGAGTTAACCCATCTATGTGATTGTATCTGAGACTTTCCCTCCTTCCTATACCATCCATCACATACTGTTGCTGTTGCAAATTCCTCATCGCTTCTAACTGTCTCTCTAACCAATCCATTTGATCTGATAAGATTCGCAGCCAGCAGCATTTATGGCAGATATAATCTGCAGTAACCCTTAAATTCTCTTTAAACTCCCACATCTTACAAGAAGTACATATCACTCTATTAAAGGCAATTTTTGGTCCTTCACAATCTACAGACCCAGAAAATAATACCGTCTTATTCCTCTACAAACACTACCCCAGGTTAAATTAATAGTTATGGCTTATATTTTAAGTTTAATCAAGTGACATATCCCCAAAAACATATAATCAAGAAAGAACCCACTGTACTCACTACTGCAGATTTCCTGTAGACCACACTTAAAACAACGATTAACTGATCTGATTCTGTGCTGTGAACTTCGCCCAACAGTTCCTCCAAGATCAGTTGTGAATTTCACTGTTTGATCATTTTCCCAGATGCACTCCGATGTCCAGCGATACACAAATTCAAACATCAAAGGCAGTAACTGTGCATGTTCTCTCTCTCTCTCTCTCTCCTTCTCTCTGCTGCAATGACCTCACCATGTGCTTCCTTTGTCTGTTCTTCTCCCTTTTAAAACGGCTGTTGTTTTGACTAATTTTTTCAAAGTTCCAAAACAATGCAACTGCATATAAAACAGTAATTGCTCCTCCTGCAATTTGAGGAAATCACCTCCAGCACCTAAAATACCTCAAAAAAGGAGCAGCTGTTATAGCCAGAAATTTTTCCCATCCTCCATCTTGGATTACAAGGTCAATAGCTAAAATGAGTCACCTTGGAGTTTGTAACTGCAAAATTTGAAATAAAACCCCAACCTGACCTCGGCACATTTTATTAGAGCAATATTATTTTCCTTTAAGTGCTCCGAAGTTTGACGTTTATGTCATAACAACCTGAAAACTATCTTAATAGTCACTCGCCAAAGTAAGCTGTGTACAGGTTTATGATCTCACCAGAATGCCCCATCTTGTGGATAGACACTACAATTGCACCTGGACTGATGGTATGTATTCATCAAGTGGAATCTTATTTACCAGCCTCAGATGGGCAGATCCAAGAAGTATAAGTAAGTCCGTTCCCATCACATCCTTCGTACTGAGAGCAGCTTTCTAGAATTCAGCAAGGATGCTATCCTGTCAGCCTATCTATAGCTAGGTGAAGCCCAGTTCATTTTAAGAGCTGTGATTTGTTGCAGTCCTTTACCTGTGCAGTCCACTACCAGCCTTTCCAACTTGCATATAAAATGGCATTTACTATGAATATTAGGTTGCACGTGAAGAATTCTTTTGTCCCAGACCACCACACATTGGGTGCTAACCCAAAAGGACCCAAAAAGATCATGATTAATGACAAAGTTTAGCTAAAGGAAAGATATTTTAAGATTATAATATAATTGCACATTCTTGTGAATAAGTACAATCCATTAATCAGGCTTCCTCTTCCTAATGACCTTCCTGGTTACAGAACATATAACAGAATAATTGATGTTCAAAGCTGCTTTTAATAGTCGCCAATAATCACTTCAAAGATTCTTTCAGCTTTCCTTCCTCTTGCAATTACCTTAGCAGTAACTTGGCTAAGAGATGTTCACAGGCATGGTTTTCTTTAAAGATAATTGCAAAGATAAAACAAAAACAATCATTGATCACATTGTTCTTTTCAGTTTGAAGTGTTCGCAGTTACATTGCCTACTGCTCGGATTTAATCATGTTAAGTGATTACCAGTATCCTTCAGGTCTGGCAATCAGGAGCCATTAATTGCTCTGGTTTGTTTGTTCTCCAAATTGATGAATCCAACAAATTTCCCAAGGCAGGTAGGAGGTTTCAATGATCATCAACAAAGTGATCTTTTGCATGACTACTGACCAAGCTGACCAAGTTCTGATTAGTATAGCTCGTGAAGTTGGATTTTGGTAAGTAATGAGAGAAGTAACACAATGAAAAAACTGACTGCACAGCCTTTAAACCAAGCAGAAGCTGACCTATAGCAGGATACTGTCACACCCCTCAGATTAGGTACTTGAAACTTGGTCTGTGATCAGTGTCTTGGATCACAGAGTGTCTCCAAGTGGCACTTTTGGATTCAGTTAAATCTAGTTAAGAGAAGACACAACAGTATCAATTTTCTTAAATATTAACATTTATTGAGTAATAGTACAAGATGAAGAAGGAAGAAACATTTATTATATAAATAAAAAGAATGAAAAAGAGAGGAAAGAAACAATAAACCTCATGCCTTTCTGCGTGTTGGGACCCCCTCAATCAAAGACAGGTCTACAGGCTGACATTGTTCCTGGCACTATTCATGATCCCAGTCCAAGGTGAAGTCCAATAAACCATGAATAAACTCTTTCTCTTATGCAGTGTAACAAACAGCAAGTACAGAAAAACAACTACAGAAAAACATGTTGATTATGCCATCTTCGGCACTTACAGGAATTTTAACAGGACTCATTCAAGGGCATGCAGCTGTCAAATATTATCAACAACTTTAGCCCTTCAGCCCATCCTGTACAATCAGTGTCTGGAGGGTATGACTGAAAGTGAGACAGGTATACAGATCTAGAAGAAGCATTTGAGTAGCCTCAGCCAATTCTCTACTAATACAAGGTTTTTGCAAGCTGTGTGGATGAGAGTGGGTATTGTAGGGAAGGTAAGTGAACTGACCACAGCATCGTGGTACAGTGAGCTATTCATTTGGAGGAGCAAGTAGGAATGTGGTTGTGGTAAGGGACTCCATAATTAGGAAGATAGACACTATTTCTTGTATCCGTGAGCAAAATTCCTGAACGTTGTGTTGCCTATCCAGTGTAAGTTCAGAAGTTACACAACACCAGGTTATAGTCCAACAGGTTTATTTGAAATCACAAGCTTTCCAAGCGCTGCCCCTTCACCAGACCCCTTCACCAAGCTTGAATTGTAACCTGGTGTAATATAACTTCTGACCTTGTTCACCCCAAACCAACACCAGCCCCTCCATATTGTGCTTAGTGTAAGGGTTAAGCACATGTTCTTGGAGGTGGAGGGGAGCTTGGAGTAAGAAGTGAGGGATTCAGTTGTCATCAACCAGCATCAGCATAGTTTCTTGAAGGGGAAATCATGACTGACAAGTTTATGAGAATACTTTGAGTTAACAAGCAGAAGATAAAATGGAACCTAGTGTAATATACTTGGATTTCCAAATGATTTGAGTATTGTGTGCATGGTTTAGCCATGGTAGTTGCCCTGCAGTGTCCAGAGATCTGCAGACTAGGTGGGTTAGCCTTGGTAAATGTGGGGTTATGCGGACAGGATGGGGGACTGGGTCTAAGTGGAATGCTCTTCGGATGGTCAGGGCAGACTCAAATGCCCACTTTCGGCACCATATGGATTCTATGATGCTATGAGTTCTGGAATCCACATTATAGGAGGGTGCAATTTGGATACAGAGAATATTTGCCAGGATGTTGCCTAGGTTGAAGATTTTTAGTTTTGAAGAGTGATTGGATAGATTGCAATTGTTTTCCTTGGAACAGAGAGACTAAGGGGGGACATGATTCATTGTATAAAATGATGAGGAGCATAGACAGGATGAATGAGAAGAACTGTTTTCCTTGGTGGAGGGTTCAATAACTGGGGCATAGATGTAAAGTAAGGGTCAAGAGGTTTAGAGGGATGTGACAATTTTGTTTTCACCCAGAGAGTGATGGTAATCTGCAGCTCACTGTGTAGAAGGATGATACATCCAGAAACCTTCACAACAGTTAAGAAGTATTTAGATGTACATTTGTGATACCAAGGAATGCAAGATTATAGGCTAAATGCTGGAAAATGGGATTGGAATAGATTACATGGCTGTTTATGACTGATGCAGACTGAATGGGCTTTTTCTGTGCTGTACAGTTAAAGACTCTGTGTCACCATGACTCTAAATCACTGAGGTAATGAATTCCTTTCAAATGATTTTAGACTACCTAATTTATGGCTTTGATTAAGTTCAAGAGCTCATTTATAGGGGTGACTCAGGTCAAAGCCTCTGCGTGCATGGATGATGTCACTGTCTTCTGCTCTGATGCATGGTCAGTGTACAGATTGCTGAACATCTCTAAGCAGTTCATTCAGACCTAGGGAGGCAAAGTAATCTCTAGCCTGAGCAAGGTCATGTTCTGTGGGAATAGACTGATTGATCAGTTGTCCTTTTCACCATCAGTCAGATGACCTAAAGCTACTGGAGATGTAGTTCAGAGGGGTCAGGGCATGAACCAAGGAGCAGGTAAAAAAAAAAGCTGGGCATGTGGAAGGAAT
The DNA here is from genome assembly GCF_037043375.1 of Chiloscyllium plagiosum. NCBI lineage: Eukaryota > Metazoa > Chordata > Chondrichthyes > Orectolobiformes > Hemiscylliidae > Chiloscyllium > Chiloscyllium plagiosum. The sequence goes on along the minus strand of NW_028270153.1, from coordinate 34,780,223 downwards.
GCTCCTTGTCCAGTGTACATAACAACCAGAGGCAGTACACTCTTGGAGTTACTGTACATGATGCAGGTCTGGCATATTTTTCCACTCTTGGGCCATGGTTATTACCTATACTATGTCCTGCTTTGACTAGAGATTGAAGATAGACTGTATTTGCACAAAACATATAAATGTCTAGAATAAAGAGAAAGGAATGTGCCTAAAATTGCCTTCATTGTAACAGTCATTTTGAGCACTCACTTAGTGGGCAGCTGAATCAAGCTGTGTGTATATCTCGGTACACTAACATCATGTGTCAGTACCTGCCTCAATGATGAGAAGGATGGGCCATGACCACATTAGAACATAGAACAATACAGTGCAGAACAGGCCCGTCGGCCCTTGATGTTGCACTGACCAGTGAACTAATCTAAGCCCATCCCCCTACACTATTCCATCATCATCCATGTGCTTATCCACGGATCTTTTAAATGCCCCTAATGTGGCTGAGTTAACTACAATGGCAGGCAGGGCATTTCACACCCTTACCACTCTCTGAGTAAAGAACCTGCCTCTGACATCTGTCTTAAAACTATCACCCCTCAATTTGCAGCTATGCCCCTCTTACAAGCCAACATCATCATCCTAGGAAAAATATTCACACTGTCCACACTATCTAACACTCTGATCATCTTGGATGTCTCTATTAAATCTCCTCTGAGCCTTCTTCTCTCCAATGAGAACAGACCCAAATCCCTCAGCCTTTCCTCACAAGACCTTTGTTCCAGACCAGGCAACATCCTGGTAAATCTCCTCTTTTCCAATGCTTCCACATCCTTCTTGTAATGAGGCGACCAGAACTGTACACAATATTCCAAGTGAGGGCGCACTAACATTTTGTACAGTTGCAGCATGACATCACGGCTCCCGAACTCAATCCGTCTATCAATAAAACCTAATATATCGTATGCCTTCTTAACAGCACTATCAATCTGGGTGGCAACTTTCAGGGATCTATGTACAAGGACACAAAGATCTCTTTGCACATCCACACTGCCAAGAATCTTTCCATTGACCCAGTATTCTGCCTTCCTGTTACTCTTCTCAAACTGAATCACTTTGTATAGAGATGTACAGCATGGAAACAGGCCCTTCAGTCCAACCCATCCATGCTGACCAGATATCCCAACCCAATCTAGTTCCACCTGCCAGCACCCGGCCCATATCCCTCCAAACCCTTTCTCTTCATATACCCATCCAAATGCCTCTTAAATGTTGCAATTGTACCAGCCTCCACCACTTCCTCTGGCAGCTCATTCCATACACGTTCCACTGTCTACATGAAAAGTTGCCCCTTAGGTCTCTTTTATATCTTTCCCCTCTCACCTTAAACCTCTGCCCTCTAGTTCTGGACTCGCCGACCTGAGGGAATAGACTTTGTCTATTTATCCTATCCATGCCCCTCATAATTTTGTAAACATCTATAAGGTCACCCCTCAGCCTCCGATGCACCAGGGAAAACAGCTCCAGCTGTTCAGCCTCTCCCTATAGCTCAAATCCTCCAACCCTGGCAGCATCCTTGTAAATCTTTTCTGTACCCTTTCAAGTTTCACAACATTTTTCTGATAGGAAGGTGACCAGAATTGCATGCAATATTCCAACAGTGGTCTAACCAATGTCCTGTATAGGTGCAACATGACCTCCCAACTCCTGTACTCAATAGCAACACTCCCTAGGGCCTTACCATTAAATGTATAAGTCCTGCTAAGATTTGCTTTCCCAAAATGCAGCACCTTGCATTTACAGAAAGCCAGTTCTTAATCCAAACTGCTAAATCACTGTCAATCCCATGCCTTCTCATTTTCTCCAATAGCCTGCGATGTGAAACCTTATCAAAGGCTTTAATGAAGTCCATGTACACCATGTCAACTGCCCTCCTCTCATCCACATGCTTAGTCACACTTCTCAGACAACACAATGAGGTTTGTGAGATATGATGTGCCCTTGACGAAACCATGTTGACCATCTCCAATTCAAATGTTGCTTGCTAGATGATTATAAATCCTATCTCTTATAATCCTTTACAAGATGTTTCTTACAACAGACATAAGGCTCACTGGTCTATAATTACCTGGGTGACCTCTGTTGCCCTTCTTGGACAAAGGCACAACATTTGCAATCCTCCAATGCTCTGGTATTAAACCTGTAGACAATGACGACTCAAAGATCAAGGCAAAGGCTTGGCCATCTCCTTCCTAGCTTCCCAGATAATCCTCAGATAAATTCCATCTGGCCCAGCGTACTTATCTACTTTCACACATTTTAGAATTGATACCATCTCCTCCTTAGTAACCTCAATCCTTTCTAGTCTAATAGCCCATATCTCAGTCTTCTCCTCCACACTATTCTCCTTTGAGCGAAAATAGATGAGAAGCATTCATTTAGCACCTCTCTGATCTCCACAGTCCACACACAACTTCCCACTTCTGTCTTTGACAGGCCCTATTCCGACCCTAGTCATCCTTTTATTCCTCACATAACTATAGAAAGCTTTAGAGTTCTCTTTTATTCTACCTGCTAAAGACTGCTCATGTCCCTTCCTTGGTCTTCTTAACTCTCTCTTTAAATCCTTCCTAGCTAATGTGTCACTCTCCATCACCTCATTTGAACCATCTCGTCCCAACATCACGTAAGTCCCCCTCTTCTGCTTAACAAGAGATACAATTTATTTTGTAAACTATAGTTTCCTTACCTTATCACTACCTTCCTGCCTGACAGGGACATACTTATCAAGGACATGCAATATCTGTTCCTTAAACCAACATTTCAATTGTCCCCATCCCCTTCATTTTGCTAACCAATTCTATGCTCCCTAAGTCTTGCCTAATTGCATTATAATTGCCCTTCCCCCATCGATAACTCTTGAGCTGTGGCATGTACCTATCCCTTTCCATTGCTAAACTAAATATAACTGAATTATGGTCACTCTCTCCAAAGTGCTCACCTACCACTAAATCAAACACTTGGCCTGGTTCATTACCAAGTACCAGATCTAGTGTGGCCTCCCCTTTTGTCAGCCCTTCGACATACTGTGTCAGGAAACCCTCCTGCACACATTGGATAAAAACTGAGCCATCCGACAAATTAGAGTTATAGCATTTCCAGTGGATGTTGGGCAATTTAAAGCCCCCATCGTAACCATCCTGTTTCTTTCACTCCTGCCCAGAATTATTTTGCCAATCCTCTCCTCCACATCCCTGGAACTTTGCAGAGGCCTATAAAAACTCCCAGCAGTGTGACCTCTCCCCTCCTGTTTCTAACCTTAGCCCATACCACCTCAGTAGATGAGTCTGATGAAGGGCTTATGCCCGAAACACTGATTCTCCTGCTCCTTGGATGCTGCCTGAACTGCTGTGCTTTTCCAGCAACACACTCGCAACTCTGATCTTTAGCATCTGCAGGCCTCACTTTCTCCCACCTCAGTAGACTAGTTCTCATCGAGAGTTCTTTCAGACACTGTTATACTGTCCTTGACTAACAAAACTACACCTCCCCCTCTTTTACTGCCGTCCTTGATCTTAATGAAAGATCTAAACTCTGGAACCTACAACATCCATTCCTACCCCTGCTCTATCCATGTCTCCGAATTGGCCACAATATCAAAGTCCCAGGTACCCTATCCATACTACAAGCTCACCGACCTTATTTCGGATACTCCTGGCATTGAAGTAGACAGACTTCAAACCAGCTTACTGTCTGCTGGTACACTCCTGTGATCATGAAATCCTGTCCATGCCCTACCGACTCTCATCCTCCTGTGTACTGGAATTACACCAAAGGTTCCCACTCCCTGATGAGCTAGTTTAAACCCACCCAAATAGCACTAGCAAATTTCCCACTCAGGATATTAGTACTCCTCTGGTTCAAGTGAAGACCGTCCTGTTTCTAGAAGTCCCACCTTCCCCAGAATGAGCTTCACTTTTCCATATACCTGAAGCCCTTCCTCCTGCACCATCCCTGCAGCCACGTGTTCAGCTAATATCTCTCCCTGTTCTTTGCCTTGCTATCACATAGCATGGGTAACAAACCAGAGATAGCAACTCTGTTTGTTCTAGCTCTCAGATTTCACCTAGCTCCCTGAAATCCTGCCTTACACCCCTATCCCTCTTTCTATCTATGTTGTTGGTACCTATATGGACCACGACTTGGGACTGGACACCCTCTCCCTTCAGGACCCCAAAGACACAATCTGAGACATCACAGACCCTGGCACCTGGGAAACAACACACCAACCATGAGTCTCTTTCATTCCCAACAAACCTTCTATCTGACCCTCTAACTACTGAGTCCCCAATAACTAACACTCTCCTCTTTTCCTCCCTTCCCTTCTGTGCAACAGGGACAGATTCTGTACCAGAGACTGCATCCCAATTCATGCCCCTGGTAGGTTGACCCCCCCCAATAGTATCCAAAACAGTATACTTGTTTTTCAGGGAAATGACCACAGGGGATCCCTGCACTGGTAGTTTTTTCCCCCTTCTAACAGTTACCCAGCTTTTTTCGTGCCTAGGAGTAACTGCTTCCCTGTAACTCTTATCTATCACAGACTTTGCCTCCCGAACGATCCAAAGTTCATCCAGCTCCCGATCCAGTTTCCTAATGAGGTCTTGGAGGAGCAAGAGTTGGGTGCACTTCCTGCAGATGTACTTGGATGGGACACTAATGGCGTCCCTCACCTCAAACATTACACAGGAGAAACATTCATCTCCCTGCACTGCCATCCCTGCTATGGAACACTCAATTTAGCTGGAATATGTAGTACTGCCTGTCCATTATGGATAGATTTCTACAGAGAAACTCCTTGGACCACCAGTAGGCAGTCATCAGAATGTAACATCATTGAGATCCTGTGGGAAAGGGGGGTGGTCAATCCTGATGGATGGTTTCCTTAACCGACTGTAAGTACTTTGGTTAAAAGCCTTATCACCAGAACCTTCCAACAAGAGTTGAGATACGGCTTGGTTAGTTGTGAGGAAGACTTTCCCTTTATATCCTTCCTCTACATCCAAAATCTCACTTCTTCCTCATTACCCTCAAGGTGGCTGTGGTCGGGAAGAAACCATAGTCCACTTACATTTGGAATGTGCCATTAAAGGAAGCTTCAAAGAGCTGTAGTCACTTTTATCAAGGTCCAATTTGTGCAGGTCTGAGGACTTCTGTCTTCTACATGCACCAAAAAGAAAATCAATTTTGCCTGAAATTTCCAATGCAAAACATTGCCTACAACTAAGTATTGCAGACTGGTACAATCCACAGTCCTGGACTACATGCTCAGGGATACATTCAAGCTTGGGGTAGCAACCATAAAGTTGCATTAGGGAAATGCCTTTTAGCTATAGTACACCAATGATCTGGAAACTGTGTAGGACCCCTCAGACTTTCTGCTTGATATGCAGTACATTTGTAAATATTAAGAGTATTGCAAGACACCTCAGAAAGCAACATATTGTATGGAGAAATGTTGAATTATATTGCATGTTTTGTAATATTCAAGGAAACTTTGGAATGTTTACAAATTTTATGAATGAAGTGTATTTTTTGAAAAAGAAATTTAAACATATTGATCATATCTCTGCATACAATAATCTGTACTGATTGAATAAAAAAGACCTAACCTTTCAAGACCATATCACTAACATCACAACAAAACATTTTGGGAAATGCAATTTTTCTCATTATCACTTCCACTTAACTAGGCCATCAAGAATTACAGCTCCCAAAAATAACCGCTGAAAAGACAATGATGCTTATTTTACTGAATTGTTCCATTTTCCTGCAATATTAATCGACTGCTGTTTTCTTTTTTTAACTTTGTTCTTCCTTTTGAGTTCTTCTCATTTCAAGCATCATCCTGCAGTGAAAAGATCTAGTTGAAACTATTTTTAATCTGACGACTAAGAACCGATGGAAGAAGGGCCTATTTATTTTGTCAGTTTCTGTGAGCTCCCTTTGATCAAGTAACATATGACTACACAGGAAAGATGATGCATGGAGAAATGCAGGCGCTGATATTTCAAGGCACATTGCAACAGTGTGCTATGCCACTATGTGGTGCTATCCTTTCACTTAAGAAATTGATTGAAGTTCTCTCTGCTCAGCCTCTCAATAAAAGGTTGTCTTCATGAAACCTTTTCGAATGAACCTGCTGCATATAATGAGCAGCTGCTTCTTCATAACATAAGCAAATATCACACAGAGCACAAAAGTAGCTTAATACTTTCAGCAAATTCATAACATAATTTTGCCTTGGTATGATCGTTTATTTGCTTTCAATAAGTTAACAATATGAATAGCATGGGTGGTACTATTTACAAACAATCTAAAACGAAAAATCATCTCAGTTCAAATATTCAAGGAATCGGTTTACAATGTAAAATTTTAATTGAATCTTTTTCCATTTGAAACTGAGAATGTTTGGCTGCAATTTATTTTCTTTCCACTTGACAGTGCTGCAGCCATTGCAGTGTCATTCCTGATGAAGGGTTACTCATACAACAAGGAACATAAAACTCATGTGCTCATTCAACTGCTGTTTACATCTTTTGGTAAAAAGAAGTAGTGTTTCCAGGAAAAAAAAACATGCTAATGAACATGGTGCCTGGGCTCAATTGCCATGTATTGTTTAGAATCTTCCTGAGATGTTGATATTGCATGATATTGTGCTTTGCTCTGATTCTTGCCAATGATTTAGGAGCTCCAAGATGACACCGCTGCTTCTATATGAATGTAACATTCCTCTGTACCCTTTTCTTTAAAACAGGACCTGAGATTTGAGACTGTAAGCTTCGGATCCACACATTTATTTTAGTAGAGCCCACTTCAATTTTCTGTATTCTATCTGTACATAAGGTTCATGATCACTCCTGATAGAATTTCTGCAGGCTGACCGTGAAGTGACAAGGGTTGCTTATCATTAAGATGTGGCTGTTTGAAGTAATAAAGCTAAGCTGTATCAGGAAGGAGATAGAGTGCTTGGTTTCCTGCTGCAATTATACCAATGCTGGCAAAACAAAAGACTTCAGGAAGAAAGGCGAAGAACATGGCCCTATTTACATCAATAGAGTTGACGTGGAGAGAGTCGAGAGTGTCAGGTTCCTAGGAGTGATGGTTACCAACAGTCTGTCATGGAACCCCACGTAGATGTGACGGTCAAGAAGGCACAACAATGTCTCTTCTTCCTCAGTTTGCTCAGGATTATTCGCAAGTCCATAAGGACCTTCACCAACTTTTACAGATGCACCATAGAAAGCATACTATCTGGATGCATAATGGCTTGGTACAGCAACTGCTCTGCCCATTACCTTAAGAATCTACAGAAAGTTGTGTGCACAGCCCAGACCATCATGGGAGTCAACCACCCATCCATGAACTCTATTTACACATCTCATCGCCATGGAAAGGCTGCTAGCATCATCGAAGACCTCTCCCATCCCAATAATGCTCTCCTCCAACCTCGTCTGTCAGGCAAATGGTACAGAAGCTTGAACACATGCACTAACAGGTTCAAGAACAGCTACCTCCCTGCTGTTATTAGACTGCTGAATGGACCTCTCTAATTTCAAATCTAATGTTAATCTTGCTTTGTGCACCTCCTGTGCAGCCGTAACTTTCTACGCATGGCTCTGTCTAAACACCCTATGATCTGTATGTCCTTGTTTGTTATAATTTGCATGTACTGCTCGCAAAACAAAACTTCCACTGTGCTTAGGTACATGTGACGACAATAAATCAAATCAAATCAAATCAAATCAAATATCATGCTTTAGATTATCCAGAGGAAAGAAAATGAAGTGATCTCACAATGTTATGTTACTTCCATCCAGGTTCGCTGTAGCTCATAACAATTATATCTGTTACATTTGTGTTTATAATCCCATCCCAAAACTGCATATTATCGAGACAAACGCTGGCACTGGCCCTCTTACATCCCATTCAAAACCTTCGGTGACAAGGCTCATGACAATCATGAAGAGTACAGAAACAATGTATCTTGTCTTTTTGTGACAGAAAAGGAATAAATGAGTACTGCAGTAAAGCCTGGGCAGAGTATTATCTGCTCCCAGGAGGACCCAGTTCCACCATAGAACACACCAGATGGCCTCCTTCTTTAGAGACTGCAATTTCCCTTCCCACGTGGTTAAAGATGCCCTCCAACGCATCTCGTCCACATCCCGCACCTCCGCCCTCAGACCCAACCTCTCCAACTGTAACAAGGACAGAACACCCCTGGTGCTCACCTTCCACCCTACAAACCTCTGCATAAACTAAATCATCCGCCGATATTTCTGCCACCTCCAAAAAGACCCCACCACCAGGGATATATTTCCCTCCCCACCCCTTTCCGCCTTCCGCAAAGACTGTACCCTCCGTGACTACCTGGTCAGGTCCACGCCCCCCTACGACCCACCCTCCCATCCTGGCACTTTCCCCTGCCACCGCAGGAACTGTAAAACCTGTGCCCACGCCTCCTCCCTCACCTCTATCCAAGGCCCTAAAGGAGCCTTCCACATCCATCAAAGTTTTACCTGCACATCCACTAATATCATTATTGTATCCGTTGCTCCCGATGCGGTCTCCCCTACATTGGGAAGACTGGGTGCCTCCTAGCAGAGCGCTTTAGGGAACATCTCCGAGACACCCGCACCAATCAACCAAACCGCCCCGTGGCCCAACATTTCAACTTCCCCTCCCACTCTGCCGAGGACATGGAGGTCCTGGGCCTCCTTCACCGCCGCTCCCTCACCACCAGACGCCTGGAGGAAGAACGCCTCATCTTCCGCCTCGGAACACTTCAACCCCAGGGCATCAATGTGGACTTCAACAGCTTCCTCATTTCCCCTTCCCCCACCTTATCCTAGTTTCAAACTTCCAGCCCACACTGTCCCCTTGACCTGTCCGGACTTGTCCAACCTGCCTAGCTCCTTTTCCACCTATCCACTCCACCCTCTCCTCCCTGACCTATCACCTTCATCTCCTCCCCCACTCATCTATTGTACTCTATGCTACTTTCTCCCCACCCCCACCCTCCTCTAGCTTATCTCTCCACGCTTCAGGCTCTCTGCCTTTATTCCTGATGAAGGGCTTTTGCCCGAAACGTCGATTTTGCTGCTCGTCGGATGCTGCCTGATTTGCTGTGCTCTTCCAGCACCACTGATCCAGAGTATTACATGAGTTTGGCATGTCAGGTTAGTTTAGAGATAGATGTCAAGGAAAGAAAAATGAAGTGAGTTGAGAAGGTTTGTTCATTAATGGACATTGTAAGGGAAGTTGTGATTCCTTCCTTCAGTGTTTCACAATACAGTCCAACAACGTGCTATAGGATGAGGGAAAGTCAAACATATCATGAGAAAGCAATATAAATTCAGTAATCTGGTGAGATTCTTAATCTTCTGGCACTGCAAAGCACTCCTGCAAAACACCCATTGCCACAGACACTTCTGTGTTTAAAATTCTTTGGTGGATTCTTGGCTTATGTCCTTGAACAGAGGCAACATCTGAAACCTGGCAGGAAAAATAGAAGGTGAAATAGTCTTTCCCTAACAAATAGATAGCATTACTGGCAAAACAAATTACCCCAATAGTGCTGAATTTGTTGTTTTATCATGAAGCTGTTGGCACATCTTTGTTATTATTGGAATTCAGTGTATGGGATGCCTATATACATCAAGTAGATCAAATATTCTTTATGATGTTAACTAGAATACATGCAAGCTGACTAATAGTTACAACTAAAAGTTAGCTGTTTCTAATATATCACGTAGGAAATTAGTTCAGTAACCATAGTAAGGTCGGATTTTTTTTTAAATCACAGAATGATATAATGTGTGCTATTATTCACAAGAACAAGTCACAAAGTCACAGGAAATTCTACCAATTAAATGTATTATTCGTGAGGCTGATGTTTAGTTACTGAGCTGTTTGTAAAAAGTAGAATACTTTTTTTAAGGAAAGAATTGAAGTCATATAATCTTATATATTTCAAACCATCTAAATTGTTTATGTTATGTATGATATCATTAACCTCTCACAGAAATCTACTAATTACAATACCAATCCACCATTTAAGTTTAAGTGAACATTAATTGGCCAGCTAGAGATTATTGTTCTGCAGTCCATTTGGGTTCAAACTGTTGGTTTGTCAGAGAGCATAAGGCACTCCTAAAGGTATATCCGTTCCTACCCTTCAGAGACTCTCAATTTAAAGAGGAATCCATCAATTTTCCATGGATAAAGCTTGGGTATCTCCAAGTAATTGATTGACCTTCAACTAATGCCCTTTCTCAGTGAAGGTAATTTTTAGTTTTATTTATTTAAGTATTGATTTTTTGGGGGAATGAATTTCATGCTTGTCAAAATGATGAATGACATGGCTCAGAAATGAAACATTCTTTGCTCTTTGCTCCTAGTAACAATATAAAACATTCCTGGAAGGGTATAACGTAGTTCAGGTGCAGTTCAGATCTCAGTCCATGTCAACTCCCAAGTGGTCAATAACCCACCCCTGAATGAGCATTTCCTTTGGTATTCCTGATCATTCCCACAGTACAGTCAGAATACATTTTAGGGATTTTTTTCTGGAGTTTGACAATTATCATGTTCCAGAGTTATTTTTTGTGGGTGTTGGCTTTAACGAAACCATGTAATAAAGATATGCAAATTGAGGTATTGTGGCATAATGGTAATATCCCTATCTCTGAGCCAGGAGGCCTTGTTTCAAATCCCACCTGCTCCAGAAGTATATAATAACATCTCTGAACAGGTTGATACAAATAAAAAATTAAAGAGTGGCATGGTGATAGTGTCCCTACCTTTCAGCCATAAGGTCTGAATTCAAGTCTCACCTCTGGTGTTTTGTCATTCCATCTCTGAACAAGCAAAACTTAACAGCTCTTGGTGGTATAATGATAGTCTGCCCATCTCTGAACCAGGAGACCTGAGTTTTAAGTCCCACCTGCACCAGTGGTGCATAATAGCATCTTTAAAGAGTTTGATTAGAAAATATCTAAAAGGGGTGCAATGAGAAATACCTTCATCATTAAACCTATCTATTTAATGTTTTAGTGAAAGAATCTTTTCACTTAACACCAAAACATATTTGTAGGGCTACAAGCTCAATCAAAAAGTAGTTTTTGCTCTTGATATTTATTTTTGAAACAGCAAAAATGACTAATCATCTGCAACTATTCTGAGTACTTTAGTCCTATTAGTATTTTAAAATTATCCAAGATCATCCTTACTGAGCTCCCTTAGCATCTCAAAAAGTAAAATGTGGTAAAATCCCTGGCCTTATTGTTAATTTCTGTTGAGTTACTAAACCTCTGCTGCAGGCAAGGTTGGAATGATAGAGGAACATATATCACAGGAAAGTGATGCCATGTCACATGACACTCAGGCTCTGATTTTTCACTATGACAAGATAGTCTCTCTGTTGTGGAAGGAAAATGGCAGAAGTCAAGAATCCCAAATCTTACCCACAAACCTGTTATTTCTCATTTACACAACGGTAGGATTGAGGGCAGCTGTAATTTGTGGATGCAGAGTTTCCAAAGGCAACTGACTGGCTTTTTCACTGACCAGCTACCTCTAATGAAATGACATTCTAGCAGCCGTGGGGCCTATAACCCAGAGAATGGATCTTAGACTTAATAAGAGCAGGTCCATTCTTAGTGCATTCCTTTTGGATAACTACAACAATACTTCTGTGGTGATTTGAGGAGCCCTTGCAGATATGGTTCTAAAATACCTTGGCTGGGATCAGTGATCCCTCTGGGCCTAGCCATCAGGTTTCTTTTGGGAATGGGGTCAGGGATCATTGGGGGTTGTTAGGTGCCCTTTGGGGTTGTTAAGTTTTGAGAAGCTGCTGCAAGAAACCTTTGGAATTGTTAAACTTGTCAAGAATTGTCAACAGAGTTAAGAAATGTCAAGTGTCAACAAACGCTAACCTGTGAAGAAGTGTCAACTGGATGTCAAATATGTTTTTTTAATGAATGAGTGTTTTTCTCAATATCAATAGATGGCAATAAAGAAATGTAAATAATAGAACCATGTTTTTCTTCCATGTGCTAAGGTTCTTCTGAACACTTAATGGAATTAGGACTGGTAAGTTAGAATGGTAAGTGAAGGGGGAAAGGACAATAGGTGGAGGTAAGCACTAAGTTGGCAGAGGGAGCTTGAGATGCCAAAGGAATGGATAGAAAACATTAGGTTACATGGGTTGCTATGGATGTGGCATGGGGAATGGGGACGGTCGGCAGGGGTGACTGGGTGTGAGGGGTGAGGGTTGGAGGAAGGTGTTATTAAGAGTCAAGAACCCTGTGGATCTCATCCCAAGAAAGCTTTGGGAGAGATAAGGTAGCTTTGGGAGACATAAAATACCTTTGGTGGAGGGAAGGCACCTTTTGGGACAATGAAAAGATATGTTTGTTAGTAAAAGGTGTATTAAATTATTGGGTTTGGCAAAACAGTCAAAGAATTGTCCAGAAAAAATGTAGCAGCTATTGGTTAATGCCTGTTCACATAAAACCATTAAATGATCTGTGCTGCATTACTGATAACCTAAACTATCATTTTCACAGTGGACTTCATACTGATGGGCAGCTTAAGCTGCTGATTGAATGACAGTGTAGATTTACATCAGACATTGAGTACTTGAGTGAAATGTTAGTCTAAGATATTGAACAATTGAATGAATTGTTTGTTTCTAAAAAGAATTAGTTGAAGTAATTTCAACATTTTTTTTATTAATGAGTGTGTATTCTTTTCAATTGTGACATTATCAATAGTCTGGTAACTAAAGGCTGGAAAGTTCCTTCAACCTGATTATCTGCATCCTAAAGTCATGCAGAAAATGGCAACAAAGACAGTAGATGCATTGATTGTAAACATCTAAAGTACCTTAGATTATGGAGGGGTTCCAGTGGATGGGAAAGTAAAGGTGTAACACATTCATTCAGGAAAGGAGAGCGATAGATAGCTGAATATCTGTCATTGGGAAAATGTTAGAATCCATTACTAAGGAATTTGTAGCAGGCAATTTAGAAAATCATGATATATTCAGGCAGTTAGTATGGTTTTGTGATGGGAAAATCATGTTTGACAAATAAATTAGGATTATTTGTGGATTTGACACACAGGGTAGTTTAAGATGAAATGGTTGATCTACTAAATTTGGATTTGCAAAAGGCATTCAATAAAGGGTCACATAAAAGGTTGCAAGAATTAATGAGAGGTTGGGGTAATTCACAACCTAAATTTGTAAGGATAGAGAATGATCTAACAACAGGAAATAGAGTTGGCAAAGTGATTTGTGGTTCAGACAGCAATCAGTGCTGAGACCTCAACTATTTACAAGCTGTATCAATGATTTTCATGAAGAAATCAAATATATTGTAGCTAAATTTTGCTGCTAATGTAAAGATTGGAAGGAAAGCAAAAAAGATACAAACACTTTTCATGCAGATGGAGAGCCTTTTCAATATTACAAAACTGGCACTTGAGGCCTGAATCCGGAAGTCCCACTCCTGAACACAGCATTTAACACTTTCGCAGTTGGTGGGAGGAACTGGGATAGGTTCTAATTTGCATTTACATAGTTTATGGAGGCAGCTACACAGGTTAAAGTGCTGCTTCCTCAGGCTGATCTGATTTAAATGTATGCAATGTCCAAGACGTGACTCGTGCACTTTAGAATTGATGGAAGGTGATCTAAGACCGCTGAAGTTTTTTTTTGGAGAAGCAGGGTATCCTTTTAGGTAGGAGAAAGTGAGGACTGTAGATGCTGGAGATCAGAGCTGAAAATGTGTTGCTGGAAAAGCGCAGCAGGTCAGGCAGCATCCAAGGAACAGGAGAATCGACGTTTCGGGCATAAGCCCTTCTTCAGGTAAGCAGGGTATCCTTTTAGGTAAGAAAGTTATCATTTTGGATATAGTCTTGAGAGGCCTTTGGGTAGACTAAGTGACTATTGGGATTGTTAAAAGTAAATATGAAAGTGCATAAAAGTAATAAACTTATTGAAACTGAATAGAATGGTTAAGAGATCTATCATGATAGATGTTTAGCCAGCTGTAAAGAGAAATGTCAAGATAGCTTTAAAAGGAACAATCAAGAAGACTGTCAAAGGGACCTGTCAAGCTTTCAAGACTTTTAAAACTCCTATCCTTTAAATACATGAGAAAAAAAACTCTGCAATATTAAAAAGATCAGTACTTGTTATATCATGCTGCACATTGAGATACATTTGAGGGTTATGATCAGGAGGTTAGTGCTGCCTAACTAATTTCCCAACATTATCACAGTTGGGTACCTGCCATTTGCAGTTTGCTTAACTGCTTCAAGTAGTTTTAAATGGAATTATAATGGGACTGTGAAATCAAGTGCTTTTTTAAAATAACATTCACTACTCTTTGTTTTCTGCTACACTGTTAATTATGTATCCATATTATTGCTGAATCCTTTCTTCTCGGAGTTCTAGGCTTTGATGTTTGCTGTGTGATATCTTAACAAATGCTTTTTGGACGTTCATGTATGTCACATCAACAGCACTAACATCATCAATCCTCTCAGTTACCTCATTAAAAAGTTCAAACAAGTCAGTTAAACTTGATCTGCCCTTAACAAATCCTTTTCTTAATAAACCAGCAGTTGTCCAAGTGACTATTAATTTTGTCCCTGATTATCATTTCTAAAAGCTTGCCCACACCAAGGTTAAATTGACTGACCAGTTTCTGGGCTTATCTTAAAAAGTTTATTTTAAAATGGAAATTTGCATTAGTGATTAATGAAAATATTAATTGAAATTATAATTTTCTCCTGCTAGATTTGAACTCTTGTTAAAATGGAGAAGTTAACATTTCACTAAGAAATGATTTTTTTTTCTTAACTGGTGCAAATTAGACTTTTTTTTGCTGTTGTTTTGAACTACAAAGGCTCCAGACAGTTTGCAATGCAAGACTCACACTGCCTCACTCTTCATCTTGATGCAGAGAAATAGATTGCATTAATCAAACATTTTCACAGTTATTTAATCTGGTTACAATTAGCTGAGACTGCACATCCCTGAAGCCTATCAGACATGCCAGATAGCCTGTAATATATGGCTCGACAATCACATGCTGGCAGTGCTTTAAAAACCAGATTTTTATAATGCGGCATGAAATTACAATATGATTTTGCTTTGCCACAAAAGTTTCTAAACAAGCTTGCCCAATGATAAGGTTCCGCATACCTGCATCAAGCTGCTGAATACAACAAGGTCAGTTTATCCTGGCTTTTGATAGGATTTCACTCATGAATCAACCATTTGTACAGCATTATGAAATTTCCTTTTTTTGCTTTGTAGATGCATGAGGTAATGTTGAAAATTTACAATGACTTATGTTCTTTAGTTGAATAACACCCAAGATTTCAGCTGAAAACAAAAAATGCTGGAGATCACAGAAGGTCATGGAAACATCAATTGAGAAAAAACAAGCTGATATTTTGAGTCTAGATGAGTCTTCATCAGAACTGAAATGAAGTGTGGAGGGTGCAGTATTTATGTAGTAGTGGGGTGATGGGGGTGCGGCTCGGAGTGCTGGGGGAGAAAGGATGTTGATAGTTCAGATTAAGTGATCAAAATGTGAGATTGATAGAGCAAAGATGTCTCTAACTGCCAGACTGGAAAGAACAGACAGTCCCACTGGACTGGGGTGAGTGGAGAGGGGGTGTGGCAATAGAGAGTGTAACAGGCAAAGTTAAAAGAAAGGGAAGGAATGGGCTCACAATTTGAAGGTGTTGAAGTCAAAATTGAGCCTAGAAAGTTGTAAACTGCTTATAGATGAGAGGTTGCTGTGATTTGCTTCATCCAGTCCCTTAATACCATGGCAGAGGAGGCTTGCTGTTGGCTCAGTGAAGTCACCGTAGTCTATGGACCATAGGGCTGCTCTCTCATTAGAGAGAATCCAATATTGGTTGTTTAACTTGAGGGCCACCACTCCTCAGGTAACACAAGGGGTTGAGAAGGAGAATCCTTCAGTTGGTGCAGGAATTGGCATTATTCTGTTGGCATCTTTGTGTTGCAAATCAGCCACCCAGCCAAGTGAGCAAACCAACCCCAATGTTTGCCTCAGTGTGCCTGGTTGGCTAGTGGCTGGTGAGTTTTCCTGTAATGAGGCAGCGCAAATAATTTAATGGCACTTCAGCAGCAGGCAAAACTGCCTAAAGGCACTCCCTCCTTCTCCCACTCCTCTTCAAGTTTGAATCCATAGATTTTGATTTTAGTTTGAGATGGAAACCCTTCACACAAGGAGCCGAGGCAACAACAAACTCTTATGGTAAGGCCGGGAGTTATTTTAACGTGCAGGCCTCATTCTTATATCCATGCCCAGTGTCTGTTCAAATCTAACAGAATTAATTGCGAGGTCTTCCAATAGGGGCAAAACCTAGGTTGGCAAGATAGCACTGTGAACCTGGGGAATTTGTGGCAGTGATCAGGGAAGTGGGAAAAGGTGAGGAGAGATGGTACTTGCTGATTGAGGGAAAGGGTGGGAAAAACAAAGCAAGTGAAATCCAAGGTTTCTTGCTCTTTTAGGCCCACAAGGATAACATAAATCATAGAAAATGGAAGTAGATTATTTGTAAATTTATTGCACTATTAAACTGGTGTCTGAAATGTATTATTGGATTAAACAGCACAAAATGCAGCATCAAACTGGGTTTAACGGTCCATTGTTCAGATTTCTCTCATCTCTGGATTAGGACACCATAAGCAAGAAGTTTAATTTTAAGATTTTGTCAGCTCTAATGGTTATGAATAAAAGCTAGCTGCACCATCAACACTCAATACTGATCACAACAGTTCATATCTAACTAATGTTAATTGTTCCCCTCAGCTTCAATTCAATTTTGAAACAACTGCAGAGTACATTGCTCCTAAAATTAATGCTCTTCTTTCAGTATACAATCTCTATGCATTTCTTCTGAACATAAGGGGGAGTATCAGCTGACAATTTATCACTGGCAGTAATTATGGTGAAATTATGCAAATTTACCACCTCAACAACCATAATTGAACAGCTTGACCGTCATTGACAATTATGGGTTAGTTCCTGCCGTTGGTGAGTCCTCTGTGATGCAAATATAAAACCACCAAATTAAAAAATTTGGTTGAGTAATTTTCAAAAGAGTGGAGCACAATTAAAAGATAACTGCATCTGCAAACAAGCTAGACACAGCACCAATGTCCCATAATGCATACACTGGAATAGTAGGTAAAATTACTAAAACAACAACATTTATAAGGGATTCACAGAAATATAAGATTTATCTACTTGGAAGAAATAATTGAATTTAAAATTATTAACAACAAATTGAAGGAGTATACTTTTTGCCAAAGCAGTAGGACATCACATCTACAGACAAACTGTTTCAATTTTGATGAAATAATATTTTTCCTGTATTGACTAGTAGAACTTTCAAGCATTAAAGAAGGCTATTTGGCCTGCCATGCTTATGCCAACCCTTTGAAGGGTCTAACCTCTTTGCCCATGCACCGTATACATGGATGGCAATATTACACTTGGTAGTATTTTTGACACTGTTGCAATGTTCATTGTTTCCATTAAAAAAATCACACAACACGAGGTTATAGTTCAACAGGTTTATTTCGAAGCACTAGCTTTCAGAGCGCTGCTCTTTCAACAGATGGTTTTGGAGTATAAGATCATAAGACACAGAATTTATAGCAAAGTTTACAGTGTGATGTAACTGAAATTATATATTGTAAAAGACTTGGTTTGTTTGTTATGTCTCTCATCTTTTAGAATGAACATGTTGATTTCAGTTCTTTCAGACATAAATCACAGAACTTTTTAAAATTTATATTCTCAAGTGAATTTTAAAAATTTGTGCCATGTTGGCCCAGATAATTGAAGGTGTGAGGTGCCCTGTGTGAGACTGTCTGTGCCACAATGTTCAGACTGATGCTAATGTAAAAAACAGACTTATAGAATCTTACATAGATTCATGCAGTTTTTGAGCAAAATAAAATGTAATTCTGCAAATACAAATACATCCCACAAACTTATACTTGTGTGTGTGCATGTGGGTGCGTGTGTCGGGGGGCTGGTTATGAGTGTCTGTGAGATGGTGCGTATATGCGTGTGAGTGTGGGAGTGTATATGTGAGCATATGAGAGAGAGCTTGTGTATGAGAGAGGGTCTGTGTGAGTGTATGGTTCTGTAGGAGTGTGTGTGTCTCTGAGGCTTGAATTGACAAAGACCACATCAAAATTTCAAATCACAATCCTGGCTCCTTACGTCAGGAGTCTGGACGTGGCAAGAAGGATACAGGGAACTGAAATTATGCAAACTGTTGTTCAGTCTGCTCTAAAACAAATGGAAAGAAGTGCCCACTAAGTGCATCAAGGTTATCCAGCCAGTTGTCATAGCCAATCTATTAACTACACCAATCTATGAGCAGTCACACTATTTCATGCAGCTCAGGGGTACAATGTGTCAAGACTCTTCAAATTTGTCTGCTAGCCCAATGTGACAGGATTGGGAAAACAGCTAAAGTTATTGGTGTTGTGGTTTTACTTCCATCTATTGCTCTTTATTCATATTGAGCTCTGATGCTCACTTATCCATTGATGCAACATTTATTTAATTATGAAATAAATCATCAGTGTTAGTTTGTCATTTAATATTCAAAATTATTTTTGAATTATTATTATTTTTAAGGAAAGAACTATTATATCAAACACTGTTGTTGTTAGGCTTCTTCCCTTTGATTAAAATAAATTACCCATCATATTATATTATAAACAAGCAAAAGAAAATCTGAAGGAACCTTACAAATGTCCACATGGCACAAGCATTCCAATTCCATGGCGGGCATTATTGCTTTCTGGATTTTTCTGTCAAGTATTGTATTGCTTTATCTCTGGACGCTTATTTTCCTAAATTTATACATCTAGGTGGCTTTCTTTCTCTCTTTTAACTTGTGACAGACTATCTGAATATTTTAGTATCTCTTCAAAGTCAATCAATACCACTTACAAAATTATTATTTTTCAAAACAAAATGGAGCATGCTTAAAGTACTGTTAGTTAGAATTCTAGTTAAAATTCAAAGGGCAAATCTTACCAGGTCCTGGATGATTTGGGCTGTGTCGAGGAAGCTCAAAGAATCATATGAGAAGTCAAGCAAGGCCTTTCCCAACACCAGGAGCACTTTTTCACTTTGTCCTCAAGGACACGCACCTAGCTCATAGATTGGACCAGGCTGCTGCCTTGCTCTAATAGAGCTCTCTCCCCTTGCACCTACCTAGATACACAGAGCATCCCTGCCTTCCCTCCTGGTGCTTTGCCCCTTTAGACAGAGTTTAGAGGCTCATAGTAGCTCTGTTTTGCCTTGCACTTTAGAAAAAAAGCAGACAGGAATGGGTGAGCCCTGGGCTCAAGAGCCAGCACTCAGCCCTGCTACTCTGCTGAAGTCTTGTACTTAGTTACTGAAGGGGTTGATGAGCTACCAAATCTGACATGTTCTCCTATATGTTCAGGGTGTGGAGGAAAGGTGGACAGATGCAGACTCAGATAGACAGTTTGAATAGGGACATGAGGATGTGTGGTGCCAGTGGGGTTAATGGGGAGGGATAAAAGGAAGAAAATGTTCATGTTTTGGGTTTCATCTACATGGTTATACTGGGTCTAGAACTCACGGTCAGGAGGGACAGGTGCTGTCACCTTTCATTGTCCTGTAAAATGGAAGTGCGCAATGGAAATGAAAACAGCAGCTACCACACTTGTACTGGGTGGAATATTGATGCCATCCATGAAAGAAGGACTGTAGGATACAGCACTATGGGACCATTCAAAGGACAACACCATTGGGCACACACACACACTTAAGGTGAAACACTTATAAACTTAGCATTCCTTGTGACCCCTAGGCATCAATCTATTGTGTGTGGCACTTTGGAGTTGGAACAGTGCTAATGCAGAAGAAGTTGCTTCAGAAGCACAATCAGTGTTATCAGAGTACAAGCACTTAGGGCTCTGGAGTACTCTAAGGGAGTCGAAAATCCATGTCATTGAAAAAAGGTTTGGGATAAAAAAAAGCTTGAGAGCCATTAATACTTCATTGCTGCTTAAAAGGGAGTGACCCATAGCTGTATTTGTTTGAGGCAGCTGAGAAACATTGAACATTAGAGAAATTCAGCAGCAGCTTGGTGAACTGTTTGATAAAAGACAAGAATGCACTAATAAATAGATAAAAAGCTTGAGAGTGTCCTCAGAAGTCCTGGGGAACTTAGTTTTGGAAGAAGAAATTGAACTACCCAGAGGTAAGCAGTCCATAAGGCCACAAGGAATAGGTACGGGAGTAGGCTGTTCAGGCTATTGAACCTGCTCTGCCATTCAAAAGGAGCACAGCTGACCTGACATTCCTCACGTCTATTTTCCTGCATTTCCCCCATAACCTTTATCCCCTACTCAACAAGAATTTATCTATCTCAGCCTTAAATACACAAAAGCACTCTGCCTCTGCGGCAAGGAGTTCCTAAAACTCACAATTGTCTCAGAGGAGAAATTCCTCCTCACCTCAGTATTAAATTGATGCTCCTTTATTCTGAGACTATGCCCTCTGGTCCTAGACTCACCCATGAGGGGAAACATCCTCTCAGCATTTACCCTGTCATACCCCTTAAGAATCCTATATGTTTCAATGAGATCACCTGTGATTCTTCTAAACTTCAGAGAGCGGGGTCCCACCTTTGCTCATAAGACAATCCCTCCACGTCAGAGATCATCCTCGAGATCTTTCTCTGAACTGCTATGAAATGATATCTTTCCTTAACTGAGTTATTATGTCATTCTAAATTTGAGGCAGTTTTAGTTAGAAAGACTTTAAGGACATCCAAGGCTGTGTCTTTGAAAGTGAAGAATTACAAGACTTTATGAAGGACCCAGGGTTTAATGAGATGTGGTAACCCACTGTCTTTACAGCATTGATCACTTAAAGTGCAATTTGTGTGGTTTTCAACTACAGTTTATCTGTTACTAATATTCTCCTTTACCTGATTATTAACATCTCTGTTTAAAATATTACACATAACATTCAAAATCATTATCTTATCTGTATGTAATAATTATTGGTTATGATTGTTATATTCAAGTTTCTATAATAAAGATTTTTTTTGGTATTTCAGTTCAACCCTGGAATCATGCCATTTATTTTCTTGCCCTTAGTTCTTTCACAAAATCCATTCTTTAACAATTATGATCTGTCAAGCAAGATCATGAAAGATTCAGATTGTTCAGTGTTCTCATAACTGAAATCAGAACAACATTTAAAGCCACACCAGGGACTGAATCACAGTGAATGATTGGACACTGTGGCTATAAGAGTCACAGCAGATTGATGTTATACAATGCAAGAAAACTAACATATCTGTGAGCAACCATAATTGAAACAACTGAAGATATTAAACCTTACTTTTAATTTGACAGCAAAAACATTCTTCCTAAAGAGCAGGAAGGCAGTAATCTGATTTATTTAGATAATATCTGCTAACTCATAACTGTTTTAATTTATTCAATAATCAAAATACTGCATCCACTCGAACCAGCATAACGTTTTATGAAAATTATAAAGAAATAATTTTTTTTTTGGTCAGTAAGTTGTCTGACTTGAGTGAAAACCTACCTACTTGTTCTAAAATCTTTAATGTCAGTTGCACATATAGTCCTGTTGTTTATCTGAAAGGAATTGCACAGTATTTCTTCCAATTACCTAATGCTAGATAAATAAAGAACTGGCATTTAGTTGTATTTTAACAGGTTCCCAGGACATTTCAAAAGTAGTCACTGTTGTCTTGTAGACAAACAAAACAGCAGACTCTGCAAACAAGGACTACAACCACAACATAGTGAATAATCTCGTGATCTATATTAGATATCATTGGCTGGGAAGGAAAATGTTCCAAGTGATGCTTGTTTCATGGCTCCTTCAGGCTGCACACAAAGAAGCATATAGCAGAGGTAGAGAATACATGACTATGGAAGGTTGATTAGTACACTAAAGGCAAAATTGCATTTTTCAAGACAGCTGAACAGTTAACTCTGTATAATAAGGATTAACAAACAATAAAAGAGAGAAATAACTTCTGAAGTGTTTTTGGTACCATTGGTTGAGAATGTACACTAGTACAGTATTTGCTCTTTACTCAATGAACAGTGCCAAAAGTATTTTGTGTCCACCTGAGTAGTAAATTCTGACATTAGTTCAATATCACACCAAAAGGTTACACTTCTTTAGTTTATAGTTAGATTAGGTGTTCAAGTCCTATAGAGTGGCTCCCAAATCCACAAAACTCTGATCCAAAATTGTGAATGCAATTGAATGAACCAAGTTGACATAAGTTTCCAAAGTCAACACTCAGAGGTTCCATTTGTTTGTAAAGGTATCTGGAGTGCTAGGATTCCTGTTACTATCTCTATATTTAGGCTGATATGTCAAAGCTGCAGAATAATGCTACTCAGCATTGGTTTACTGTTAGTGATTACAGCCCCAAAAATATATATTCTGTGTATTCTCATTATAAATTCAATAGAAAATTTCAAAATGATTGGAAACCAGGGCTGAAAATACTTCTTGCTTTGCTGGAGTAGAACTTCTTCACAATGCATTATAGATACTTTTAATCAACCAGTTCAGACATGTTATGACAACCCTTTGGAGCAGGTAGGATTCCGAATACCAGAGCTCCTGCACACCTAGACTTTATTGGGATCCAGAAATTGCTTGGTTTTCCTCCCTGGTAGATGTAGACTTGAAGTCAACATATGGATCCAAGCCCGGATCGATGATTGTACTCCTGAAGATCAAGATGTCAGATTTTTATTTTTCTTATAGCTTTGTAGGGAAGTGGTGCTCTCATGATAATATCTTTGCATTAGTAGTCTAGGATCAAGGCTAATTCTTTGAGTCATGGGCTCAAATCCCACCATGACATTTGGTAGACTTTAAGTTAAATTAATAAATGTGAGAATATAAAGCCAGTCTGCAAGCCAGAAATAATGCATTTCATCATTACAAACAGATCTGTCAGACTTTCAAGACGCTTACGCATGGTGGAAAAAAATTAGGGAGCACAAGAAAATTTGTAAGTGTCAATGACAGAAGCTTTTGCCAGTTAAGTAACACTGGCATTACCTTTTTTGATCATAGTGATTTCCCTTGGATTTGTTTTCATGCTGATTGTACTTTGCCCTAACAATTTGTTTCAACTCTGATTTCAGAAAAAGCATCTACAACTGCACCTGTGTGGTTTTATTTTCAATTTTCTGCACCAAATCATTTTAGGCCTATCTGAATGACACTGCCAATTAGTGCCAAATTAGAGGTTTTGTGCTGTCGGTCTCTGTCTACTAAATGCAATGTTGCCAGCAATTCTTTACCACCTTCAATGGCAAGCAGCCAATAATTTAGTAGACCAGGTGCTAAATATGTCCAATCAATGCAGAATATCCGTTAACAAAGCCACAATGATATTAGAGAGCTGTACAGTATGTCATACAAGTCAGATCAGGTCTTGTGGTATAGTGGTAGTGTTCCTATGTCTGGGCTAGAAGGCCTGGATTTAAGTCTTACTTGTTGCAGTGATATGTAGTAACATTTCATAAATAGATGTTTAAAAGTATGTATCATACAAGTCAGAGAAAATAGTGATTGAATTGCACAATGCACTAGTCAGATTACTGAGTCCCATTTAGACTGCATGAAACAAAAGTGACATTCAAATGCTTTAGCAATGCAGAACAGAACCATGAGCTAGTACAGTTGTACTGATTGGAACCAGGTAGATCTTGTGGACTATGAGATCCTTGATCCTTGGGTTGTTAATCTGGGCCAATCCGGAAGCCCTAGCTGTCCAATGTAAACAAGGGACATGCTGCATGCAACAGCAGATTGCGTTGGTTCACAGACTCCCAACCCAACTGCCTGTTCTGTGGTGCTGTGGAGTCTGTGGACCATGTATTTATGGTGTGTGGGCATCTGCACTCCATTTTTTGTTTTCATCATGAACCTTCTTTATGTTTTTGGCTGCACTTCCGCCCTATGTTCCTGATCTTTGGACACCCGGTGAGAAGAGGGGAGGGTAGGTCAGAGGATCTCCTTGTGGATCTGGCCAAATTGTCCATAAACAGGTCTAGGCAGGAGTTGTTATGGTTGTTTGCCTGCTCCCCTTCCGTAGTTATGTCTCAGCTCCGATGTCCGTCGATAAGGAGCATGCAGTCTTGAGGTTTTCATTGAAGAGTGGGCACCATGGGGTGTGGAGTGTTTTATTTTCCCCTCTGATTCTATTTTGACTTAATCCTTGCCCTCCTCTTTACCCGTTTGATCACTTAGGGATTGCCTTTTGCTGAGAAGGGCCATGCCTGTCACTGGCCATTTGGGTATTTCCTTTCTTCCTGCTGGTGGATTATAATAAAGAGTTCTGCACTCATTGTTCCTCAATGTGTCCTACACCTGCACACACACGACATGGGTGCTGGGAAAAATAAGCACTACCGCTGTTTGGTGGTAGTGTAGGTGTTTATTAAAAAAATGTAAATGGGGACTTGGAATCTCCTCAGTTCAGGGGACTGACTCCAAATTGGCTGATCTCTTTGTATTCCAAATTGCCAAACAAGCTAGATATTAAGAAAATCTGACTTCAAAGACCAAAGCATGCCCTTGCTGACTTCAACTCACCACTTGCTCTGATTGGCCTTCATCTTGGACACACGGCACCAGCATCTCAGGGCATTCCACATGGGCACTGGCCACATGACCATGGACATTAGAATCCAAAATGTCAGCCTCTAAGAACACACATGGTACATCTCTGATTCACTTACTGAACACTTCTGCATTTTAATGCTGTTCTTTGGGCTGTACTGGCAACTAGCATTTGCAATTCTGCAGCAAAAAGAATTTGTACATTCAGACACATGCACCCTGCTGAAGGACTGGACCAGACTGCCTTCCCAATCCATTTGTTTGCTCTCTTAGCGTACCTTCTATCTGAACTGATCTGGATGCCTGCGGTGCATTGCCTTTGCTTTCCTTTTTATACCTTATTCCCTCAGTCACACATATCGTGGTCATATTACTTCTGTCTTAGTTCTGCAGACACAACTGAATGAAACTTGTCATATCAGCAGGTTTCAGCCAGTCAAAGGGAATAGACTTTGGTTGTGGAGTTCCAGCACAGTGTGCTAAAGACATCCTTTCATACCTGTCCAGGGGTTTGGACATGGTCAGTCAGCCATTTGGTGTTGTCAGAGTCAGGGTCCTTTCCTTAAAAAGGGCCAGGAGCCAAATGATAAAATCACAGGCTTTATACCACCCATTTTGACTCTTTTTACCCTATTTCGTAAGATTCAGCCTAAGGTCTTTTGTTGAATTAGTTAACTTCTCAATGGTTAATGTTTTTCACAATTTCTTACTGTGCATGTCTAATTTCAAAAGGTAAAAAGGAATGTGTTTACACCACTTCTGCAGTTGATCATCTCTGGTAGGCCCCTCAGAGATCCTGCATTTCCACTCGGATGGAGTGGAATGTGGACTATATAGAAATGCAAACTAACAGTCATTGCTTAAAGTTTCAGTCAATGTCTTTTTTTGGTTAAAAACAGCCATTTCACAGGCAGGGAGAAATTATACCCACTTAAGAAAGGATCAAGATAGAGTGGGAACAAATTTAAAGTAATACACAGAAGATGCAAATGTGATATTAGAGAAATCTTATTCATATTGAGTCTTTCTGGAACACACTGCTTAGATATGGCATTCAAAATGACTGAATGATCTTCCTTCTCTATAATTATTCTTTGATATGTACAGAAGGTGGGAGATGGAAGTAACAGTAATGTTGCAGCTAGAAACTTTAGGAAAGACCAACGTTAGACTTCGTATTGAGCAGCAACTTCATTCATTTCTATTGGTTTTATTTATTTGCAGTTAAGTTTCATTCTCTCTTTTAATATATTAATGTAAAATTTAAAATATGTTTTGTTTAAACTGGCATGCCTCATACTTCTCTTCTTGACCTGTTACTTATTTCTGTACATTTCGTCTCTTCAGCTGTTTGCATCTGTCCCATTAGTCACACTCACTATTACTTGCTTATTTTCCAATCAAACTCTATCTTCTCCCTTTCTCTCTGCCCCTCTCTTCCTACTGTCTGTCCCAGCTATTGAATTAAGAAAACCTTTCTTCCGTGTGTTCAGCTTGCACCATCCCTCCCTTTTTTCTCACCAAAATGTTCATTCCCCTGTTGCTTCCCATTTCTCTGTGTTTGTTCATTGGTTATCCTGCTGCAGACCACTACCTTCCAGTGGCCTGCCTTCCACTGTCAGTCCACGGTCAGCTTCATACAGGGGCCTGCCTACTCCCACAGCCGATTCGACCTTGTGTGACTAGCTTTAAAAATTACTTTCTGCAGCCAAAACAGCTCCTGTATTTGGCTGTTCCACTCGGGCTAATTCTTGACTCTTTGGCCCTGCTCTCAATTTTGCCCTGCTTTGCTTCAGTGCAATTTATTTAATTAATTTAAGACCCCATTCCGAACCCAGCTTATTTAATTAATTTCAACCCCTGATTGAGTGCTTAGCTTATTAAAATAATTTCACCCTCCATGTTCAGTACTGAATTTATTTAATTAATTTGATCCAATTCCCCAACCAAAGGAGAAATGTCATCATAATTGAAATCAGCATTCAGATGTCACCTTTTAAACCATTACATATTTTGCCTCATATTGCACCACAGGAAATCAACTCTATATTGTATTTATGAATATATTTCAAATGTTATGCATTGTCAAATAGGCTACAACATTTAGCAATATAAATAATGCACTGCATCAAAATTATCATCATGTCCATCAATTCCACAAAACACAAACAGACAAAATGTAGCACATGGAACGTGGCAACACAAGTTTATTTCAAATGCATAATGACAGTGATACAACCAAATCCTCTAATAAAATATTACTAGAGGCTTCGATGGTAGTGATAGTGACAGCTATTTAGATACATCTGTCATTCAGATGAACAGAAGGAAAGGAAAATGTTCCTATTTCTCTCCCAAACAACATACTTTAAGGTAAAAACAGACAGTGCTAGAGAATCTCAGCAGATCTGGCTGCATCTGTGGGGAGAGAAACAGATATCTAGTTGGAACTGAGAGGTTGAAAAAGTGATAGGTTATGATGTATAAAAAAGTGGGATGTGCAAATGAAATTAAAGAGAAAGATTAGAGGTTCTCAGAGGTTAGAGATCAAAAGGCATAAAGGAACAAAGGTCAAAGGAATCAGTCAAGATCATAGTGAAGGGAAACAACATTGGCAAGGTACAGGTTAACAGCAGAACAAAGTTCAGCACTGGCAGAAAGCAAAATCATAATAAAAGGATACATACACTGTTGAGAGAAAAATATCAAAATGGAGGTTCATGATTTGAAGTTGTGGAGCTCAATGTTGAGTCCAGAAGGAAATAAAGCATCTAACCAAAAAATGTTCCTGTTCCTCCAGGTTGTGTTGATCCATATATGGATACATAGGAGCTATCATAGCAGCATTGCCTTGTGTTGAATCACATTTTTTTTATTTGAATGGAATAAAGCAATGTGCTGTTGTTTTCTGCCTAACATTAACTGCTATTCATTGTCAGTGGAAATCAAGGATTGATGAGGGGGAATTAATAGCTCTAGAGTATGGGTTTAGATACAGTACAGCATTCTCTATCACAAAGCTTGACAGCGCATTCAAGCAACAATTCTTTTGAGGTTGGCTACGAAATGTTTAAAACACTTTTAACATCTCTGATTACACATGCTATTAGTTTCCCCAGGAATCCCCATCATCTAATGTAATTTCAGCAGAAAGTCAACTGTGATCATCTGCAGCAGTTTGTTCAGTTGTGATTTGTACAAGTGATGGACATGAAGACAATTTTGATGCAGTGTATCATTTATATGGTCAAACTTTGTAGCCTACGAAAAACTGCATTAGAAAAGAATTGACAAAATGGCTACTTATTCCATGACTTGTGAGCATCAAATGATCTTGTGCCAAACAATTTTAGAAAACTGGGAAACGTTGGTGAATATTAACTCAATTACATTCTTTCTTAGAGTTTCGAATAGCTCTATGCAGCTAAACAACTCGGTATAAGTATCAGTAAGACACTTTTGGAAAATTTGATGTACTTTGGAAATTAGCTCGTATCATATAATTACCTCAGGGACTAAAGTACCTTACTGAAAATGTTTGGCCTTAGAGCATTGTGTCATAGCAACTGCATAAATCAAATCCCAGGGTTGAGTTTCAGAATTTTATTCCATGACATCAATGCAATTCAGGCAGATTTGACAAGCTAATTTATGAGATTGGAGAATTTTAAACATGGTATGTGAGCAAGTGAGTTAGACCTAAAATCATGCATATTTAGGCTATCTGTAATCTTTTATAGTGCTTCACCATTTGGTTCTCAAAAACCAGTGACTGCCCACAGAGCGAACCAATCCTCAGCTCAGATTCGCAAGATGTTTCCCATTGAATCAATTGGGGAAATCTCTCGAAATTGCACTTGAGTTAAAAGGCATGCAAGCACAAGTGGGCAACCTTTAAAATATTTTTCATGTCAAAACATATTTCATTTACCAAGAAACTGGCTGATGTACACCAATGACACAATAACACGATTCAGAATTGTTTTCATTGTGTTATTCAGAGATTTTAAATCAGGAGACTTACAGGTGGAGAACTAGACTAAAATACTTATTTTTGACTTTAAACACATTTCAGCTATGTTAATAAAACTGTGCCAGTTTACCGCACATATTAAAAGGGTAACTAGGGAGAGAATAGGGCCCCTCAAAGATCAGCAAGGTGGCCTTTGTGTGGAGCCACAGAAAATAGGGAGCTACTAAATGAATATTTTGCATCAATATTCATTGTGGAAAAGGATATGGAAGATATAGACTGTAGGGAAATAGATGGTGACATCTTGCAAAATGTTGAGATTACAGAGGAGGAAGTGCTGGATGTCTTGAAACGGTTAAAAGTGGATAAATCCCCAGGACCTGATCAGGTGTACCCGAGAACTCTGTGGGAAGCTAGAGAAGTGATTGCTGGGTCTCTTGCTGAGATATTTGTATCATCGATAGTCACAGGTGATGTGCTGGAAGACTGGATGTTGGCAAACGTGGTGCCACTGTTTAAGAAGGGTGGTAAAGACAAGCCAGGGAACTATAGACTGGTGCGCCTGACCTCAGTGGTGGGCAAGTTGTTGGAGGGAATCCTGAGGGACAGGATGTACATGTATTTTGAAAGGCTAGGACTGATTCGGGATAGTCAACATGGCTTTGTGCGTGGGAAATCATGTCTCACAAACTTGATTGAGTTTTTTTGAACAAGTAATAAAGAAGATTGATGAGGGCAGAGCAGTAGATGTGATCTACATGGACTTCAGTAAGGCGTTCGACAAGGTTTCCCATGGGAGACTAATTAGCAAGGTTAGATGTCATGGAATACAGGGATGACTAGCCATTTGAATACAGAACTGACTCAAAGGTAGAAGACAGAGGGTGGTGGTGGAGGGTTGTTTTTCAGACTGGAGGCCTGTGACCAGTGGAGTGCCACAAGGATCGGTGCTGGGTCCTCTACTTTTTGTCATTTACATAAACGATTTGGATGCGAGCAGACGAGGTACAGTCAGTAAGTTTGCAGATGACACCAAAAATGGAGGTGTAGTGGACAGCGAAGAGGGTTACCTCAGATTACAACAGGATCTGGACCAGATGGGCCAATGGATTGAGAAGTGGCAGATGGAGTTTAATTCAGATAAATGCGAGGTGCTGCATTTTGGGAAAGCAAATCTTAGCAGGACTTATACACTTAATGGTAAGGCCCTAGGGAGTGTTGATGAACAAAGAGACCTTGGAGTGCAGGTTCATAGCTCCTTGAAAGTGGAGTCGCTGGTAGATAGGATAGTGAAGAAGGCAGTTGGTGTGCTTTCCTTCATTGGTCAGAGTATTGAGTACAGGAGTTGGGAGGTCATGTTGCAGCTGTACAGGACATTGGTTAGGCCACTGTTGGAATATTGCGTGCAATTCTGGTCTCCTTCCTACCAGAAAAATGTTGTGAAACTTGAAAGGGTTCAGAAAAGATTTACAAGGATGTTGCCAGGGTTGGAATATCTGAGATACAGGGAGAGGCTGAACAGACTGGGGCTGTTTTCCCTGGAGCGTCAGAGGCTGAGGGGTGACCTTATAGAGGTTTACAAAATTATGAGGGACATGGATAGGATAAATAGACAAAGTCTTTTCCCAGGGGTCGGGGAGTCCAGAACAAGAGGGCATAGGTTTAGGGTGAGAGGAGAAAGATATAAAAGAGACCTAAGGGGCAACTTTTTCACGCAGTGGGGTGGTACATGTAAGGAATTAGCTGCCAGAGGATGTGGTGGAGGCTGGTATAATTACAACATTTAAGAGGCATTTGGATGGGTATATGAATAGGAAGGGTTTGGAGGGATATGGGCTGGGTGCTGGCAGGTGGGACTAAATTGGGTTGGGATATCTGGTCAGCGTGGACAGGTTGGACCGAAGGGTCTGTTTCCATGCTGTACATCTCTATGACTCTATGACTCTATGACTCTATCTAGGACTATGTTTTAATGGATCAGATGCCATCCTGCAGTTGGAACTCACTACCTACACAATCAGTCATCCATTCAACTGCTTCAATTCTGTCCCTAAGCTTTGTCTGAACAACCCACTTTCTGCTCATAACCATCCAAGCCATGCTGTACCCTCCTTTCCACTGCGATCTTTAACCCAAGGGACAGGTTGATGAGTCTGCTTCAAATAAACATGCATAATATGGGGTTATGGACCTTTCTAATTTCAAATCTAATGTTGATCTTGCTTTTGTCCACCTCCTATGCAGCTGGAACCTTGTATGCCTTGCTCTGTTTAAATGCCCTGTGATCCGTATGTGCTTCTCTGTTACAATTTGCCGTATTACATGCAAAACAGAACTTCTCACAGTACTTAGGTACATGTGGCAACAATAAATCAAATTAAAAAAAACACAGGCACTTAAGGAATCCTGGGCTTTGGTTTCAGCATTGTAATGTTTCATTTCAAGTGTTTCTAATTGAACCAAATAATATTAGTGACTGAATGATTCAAAATCCCTTCGCATAACATGTGATTATAAATATTTCTGATTTTTTTTGCAATCAGTGGTTTTGGATCATCATCTATAATTTTGTTCATTTTTCCATTGGAAACACAACACAGTGGCCTCAATTCTTGTGATTATTAATAATTGTTTCAAGACTGCCTCACCTCCTGGTAACATACAAAAGGCAAGAAACCTTTTCAGGAAGCAAACTAGGATATGACAAATTATGGGTTATACACAGCTTCATAAATATATTCAACAATGTTAAAATGTCAGACGAGTACCAAGGGTTAGCTGATAATGGAATTCTTCAGGCTCCTAGTGCTCTATGCTTTACCATATAGATAAGGTGAGAGTGAGATGCAGTCATCCCCAAGGACTGAGAGGAGTTAATGTACATTGTAGGAAACTCAGCGCAATTTACTGGAAACCAATGCAAACACAGCAGGAGAGGCACAATACTTCAAACATCAGAATTTCTGCACAATAATTAGCTACAAAGCTCCCATGACCTGAGTAAGATTACAATAGTTGTTAGTTAATGCAGCTAAACTTTGCATGATAATTAGCTGCACAGTTATTACTGCTATCCTAATTGAAGAAATAGTAGAAAATATTGGATAAGGAGTTTAGCTTTGCATAGTAATGAGCATTTCTATTAAGAACTCAGAAATAATATGAATAATGTAGCTATTTTACACTGGAAAATTTCACATATTATTATTAAAGCACTATGACCAAAATAAATAATAGAATAAAATGCTTGTGATAAAGTTTTATGGCAAATGCAAGTAATGATACCTTAAGGAGACAACACATCATCTGAAAATGCCACAAATATTACACTTTTTATTATAGTGAGAAATTATCCTTAATGTAAAAGTCAAGACTGACTTCTCTAGTCTCCCAAGAAGTTTCCCCTTTTTTAAGTATAGTATTTATTTCTCGTATTAGTGTGTTCTGAAGAAAAAAAAACTTAGCCACCTCAAGATGCTGTTTGTTTCTGTTTGAAACAATGGATTACATTTAATTGTTTCCCAGTACTGATACTGAGAGGATGAACAATAATAGCATACACCATAGCAGCTCTGACATTGAACAGGTACTTCCATTGTTTTCATAGTGCATAGATCCATTATGCCTTTGAATGTAATGTTCCTTCAACCTTTCCATTGTGTTTATGTTAAGAGAATTTGTCCATGAATTTTGAGATACATGAAGAATACCATTGCACTGCAATTTAGAGATTTATTTTATACTGAAATCTCACAATTAAAATATCGTCAATCTCATCTCTGTTTTATTATTTTAAAAACTGTATGCAGTTTGTGACTAAACATTTCAATTCAAAATGCTCTGTATTAATATCTTACATCACTCAGTTGGCTTGAATTGGCAATTTGAGCAAAGAACAAAAAAAAATTATAAGAAGATAAGTACAAGTTTCTAGCTGTATATTAACTTCAAAGCAAAAGAATTCCCTGTGATATAGAAATAAAATTTACATAGAATATAAATTCAACAATTATGGAGTGTCAGAGCGTTTCTTATAGTGGGCAAAAACTAAAGTCTGTAACTAGGATTGCTATATTCAGATTACTTTGCTTGTCCAGCTTTTTCTGTTTCTCTCTCAGTGTTTCACTACAGTTCTGAACTAGTGATTATCTCACTTCTTATGTTAGAGGATTCATGGATGCTATGCCAGTCAAGTGGGATGTTACATGCTGCATGGTGTCTTATTTCGGAATGCCTCCAATGTGGTAGTTGCCCATATTCCACCAGGAGCCAAGTAATTTTTTCTGTCTGCTTCTAGATTTGTTATCTTCTTCTTTTTCAAACAGTGGCAATATTTCATCTGATGTCTGAATAAAGTGCCCAAACATTTGTTATTTCTTCATTTATCTAAAGTGGTTCAAGGAGCCTTTCATTTGTCACACTTCACATGCAACTCCTTTTCAATGAACTTGGGGCACGACAATTCAAATACAATCTCTTCAGTTCTCAAGTTTCAACTTTCACATTGGTAGAGTGATGTTCAATGCAAATAATATGTACATATTCCACTTAATGGTTGCACATAAACTCCTTCAGCTGTAACAGGGATAATTTATATACTTTCCTTGTTGCTATGATTATCTATTAATACAACAGTACCAAACCAAACAAGTTAATCCTGTTAATCATGTAACAATCACTTTGAGTTCAGTTTTTTTGAGAACTTTGCTTTCTTTTTATATTAACAGCATTCATATGCATTGGTAATCAAAACATAAATCAAAATTTGCCTGATTAACATTCACAAATACCTCTGATACTCTCTGGTTTGGTCCTGCAATTAGTACAGAATCACAGAAATGTTATGATGCAAAAGTAGGTAATTTGGCCCATCGTGTCTGCACTGACTGTCCAAAAGACTATTCTGTCTTAGTGCCATCCTCTCGCCTTTTGCCATACACATTGTCCTGATTCATTCAAAGGATAGGGCATTACCAGTATTAATTACTCATTCCTCCTTTGAGATGTTTGGAGCAGAGAGTGTCTGCTATCTGCCTTCTTGAACCACTGCAATCTATTTGGTATATGTTAATCCATGATGCTGCTGGAGGATGTTGACACTGATACTAAAGGCAAGGTAATATATTTCCAAGTTATGATGCTGAGTGGCTTGGAACAGAATTTGCAGATCATCATGTTCCATGTATCTGCTGCCCTTGTTCTTCTGGGCAGAAACGTTCATGAGTTTGGAAGGTGCTGTCTAAGGAGCCTTGGTAAATTTCTGCAGTGAATCTTGTAGATGACACACACTGCTGCTACTGAGTGTTGGTGGTAGAGGGTTCCTGGATGCTGTGCCAGTCAAGTGGGATGTTATGTGCTGCATAGTGTCAAGTTTCATGAATGTTGTAGAAGCTGCATTCATCCAGACATTAGGGAGTATTCCATCACATTCCTGACTTGTGCCTTTAGAGGGTGAGAAGGGTTTGGGGAGTCAGGAGGTGAGTTACTTGCTGCAGGATTCCTAACCAATGACCTGCTCTTGCAGATATACTATTTATGAGGTTGGTCCAGTTCAGTTTCTGATCATTATAAACCCTTGGATGTTGATCCGGGGAGTATCAGTGATGGTAATGCCATTGAATGTCAAGGATCGATAGTTAGATTATTTCCTATGGAGGTGGTCATTGTCTAGTACTTGAGTGGTGCGATGTTACATGTCACTTAACATTAAAATCTGAATGTTGACCAGGTCTTGCTGCATTTGGACATAGACTGCTTCGGTTACTGAGGAGTTGTAAATTCTTCTGAATATTGTACAGTCATCGGCAGGCATCCTCACTTCTGACCTTGTGATGGAGGGAAGATCATTGATGAAGGAGCTGAAAATGGCTAGGGTTAGAACACTTGATGACTGACCTCCAACAACCACAGCCATCTATCTTTTAGCCAGGTATGACTCCAACCAGTGCAGAAGTTTCCCTGAATCCTATTTGAGTGTTACTAGAGCTCTCTGTTCCCTGGCCACCCTCAGTGCTTTTGCAAAATGGTGTTCAACGTGGAGGAGAACATATTCATCAGCTGAGGACAGGAGGTAAGTAGTAAGCAGCAGGAGATTTCCTTGTCCATGTTTGCTCTATTGCCAAGAGACATCATGGAGCCCAGAGTCAACATTGAGGAATCCCAGGGCAACTCCCTCCCAATATATATTATCATGCTGCCACTTCTGTAGGGCCTCTCCTGCCACTGGGACAGGATGGTGATAGTGGTGTCTGGAATATTGTGTAAATGTTATAAATAAATAAAGCATAAATGCTGTCATTCTGAGAAAGAACAGTGCTCCACTTCCCTACAGCAGGGCCCTGGCAATCTTAGTACATATTTGAAGCCAGGTTGATGAGCTTCCATGAGAACCATACCTCTCGGATTACTGATATCTGCAGCTATAATTCCAGTCTGTGCCAACTTGATACAATGCGTAGATGGAGCTTTCACTGTAGCACAGATGTTGGATGACCTCTGCCTTCGCTATAATGGAAGCTGAGACATAAGCCACAGACAATGCACCATGACAGGTTTGCATGTGCTCATTTGGAGTTGACATCCACTTTCACATTGAGAAAGATGGGTTCCAAACTATGCATAAACCCTATACATGTTGGAGAAGGACTCCTCCAGGCATCTTGACAGTGCCAACAGATTCCACCAACTCTACAAATGCACAAAGCTTTTCAGGATGCTCATTCATAGAGTCATACAGCATGGAAATAGATCGTTCGGTCTAACCAGTCAATGCTGACCATAATCCCAAACTAAATAGTCCCACCTACCTGCACTTGGCCCATATCCCTCCAAACATTCCTTATTCATGTACTTATCCAAATGTCTTATAAAAGTTGTAACTGTACCCACATTCGCCACTTCCTCTGGAAGTTATTTGAACATAAACAAGTCTCCATGTAAAAACATTGCTCCTCATGTCTTTTTAAAATCTTTCTCCTGTTACCTTAAAAATATGCCTCCTAGACTTTAAATCCCCCATCCTAGTGAAAAGATACCTGACATTTACCTTTTGTATATGCTTCATGATTTTGTAAGCATCTATAAGGTCACCCCTCAACCTCTTACATTCCAGTGAAATAAGTCCCAGCCTATCTAACCTTTCCTTATAACTCAAACCCCCCATTCTCGACAACATCCTGCTAAATCCTTTCTGTACCCTATCCAGCTTAATAAAATCCTTCCTATAACAGGGCAACCAGAACTGGACACTGTACTCCAGAAGAGGCCTCACTAATGTCTCAACATAATATTTACTAGCGTTTTCCTTTGTACCGTCCCATTAAAGTCCTCACCTGAATCTTCTACAGAACTTGTCTGCCACTTCATTCTGATGAGGTTGCACACAAACTGTCCCTTTACTCTGGCTTGGCTGCAGCCCACTCATGGTTAGTGACACACCATGTGCCCTCTAAAGTGTACATATAATATTGATATTGGAGTAGTTAAATTTGAAATGTGGACAGGGATAATAAGTCTCTGCCAAATATCCTTCACAAGTTAAAAAAAAAATTATTCATAGCATATGGCCATCATGAATCCCACATCTAACATGTACACATAAACGTGGATTGGCCATTCTAAATTGCCCATTGTATCCAGAGATGTGTAGGCTAGCTGGATTAGCCAAGGTAAATGTGGGGTTACGGGGATGGGGTGAGATATTGGAATTGGGTGGCATGTTCCTTGGAGGATGGGTGGGGACTCAATGGGCCAAACGACTTCTTTCTGCACTCCAGGGTTTCTACGAACATATGATTCAAAAAACAAACAAAATACGAGTAGAAGTAGATCAATCAGCCCGACAGGCCTGCTCTGATATTTAATCAAATCATGGCTTATCTGTTTGATTTTGAGTTTGACTTTCCCAACTGCTGCCAATAATGCTTGATTTCCCTGCCTGACAACAATGCCAAGAAATTGGTTAAACATGATTTCCTTTTGACGTAACCATGCTGAATCTTCCCAGTTTTTGGTATTTTTTCTAAATGTGCAGCTATAACTCTTTCATGATCCATTCTAACACCTTTCCATGACAGACACAGGGTTAACTGGTCTATAGGTTCCCGTTTTCTGTCTCATTCCCTTCTTGAAAAGAAAGGTTATATTGTACTTTCCAGTCACAGAGTCATAGAGTCATACAGCATGGAAACAGATCCTTTGATCCAACTCATCCATGCCGACCAATTTTCCCAAACTAAATTAATCCAACTTGCCTACATTTGGCCCATACTCCTTTAAACCTTTCGTATTTATCTAACAGTCCAAATGGCTTTTAAATGTTGTGACTGTAGCTGCATCAACCACTTCCTCTGGCACTTAATTCCACATATATAGAATCTTTCCTGAATCAAAGGAATTTTGGAAAATTAATACTAGTGCATGAACAAACTTATTAGCAATGTCTTTTAAGAGCCTTGGTTGAAGATGCTTTAATCCAAAGACTTGTCAGGCCACAGTTCTATCAGTTTACTTACTGTCACTTTGCTCATGATTGTAGCTTTGTTGAATTCATTGCTCCCTTCCACCTCCTATTTTTTGTTTCTCCTAGAGTAAAGTCAATGGCAAGATATCTTCAGCTCACCTGATATTTCCTTAGTATCTACTTTCAATTCTCCATTCTCACTTTCTCGAGGTTCAACATTCACTTTATTTGCTCGTTTCCATTTTGCATACCTGAAGAAAGCTTTACATTTCTAACTGTCTTCCTTTCATATTCTAATTTATCTCTTCTGATTAATCTCTAAGTCATTCTCTGTTGTTCTTAAAATTCTGACCAATCATCTGACCTACTATTTATTTTTGGGCTGTTATATTCTTTTTCCTCATATTGATACTTGGTGGATCGTGCCCCTTAGAACTTTTCTTTACTGTAGGAATATATTCTGAAATATCCACTAAAAAATCAGCCACTGTGCCTCTATTAATTTATCCACTAGCCTAGTATGCTAGTTCACCTCAGTTGGTTCAGGTTTCATGCCCATATATTTGTTGCTATTTTGTTTTAAAATGTTAGTCTTAGATCAATGATCTCACTCAATGGTTGTAAAATTTAATTATATTGTGATTGCTGCTACCTTTTGGTATACCTTAACTCTGCAGTAATTAATGCATTGTCACATTAGAAAATACCATGCCTAATATAATCTGCTTTCTGGTCAATTGCTGCTCTAAGAAACTATCTTGAAAGCATTTTGTGAACTCCTCATCTAGGCTATTACTGCCAGCCCAATTCCTGTCATGTTGAGGCCTTTTCCCTGCAATGCCAATCAGACATTATTTATTTAGTTTAATGTGCGGATTCAATTCATTTGGAGCAACTTTGTTTTAACCAGTACCTTATGAACCAGCATTCTCAATGAACCAGCATTCTCAATGAACCAGCAAAATTAAATACCTAAAATAAATTAAGAAGTTTACTTAATTATCACGATCTCCACAATGTCCAAGTAGACAGTTGAGGGTGAGAGTGAAAAGACTCTCTGCTGTTAAGTTTTATTTAAGGCAACATTGCGTTATTATTTAAGTGATTTAAGCTGTAAATAAAATTTTACAGTGATGTGCATACCCCCTGCATTACATTTCTATTACTTAGTGTGTGTTTTTTACCTTGATTATGTGGACCTCTTTATCAATAGGAATAATTGATCAACCAGCACACTCCTACTCCCCTGGGTGCTGGTTAATAAAATGTTTGCTGTACTTTGTTTTGAATCTGATGCATGTGCAGATTCAAAGCTTTTAATTTTGTTTTTTTTGTTACCTCTGTAACATTCAATCTTAATTGTTGTTATTCCACAACTTTGTCTCTCTCCCCACTTCTGCCATTTTCTGATCTTCATTTTCCATATTACCATTTTCTTTTCTTATCTTGTCTCTACTCTTTGTTATATTGGATCATTCCACATTTGATCTCTTGCTCCCAACTATTTAATTTAAAGTCTTCTCGACATCCCAAGTGCTGTTTGCAAGGACACCGGTCACATCCCAGTTCAGGTGTTGACTGTCCCGAAGGTACAGCTCCCACTTTCCCCAGTACAGTACTGGTGCTAGTGGTCATGAACCAGTAACCTATCCTCCCACACCAGTCTTTGAACTACATATTTATCACTCTAATTTTATAAACCCTATATCAATTTGCATATGGCTGACATAATAATCCAGAGATTATGAACTTTTATGTTCAGCTTTTAAATTTCATGCCCAGTTCCTCATACTCTCTATGGATAACCTCTTTCCATCAATGTTGTTAGTATCTACATGAACCAAGACCACTAGCTTCTCACCCTCCCACTACAACCTCCTTTCTAGCCCTGAGGAAATGTCTCAAACCCACAGGCAACACCACCTCCTAGTCCCTTGTGCTTTGCTACAGAAAATGCTGCATAGATTGGTTGGTTCACTGAACCTCCTTCAATGTGATATATTAAATGTAACTGGTGATTGGGGGATATTTCCACAACTGAATGCATTTTCAGGTGTGCTAGGTTTAGGGAAGGCATTAACTGGCATTCTAAGCTCCGAAGTGTATCAAAGCAGCATTACACTCTGATCATCATCATCATAACCTTCATATTCGACAAACTTCCAGTCACAGTTTATGGTGTGCACAGTATTACAATTACCAATTTGATGTTGAGAAAAATTCACCTCAAAAGTGCAAGTGTGTGCCATATTGGAGCGTTATTCATAAGATTCAAAAATAAACACAAATAAGCCTAATTTCTTGCCATGAGTTTGAAACACTATATTCAAATCTATGTCCAAATTCCTCATTTGTCTAATTGTACAACGCAAACCAAAGTAAGATAAACTTGACAAAAGATTTAGATTATCAATGCAGTTCAACACACAACTGGCAAATTAAATGTAAAGTATTTCACAGAGATTAGAAATGGTAAATTTACAGGGTAATTTTAGAATGCATGAACCCAGCATGGAGCACTTGATTGCTGTGACCACATATTGAGAATTCACACACACATCAGACTGGGTTGTATAAATTCTGGTGCAAAACATTCTTGATGTCATCTCAGCTAAACTACTAGGATCGGTCTCTCACTTTTTATTTTAATACATTCAGAAGTCAGATGGTTGACCTGACTGCTAGATTATACAGACACATTCATGCCTATATGTGGTAAAATTGTTTTGCATTAACAAAAAACAAGTACTGAACCATCAACCATAGAAAGGTATGTGGGATTACAAATTTGTACCTCACTTTCAATGTTCACAAACTCTAACAAAGAAATTTAATAAATTAGCGTCATGGAGTCATAGAGATGTACAGCACAGAAACAGACTCTTAGGTACAACTCGTCCATGCCAACCAGATATCATAACCTAATCAAGTCCCATTTGCCAACACTTGGTCCATATCCCTCTAAACCCTTCCTCTTCATATACCCATCCAGATGTCTTTTAAATGTTGTAATTGTACCAGCCTACACAACTTCCTCTGGCAGCTTATTTCTATACACACACCACCCTTTGTGTGAAAAAGTTGCCCCTTTGGTCCCTTTTAAATTTTTCTCCTCTCACCTTAAACATATGCCCTTTCGTACTGGACTCCCGCACCCCATGGAAAAGACCTTGTCCATTTACCCTATCCATGTCTGTCATGATTTTATAAACCTCTATAAGGTTATCCCTCAGCTTCTGATGCTCCAGGGAAAACAACCCCAGCCTATTCAGCCTCTCCCTGTAGCTCAAATCTTCCAACCTTGGCAACATCCTTGTAAATCTTTTCTGAACCCTCTCAAGTTTCACAACATCCTTTTGATAGGAGGGAGACCAGAATTGCACACAATATTCCAATATTCCTAACCAATGTCCTGTACACCACAACATAACCTCGATGCTCTGTCTAATAAAGGAAAACATACCAAACACCTTCTTCGCTATCCTATCCTAATTTCTTGGCTCATTCTGAAACTAACAAGATGTAAGTGTTTACAATGAATTAATAGCTCAAAGTTTTGTATAAAACTTATACAGGCATACTGTAATTAAAATATTATGCTCAATTTTGACCACCATTTCAAAGAAAGGTTGCAATGTGCAAAGTGCACAAAATAACAATGTGCCTGATCCCAAATGTGACAGAAGATTAGGCCAACGTGTCACTGAGATGGACGTTTTCTCGGGAAATTTTATAGATAAAGCAAACTCAAATTATTACCTCAAAGTTCAAACATAAATTAGGGTCAGGTAACATGAATGGAAATTGACAGCAAATAAATTTAAAACTGGTATCAAAAGAAGGTTGGCTTTTCTTATTTTCTTTCTTTGTGCTGTAAAGGTCCAGTAAACCAATAGATAATTCTCAAATGAAGGTCATTCATTTGAAGCCTTGAGTAAAACTGGACTAACACAATTGCACCGAATCATCACATTGTACTTAGAGTTATCAGCAATCCATTAGTGGTCTCTGAGTTTTGTAATTAGATCATTTTCCAACCTTTATCAGTTTTGGATGGATCAATATAAACCAACCATACAGGAACAACATTGTAGGAGCAAATTACTACAGAATTTGCACTGAAAATAACAAATGCTGGAAATCACGTGATGAAGAAACATCTACACTCGAAATGTTAGCTTGCGCTGTCTCCATGGATGCTGTCTGACCCGCTGTGATCTCCAGCATTCCTTGTTTGTAAGAATAGCATTGTGCCTTTATTAAGTCAAGTCAGAATGCTTCCTTTTTATACTTCTCGACTGCTCAGAAATCTCTCTTAAGCCTTCAATGCACAGCTGACAATTGCTTCCAGATTTGCACTAGCTTGATAAATCTTTGCAGTTGTAATAGTATTTGAGCTTATCAACATATCAATCACAAAGCAACAGCAGGAGGTGGGGTGGGATGATAACTACCCATCCTAACACTCAGGTTGTTGGCAGGTTGTTTTATTCACAAAATGCCTAGTTCCTTCTGGGATGTGAATGAGTTATTTACAGCATAAGCTCTTCTAAAATATACCTTGGGGATTTTATTTGTGGAATACAATGAATGTTTATGGTTGCACTTTCATTTTGTTCCACTGGGCCATGTTAAGGCAATATTAAAACACAATAGAATTATATTGCAATGTTGTAGTGTAGTAGATTTTTTATCAGTGATCAGAGTGTTTGACTATCTTTGGCAACATATTAACTGAGAAAAATGAAAACGTTTCAGTTGTAGGTTATCTTAGGCTTCCTTAAACCATTCTCACTCATGATAATGCTTTTTCAGGTATACACTTATGCTAAGAATAACATCCCAATGAAGGCAAGTTTTAAGGCTGTAAAAGTTAATTTAAGCAAATAAATAAAATCTCCTGTTTTCCTATCAATAATCCAAACATGTCCTCAGACTTACATTTTAAAAGAATTTAAATTAATGAAACCCTAAATTAAAAATCAACCCAACTTCCATTATTTTACTGACAGGTTTAGGCAAGTATATAGCACTTTT
Organism: Chiloscyllium plagiosum; assembly: GCF_037043375.1. Classification (NCBI taxonomy): domain Eukaryota; kingdom Metazoa; phylum Chordata; class Chondrichthyes; order Orectolobiformes; family Hemiscylliidae; genus Chiloscyllium; species Chiloscyllium plagiosum. Next base: position 34,737,958 of record NW_028270153.1, on the reverse strand, counting down.
GCCAAAATACTGCAATTGACACATTTTACTCCGCATACAAAAAAATTCTATATATCAATTTAGTTCTCACATTCTAATCTTCAAAGCATAATACAAAGCCATTATATTTAACAATATAAAGATTCTAAGATACTGTGTCTTGGAGTTTGCTTCATTGCCTTTGGGACTCTGAAAAGAATTTTCAATTATTTTGCTGAAGTTGGTCACAGGCTTTTCTCCATTTTTTTGCTCCTTTTAGAAAAGGGATTACTACTGGGTGGGGGGAATGATTTGTAAAGAAAAATGGTTAATTCTGTTGGGTAAAATGATTGGCAGATTGGGTTGTTGTTTTTTTGTCTTGTCTTTGTTTTAATGTTATAATGAGATAAACATGACTCAGTTAAGGCTAGGCACAAGCTCTTCAGACAATATCATCACTTTAATTGAACCAACTCTCTTGAATTCAGGTCTCCTGCTTCTTTCCCTGATATCTATGATTAGTTATAAAATTGTGCATTGTCTTATACGGTGCATCAACCTCTTCTGTTTGTGTTTCTCTCCAGTGTCAGCTGCTCCCAGTTTCAACCTGTGGTAAATGAGTTTTCAATTTAATCGACTGCTGAGTTGATCAGGGCCTTTCTCTTTGGCTGATTTAATTACATACACATTGTCAAATGCCCAACTGTCCTTTTTTGTTTATTTTCAACTTAACACCTTCTTTCCAAGCCTCTTATCTCATCCCAGGGTAGTGGGATCTATTAGCTCAGTTGGCTCTATAGACGGTTTGTAATACAGAGTGGGTTTGTCAACATTGTGGATTCAATTCACACATTGGCTGAAGTTACATTGAAAGACACTCTTTCTCAACCTCCTCTCTTTGCCTGAGGTGTCGTGATCTTCAGGTTAAGCCACCATGAATTTCTGTAATGAGACACCATCCCTATGTCTGGTAGGATTTTGGTGACTTCACTGTTACTTTATTAAAGATTACACAACACCAGGTTATAATCCAACAGGTTTATTTGGAAGCACCAGCCTATGGAGCACTGCTCCTTCATCAGATGGTTGTGGAGCATAAGATTGTTTGACACAAAATTTATAGCAAAAGTTTACAGTGTAAAGTAACTGAATCCTGTATCCTATGATCTTATGGGATCTCTTCCACTTCCCGCTCCTCCGCCCTTGAGCCCCGCCCCTCCAATCGCCACCAGGACAGAACCCCACTGGTCCTCACCTACCACCCCACCAACCTCCATGTACAACGTATCATCCGCCGTCAATTCCACCCCTCCAAACGGACCCCACCACCAGGGATATATTTCCCTCCCCTCCCCTATCAGCGTTCCGAAAAGACCACTCCCTCCGTGACTCCCTCGTCAGGAGGAAGAGTGCCTCATCTTCTGCCTGGGAACCCTCCAACCACAAGGGATGAACTCAGATTTCTCCAGTTTCCTCATTTCCCCTCCCCCCAACTTGTCTCAGTCAAGTCCCTCAAACTCAGCACCGCCTTCCTAACCTGCAATCTTCTTCCTGACCTCTCCGCCCCCACCCTACTCCGGCCTATCACCCTCACCTTGACCTCCCACCACCTATCGCATTTCCAACGCCCCTCCCCCAAGTCCCTCCTCCCTACGTTTTATCTTAGCCTGCTAGACACACTTTCCTCATTCCTGAAGAAGGGCTTATGCCCGAAACGTCGATTCTCCTGTTCCTTGGATGCTGCCTGACCTGCTGCGCTTTTCCAGCAACACATTTTCAGCTCCTATGATCTTATGCTCCACAACCAGCTGATGAAGGAGCAGTGCTCTGAAAGCTAGTGATTCCAAATAAACCTGTTGGACTACAACCTGGCACTGTGTGACTTTTAACCATGTACACCTCAGTCCAACACTGGCACCTCCATATCACTGGTACTTTAGTTGCACACCATTCACAATTTCCTTAACCCTTCTTTCAATCTTTTCATTGTCTTGTATTGTGTACATTTCTAATCATGTGGTTTATGAATTTCAGATTAAATGGCAACATGGGCCTATAATTCAATTAGATGGAAACTAAGTTGTTGCCTTTTATTTTTATGTTTCCTCCCACGTGTCAATGCAAAATCACCTGTCAGGTGATTCAGTCATATTTTACTGTGATTGTTACATAATAGTTTCCTTTTCTTTATGATATATAAGAGTCTGAAAGGATTAATACCTGATTAAAGGCAGTAACACCACCCACTATGATGATGTCACAGGGGCTTGGTCAGAGTAAAGAAAGAGCTTGTAGGAGACAGACCTGAGGCAAACATGCTCCGAACAATCTCTGTTATGATGGAGGCAAAATTCATTAAATCTGTAAATAGTTGCAGAAATGCAATAAAACTCATTTTGTTTAATCAACAAGACTCTTCTAGTTGGACCAGAAAGGTGGATGGCTAGGAGACTTCAGGATTGAAGGAACACACACAGGGATTCTATGACAACAGAGGGATATGGTCACAATATATTGAGCATCTGAGATCCTTTTGCCAAAATTAAACTGTGCAGTGATCAGACCCTCCTGATATCTCTAACATGTACAAACATTGTCTTGGTCAAGTAAGAGATGCCTTTGATTTGTTTGCCATGACTTGGAGGTGCCTGTGTTGGACTGGAGTGGACAAAGTTAAAAATCACAAAACACAATGAACTCAGGGCATGGTTAGGAACATGGGACTTGGGTAGCAAAGCAATTACAGAAACGTGGCTCAGTGATGGACAGGACTGGCAGCTTAATGTTCCAGGATACAAATATTACAGGAAGGGCAGAAAGGGAGGCAAGAAAGGTGGGGGAGTGGCATTTTTGATAAGGGATAGCAATACAGCTGTACTGAGGGAGGATATTCCCGGAAATGCATTCAGGAAAGTTATTTGGGTAGAACTGAGAAATAAGAAAGGGATAGTCACCTTATTGGGATTGTATTATAGACCCCCTAATAGTCAGAGGGAAATTGAGAAACAAATTTGTAAGGAGATCTCAGTTATTCCACCCTGACCTTAAATTTACCTGGACCATCTCTGACACCTCCCTCCCCTTCCTGGACCTCTCCATCTCCATCAGTGACGACCGACTTGACACTGACATTTTCTACAAACCCACCAACTCCCACAGCTACCTGGATTACACCTCTTCCCACCCTATCTCTTGCAAAAATGCCATCCCGTATTCCCAATTCCTCCACCTCCACTGTATCTGCTCCCAGGAGGACCAGTTCCACCATAGAACACACCAGATGGCCTCCTTCTTTAGAGACCGCAATTTCCCTTCCCACGTGGTTAAAGATGCCCTCCAATGCATCTCGTCCACATCCCGCACCTCCACCCTCAGACCCAACCCCTCCAACCGCAACAAGGACAGAACACCCCTGATGCTCACCTTCCACCCTACCAACCTTCGCATAAACCAAATCATCCGCCGACATTTCCGCCACCTCCAAAAAGACCCCACCACCAGGGATATATTTCCCTCCCCACCCCTCTCCACCTTCCGCAAAGACCGTTCCCTCCGTGACTACCTGGTCAGGTCCACGCCCCCCTACGACCCACCCTCCCATCCTGGCACTTTCCCCTGCCACCGCAGGAACTGTAAAACCTGTGCCCACACCTCCTCCCTCACCTCCATCCAAGGCCCTAAAGGAGCCTTCCACATCCATCAAAGTTTTACCTGCAAATCCACTAATATCATTTATTGTATCCGTTGCTCCCGATGCGGTCTCCTCTACATCGGGGAGGCTGGGCACCTCCTAGCAGAGCGTTTTAGGGAACATCTCCGAGACACCCACACCAATCAACCAAACCGCCCCGTGGCTCAACATTTCAACTCCCCCTCCCACTCTGCCGAGGATATGGAGGTGCTGGGCCTCCTCCACTGCCGCTCCCTCACCACCAGACGCATGGAAGAAGAACGCCTCATCTTCCGCCTCGGAACACTTCAACCCCAGGGCATCAATGTGGACTTCAACAGCTTCCTTATTTCCCCTTCCCCCACCTCATCCTAGTTTCTAACCTCCAGCTCAACACTGTCCCCTTGTCTTGTCTGGACTTGTCCGACCTGCCCAGCTCCTTTTCCACCTATCCACTCCACCCTCTCCTCCCTGACCTATCACCTTCATCTCCTCCCCCACTGACCTATTGTACTCTATGCTACTCTATCCCCACCCCCACCCTCCTCTAGCTTATCTCTCCACGCTTCAGGCTCTCTGCCTTTATTCCTGATGAAGGGCTTTTGCCCGAAATGTCAATTTTGCCTGTCCTCGGATGCTGCCTGAATTGCTGTGCTCTTCCAGCACAACTGATCCAGTATCCGTAAGAATAATAGAGTGGTTATAGTAGGGAATTTTAACTTTGCAAACACAGGCTGGGACAGCCATAGTATTAGGGGTTTAGCTGGAGAGGAATTTGTTAAGTGTGTACAAAAACATTTTCTGATTCAGTATGTGGATGTACCTATTAAAGAAGTTGCAAAAGTTGACCTACTCTTGGGAAATAAGGCAGGACAGGTGACTGAGGTGTCAATGAGGGAGCACTTCAGGGCCAGTGACCATAATTCTATTAGTTTTAAAATAATGATGGGAAAGGATAGACCAGATCGAAAAGTTGAAGTTCTAAATTGGAGGAAGGCCAATTTTGATGTTTTTAGGCAAGAACTTTCAAAAGCTGATTGGGGGCAGATGTTTGCAGGTAAAGGTATGGCTAGAAAATGGGAAGCCTTCAGAAATGAGATAACAGGAGGCCAGCGACATTATATTCCTGTTATGGTGAAAGGAAAGGCTGGTGGTGTAGTGAATGCTGGATAACTAAAGAAATTGAGGATTTGGTTAAGAAAAGGAAGGAAGCATACGTCAAGTATGGATGGAACAGGTTGAGTGAATCCTCAGAAGAGAATAAAGGCAGTAGGAATATATTTATGAAGGAAATCAGGAGGGAAAAAGGGGATATGAGATAACTTTGGCCATTGGAGTTAAGGAGAATCCAAAGGGAATTTGTAAATACATTAAGGACAAAAGAGTAACTAGGGCGAGATTAGGGCCCCCCAAAGATCAACAAGGCGGCCTTTGTTTGGAGCCACAGGAGATGGGGGAGATACTAAACTAGTATTTTGCCTCAATGTTAACTGTGGAGAAGGACATGGAAGATATAGAATGTAGGGAAATAGATGGCGACATCTTGAAAAATGTCCATATTACAGAGGAGGAAGTGCTGGATGTCTTGAAATGCATAAAAGTGGATAAATCCCCAGGACCTGATCAGATGTACCGTAGAACTCTGTGGCAAGCTAGAGAAGTGATTGCCAGGCACCTTGCTGAGATATTTGTATCATCAATAATCACTGATGAGATGCTGGAAGACTGGAAGTTGGCAAACATGGTGCCACTATTGAAGAAAGGTTGCAAAGACAAGCCAGGGAACTATAGACTGGTGAGCCTAATGTCAGTGGTGGGCAAGTTGTTGGAATGAATCCTGAGGGACAGGGTTTACACATATTTGGAAAGTCAAGGACTGATTAGGGATAGTCAACATGGCTTTGTGCATGGGATATCATGTCTCACAAAATTTACTGAGTTTTTTGAAGAAGTAACAAAGAGGATTGATGAGGGCAGAACAGTAGACTTGATCTATGTGGACTTCAGTAAGGCATTCGACAAGATTCTCCATGGAGACTGATTAGCAAAATCAGATCTCACGGAATACAGGGAGAACTAGCCATTTGGATACAGAGGGTGGTGGTAGAGGATTTCTTTTCAGACTGGAGGCCGGTAATCAGTGGATTGCCACAAGGATTGGTGCAGTGTCCACTACTTTTCGTCATTTATATAAATGATTTGGATGTGAACATAAGAGGTATAGTTAGTAAGTTTGCAGATGATACCAAAATTAGCAGTGTAGTGGACAGCAAAGAAGGTTACCTCAGATTACAATGGGATCTTGATCAGATGGGCCAATGGGCTGAAGGGAGGCAGATGGAGTTCAGTTTAGATGAATGCGAGGTGCTGCATTTTGGGAAAGCAAATCTTGGCATTTAATGCTAAGGTCCTGGGGATTGTTGCTGAACAAATAGATCTTGGAGTGCAGGTTCATAGCTCCTTGAAAGTAAAGCTGCAGGTAAATAGGATAGTGAAGAAGGCATTTGGTATGCTTTCTTTATTAGTCAGAGTATTGAGTACAAGAGTTGGGAGGTCATTTTGCGGCTGTACGGGACATTGGTTAAGCCACTTTTGGAATATTGCAAGTCTGGTCTCCTTCCTATTGGAAGCATGTTGTGAAACTTGAAAGGGTTCAGAAAAGATTTACAAGGAAGTTGCCAGGGTTGGAGGATTTGAGCTACAGGGAGAGGCTGAATAAACTGGGATTGTTTTCCCTGGAGCGTCAGAGGTTGAGGGGTGACCTTATAGAGGTTTATAAAATCATGAGGGGCATTGATAGAATAAATAGACAAAGCATTTTCCCTGGGGTGGGGGAGCCCAGAACTAGAGTGCATAAGTATAGAGTGAGAGGGGAAAAGATATAAAAGAGACCTAAGGGGTAACTTTTTCACGCAGAGGGTGGTACGTCTATGGAATGAGCTGCCAGAGGAAGTGGTGGAGGTTGGTACAATTGCAATATATAAAGGTACCTGGATGGGTATATGAATAGGAAGGGTTTGGAGGTACTGGCAGGTGGGACTAGATTGCGTTGGGATATTTGGTTCGCATGGACGTTTTGAACCGAAGGGTCTGTTTCCATGCTGTACATCTCTACGACTCTACGACCAGGTTATGATCCAACAGGTTTATTTGTCAGCACTGCTCCATCAGGTGAAGAAGGAGCAGCACTCTGAAAGCTGGCACTTCCAAATAAACCTGTTGGACTAAAACCTGGTGTGTGTAATTTTTAACTTTGATATTTTTGGATAGAGTCAAACTCCAATGTTTGCTCCTTTCCTTGATCTGTTACTTTTTACAGAACCAAAGAACTTGTGACTAAAATATTTTTGAAATTTAGGAAAAATCAGTGAGCAGCAGTGACCAGCACTACTTCTAAACCAATTAGAATTTAGGGTTTCCATGGAAACCAGGGCCAGAAAAATGCTGGTGACCCAAAAGACGGCAGGAGAAAAAGATACCGTTGATTGCTGGTGGCAGTGAACCCCACAAACTTCCTGATAACACTTAACACAAGAGAATGTTTCAGGGAATGACATCGGAAGCATTTCAAGCCAGCCAGAAAATGCACAGGAACAGAAGAAATCTGCAACTTCAAGGAAGAGGTGTAAGCTACAGCGTGAGGCAATGGTCTGTTGAACTGATCCCAAGTCTGAGTTGAGTAAGTGAACCAGATAGACATTGAAGATTGAGTAAAAGCTAAAACTCTCTTGTACAAAATGGGAACCTTCTACTGTTGCAGTAATTCCAACAGAAAGAGTGTTAATTTTTTTTAAAGTTAGATGTTCGGTCAGGTGTCACTCCCATAGCATGCCAATATTGTGAGGCAGAAAAAAGGATAGTAAAAGAACCACGAAGGAAAACTAAGGAGAAAACCTGTTTGTTTTGTGAGTGGAGAGTCAGGAAAATTGCTAACCAAGCCAGATGTGTGTTGGGCATTTTAAAGAAGTATGTGACTTTTGTCCAACACAGAAAGTTATTGGGATAACAAGGAATATGTAGTACAAATCTATCCAAGACTCCAAAGCATAGGAAAACTTTCACTGCAGCCACAAAGGGTTAGAAGCCCTGCATTACAATTGCAAAGCATGGTAAAGCTCTCCTGAATAGCAACAAAACATCAGAGAACAGCAATTGCTGCAGATTAGAAAGCTTTAAAGGAAATACCTAATTACATTAAGAAGCTATGGCGGGGAGATTCAAGATGGTGGCAGTCTGAAACGTCTGCTGTGTTGGGCTCTGTGCCATACCCCACACAAGGTGGGCTTCTACTCCCTCCCCCATTAGCCACCCCTAATAAAAATTGTTAGCACAAACCAGGCAAAGTACCGAGAATCTTTTAAATTTGGATCTGGAGGCTCTGGAATGGAGATGAAGATGAATAAGGGAAAAGGAGCGAGAGGATCACAGCAGGAAGGGCCCTACTGTGTCTGGCACACCCACAGTCGCTACTTCAACTCCCGTGATGGCGCCTTTGAGTCCGGTGGAGCAGCAGCATCTACTCTCGGAGTTTGCAAAATGCTGAGAAAAAATTGAAACAGCGCTGGAGCCGATCTCTGCCTTGCTGAAAAAGCATGAGCAGGAGATTCAGACATTGGATTGATGTGTTGAAGTGGTTGAACAAAGGACCGTGGCAACGGAGACCATGACGGAGAAATCAGAAGGGCGGATTTGAACTCTGGAAGGCCAGGTTCAGGCCCTGCTGGAACAGGTTGACGACTGCGAAAATTGAGGTCGGAGGAAAAACATACATGTCATAGGTATTCCGGAGCATGAGGAGGGCGAGAGTCTAGTTGAGTTCCTGGAGGAGTGGCACCCTGAGTTGATGGGGCTGGAGATCGAATTGGGCCGGGTGAGTATGGAGCGGGTCCACTGGATTGCGATGTGCAGGTCTGGGTCGGGTCAGCGTCTCCGCCCAGTCGTCGTGCGACTCCAGCACTATAAAGAGAAGCAGTTAATAATAGAAACCTCCCGAAAACTGGGAAGGGATCCTCAGGCTCTGGTTTATAATGGTTCAAGAATAATGCTTTTTCAAGACTTTTCGGGGGCCATAATTAAGAAGAGGAAATCTTTTGATGATGTTAAGAAAAAAATTAAGAGACTTGAATATTCAATATTCTCTGAGGTACCCAGCAGTATTGCATTTTAATCATGGGGGATCTGTCTATAACTTCAACTGGGCGGAAACAGCAAAAGAATTTGTGAAATCTCTGAAATAATTGACTTCAACCAAGGGGGAAGAGGAAAAGACGTTTACGGACAATGACATAATATTTATTTTCTTCTCTTTCTTTGTTCTTTTCCCTTTCATGGTTTTGGTCCTATAGGCTTGGTATTGCTTTGATGTAAAATTTGGATTGTTTAATGTTACATCTATTTGGTAATATTCTGTTATTTCACTGTTCTTGTTTCTGGGTAAGGGGTGGTTATTTATTTTATGTAAAGTTGTATGGGGTTGAGGGAAAGAGGGGGAGGAGAGGATATTCATTGTTAACTTCCATGAGTGCAAATAACACATTCTTTTTCTGTCTGTGCATTGCCTGGGTTTGGGGTACAGCCTTAACTGGAAGGAGCCAGGATGGCTGTAAGGTTGGGAGTGAATGCCCCCTGTGGGTGAGGGGGGAGATCTCTAGTGATTGTGGTTTATATGTTTATTTGTTCAAGTTAAGAGTAGTGGTTAGTGTTTTAGTTATAGTAGGGTTTGCAGGGATAGTTTTTAGATTTGATAAAGTCTGCCTTTTCCACTCGCAACGCATTGAATGGCTTCTTCCTGTCGGGGGACCGTGGGCTGCGGTGGGTGGTCACGATTAGTGATCTGTTCAGATGGCGCACCTGGAATATAAAAGGGAGCCATTCCCCCATTAAAAGGAAAAAAGGTGGTCTCAAACCTTAAGGAAGAAAGGGTTGACATCGCTCTGCTGCAAGAGACACACTTAACTCATAGGCAACATCTGAAGTTACAGCAGGGGGAATATGATTGGGTATTTTTCTCCTCCTTCAACTCCAAAAGTAGAGGAGTGGCCATACTGATACAAAGGAACATCCCATTTCAGGTGACAGATCAAATCAAGGATGAGCATGGATGGATCATCACTCTCAAGGCTCTAGTACACGGAGAAGAGTATGGCATCCTGAAAGTTTATTGTGCCCCGGTGTATCCTCTCAAATTTTTAGCTTACGCAATCTCTAAATGAATAGCTCTTGAGGTGCACCATATGATTATAGGAGGAGACTTTAATCATCATGGACCCGGGTAGACAGGATGCCAAGTGGTCTGTCGGGTACCCCCATGCAATCTAGACAATTAGTGGACTTGTGTAGGGAGGTGGGGCGAGTGGATGTATGGAGGTGTCTCCATCCTAATGGGAGGGATTTTACCTTCTACTCCAACCCACATGAGAATTGATGTGTTCTTTATTGCATCGGTTTGTTTGGACTCAATGTTGGCCTGCAGGAGTGGGAACATAACTATTTCAGACCACGAGGCCGTGTTTTTGGATGTCAAGACTAAGGGTAGTGGAAAAGACACACAGCACTGGCGCATGGATCCGTTTCTGCTGAGGGATGACAACTTTGTAGAGTACAATACAAAAGCATTCAGGGCCTTCTGGGACATCAATCAGAGTACGGCCAGTAATCCATCGGTGCTTTGGGGAGACCACCAAGGCATATTTAAGGGGTCTGATTATCTCATACTCAACAATGAGAAAGAGGCAGAGAGGGCAGCAGCCTCAGATGCTTGAGGCCCGGCTGAAAGCAGCTGAGTCGGCATATTACAACAGACCATCTGTAGCTAAATTACAACGGGTCACGGCTCTCCGTGCTGCTCTTGACTCAGCGCTCACACACAGGCGGTGAAGAGAGGGGTCTCCTTTGCAAAGCGAAGGTTGTTTGAATATGGGGATATGCCAGGTAAACACAAAAACATTAAATTATTCAGCAGTTTTCGGGATAAGGGATAAATTTTACAAAGTAAGAAGTCGTGCCCATGGGAGGAAGTGCCTGAGCTGGAGGATGAAATGCAGTTTCCCTTTCAATGGTCGCAGATAGGTTTTCTCTACCTGGGAATTGTTTATTACTTCCCCTTCCATCAGCTGTACAGAGCTAACTTTGAGCAATTGTTTGATTGGATAAAGTAGGACTTGCAGCAGTGGGAGGGGCTACCAATATCATGGTTAGGCTGTATAGCCCTGATTAAAATGAATGTTCTTCCTCGGCTATTATATCCTATGAGGATGCTCCCGTTGTTGCTACCCTGACAGGTTCTGTGGAGGCTTACTGGCTGGCTTGGGTCCTTTATTTGGTGCTGTAGGCACCCCCAGTTACATTTGCGAAGCTGCAACTCCCGCAGGATATGGGGGGTGGGGTGGGTCTCCCAGGTCTGAAGAGATACCAAATAGGCACTCTGTTGTCATATGTGGATGACTGGGTGTGTAAGGACTCAAGGTCGATATGGCTTGATGTTGAAGGCAAAGTGTCCCCTTGTTAATTTGCTGTTTATGGACAAGATGAGATCCATGGCTGAGCATTGCGAGAGCCGAATTATCTTAAATATGGTGAAAGCATGGAGACTAATGCAGCAGGGTGAGGGCAACTTGCTTAAGACCTCGTCATTCACCCCATTAGTGGGAGCCCCAGGATTTAGGCCTGGGTCAATAGACTCCGGCTTCAAATCAGGGTAAAGGAATCTCCTGTTTGGGAGATTTATTTTAGGGACAGGTCTTGATGTCTTTTAAAGAATTAAATCAGAAATACGGTATACCTAATAGGGACCTTTGCCAACACTTTCAGGTTCGGGATTACGTACAGAAGAAGACCATGCTCTTGGCTCAGCCCTACAAGTCTGACATAGAGAGAAGAGTGCTCCAATGTTGGGGTGCTCTTTCGGTCAGTACCACATACCATTTATAGAGAGAGTGCCTTGGGAGATATGGAGAGACTCCATGGGATCTCAAATCAGGAACTAGGAGAAGAAATTTCACCGGAAACATGGGAGAATATATGGGCGAATGTGAAGAAAATTTCAATATGCAATAGAGCATAAGCTATGCAATTGACCATCCTTTACAAGGCCCATATGCCACCAGAGAGGTTAGCAAAGTAAGAATGAGTCTTCTCCAGGATGTCCCAAATGTAAAATTAGCATTGGCACCCTTACACATTGCTTTTTGTACTGCTACAAGATTTGCGGATATTGGGCTGCCATAGAGAGTGAGCTGGAGAAGATGCTGGGGGTTGAAGTTAAGGCAGTCTCAGTATCTCTTCTTTTGGAACTGCCAAATCTGCCCTCTCTGGGTGAGCACAGGAAGAGGTTATTTAACATTCTTACACACTGCATGAGGAAGAACTGGATATCAGGAAAAACCCCCAGGTCTTATGGACTTGCACAAACTTGTGATGGAGGACATCCCCCAAGACTATCTGACAAGTATGGTGCACCATGGAACATAGCAATTTTATAAGATGTGGCGGCCCTTTCAAAATTACATAGTCATGGACCTATCAGCGATTCTGATTAGGGCCTTTATATAGCCATGAGAGACATATATGATGGTCCAGAGATCCCAGGGGGAGGAGACCTACTAAATACGGGGATAATAACTGTCACTCCTGTGACGGAAACTTCAGTGGAGGTGCGGCGAGTGGAGTAATGTAATGTAATTTAATTTATTTTGATTGTAATTTAATTTAATTTCATTTCATTTTAATTTAACTTAAGTAAGTATGAGACGATTGTATCCTGTACCGTAGTAGATAGTTTATTGATAACATTATTGATATAATAATGTTGTATTATTTCTAGTTTTCTGTCTATTTGTATTTTTATACATTTTATAAAAGAGTAAAAGTTTTTCAATATTAATATATATGTAAAAAAAAGCGATGGTGTCAGAAATAGTTTTGCCAAGAAGATTTAATTTCAAATACAAGACAAATAGAACCAAAAAATTCTGAAAAAGACATTTCTTGAGGTCATAAATCAGAGGATCATAGAATCACACAGTATAGAAGAGGCCATTTGGCCAGCAAGTTTGTACCACCAAAGATATACTATGCTTCCCTGGTGCCAGGATCAAGGATGTCTCAGAGAGGGTGCAGAATATTCTCACAGGGGAGAGGGCCCAGCAGGAGGTCATTGTATACATTGGAACCAACAACATAGGAAGGGAAAAGGTTGAGATTCTGAAGGATGATTACAGAGAGTTAGGCAGAAATTTAAAAAGGAGATCCTCGAGAGTAGTAATATCTGGATTATTCCCAGTGGTACGAGCTAGTGAGGATAGGAATAGGAGGATAGAGCAGATGAATGCATGGCTAGGAGCTGGTGTATGGGAGAAGGATTCACATTTTTGGATCATTGGAATCTCTTCTGGGGTAGAGGTGACCTGTACAAGAAGGACGGATTGCACCTAAATTGGAAGGAGACTAATATACTGGCAGGGAAATTTGCTAGAGCTGCTCAGGAGGCTTTAAATTAATAAGGTTTGGGTTGGGGTGGGGCCTTGGTTGGGGAGGGGGAGCAGTGGGAGCCAGGGAGATAGTGAGGAAAGTGATCAATCTGAGACTGGCACAGTTACGAAAAGAAGAGAGTCAAACAGTCAGGGCAGGCAGGGACAAAGCAGACTACAAGATGGGACTGATAAATTAAACTACATTTATTTCAAAGCAAGGGGCTTAACAGGGAAAGCAGATGAACTCAGGGCATGGTTAGGAACATGGGACTGGGATATCATAGCAATTACAGAAATGTGGCTCAGGGATGGACAGGAATGACAGCTTAATGTTCCAGGATACAAATGCTACAGGAAGAATAGAAAGGGAGGCAAGAGAGGAGAGGGATTGGCATTTTTGATAAGGGATAGCATTACAGCTGTTTTGAGGGAGGATATTCCTGGAAATACATCCAAGGAAGGTATTTGAGTGGAACTGAGAAATAAGAAAGGGATGATCACCTTACTGAGATTGTATTATAGACCCCTTAATGGTCAGAGGGAAATTGAGGAATAAATTTGAAAGGAGATCTCAGTTGTCTGTAAGAATAACAAGATGGTTATGGTAGGGGATTTTAACTTTCCAAACATAGACTGGGACTGCCATAGTGTTAAGGGTTTAGATGGAATTTGTTAAGTGTGTACACAAAATTTTTCTGATTTTGACGGTATTAGGCAAGACCTTTCAAAAGCTGATTGGGGGCAGATGTTCGCAAGTAAAGGGATGGCTGGAAATCCTTCAGAAATGAGATAATGTGAGTCAAGAGGCAGTATATTCCTGTTAGGGAGAAAGGAAAGGCTGGTAGGTATAGGGAATGCTGAATGACTAAATAAATTGAGGGTTTCGTTCAGAAAAAGAAGGAAGCATACATCAGACATAGACAGGATAGATCAAGTGAATCCTCAGAAGAGTATAAAGGCAGTAGAAATATACCTAAAAGGGAAATCAGGAGGGCAAAAAGGAGACATGAGATAGCTTTGGCAAATAGGGTTAAGGAGAATACAAAGGGTTTTCACAAATATATTAGGGAGAAAAGGGAACTAGGGAGAGAATAGGGCCTCTCAAAGATCAGCAAGGCAACCTTTGTATGGAGCTGCAGGAGATGGGGGAGATACTAAATGAATATTTTGCATCAGTGTTTACTGTGGAGAACGACATGGAAGATATAGACTATAGAGAAATAGATGGTGACATCTTGAAAAATGCCCATTAATTAGATTACTTACAGTGTGGAAACAGGCCCTTCGGTCCAACAAGTCCACACCGCCCCGCCAAAGCGCAACCCACCCATACCCCCTACATTTACCCTTTACCTAACACTACTGGCAATTTAGCATGGCCAATTCACCTGACCTGCACATCTTTGTGACTGTGGGAGGAAACCAGAGCACCCGGAGGAAACCCACGCAGACACGGGGAGAACGTGCAAACTCCACACAGTCAGTCGCCTGAGGCGGGAATTGAACCCAGGTCTCTGGAGCTGTGACGCAGCAGTGCTAACCACTGTGCCACCGTGCCGCCCGAAAAACTGGCTATTACAGAGGAAGAAGTGCTGGATGTCTTGAAATGCATAAAAGTGGATAATTCCCCAGGACCTGATCAGATGTATCCTAGAACTGTGTGGGAAGCTAGAGAAGTGATTGCTGGGCCTCTTGCTGAGATATTTGTATCATCGATAGTCGCAGGTGAGGTGCTGGCAAACTGGAGGTTGGCGAACGAGGTGCCACTATTTAAGAAAGGTGGTGAGGACAAGCCAGGGAATATAGACCAGTGAGCCTGACGTCGGTGGTGAGCAAGTTGTTGGAGGGAATCCTGAGGGACAGGATGCGCATGTATTTGGAAAGGCAAGGACAGATTATGGATAGTCAACATGGCTTTGAGCATGGGAAATCAAGTCTCACAAACCTGATTGAGTTTTTTGAAGATGTAACAAAGAATATTAATGAGGGTAGAGTGGTAGATGTTGTGTATATGGATTTCAGTAAGGCATTCAACAAGTTTTACGATGGGAGACTGATTAGCAAGGTTAGATATCATGCACTACAGGGAGAACTAGCCAATTGGAGACAGAACTGACTCAAAGGTAGAAGACGGGGGCAGTGGTGAAGGGTTGTTTTTTCAGATTGGAGGCCAGTGACCGGTGAAATGCCACAAGGATCGATGCTGAGTCCACTACTTTTCGTCATTTATATAAATGATTGGGATGTGAGCAAAAGAGGTACAATTAATAAGTTTGCAGATGACACCAAAATTAAAGGTGTAGTGGACAGAGAAGCAGGTTACCTCAGATTACCATGGGATCTTGATCAGATGAGCTAATGGACTGAGGAGTGGCAGATGGAGTTTATCTAAAATGCGAGGTGCTGCATTTTGGGGAAACAAATCTTAGCAGGACTTATACATTTAATGATAAGGTCCTGGGGAGTGTTACTGAACAAAGAGACCTTGGAGTGCAGGTTCATAGCTCCTTGAAAGTAAAGTCGCAAGTAGATAGGATAGTGAAGATGGCATTTGGTATGCTTTCCTTTACTGGTCAGAGTATTGAGTACAGGAGTTGGGAGGTCATGTTGCAGCTGTACAGGACATTGGTTAGGCCACTTTTGGAATATTGTGTGCAATTCTGGTCTCCTCCCCATTGGAACGATGTTGTGAAACTTGAAAGTGTTCAGAAAAGATTTACAAGGATAATGCCAGGATTAGAGGGTTTGATCTGTCGGGAGAAGCTGAATAGGCTAGGGTTGTTTTACCTGGAGCATCGGCAGCCAAGGGATGACCTCATCGAGGTTTATAAAATCATGAGGGGCATGGATAGGGTAAATAGAAAAGGTCTTCTCTGTGAGGTGGGTGAGTCCAGAACTAGAGGGCATAAGTTTAGAGTGAGAGGGGAAAGCTGTAAAAGAGATCTAAGGGGCAATTTGTTCACACAGTGGGTGGTGAGTGTGTGGAATGGGCTGTCAGAGAAAGTAGTGGAGGCTGGTACAATTGCAACATTTAAAAGGCATCTGGATAGGTATTTGAATAGGAAGGGTTTGGAGGGATATGGGCGGGGTGCTGGCTGGTGGGCCTAGATTGAGTTGGGATATCAGGTTGGCATGGACGAGTTGGACCAAAGGCTCTTTTTCCCTGCTGTACATCTCTCTGACTCTATGACCGACACAAGTCCCATTTTCCCAAACTAGGCCCAAAGCCTAGAATATTGCTCACTCTCAGACAGTGCATTCCAGACACCCTCCATCCTCTGGATGAAAAAGATTTTCCTCAATTTCACTATAGACCTCCTGCCTTTACTTTAAAGTTATGTTCCCTTCAACCAAGGGGAAACAACTGCTTTCTGTTCACCCTATTCATAAACTTAAGCTCCTCGCAACCTTCTCTGCTCCAAAGAAAACAAATTGAGCTTCTCCAGCCTCTCTTCATAGCTGAACTCCCCCATGCCAGGCAACATCTTGGTGGAATCTCCTCTGTATCTGCTCCAGTGCAATACATCCTTCCTATAGTGTAGTGACCAAAACTACACACAGTACTCAGGGCATACCAATTGTCTGTGAAACTCCAAAATAAACTTGCTGCTCTTCTAATCAATTCTGCATTTGATAATGACAAGTATTTCTTATGCTTTCTTGACAAGCCTATTAACCTGCCTTGTCACCTTCAGGAGTCTGTGGACAAGCACTCCAAGTTCCCTCTGTACCCCTGAGCTTTCTGGAGTAGAATAGCTTCTAAACTGGACACTATATCAGCAAGTTAACAAGTAAATACACTTCAATACACAACTGAGAATATAGAAGATAACGTTTTTGCTTTCCATAGGGCAAGAGAAACATAAAGCATATGGCTTGTTAGCTTTTATTGATCGAGGGATTGAGTTTCAGAGCCATGAGCTCCTGCTGCAGCTGCAGCACTCTGGTGCAGCCACACTTGGAGTATTGGGTACAATTCTGGTTGCTGCATTATTGGAAGAATATGGAAGCTTTGGAAAGGGTTCAGAGGAAATTTACTAGGATGTTGCCTGGTATGGGGGGAAGATTTAATGAGGAAAAGCTGAGGGACTTGAGGATGTTTTTGTTAGAGAGGAGAAAGTTGAGAGGTGACTTAATTGAGACATACAAGATAATCAGAGGGTTAGATAGGGTGGACAGTGAGAGCCTTTTTCCTCAAATGATGATGGCTAAAATGAGGGAACATAGCTTTTAATTGAAGAGTGATAGATATAGAGCAGATGTCAGAGGTAGATTTTTTACTCAGAGAGTAGTAGGGGCATGGAACACACTGCCTGCAACAGCAGTAGATTCGCCAACTTTAAGGGCATTTAAATGGTCATTGGATAACATGAAAATGGAATAGTAAAGGATAGATGGCCTTAGATTAGTTCCACAGGCCAGTGCAACATTGAGGGCTGAATGGCCAGCACTGCACTGTAATGTTCTATGTTCTATGTTCTATACATGCCAATTGATAAATGAAGTAGAGCTGTCTTCAATAGAAGATAAATGCAAAATATTCCTAACATACATCATGAACTAGACCAAACATTTTGACAGGTAGCTATCATATTAATGGTAATCTCTCACATTTCAAGTTAGACGTGAGAACAAATGCCCCAATGTTGTCAAATAGAGACCATTGGTTGACCAAACACTGTTTACAAGTAAATAAAATTTCAGCTCCATGGTCTTGATACATTGCACATCAAATTACAACTCCAAATGGGAGATACCAAATATATTGTTCTGCACATCACAACAAATTATTTTGCCTCCTCAGTAGAAAGGTGTATAGTCTCCTCAAACTCATTGAAAAGATGGGTTAAACGCAGAAGCACAGATTAGCAATTTGGACAAGTACTATTGGATGAGCAATGAAGTATGCTTAACACACTTATAACTCCATTTGACAGAATTTATTTTAGCAGATTACCATTTCGAATTGCTTCTTTTCCAGAGACTTTCCAAAAAACATCAAAAGTCTTGCAAGGTTGTTGCAGGATCATAGATTACAGATGATATGCTGGTCCATAACAAAGCAGTGGATGAGTATGATAAGAGGATATGTGCAGTTTTAAAACATTTATAAGAGGAAGGACTCACACATAATACATTATGAATTCTCCATAGAATCCATTATCAACAGTGGATGCATTATCAACTGTAAATGTATAACGCAGAATCACAGAGGAATAAGCCATGACAGAATTCCCAGGCCCAAAATCAGCCTAAGATTTTCAAAGATTCATGAGTATAATCCACTGCATTGGGGCGGCATGGTGGCTCAGTGGTTAGCACTGCTGCCTCACAGCACCAGTGTCCCAGGTTTGATTCCAGCCTTGGGAGACTGTCTGTGTGGAGTTTGCACATTCTCCCCGTGTCTGCGTGGGTTTCCTCCAGGTGCTCCGGTTTCGTCCCACAGTGCAAAGATATGCAGGTCAGGTGAATTGGGCATGCTAAATTGCCCATAGTGCTAGGTGCATTAGTCAGTGGGAAATGGGTCTGGATGGGTTACTCTTCGGAGGGTCGGTGTGGACTGGTTGGGGCAAAAGGCCTTTTTCCACACTGAAGGGAATCTAACCTAATCTATAATCAATGTTTGTCTAATCTAGCAACCCTTACAGATGCCTTGAAACAGCTGTTTAAGAAGACAGAAACATGGCCTAAATATCATGACACATCAGCTAAGTTCAGTTCTTGTGGAATTTCATGAAGGTTTTCTCTCTGCAAGACCAAGCACGTTTTCTCACACTACTGTCCCAAACACACCTCATCAGCTAGGCACCATACCACCATGGCATGCCTCTCATTGAATGGTTGCCCAATTCTCCCACCTGCTGTTGGCAGAAATGCTTGCCACCGCTAGGACCTCCCAGGATTGCTGGCAGTATTGCTGTATTTAAAAAGTTGTTGTGTACCCAGTAAATTGTTGCCTGTCTAGAGTGGCCACGTACAATTTGCAGCATTTGCCCTTCACATAATAGATAAACAGGAAATTAGTGCATTACTTTGTGGACAGGACCTGGAAGCCCTCATGGATGGGTGATGCACATAGCTTGATGTCTTTTTCCCCCAGAACCAACAGAGGAGGTGATAACACCACATTCAGCTAGCCTGATCTGAGTTGTCACCTAGATTAGCATGGACTCAACTATCTGGAGAAGTTATTCATGGAGATACACATCACCAACTGCTCCCATTACGGTTGAGTTGTCCACAGAATATTTATTGTGATGAAACAAATACTGAACCTGGTTACAGAGGAAAACTACTGACTTCAAACCATCAGGAAGACAGTCCAAGGCACTAACTTCCACCTAACAAATAACCATTTTTCCATGTCTGAATGGTAAATGTTAAGGGAGAATAATGAAATATCCAGATCTTGTCCTAACTTGCCAAAATTTTCACTATTGCTGTTATTCATTTCTGGATCATTTGAGGTTTCAGCTTCTTCTGGACTTGGACCATACCAAAATGGATGGCTTAATACCCATTGCTGTCCTTGGTACTACTGTTAGTTTCATGGTGTACTAGTGGAGTATTATTCCTATGCTAAGTTAGTAATGTTTATATGTTAGTTAATGAGGAAGTCTTCAAACAGGGATTAATTTCCAACATGTTCTATATGTTGCATGTAATATGATGCTGATCATACACAGAATATAAAAATGTCCTTGTATATTAGAATAGGATGCTCACCTCAAGTTTTTTATTTTTTCCCATGTCTGACATTATTCAACATACGCTGCTGTTCCAGAAAATATGTACCAGGACGTCTGGCTATTGGAGAGGACATCCATTCATATCTTCACTGAGGTATGCGACTTAGGTCAATCAATAACTGTCTTTGTCAATGGGGGCCCGGACCTGCTGCAACAACCATTCTTTATTCAGTGCTTCAAGGGTTCTTTTATCCAATCATACTGGAACATCTTATTCTCCATAAATAGCTATAGGAAGATCAGATCTCCATTTATCTCTTGGGCAGAAAACTTGTAAACTATCTGTCCCACCACATTTCCTCTTATCCAGACCCATTTTGTCATGAACGGTGCTAGATTCACACTCCCCTTCCTATTGTATCTGTTCCTAGACCAAGTCATATTGGTCATGTTGTTTTGTATGTTAATGACATTGGCGAGGGTGAGGTGCCTTCCATCCTGTCCTTCCTTCCTCTTTGCGTTTTGCTGTGCCCCAGTTCCTATCCATGAAACAGTCTGTCACTCTGATATGTTTAGATCCATTCTTTAGCCCACAACATCCAACCGTGGCTATTTTACTTTCCTACCTACTTTACACTTTTTGTCAGTTACTCTGTTGTTGCCCTTTCCTCTTGGACGTGGCTTATTTGGAGGTGGCCAGTCCACTTTTGGTCACCCTTAAAACAAACTCCCCCTGATACTTGTGATTTATACTCTCAAGTGTAAGTTGCTTACTGCTGCATCTTATTGGCCTTCTGTCTGTGGGCTTGTTGATGGGTTGGAACTGTTTTTCCGGTATTCATGCAACATCTGGAGTACTGCGTGCAGTTTTGGTCGCCTTACTTGATGTACTGGCAGCAGACCGTACAAAGGAGCTTCACTAGGTTGATTCTGGAGTTGAGGGGGTTGGCTTATGAGGAGAGATTGTGTTGATTGGAACAATACTCATTGGAATAGAAGAATGAGGGGGATCTTATAGAAACAAATAAAATTATGAAGGGAATAGATATGATAGAAGTAGAGACGATGCTTCCATTGGTGGGTGAAACTAGGACAAAAGGGCATTGCCTCAAAGTTAGAGGGACCAGATGTAGGATTCAATTGAGAAGACTCTTCTTCATCCAGAGGATTGTGAATCTATGGAATTCCCTGCCTAGCTAAAATGGATAATGTTTTGAACAGTAAAGGAATTAAGAGTTATAGTGAGAGGGCGGGTAAGTGGAACTGAGGCCACAAAAAGATCAGCCATGAGCTTATTGAATGGCGGAGCAGGCTCAAAGGGCCAGACGGCCTACTCCTGCTCCTAGTTCTTATGTTCTAATGTTCATATGTTTCATCTGCCCCCATCTTCAGTCAGGTTTATTGATTCAAGCTTCCCTTCTTGCTCTTCCCTTCTGTGTTCTTGACCATTCACAGTTTTTTTTTCGTGACTGCTTAATGGAGTTCATGGTTGGCTCACAACTGAAGTTAAATTAATTGGGGAAATGATAGGCACGTGCAGTTTTTGCTTCTTGTCTTTTTTCCAGTATTACAGCGCAATAAGAAGGATACTTTTTAGACAATGTCAGAGTTTTAATTGAATCATCCTTTTTTTATACATTCAAATCTCCCTTATATCCATGATTGATTATAGGCTTGTGCACTTTATATACCTTGCTGTATATGCGATCCTGATATATCTCTGCAATGCCTGACAATACATTTTCATGTTGCTAATTTACTCAGTTGCTCAGAGGATCGGGACCTTTGAATTCTGGTAATTCAATGATGCACATATTATCATATGTCTCAATTGTTCTTTCTGCTTAATTCTTCCTTCACACGTATGTTAGCAGGCAGCACTGTCGATCTGATGGTGACTTGGAAGTCCTTCTTAGCTCCTTTTAGGGACATTCATGTTTTCATTTCATGAATCACATATTTTAATGTAAACGGAATTGTTTAAATACAGGTTATTATTAATATTTTTTAGAAAAATGGTTAAACACGCTGAAATATAAATCAGATTTCTTTTATTCAACTACTTCTTTATGCAGAAGATGAATAATATTTTTTATATATTTATAAATTCATTATTCCTTCTATTAAAGAATAATTTTGAAGGTTGTTTTATTTTTGCTCATGAATTACTCATGTGAAGATAATTTGAATAGTAAATTTTAAATCTACATCCTCATGATTCCAGAATTCTCAAAATATTGTCAGAACAACTGCGTTTGTTTTCTATCAGATCATCCCACGTAATTATTGTCAGTTAAACTATGTGGATGACTCAACTATATTTTTGTTACAAAGTGATATGTTAATGTATCATATCCTCCCACTAGAGCTAGCATGTGTTAACAGAGATATCATACATGAAGAATAAAACATTGGCAATGCAGCCATAAAGCACAAAGCCTTTGGATATAAATTACACTTACCAGCAGCAAGCATAGTTGGAAGAAGCAAAGCCTAATTAACAAAAATATCCTTTAACCTTTTATTTGTATAATTTGTTCTCCCAGAGGATAATGTTACACGAAGCAAGAAACGAAATGGCAAATGTAAACAGCTAGATTTATATAGAGCAAACAGTAGTGCTCATTTATAACTTCAGATGAGATATAATTGATTTGAACATGTGAAAAGAGTTTTACTTTACAATGTGAATGCAGTCTGAATCTATGATCTAACAGTGATACAGGGAATGTATTTGGACTACTCTTTCAGCTGCCCTCAAGGTCCACTGACTTGATAGACTGTGGTGGAAGTGTACTGATTGCTCTGGAATCATTTCAACTCCACTCCAGGTCATTTGAGCCATTAATGAATTTCCATTGCACACTTCACTGCTCATGTTCAGCCTTTACGTCTGGATCACATTCTTTACTCTGTCGCACACCGGAAATTATCTTTTCTGCATAGGTTACCACAAAACAGAATGAAATAGCGATGTCTGGGAAACATGAATAGTACTCATGTCTGAAAATGAAGCTGTGTAGTGAATTTCCAATGGCACAAGAATGGATGGGATTAGATTAATAATACTTTAAAGTAGAAACTTTAATCACAGGCTGCTTCCTTCAGGCTCAGGCGATGTCAGAGCCAATGTGTATTGAGGAGACTGGTCTAGGCTGAGCTGTCACTGGCTGAGTGCCTCCCCATCCATTACAGATTCCCTGCCCACTGTCATCTACATTGAGACAGTTTCTTACTGTCTAATGGTACAGCAATGATTCCTGCAGCTCAGGAAATAAACATTACTGTTTAAGTTCTTAAAACAAGTAACCAGTTATCTTCCTTTCTGTAAAACCTTGACCTAAGATGATTTCTATACTTAATTGCTGTAGGCAGTGCATGCCTTATGAGAGTTTGAAAAGCATTGGGATAAATTTGTGTTCCGCTTGTAATGCATTGAAAATCTTCAAAACAGAACACATTTCTTGTGTCTTGCTAACTTCCTATGACTCTTTTCCATTCTTATAAATAGCTATTTCTCTGACTCACTGTAAGCAATGATACAAGATACACAATAATTTCTGTTATATAGGCAAGATTTCATTATTAACAATTACAAATGCAACCATACAAATCAGGTACATTCTGTTCTGCTATAATGCGCATTACGTGCTTCTTTTTTAATTTGCTTATTGTTTTTGGCTATTTTATTACTACCAAATTGACCTGCTTCCCAAAAAGCAGGACAAATGCAAGACAGCCAGTTATTACCCTATTAGTCACACTAAACGAGCAGGAAACTGCTGGATTGAGTTATTAATAATACAATCAAGCAATGCTGTTGCATTGTTTTGGAACTTTGGAAGAAAAAATTAAAACAACAGCAGTTTTAAAAAGGAGAAGAGCAGACAAAGGAAGCACATGGTGAGGACAGTACAGGAGAGAGAGAGAGAACCTGCACAGTTACTGCCTTTGATGTTTGAATTCGTGTATTGCTGGACATCGGAGAGCATCTGGGAAAATTAACAAACAGCGAAATTCCCAACTAATCTTGGAGGAACTGTTGGACGAAGTTCATGGCACGGAATCAGATAAGTTAAATGTTGTTTTATATCTGTCCAAGAGAAAGGCTGCAGTAGTGAGTACAGTGGGTTCTTTCTTGATTATATGTTTTTGGAGATAAGTCTCTTGATTAAACTTAAAATATAAGCCATAGCTATTAATTTAACCTGGGGCAGTGTTTGTAGAGGAATAAGACAGTGTTATTTTCTCGGTCTGTAGATTGTGAAGGAGCAAAAATGGCCTTTGCAGTGATATGTACTTCTTGTCAGATGTGGGAGTTTAAAGAGAGTTTAAGAGTTACTGCGGATTATATCTGTCATAAATGTTGTTGGATCCGAATCCTATCAGATCGAGTGGATTGGTTGGAGAGTCAGATAGAAGCGATGAGGAATTTGCAACAGTATGTGATGGATGGCAGTTATAGGAAGGGGGGGGGAAGTCTCAGATACAGTTACATAAATGAGCTAACTCCAGGAAAGGTAAGAGAGATAGGCAGCTAATGCAGGAGTCTTTTGTGGATATACCCATTTCAAACAGGTATGCTGTTTTGGAAAATGTAGGGGGTGATGGATTCTCAGGGGAACATAGCATGAACAGCCAAGTTTCTGATATTGAGACTGGCTCTAATGCAACGAGGGGTACGTCGGCTTCCAAGAGATCAATTGTGTTCGGGGATTCTGTAGTCCAAGTACAGACATATGTTTCTGTGGCCAGCAGAGAAAAAGCAGAATGGTGTGTTGTTTCCCTGGTGCCAGGATCAAGGATGTCTCAGAGAGGGTGCAGAATGTTCTCACGGGGAAGAGGGGCCAGCAGGAGGTCATTGTCCACATTGGAACCAACGGCATAGGAAGGGAAAAGGTTGAGATTCTGAAGGGAGATTACAGAGAGTTAGGCCGAATCGAAAAAGGAGGTCCTCAAGAGTAGTAATATCTGGATTACTCCCAGTGCTACGAGCTAGTGAGGGCAGGAATAGGAGGATAGAGCAGATGAATGCATGGCTGAGGAGCTGGTGTATGGGGTAAAGCTTCATATTTTTGGATCATTGGAATGTCTTTTGGGGTAGAAGTGACCTGTACAAGAAGGACGGATTGCACCTAAATTGGAAGGGGACTAATATACTGGCAGGGAAATTTGCTAGAACTGCTTGGGAGGATTTAAACTAGTAAGGTGGGGGGTTGGAACCCAGGGAGATAGTGAGGAAAGAGATTGATCTGAGACAGTTACAGCTGAGAACAGAATCCCCGAACACAATTTGTGGGCGGCACGGTGGCACAGTGGTTAGCACTGCTGCCTCACAGCGCCAGAGACCCGGGTTCAATTCCCGCCTCAGGCGACTGACTGTGTGGAGTTTGCACGTTCTCCCCGTGTCTGCGTGGGTTTCCTCCGGGTGCTCCGGTTTCCTCCCACATCACAAAGATGTGCAGGGTCAGGTGAATTGGCCACACTAAATTGCCCGTAGTGTTAGGTAAGGGGTAAATGTAGGGGTATGGGTGGATTTCGCTTCGGCAGGTCGGTGTGGACTTGTTGGGCCGAAGGGCCTGTTTCTACACTGTAATCTAATCTAATCTAATCTAATCTAATCTAAACAGAAGTGAATCAAACCGTCAGGGCAGGCAGGGACAAGGTAGGACTAATAAATTAAACTGCATTTATTTCAATGCAAGGGGCTGAACAGGGAAGGCAGATGAACTCAGGGCATGGTTAGGAACATGGGACTGGGATATCATAGCAATTACACAAACATGGCTCAGGGATGGGCAGCACTGGCAGCTTAATGCTCCAGGATACAAATGCTACTGGAAGGATAGAAAGGGAGGCAAGAGAGGAGGGGGAGTGGCATTTTTGATTAGGGATAGCATTATAGCTGTGCTGAGGGAGGATATTCCCAGAAATACATCCAGGGGTGTTATTTGGGTGGAACTGAGAAATAAGAAAGGGATGATCACCTTATTGGGATAATATTATAAACCCCCAATAGTCAGAGGGAAATTGAGAAATAAACTTGTAAGGAGATCTCAGCTATCTGTATGAAAAATAGGGTGGTTATGATAGGGGATTTTAACTTTCCAAACATAGACTGGAACTGCCATAGTGTTAAAGGTTTAGATGGAGAGGAATTTCTTAAGTGTGTACAAGACAATTTTCTGATTCAGTATGTGGATGTATCTACTAGAGAAGGTGCAAAACTTGACCTACTCTTGGAAAATAAGGCAGGGCAGGTGACTGAGGTGTCAGTGGGGTAACACTTTGGGGCCAGCGACCATAATTCTATTTGTTTTAAAATAGTGATGGAAAAGGATAGACCAGATCTAAAAGTTGAAGTTCTAAATTGGAGAAAGGCCAATTTTGACGGATTTGGCAAGAACTTTCAAAAGCTGATTGGAGGTAGAAGTTCGCAGATAAAGGGATGGCTGGAAAATGGGAACCTTCAGAAATGAGATAACAAGCATCCAGAGAAAGTATATTCCAGTCAGGATGAAAGGGAAGGCTGGTAGATAAAGGGAATGCTGGATGACTAAAGAAATTGAGGGTTTGGTTAAGAAAAAAAGGAAGCGTATGTCAGGTACAGACAGGATAGATCGAGTGAATCCTTAGAAGAGTATAAAGGAAGTAAGATTATACTTAAGAGGGAAATCAGGAGGGCAAAACGGGGACTTGAGATAGCTTTGGCAAATAGAATTAAGTAGAATCCAAAGGGTTTTTACAAATATATTAAAGACAAAAGAGTAACTAGGGAGAGAATAGGGCAGGCCAAAGATCAGCAAGGCGGCCTTTGTGTGGAGCCACAGAAAATGGGGGAGAAATTAAATGAATATTTTGCATCAGTATTTACTGTGGAAAAGGATATGGAAGATATGGACTGTAGGGAAATAGATGCTGAAACCTTGCAAAATATCCAGGTTACAGAGGAGGAAGTGCTGGATGTCTTGAAACAGTTAAAGGTGGATAAATCCCCAGGACCTGATCAGGTGTACCCGAGAACACTGTGGGAAGCTAGAAAAGTGATTGCTGGGCCTCTTGCTGAGATATTTGTATCATCGATAGTCACAGGTGAGGTGCTGGAAGACTGGAGGTTGGCGAATGTGGTGCCACTGTTTAAGTAGGGCGGTACAGGCTACAGGGAGAGATTGAACAGGCTGGGGCTGTTTTCCGTGGAGTGTCGGAGGCTGAGGGGTGACCTTATAGAGGTTTACAAAATTATGAGGGGCATGGATAGGATAAATAGACAAAGTCTTTTCCCTGGGGTCGGGGAGTCCAGAATTAGAGGGCATAGGTTTAGGGTGAGAGGGGAAAGATATAAAAGAGACCTAAGGGGCAACCTTTTCATGCAGAGGGTGCTATGTGTATGGAATGAGCGGCCAGAGGATGTGGTGGAGGCTGGTACAATTGCAACATTTAAGAGGCATTTGGATGTGTATATGAATAGGAAGGGTTTGTAGGGATATGGGCCGGGTGCTGGCAGGTAGGGCTAGATTGGGTTGGGATATCTGGTCAGCGTGGACAGGTTGGACCGATTTCTCCAGCTTCCTCATTTCCCCTCCCCCCACCTTATCTCAGTCCCAACCCATGGACTCAGCACCACCTTCTTGGCCTGCAATCTTTTTCCTGACTTGTCCGCCCCCACCTCTTCTCTGGCCTATCACCCTCACCTGAACCTCCTTCCACCTATCGCATTCCCAACACCCCTCCCGCAACACTCTCCTCCCTACCTTTTATCGTAGCCTGCTTGGCACACCTTCCTCATTCCTGAAGAAGGGCTTATGCCTGAAACGTCGATTCTCCTGTTCCTTGGATGCTGCCTGACCTGCTGCGCTTTACCAGCAACACATTTTTCAGCTCTGATCTCTAGCATCTGCAGTCCTCACTTTCTCCCGAAGGGTCTGTACATCACTATGACTCTATAAAAGCCACTCATTAACCTGACCATCAACACTTGATTTTCCATCAATACTCATTACCAGACCTCATTACAACCTTCAATCTAAACATAGAGTTGAACTCCACAGGTGGAATGGGAGTGCATGCCTGTGTCATTGAGATGACAGTCATCTGAATGTGCTACATCGGAACCTGGTGAAATTAAAGTCATTTGGTATCAGTGATAAATGTGATTTTTGGAGGTCGACCACCTCAGCACTAACACATTGCTGCGGAGATTCCTCAGACAGTATACTTAGCCTACTATCTTCAGCTAATTCATCAATGACTTTGCCTCCATCATAAGTTCAAAGGTGGGGTATTTACTATCGACTACACCATGTTAAGCCTCAATCATTATTTGTCAGATTACGAAGCAGTTCATGATCACATGCAGCAACATCTAAATAATGTCCCTGGGCTGTAAGTCAGCAAGGATATTTTGACCAACCATAAGATGATTAGACCCTACGATATTGGAGCAGAAATTAGACCATTCAGCCCATCGACTCTGCTCTGCTATTTAATCATGGCTGATAAGTTTCTCAATCCCATTCTCCTGCTTTCTCCCCATAACCCTTGATCCACTTGATACTCAAGAATCCATCTATCTCAGACTTAAATATAATCAATGAATACTAGCGATTACCATATCTGACAAGACATAACACAATAGGACATAGGAGCAGAATTTGTCTATTTGGCCCATCGAATCTGCTCCACATTTGATCACGGCTGATAGGTTTCTCAACCCCATTCTTTTGCCTTCTCCCCATAATCCTCGATCTCCTTACCAATCAAAAACTTGATTAGTAACTGTCGGGTCAAGCACAACTTTCTTAGCAGCTATATATCAAAATAATCTTCAGATACTATGTTGTTAGTGAGATTTTTCTGCTTTTTCATTCTTAATTATACTAGTTTTAACATTTTAAGAGAGAAAAGAATTGGGACCTATCCCATTTCTATAGATATATACAGTACGGCCATTCTTCAAGAGGTACCTAAAGCCTTTCAATGGAGTTTCCTGTAAGAAATTGTTTTGGTGTGGAAACTATTCATTTTAGTTAAGTTGTGCTTATGAATCCATGTAGTGATATAGTTTCTCTTCTAGTAAATATTTCCTTGAAACATATGGGCTAATAAACAGCCTATTAAAGGAAAATCTACAGAAAATCTACAAACGTTAAAAGTCACTCGTGAACCAAGAGATTGTGGAGGAGCACAGAGGTGTTGGGTTTCAAGTAGTCAAATCATTAAAAGCCAGAAACTAGGTTAAAAAGTAAAAACAAGATATAATAGCAATCAAAAAGGTTAATAGAATGTTGATTTTTATCTTTAGGGGGCCGAAAAATGCAAAGGCTTCAAAATTTGAGTCCAAAGTGCTGCACAGTCTGGCTTCTAAGGATATTAGTGAAGACATGTCATCTAAGTACCTCAAGTATGCAGAAACAGCAGATACGACATCACTCAGTGTGAAATGTTGATCTGGTTTTTAATTGACCACTTTGAAGCTTGTGGCTCATATTAATGTTCTTATAAACACTTTGAGGAAGTCCTACTAGCAATTTTTAAAGGGAGCAACTTGGTACTTTCAGATATGGTGCTTTTGACTTTCTTTCATTGGAGAAAAGCAAATGGGAGATATTATAGGAGCTCTGAAAGTTAAAGTCAGAAAGAGATGTTACTGGTCTTTTACAAAGAATAGAGAGTACTTTGAAGATCTTTCAACAGAAAGCCTTTTGAGGCTTTATATTTGCAGTATAGCAGAGACATGAAACACAGAGAGGATAAGAGGAGGTGGCTCAATAAGAGGTTGCATCTACATGGATATTAAGGGAGCACTTCTGCTATCACCATCTCAGTGAATGGATTGGTTATAATTCACTAAGGAGTTGAGAACTAAGAACAGTGCTACTTCCTACAGCGGAATGTATAGTTACAAATCAGGGCAAGAATAGTGCTTGCAGCTTGCAGTGTTCCCATCCTGTGCTAGTCAGTCATTTTTGCACAGCTTCAGTCACTGGGATTTATGAGACCATGCCTGCTTGGTGATAAGGGTTATCTGCTATTAACAGAAATGCAGAAAGGATGTTTATGGTGAGGAAAGCTGGTGGGGTGGGAAGTGAGAATGAGAAAAAAGGGATTTGGGAAAGTACATTGGACACACCACCATTTCAAATATCCTCCACAAAGCCAAATGCAGCAACTTTAGCCACTGTTAAACTTAGAATGTGGAGTACATTTCTTCCAAAGAGATGACAAGATGCAAATCTGTCTCTTCATTGCCACTCTCCACTGCCTCTCTCCTGTAATGTGCAACCTTGCTTTGCGAGAGTGAGTGATAAGCATCATTGTGCTAACTTGTCTTTACTGAATACTTGCAAGTATCTGGAAACTGCGACATATGGTGCAAAATTGGTAACATTAGCAGATATCTGAGAGTGAGGTGAAGCATATCAATGTTATGGATGTGCCCTAGTTGCTGTGATGCCTTTGGCAGCATGAACAGTTGGAGGTGTGGTGGCTTGAGAATTGGGATTTACTGACCTTGATCACTACAGCCAAATCCTTGGGGTCAGACTCTAGCTATTGCCCTCGGTGATGACTTCCTTTTCACACTCTTCACAGAGTAAGCTTTGAAAACTTCATGGTCACTGTGAAAACATAACCTTTTCTCTCAACCATTTGGACCTCTTGAACTAAGGATTCCATTATGATCACAGAAGTTGAAAGCCCTCTTTCTGGTCTGTTGATCTAAAGGTAGTGTTACTCCTTCCCTCAAAACTTTTCACAAATGGTTTCCCTACCTGCTTCAGCCTGAATGTACCTCCCTTTAAGAAGAGCAATCTACCCCTTTTATGAATTGTAGGTTAATTGTAAGTCATGTTAGCCAAACATATACCTGGACATTCTGCTCAGCATGGAGCCAGAAGTGCATTTCACAGTGGACACAGTGAGTTGCATGCCATTATCACTGAGTTGACAGCCAAACTTGTCTGATCTGAAAAGCCTGATTAGTACGTGGATAGGAGACCACCAGGGAATATCAGGTGCAGTAGGCTTTAAGGGCCCTCATGTTATGCAATGATGGGGTCCATAACCTAGACTGCGAGGCGAAAGTTCAAGTCCCACTTGCTCCAGATGTGTGTAAAGCATCTCAGAATAGGTTGGTTAGGAAAAATAGGTTAGATAACAGTATAATCACTGAGCTGAACAGGCAGAACAAAGTTTCTATACTCTAAGTTGTTATGAAGGGCTTATGCTCAAAACGTCGATTCTCCTGCTCCTCAAAAGCTGCCTGACCTGCAGTGCTTTTCCAGCACCACACTCATGAATCTGATCTCCAGCATCAGCAGTCCTCACTTTCTCCTACAGGTTGTTCGGTTAAAATGCGTATTTCTTTAACTCAAATTCGCTATAACGCGATTAGTGAATCGGAGACACTGTTTCGAAAGCACAAACTTTTAAAGCGAGTATTGGTTATGATGTGACTCTGGCCCCATTAATTCAAATGGTGCTGCTATTGCATGATTTTCTTATAATTTAGGATTGCACCAGAACTGACTGTTTGTGCATAATCTTAACTGGGCAGAAGCTAATTGAAACTTCAGCTCAAAACAAGGTAGAACGTTGGAATCTGAATTTTCTGTGGGTTCCTCTGGTGCTGGCAGTGGGTTTTAAGTCTTGTGATATCAGGAACCCTGACTTGACTCTAAATAATGGGATCAGGTTTACTTACACAGTAAGATTATAGCAGTCAGGTTATTTTCAAACTATCAATGGAACTTGGAATCTCAGATAATACCCATAGCTCATAAATGAACCATCTACTTGCATTCAGATTTAATGATACCTCTCTGGGATTGATTTCCTTTTCTGGGACATTTCTGGTGCTTTCCAACAATATCAGTGAAACTTTTACCATCTAAGTTCAACTTAAGCCCTGAAAAAAGTGAAATCTTCTGGTAATTGTACAAAACTACTTACTTGAATGTGGGTGTGTCAAAGATTGGCCTTTCTCCCAAATGTGACATAGAGAAAATTCAATAGCCCGAATGAAAATGGAGTGAGGATGGAAAATAGGAGATCAAATTTGTCTTGAATCTTTAGAAAAGAAATTCAAATAATGTTAAAAATGGGCTGTTGATTGTCATCACCCATTTTGTGTCATCACCCACCTTAAAACAACTTCATCTTCATGATGCCTGAATGGACAGTGCTGGACACCATTGAAATTTAGTTCATATTCACCAGCCATGTTTATTTGTTTATTTTATCATCAGAATTGCACCATGAAAACTATGGACATTATAAGATTTTTTTGTGGCAGAAAACATTGTGCTTTGGTGAACTATTTTAATCCCCACAAAAGCAGATGTCTGTTCTATCTGGGAGAACAGCATGTGAAATAAAACGAAAATCCTGTTGTGTATTTTTGATAACTACAAAAAGCTTAATAAGGTATAATTTTACAGGAACAAAATAGCCTAATTGTCTGTACATTGGCACTGACATAGTGATAATTGATGTGGTGTGCTCTAGTCATTTGCTATAAATACATTGCTTTTAGCACAAAATGCAACTGTGATAAAGTCAAATCAAGTAATATTTCCCCCAAACACAAGTAATGATGAGGGGTGGAATTTGATAGTGCTGCCTGCTGGTGTGAACTGGGTTCAGGGTGTGATCTCTGCACCAGCTGAGGTACACATTCTGGAACTCGAACCTCATTTAAATTAGATGAGTGATTGTCGATGTCTGCTGGATGTCTCCATACAGTGACTGATGAAACTGTTTGAATTTTGGATCATTGGCAGAGGCCCTCAAGGTGGTACATAAGATAAATAGGTACTGGGTTGGCAGTCAAAAGTGAGAGTGGTGATGGAAAAATGCTGGTGGTGGGGTTGGGGAGTTTTTGGGAGGAAGCCAAATGGGGGCAGGCAACAGACGTTAGGACTGGTCCTGTGACCCAAGCTCCACATCAAATTTTTTGTTAAAACCTGGATATTTTAGTCCATATTTGGATTTCATTGCTTCAGCATAAGTTGCAATGAAATTCTATGTGCTACAGTAGCATTTATATGCAAAAGAATTTGAGCTTAGGAGGAGGCTTTTCAGCCCACACTTCCTCTGGTAACTCTTCAGCCTAAGCTATCAGGTTTGGACCTTCAGTTAATTCCCTTGGTAGAAAGCTGGCATTATGAATTAGCACACTACCTGACTTTCATCTCTGTCAATTTCAATGGAAATTGCAACATAGTCATAGAGTCATACAGTACTAAAGTGGTCCTTTGGCTCATGGAATCTGCACTGACAAATAAAGGGACATGTTGAATGTTAAGTCAACTATGCTGTCTTATACTTACCTGGCAAAATAAATACCTCTCCTTGAATAGTTTCGTCCCTCTGACAAATAATGGGATCTGCTGAACAACCATTCATAGATGTGGACTAGCTACTTGACAAAGAAGCAGCACTCTGAAATCTTGTACTTTCAAATAAACCTGTTGGATTTTAACCTGGTGTTGTGTGATTGTTAACCATTCATAGAAGACAGGGCTGATGATCGACTATCACATTGATGTATAAATTTCAGACAATGCTAGATATATTGTGAATATCTAATGCTTGCATGACCTTCCTTGTTTACTAGGATTAATGTATATATTTTTAAAACGATCACTGTCAGAAAAGTTTCAGGATATTGTGATGGAGCAAGGCTCCCCTTGAAGAATGAAATTTGCATCTCTGGTCTTAAAGTTCCAGCATCTGACTTTATTGACCATACAGTGATCCATGAAAAAAGCACTGCACAAAGAATTTGAAATAAAAGCAAGAAATGCTGAGAAAAGTTCAGCAGGTCTGGTGGCATTTTTAGAGAGAGAAACAGTGTTAAACATTTCAGGCCCAGTTGACTCTTCTTTGGAACTGAAGAGTGCTAAAAAGATATGGATTTTATGCTGCTGACGAAAGGAGAGGAGTAGTTAGTGGAACAGGTGGCAAGGACAGCAAAAGCATAAGACAAAGGGAGTGCTGATGATAGTTAATGGGAAGTATAGTTGCAAAGTATTAGGCATATCTAGTGGAAAATAGGTTAGCTTTGTTGTGAGCAAACCCATATACACTTGGGATGGGTTTTGGAAAGATATGCCATCAAAGTGAAGGATACTATTCAAGCTCTGAAATTGTCAAACTCAATGTTGAGGCCTGAATGCTGTAAAGTGCTTAAGCTGAAAATGAGGCATTATTCCTTCAGCTTGCATTGAACTTTGCTGCAACACTGCAGCTGGCCAAGACTGAAATATTAACATGGGAGCAAGATTGTGCATTGAAATGGTGAGCAAATGGAAACTCAGAGTCAATTTTTTGGATGGAGCAGAGGTACAAAGTAGTCACCCAGTTTGTGCTTGCTCTTGCCAATGTAGAGACTCCATTGGGAGCAGTGAATGCAGTAGACCCAATAAAAATAAACACACATAGATCACTGTTTGTCTGGAAAGTCTGCTTGGTGCCAGGGGAGAGGGAGATGCATTTGGTGGCGCCACCCTAATGGAGGTGGTGGAAATGGTCAGGGATGATCCTTTGAATACAAAAGATGGTGGCCTTGATAGTGAGAACAAAGGGAATCATATCATTGTTCATGGTGGGAGGTGAAAAGGTAAAGCCTGAGGTGTTGGACATGATTTAAGGGCATTGTTAATCACAGTGAGGTTTTGGAAAGAGGGAATGA
Source organism: Chiloscyllium plagiosum (assembly GCF_037043375.1). Taxonomy (NCBI): domain Eukaryota; kingdom Metazoa; phylum Chordata; class Chondrichthyes; order Orectolobiformes; family Hemiscylliidae; genus Chiloscyllium; species Chiloscyllium plagiosum. Next base: position 34,703,479 of record NW_028270153.1, on the reverse strand, counting down.
AAGTAATAGAAGGAGAGGTCCAGGTGAAGGCGAAGAAGGGTATAAATAGGAAGCAAAATTGATTAATTTTTGAAATTTGACAATGGAGGATAAAGCAGAACTGATTATTTCATCCTTGTAACAGAGAAAGAGGTGTGGGAAGGGATTGAGTGGAACTGAAACATAGAATTTTTCATATACCCCATTACAAAGAATTTGTGCATTATTAGCATCCTTATGTTCAAAGAAATCATGCATTTACTACACTGGGTACTGATTCAACTGTAAGTAATTAGTAAAGAGGATGTATCACTGACACAGCTGAGATATCCTGTTAGGAGGCTAACAGCTGTGGACATCACTATGTTGGCCTGGATAAAAGGCACGAGTAATGTCACCTCTGAAAGAAGCGCACCAGAGTGTGATGTGGCCCTATTGCCTAATGAGAGCTATGTGCAACTTTAGCTTACAACTAACCAATGATTATGATTATAGTATTTTTTAATGAAATGGAAATTTGAGACAGTGGACAGTGGACAATAGTTACCACCTAATTAAACAAATATATGTTAATGAGCACATTAACTTTACCATTAATTAAGAAAAGACTCGCATTTATATAATACCTTTTTGTGTCCTTTGATTTTCCAAAACACCAATGAATTATTTATAGATTACTGTCACTCCTGTAGTGTAGGTATACATGATCACAATTTACATGCATCAAATGAAATACTGATGGAGTTATTTGAGGAAGCAACATTTGCCAGAATGATAAAATGTTTGTCTGTTCTGTGTATAGTGCCTTGAACTCGTTTACATCTACTTAAACAATTAAAACCCACAAACAGGGTAACTGTTTATTATCTCACTAGATGGATATTATCTCTGACAGTAAAGCTTTTGTCCACATTACACACAAGATTTAGTCAAGGTTATGCACTTCTAGAATCTACAACGTTTTTACTCAGATGTAACAACAATACCAAATGATTCCAGCAGGCACTGATTAATTTATGTTAATAACTAATACGATGCTATACTTTAATGAGCCAAGAAGGATTAGCTTGAAAACTAGCATAGAATCAGTAGCATGGGGTAATGAAATAGTAAACCAGTTATAAAGATAAAGCCCATGCATTAGACTGTGTTGTTAAATCTGTTGGTCTAAAATGTCCATATGCATGCTTACCAAAATTTTCTAAGACCTTTTGGCACCTGAAAATGGGATAAGAAGATGACAGGCACCAACGCTGACAATTGGGGGATAGTCTTTAATGATTGTGACCTCTGGACACTGACATTTTGAAGTGTATAGGAAGAGGTGATTGGTTCTGAAACTTTAAACTCTGTTTCTTTCTCCTCGGATGCTGCCAAACCTTACGAGTTTTGCCAGCAGTTTCTCTTTTAATTTCAAATGCTTGGCACAGAGAGGGCCACCATGGTGCATATCAACATCTTGTGAGATGGAAGACTGCCACAGCCATCTACATTATTGGGAGTTTTGGCTGTTGTGTTTGTTCCTGAATCTGCAATCAGATTCAAGTTTATTGCTGGTAATGTGGCCTTGTGTTCTAATGAAGTAAACTGGAAAACTAAACTAAATTTGTATGAAGATTTGAGTTAAATATTGAATTCCAAATATAACTTTGATTAGTAGGTTCTATAAAATTTACTGGGCGACTTGTGACTAGAATATGAAACTTCAAATCCTAATAGCTCCTATTTTCTATTTATTAAAGCAATCTTTATTTTAGTACAAATGGTTTGTATTATGAAAATTTCCCTAAAATCTAGAAAATGTTACATTGGTGAATTTAAAAGCATGAGTTAGTGGAAGTAACAATGTTATATTCAATTGAGAGAAAAAGCAGGTGTGGTTCATTATGATAATTAGTTGAATGGGACTGTAATTTAGTCAATGACCTGTAGTTATACAGTAGACTAAGTGTATAAATAATTCATGTCTTAGAAAGGGCACCTTATGAATATGTTAATTTGACTGGGCTAGTAGATGCTCATGTTGTACAGTGTTGCGTTAGTTTGTATATTGTTTTCTGCAGTTTCATTTCTAAATCTTAAGACAACTCCTCCAAAACTGTCAACTAACCATTGAAGAACTCTCAGAATCCTCAGGAAGTATTATGAATTCACCTCGCGATCTGCTTTTGCAAGAGTATTCTTGAAAATTGTGTGTGTGAAGCTGCTTCATACAGTTCCCTTAGAAGTCTATGCAACATGACCTCTTTTGCTTTGTGGAGGATGGTAAATATTAGAAAGACGAAGAAGGTAATGACAATTAAATATTTTCTGATGATAACTCAGAAATACAAACTATTATCTTTGCAGAACTTGGCAGATGTACTTATTATGCCAGTAAGGATAATGTATTTCACAATTATGCTAATTTTCCTTAAATAATTACATATGCAAATTGGGTGCCTCTCAAAATAGATTTCCCCTTTTATCTAAAACATTTGAAGGGTATATTTATTAAGCGAAGAGAGAAAGTACATTGATTAATTTTGCTGACAATTTAAAAACCATGAACTAAGTATTATGCTCCAACCTCATGAAGGGTGGGGAAGGATTAAAGGCAGTTAAAATATGGTGTGTCACTAGCCAGCTGTAAATGTGCCAAATGCTATTGTTATAATAGTGATAAAAATAAACTGCCAATTTTTGACTTCCATTATCTAATTTTATTATCTGAGATATTTCAAGGACTAATACAGTTTTTGAAAGAGGAAGAATATTGCCTAAGATGGCTGCATTATAACCTGATCAAGTTTAGCTAAATTTCATGAAGCCATCAATAGCTGAACTGAAATTAAGATGTCATCAAAATGATAAAAACAGTTACTCATATCTGTATCTCCTATTTGATTGAAACCTTTTTGAAGTTTCACATACTGGGATGAAAGACTCATCCGGAAGGTTATCCAGTTTAGAAAAAAATATATAATGAAGCCTGACAATGGAATAGATAAGTAAACTATATCTCACACAAGTGATTTTGGACACAGCAGAGAAGGTCAAGTATTAATTTGCTGCAGAAGAACTTAAAGACTCTCTTTCTCCCAGCTTTCGGTCTTTCACTTAAAAGGCAATGCTTAATGAAAAGCAAACAGAGAAATATCCATTTACTAAGAATTCAAAAATATCTCCAAATCTCATGACTACTAAGGATATTAGTCACGAGTTAAACAACTGTGGTCTCATTTTGAACCTAATAATTAAAGGACTCTAAGGACTTTTAAACAGCATATTTGTTGTGTTCTTTTTTGCATTAGTTCCATTTCAAGTTTTTATATTTTATTTCTGTGTGTTTGATTGTGTGTTTAATTGTTTTTCTCTGGGTTAGTAAGTATTAAAATCCTGCTTTCTTTCACTCCAAAATTATTTAATTGGCTACTTAATTTAGAACTAGCAAAGTAAACTTTAATTGGGGAGTAATAAAGCTACATCCTAAAAAAAAACTGGATTTTTTTTGTTGTCACCAACCGAGGGGTTTAAGAAGAAGGGAGCCAATTTATATCTTCTTACCTAGCTCTCATGCTATTATTATGATGGCTGGCTTTATGTTGGGAGAAACTGAGGATTGATGATACTGGAGATCAGGGTCGTGAGTGTAGTGCTGGAAAAGCACAACAGGTCAGGCAGCATCTGAGGAGCAGGAGAATTGATGTTTCGAGTATAAGTCCTTAATCAGGAATGGTTTTATGTTGTGCAAGCATATCACCCTGGAGAGGCAAGATACTCCATGAGCCTGAATTGAATTTATTTTAGCAGTTGTCATGGATATTTCAGAGGATTTTTCCCAAGCACTTATCTTACATGTTCCCCATTGCAGTTGTGCATTTTGATGTCTGTGAGAGCAGTTCCTGAAGGAGGTTATTCATGATTCCCATGAAATGAGTAGGAGGAGTACCTCCACATAAATCATGTTTTGGAACAAAAATCAACATCAAGATTAACAAACCAGCTCAATACTAAAACGGCATTGCACTTTTAGAGCTGCTATCTTTTAGATGGGCTGATAATGGAAGCCATTTGCTTTCTTGTGCTGATATTGAAGATCAAATGATGCTTTATCAAAGTAGAGCGAGGACATTATGTCCTTGTCAATATGGATCCCTCAATCAACAGCACAAAAAAAAGAATTATCTGGTCATTGTCACATTGATGTTTGTGGGATTTTGCTGAGCATAAATTGATAATTTTGTATCTTATATTACAACAGTGACTATTTTTCTAGTAACTGGCTATAAAATGCTTCGAGACATCCAGTAGTCATGAAAACCTTTCTTTCTTCTCTCTGCTGTTGACCAAGGAGGTGCTGAAGAATATTTATCGAAGGAGTACCACATAGGTTTTAGGGTCTTAATTTACCCTTTCAAGGAATCAAATGTCTACTTGGATGTACACCCAAGGCACACAAAAAGTAATAGGTCTCACAAACTTATTTGCGGAATGAATATCTGAGCAGATTAGTTATATTCATCTATCTATTAAATAGATATACTAACAAAAGCAGGTGCAATGTATACTAATAGCATTCATTAACTATTTTATTGGTCTGTTATGAAAATAACATTAAAAAGCCATTCATTATGCAGAGAAAAGGAATTGCTGTAGCTACCATATGCAACTATTATGAAGATTTATTTTGTTTATTGTATCTTGTGAAAGTTTAAATGAGTATAGAGAACTTGTTTATGATGTACTAGTTGCAGCAACCACAGGAAACCTTCACAATCATTTTTCTGATGCCTGGATACATAGAAACCAGAATTGTTCAATTACTCAGAGCTGTATATGCAAAAATAAGATCCTGGAAAATGCAGAGCCCATCTGATGAATGGCCTATATCCAAATGATTACTATGTTCTGTCTCTTCTCAAACCCTGATGTATTTTCAAAGATATTCGCCATTTATTTCAGATTTTTATCATTTATAACTTTCTTTTAGTCTCAAGAAGTACACAGATCATTTTCAAATTAGTACCACTGCACTTTTCAGTGAATCATACATTCACCTGTTTGAATTTTTGAACACTTTAACTGAAACTGAATCCATTGTCCTGGCTGGAAATCTATTTCATAAGTTAGCAACATCAAGTGTGATCCACTTAACATGAAAATTTCAATTAATTGTAATCTTATCCTCTTTTCTTGCCCAATCGTCCAGGAAAGTAATTCCCTGTCTGCAATTCATACCGGCCCTGTCTGATCGTAATTGAAGGAACTTGGTTATCCTTCTTCTACCTTTTGAAGGACAGAAAATAGGAATATTCCTTCTGGCTCCAGATAATTTGTGTCAGCAGCCTCCAATGTTCCCTGTGAGAATCATTGGTTAGACTGCTTGGATCAAGAATTTCTGAGCTAAGCATTCTCTTGCATTCTTATATTACAACAGCAACTACTCTTCAGACAGCAACTAATTGGCTATAAAATACATTGAGATATCCAATTGTCATGAAAATCTGCCTTGCCTTTCTTTGGTGTTGACCAAGTGGGTGATAATAATAAGTTATATCCTGAAACAGGCATTAAGTCACTGACTGACATATTTAAATGCCCTGCCACTTTTCCAAGAATGTACACTTGGACATTGCCACACTTTTGGGAGAGATTGAGCACAATAAATCACATGTTAAAGTTTTACTCTCAGTGTTCATTTTCACCCTCAAATGTGTACCACAAGGCTCAATGGCTCCTGTTTCATGATTTCTCAGATGCATTTTTGTCAAGACTGGTCTTATCAATGCCTTAGACATCTCATCAATATTTTACAGAATGTTCATGTCATTCTAGATCTAGTTAAACAAAGTAACATTTTTCTTGACTCAGTGATTACTGCCTGCTATGTGTCTATGCTTTCTATTTCTGGTGCAGCAGCATACCCAGGCTTGTTTCCTACTGCTCTGTCTAATGATGTGCCCTTCACTGTGTAATTACACTTTCTATTCATAGTAACAATATACATTGTCTTACATTTCCCAGTGATATCTCATGTTTCAAGATTCCTGTCCAAGTACAGTGCCAAAATTATTCACTGCCTCTGTTGTCAGTCTTAGTACATTTTCATGTTAATTTGAATGCCTAGAGCCGTCTTTGAACTGCAACATTTAGGCCAATTGGAAAAGTTCACATTGCAGCTGAGAATGAATCTGCACAGATGCATTTGTTTTTATTTTAGTTAACATATTTGGTTTGCTGATTCTAATCAGTAACACAATGTTGATGCTTGTTTGTTGCACAAAGTTCCACAAATGTGAAACTTTGGAATAACAAAGGCTTCTGCCAGATAGAGCCTCAGTTAAACCACTAGCTACTTCTTGCCATTTCAAATGCCAGCCTTTATCATCTTCCCTCAGTTTGCTACTTTTTAGTCAAGATTTGATTTATCTTTTTGATTATTTTGTTTGATTCTCAAATACAACCAACTGCCACCAATGCTTTTTGTGAATGTTTCCCATTTATCAACAGATTCTCCTATGTTTTCATATAAAATAGTTTTGAAAATAAAGCTGCATAATACCTTTGTGCCGTCCGTTAATTAAAGAAAACAAATGGCGGTCTGGTGAAGCACACAGAACCTTTTCCTACCTGTTAAAGAGAAATAGCAGGTTGATTTTATTGGACGCAGACTCGGGGCCTTAATGCTGATAGTCTGACTAACGTTCTTGTACAGGCTGTTAACCTGTGGTTCCTTTTCACTCATGCTGTCACATCTATCATGTATTTCCAGCACCTTTTACTAACCTATAAGACTTGGACATTTATTAGTTAGCCAGTCCACTATCCATGATAATATACTTCCCTCAATGCCATGGGCTTTTACATTATTAAATAAAATCTAGCTGCATGTTGTCCAAAAGTTTTCCAGTGACCTCTTTGTCATTAAATCTGCTTCTGAAAAATCAATTGAGTTATTTGAAAGCCCCTTTTTTTGCCTAGTTGGTAACTATAGTCTGGAATTTCCTGAATAATACTACACATTCTCAAAAACTGGCAGTGTACCCTTACCGCTCGGCAGAACACTTGCACATAAAAGTACAAAAATCCTGCAAAGTAGAATTTCTATACCAACTCAAGAATGTGCAAGAGCCATGGCATTGTGACAGCTGGATCTATTGTATTTTCAGCATCAATCCAGTATATCTATGACATTTGAGGAATAAAATATAAGTGGCCTCTTGATGTTTGACACTTCATCCTGTTGACTGTATAGTTTTTACAGTTGTTGGTCCTGTTGCTAGAAGCTTCACTGCACAGTAACTAAGACAGATTCTAAATTGTTTGTAAGTCTTTATTTGTAAGTCCCTATTACTAACACTTAAACCATGCTACTGAAGAAAAGGGCTTTCTAATGTGTTTGCTGCTCTAACAGTAGAGTGTTATGAACAAGTTTTCACATTTTGTTGTACAAAGAACATAAAACAAAGAACAGTACAGCACAACATAGGCCCTTTGAACCTCAATGTTGTGCCAACCTTTTATCCTACTCTAAGATCAGACTAACCTACATACCCTTCATTTTACTATCATCCATGTACTTATCTAAGAGTCGCTTTAATGTCCTTAATGTACCTGATTCTACTACCACCACTGACAGTGCATTCCACGCACCCACCACTCTCTGTCTATCCAACCTACCTCTGACATCTCCCCTATATCTTCCTCCAATCACCTTAAAATTATGCCCCCCTCATGACAGACATTTCCATCCAAGGGAAAAAGTCTCTAGCTATCTATATTATCTATGCCTCTCAACATTTTATACACCTCTATCAAGTCACCTCTCATCCTTCTTCACTCCAATGAAAAAAGCCTTAACTCCCTCAACCTTTCTTCATAAGACATGCCCTCTCGTCCAGACAGCATCCTGGTAAATCTCCTCTGCACCCTCTCTAAAGCTTCCACATCTTTCCTGTAATGAGGCAGAACTGAACACAATTTTCCAAATGTTGTGTAACCAGGGTTCTATAAAGCTGCAGCATAACTTTGTGGCTATTAAGCTCAATCCCCCTGCTAATGAAAGCCAACACACCATATGCCTTCTTAACAGTTCTATCAACTTGGGTAGCAACTTTGAGGGATCTTTGGACATGGACTCCAAGATGCCTCTGTTCCTCCACTGGCAAAAATCCTGCCTTTAACCCTGTATTCAGATTTGACCTTCCAAAGTGAATCACATCACATTTTTACAGGTTGAACTCCATCTACCACATATCAGCCCAGTTCTGCATCCTGTCAATGTCCTGTTGCAACCTACAACATCCCTCCATACTATCCACAATTCTACCAAACTTTGTGTCATCGGTAAAGTTACTAACCCACACTTCCATTTTGCCATTCAAGTCATTTATAAATATTACAAACAGCAGAAGTCCCAGAACCAATCCCTGCAGAACACCACTGGTCACCAAGCTCGAGGCTGAATGGTTTTCATCTACCACCACACTCTATCTTCTGTGGGCCAGCCAATTCTGTATTCAGACTGCCAGATTTTCCTGTATGTCATGTCTCTTTACTTTCTGTATAAGCCTACCATTGGGAAACTTATCAAATGCCTTGCTAAAATCCATGTATACCACATCCACTGCTCTACCTTCATCAGTGTGTTTTGTCACATCCTCAAAGAATTCAAAAAGGTTTGTGAAGCATTACCTTCCCCTCACAGAGCCATGCTGACTATCTCTAATCAAACTCTTGTTTTCCAAGTAATCATAACCCCTGACTCTCAGAATCCTCTCCAATAATTTGCTCACCACAGATGTAAGACTGACTGGTCTGTAATTCCCAGGATTATCCCTACTTCCTTTCTTGAACAAGGGAATAACATTTGCCACCCTTCAATCATCTGGCACTACTCCAGTGGACATTGAGGGCACAAAGCTCATCACCAAAGGCGCAGCAATCCCTTCCCTTGCTTCCTGTAGTATCTTAGGGTATACCCCATCTGGCCCAGGGGATTTTTCCAGCCTTATGCTTTTAAAAATTTTCACCATATCCTCCTTCTTAAATTAAACCTGTTCTCACATATCAGCCTGTTTCACGCTGTCCTCAGAAATGTCAAGGTCCCTCTCAGGAGTGAAGACTGAAGCAAAGTGTTCATTAAGGACCTCCCCTACTTCCTCCAATGCCAGGCACAAGTTCCCTGCACTATCCCTGATCAGCCCTATCTCACTCTGGCCATCCTCTTGTCCCTCACATAAATGTAGAATGCCATGGGGTTTTCCTTAATCCTACCTATGAATACTTTCTCATGCCTCCTTCTAGCTCTCCTAAGTCCATTCTTCAGTTCCTTCCTGACTACCTTGTAACCCTCTAAAGCCCTGTCTGATCGTTGACTCACCAATGTTAAGTAAGCTTCCTTCTTCATCTTGACTAGATGTTCCACATCCCTTTTCATCCAAGGTTCCTTCACCATACCATCCCTACCCTGCCTCAGTGGGACAACCCTGTCCAGCAATATCAGCAAGAGCTTCTTAAACAATCTCTGCATTTCTGCTGTGCATTTCCCTGAGAACATTTGTTCCCAACATAGGTACCCCAATTCCTGCCTAATAGCATTGTAATTCCCCCTCCCCCAGTTAATTACTTTCCCATACCGCCTGCTCATATCCATCTCCATGAGTATAGTAAAGAGTCATAGAGTCATACAGCGTGGAAGGTCAGGGAGTTATAACTACTATTACCAAAATGCTCTCCCACCAGGAGATCTGACACCTGGCCTGGTTCGTTGCTAAGCACCAAATCCAATATGGCATCCCCTCCATCTGATCTATCTACATATTGCATCAGGAGCCTGGACACACTGCTCCATCCAAACTATTTTATCTGAGCAGGTTTAACCAATATTAGGGAAGTTAAAGTAATCTATGACAACAACCCTGTTGTTTCTGCGCCTTCCAAAATCTGCCTCCCAATCTGCTCCTTTGTGTCTTTGTTGCTATTGGGGGTGGGCAGGGGAGGGGTGGGTGGGGTGAGGGGGTGCCTGTAGAAAACCCCCAGTAAAGTGACTGCTCCTTTCCTGTTTCTGGCTTCCACCCACACTGATTCTGTAGACAAACCCTCCTTGATGAACTCCCTTTCTGCAGTTGTGATACTTCCCTGATTAGCAATGTCACTCCTCCACCTTTTTTACCTCCTCCCTGAATTCCTTTTGAAATACCTAAACTCTGGAACATCCAACAACAATTCCTGCCCTTGTGATATCCAAGTATCTGAAATGACCACAACATCACAGTTCCAAGTACTGATCCATGCTCTGAGTTTGTCACCCATATTTCTTATAGGCTCAATGGTTAGCACTGCTGCCTCACAGTGCCAGAGATCTGGGTTCAATTCCAGCCTCGGGCCACTGTCTGTGTGGAGTTTGTGCATTCACCCTGTGATTGCATAAGTTTCCTCTGGATGCTCCAGTTTCCTCCCACAATCCAAAGATGTGCAGGTTAGGTGAATTGGCCATGCTAAATTGCCCATAATGTTCAGGGATGTGCAGGTTAGGTGCATTAGTCAGGAGTAAAAGTAGAGTAACAAGGTAGGGGAATGGATTTGGGTGGGATACTCCTCAGAGGGTTACTGTGGACTTGTTGGGCCGAAGGGCCTGTTTCCAAACTGTAGGGATTCTATTATTCTATGTGTTGATAGAATTGATTCTGATTCTTAAAATAGACACACTTTCAACCTATCATACTGACTCCAACTTTGCCCTATAAACTGTCTATCCCTTCTCACAGGCTCTCTGCGCACTGTATCTGGCTGTTCACTACCTACTCCAACATCTGATCTGTAGCTGAGGCTCCCAGCCCTCTGCCAATCTTATTTAAACCCTCCCAAAGAGTTGTAGCAAACCTCCCATCCAGGATATTGGTGCACCTCTAGTTCAGGTGCAACCCACCCTTCTTGTACAGATCTCACCTTCCCGAGAAGGTAGCTCAATGATCCACATATCTGAAGCCCTCCCTCCTGCACCAGCCCTGCAGCCATGTATTCATCTGTACTTGCTCTCTATTCTTAGCCTCAGGAGCATGTGGCACCAGTAGAAATCCTGAGGCTACTACTCTGCTCGTCCTTCCTTCTATCTTCCAAACTAACTCCCTTGTGGCTGCAATAAATATAATTCAATCAGGATGAAATAGAAAACAGACCAGATTTCACATGCCCTGTTCAACTGAAATTTCTGCTACATGTTGTACAATTTAGTTAGCACTCATTTCTCGTGAAAAATAACGTTAATAAGGTACAAGAGTAGCACAAAAGGAAAATAATATTACAAATATAGGACATGAGCCAAATGTTACACAATCCTTGCCACAAAGTGAAATTAGTGATTTGTTTATTGCTAGTAGCTGAAATTCAGCTCATTTGAGTAAGCAACTTTTACATCCTCATCATTTGAAACACTTCTCTCATAAACATGTAATTAGAACTTATATGATTCTTAATACACCAGTCATTTATCAGTATGTTGAATCTATGGGGAGTTCAGTTTGATTTAGCAGTTCAATAGTGTACCAGAGAATGTGCTGGATTTACCCACTGGTGTAGAAAGATTCCCAAATAAACACAAAATATTATGTTAAAAATCACACAACACCAGGTTATAGTCGAATTCATCAGGTGGTTGATGAGGGAGCAGCGCTCGGAAAGCTAGTGCTTCCAAATAAACCTGTTGGACTATAACCTGGTGTTGTGTAATTTTTAATTGGTACACCCCAGTCCAACACTGGCATATCCAAATCAAAATATTATGGACGCTGAAAGTCTGTAACAAGCTGTATGAAAATAAGATCTGTACAAAAATGCTGGAAAAATTCAGCAGGTCTAGAAGCTTTTGTGTAGTAACTGAGTTAAAGTTCTGAACATTTGAAGTTCTGAAGGAGAGTCATCAGCACTGTTTCTCTCTCCACAGATGCTGCCATATATGCTGAATTACCCCAGCATTTTCTGTGTTTTGAGAGAAAGATTCTCTTCACGCTTGCAGCAGCTTTCACTTTTCAAATTCAAAGGTTTTGGGTGTTTTAATGATATCACAGCACCCTGACTTCTAATGCCCACGAGAACACTACCTGAATTAGGTGGGAGCTGCTACAGCTCAAGAAAACAATTACATTAAAGTAGCTACAGTGCAATACTTTTCTTACTAAATATCAGATTATTTTATGCAGTAAACGTAAGACTGAAATTTCATTATACGAAAACAATGATTTGGAGGTGCCGCTGTTGTACCAAATTAAAAATCACACAACGTCAGGTAATAGTCCAATAGGTTTATTTGGAAGCACTAGCTTTCACAGTGCTGCTCCTTCATCAGTTGTTTATAGAGTATAAGATCGTAGGACACAGAGTATATAGCAAACGTTTACAGTGTGATGTAACTGAAATCATTTGTTGAAAAAGACCTGGATTGTTTGTTAAGTCTCTCATCTTTTAGAATGAACATGTTGTTTTCAGTTCTTTCATCTGTAAATTGCAGAACTTTTTTAAAAGTTACATTCTCAAGTGAACTTTAACAATAGGTGCCACAGATAATGCATTTAAGGTGTGAGGTGCCCCATGTGACACTGTCAGTACCACAATGTTCAGACTGATTCTAATCTAAAAAACAGATTTACAGAATCTGACATGGATTCATGCACTTTGTGAGCAAAATAAAACGTAATTCTGCAAACACAAGTTCATCCCACAGACGTGTGTGCGTGTGTTGGGGGGGGGGGTGGGGCTATGAGTGTCGTGAGAGAGTGTGTGTATGTGAGTGCAAAGGGGTATAAGTCTGTGAGAGGGTGAATGTATGCGTGTGAGTGTGGAAGTATTTGTGTGAGCGTATGAGAGAGAGCTTGTGTTTGAGAAAGGGTCTGTGTGAGTGTATGTCTGTAGGAGTGTGTGTGTGTCTGTAGGACTGTGTGTGTGCATCTGTCTGTGAATGTGCACGTTTGTGTATATGTCCTTGTTAGTGCAGTGGGGTCAGTTGTAGTGTGCCATGAACCCAAGGTCCCAGTTGAGACCATCCCCATGGGTACCGAACTTGGTTATCAGCCTCTGCTCGGCCACTTTGCATTGTTGCCTGTCACCAAAGTCCGCCTTGGAGGATGGTCAACTGAAGGTCCAAGGTTGAATGTCAGCATCTCCAAATCATTATAGCGTCACAGAGTCATAGAGATGTACGGCACAGAAACAGACACTTTGGTCCAACTTGTCTATGCTGATCAGATACCTAAATGAATTTAGTGCCATTTGCCAGCATTTGGCCCATATCCTGTTAAACACTTCCTATTCATATACCCACCCAGATGCCTTTTAAATATTGTAATTGTACCAGCCTCCACTGCTTCCTCTGGCAGCTCATTCTATACACACACTATTCTCTGTGTGAAAAAGTTGCCCCTGATGTCCGTTTTAAATATTTCCCCTCTCACCTTAAACCCATGCCCTCTAGCTTTGGGCTCCTTCACCCTGGGATAAAGACCTTGTCTATTTTCCTTATCCATGGCCCTCGTGATTTTATAAACCTCTATAAGGTTACCCCTCAGCCTCTGAAGCTCCAGGGAAAATAACTCCAGCCTATTCAGCTTCTCCCTACAACCCTGGCAACATTCTTGTAAATCTTTTCTGAACCCTTTTTCAAGTTTCACAACGTGCTTGCTATAGCAGAGAGACCAGAATTGCACACAATATTCCAAAAGTGGCCTAACCCCTGATATCCTGAGACAATCCCTTCCAGTGTGATGTGTACCAGGATTGTTTCACCACCTTCTCCTCCCGCACCATAGACTGACACCTCCACACAGGCTTAAAACTAGGTCACCTGCTTCCAGTGTACTGAGCATTGTCCATGTTGTTTAGTCTCCAGTGCTCACACAGGAAAAGTGTCATTCTGAAACCCTGTCTATCTCTTATCATCAGTCCAATCATTTCAAAACTGTTAAGTTAACCATAAAACAGCACCAAATGAAGAGATCAATCCATAGAAGCTCCTACTTGTGCGCAAATATCACTGGGTCTCTGGGTAGATTTCCTCAGCCGCAGGAAGTAGATGATTTAGAAGAATGTGTGCCTAGGTTATCCCTACTGTGAACAAGAGGGAAATGCCCCCAGTCAGTTCTGCACTGTGATTTATCTCCCTTCTTGAAAAGTTACAACTGCTGCATTTCTGAGGTTGGGGGAATTCTTTCTCTTTTCAAATCGACAGGATGAGTTCACAGTGTCTTGAACTTTGCAAAAAATCTGTAAGCTTTGAAAGATTCCTCTGAAATTTAACTAGGACAGATTTTTGGTAATTCTCATCTTTTTGGTTGTTTGTTGCAACTCTCCCATCAATGGTGACTCATCCATGGAACCCACTACAGAGAAAGGGAGGATAGACTGGAGGGTATCAGCTGCCACTGTGTTTCCGAAATGGTTCAAAAAGATTTTTCTAGTGTTATTATGTTAGGGAGGGTTTCCAGGATAGCAAAAATGGTGCTTGAACTGTGATTGCAGATGGTCTGTCCCTGAACTCAGCTCCCATCATTTTCTTTGGAGATTGTAGTTTGCTATTCAATGGTTCACGAAGGTTATTGAATATGTTCATGATTCGGAGATGCCGGTGTTGGACTGGGGTGTACAAAATTAAAAATCACACAACACCAGGTTATAGTCCAACAGGTTTAATTGGAAGCACACTAGCTTTTGGAGCGACGCTCCTTCATCAGGTGATTGTGTGACACAATGGGGCATAGCTTTAAATTAAGGGGGGGGGGGTAGGTATAGGACAGATGTTAGGGGTAGGTTCTTTACTCAGCGAGTCGTGAGTTCGTGGAATGCCCTGCCAGTAGCAGTGGTGGACTCTCCCTCATTATGGGCATTTAAGCGGGCATTGGATAGGCATATGGAGGATAGTGGGGTAGTTTAGGTTAGGTGGGCTTGGATCGGCGCAACATCGAGGGCCGAAGGGCCTGTACTGCGCTGTATTCTTCTATGTTCTATGTTAACTGAATACGTTCATGTTCATTTCAGGTGAAGGTCCGTAGCTTGCTACCACACACCACTGCTGCTGTGGCTGTCTTTGAACTCTTTCCAGTTTACATCGATCACCTCCTGAAATCAAAATTTGACTGCCCAGGATAACTTGTCCTGAGTCAGGTTTGCAGACTGGTAACCTTTCTGACTGCATGCCTCACCTTGGGCCTCAGTTGTGAAGCTGACAACTTGATTTCAAGGAAGAAAGCAACAGACCAAATCTGTTTTAAAGAAGGGAAATTCCCTTATTAAAAGAGGGAAAGAGCCAACTTGCACATTCACATTTTCTACCCTGCTGTGCTGAGTGATCATCATTTTATGCCTGTGGTTTACTCACCATTCTGAACATTAAGTCACGTTTTCATGTTTTTGCCATTTCTCTTCGACTTCCAAAGCAGGTACAGATATACATAGCAGAAGCCATAACACTGCATTTGATCTTGTTCTTCCTTCGGCGATAGGAGAGTACCTATATTAATCTGCACAACTGCACTTTATTTTCTCTAGCTTAGAGCTCTGTTTCCTTCCTTGTCCTGTCTTTCTTAATGTGCACTTTTCATTTATCTCTGTCTCCTACAGTTTTTGCATGGAATATATACTCCAACTGCAGAAAAAACCCTTAATCCATAAAGATTAATGTAACTGTTTTACCACAACATAATTTTCTATAATGAAGAAAAAAGGCAAATTGCATTTATTCAGTAACCTATCATGTCTCTCAGGAAAATCCTATTTCATTTCACATTTAATGAATTATATTGAAGTGCAGTGACTGTTATGGTATAGCCAAAAATGATGCAATGCTGGCATTAAGATGTCATATGAAGGCCAATTGATATAGCATTTAAGATAATAGTGTGGGGTGAAGACTGTGGTGTGATGGTAATATCACTGGAGCAGTGGTCCACATTAACATTTCGAAGACATTATTCAAATTCTACCATGCCATCTCATAGAACTTAAAGTCAACAACTCATTCTGGAATATAAAAGCTAGGTATCAGTAATAGTTTATGAAAACTATCACAGAGTGTTGTGAAAACCCGTCTGATTTATTTATGCTCCTTAGGAAAGGAAATCTGTTTTGGTACCCTCACAGACATGTGACTCCAGATCCACAGCAATGCAGGTGATTCTTTCCCATTTCCACTGAAATGGCAAAATAAGCAACTCAGTTTGATGGCAAATAGTAATAAGCTGCTGGTCTTGTCAGTGATGTCCATATCCCATCAAAAGATTTGAAAGCATAGAAACGTAAAAAGTTACAAGGCAATGGCCCAGAATTTCCTGGAGATATGTGCAACATTACACATCTAAATCATTGGGACTTTTCAATCATGTAAGAGAAACAAAGTTATAGAGAGAGTTAGGGTGGCAGGGTGGCTCAGTCGTTAGCACTGCTGCCCCACAGCGCCAGGGTCCCAGGTTTGATTCCAGCCTCAGGTGACTGTGTGGAGTTTGCACGTTCTCCCTGTATCTGTGTGGGTTTCCTCTGGCTGCTCTGGTTTCCTCCCACAGTCCAAAGATGTGCAAGTCAGGCAAATTGGCCATGCTAAATTGCCCATAGTGTTAGGTGCATCAGTCAGAGGGAAATGAGTCTGGGTTGGTTACTCTTTGGAGGGTCGGTGTGGACTGGTTGGGCTGAAGGGCCTGTTTCCACACTGTAGGGAATCTAAATGATGCTCGTACAAAAGCTGCATTAATTTCCTGGGACTTTTGCAATGTTCTATTTTTATGTTGTGACAAAACATTGAGAATTCAATTATCATGGATTCACCTGTATTAAAATTAATAGCTCTTCAAATTTACTGAGGAAAGCTAGTACACATGCTGCTCACTTAAACAAAAGATTGTTGATGTTCGTGGTCTGTTCTTTGGTGTCTGTGATCCATGCCTGAGAAAAGGATTCATGTGGAAATACTTGTATTATTTTTAAGTAAGATAAATTAATTTCATGTGAAACTATTCTCCACAACTTCAAAAATAGCAGAAACTCAGACTTTCCACATAAGAAAGGAGTAAATTAATCATCCATGAATTGCACTGCTGCATTTGGATTGCTATTGTGCCATCACATTGAAAGCAAATTAATGAAAATGGTTTCCGATAGTATAACGTGTACAGCTAGCTAGCTAAAAGCTGCATGACAAATTACAGTAAATAATTTAGAATCTAAAACACAGATTTTAGAAGTCTTCATCTTGCACTGTAAATTTTTACTGTTTGAAATGTTTTTTGCTGGATTTAATCTATTTACATCCTATAGATATCAGCAGTACATATTTAGTAAGGGCAACAGAAAATAAATAAAACAAAACAGGCCAGTCCTTTCAATTTTTCACAACTGTTTTGGAATGAGAAGCAACTGATATAACTTGAATTCTAATGTTTATAATTTGAGTTAGATTATTTGCTCATTGACAACCCCAATAGAACAGGTATAATTTGCTATTTGCTTTCCTAACCTTCAGCGAGGTAAAAACTGGCAGTTTAAAGTTTGAAGTGGTGTGTAGCAGGGCATTAAATATGGCGCCAGTTGCCTGAATGCCAACCTGTCCTGTAAGATGGATGTCAAACAACCTAGGCACGTTGAATTTGGGGAAAACTAATAGATGCAGTACTAACAGTATAAAATCTGGTTCTAAAATGCTGAAAACAGACCAAACCAAGGAAAGAGTATTGAAAATTTGCCGTAGTTCTAAGGTTTTTAAATAGATATACTGGGCTACATTCTCCTTTTCTCTGTTAGATGTTTGCATGATGTCTGTCTTGCCGTGGTTTGCAGTGACATTCTATGTCACATCTATTCTTCACTTTGTTAATTACGTGCCTAGGTTGTTTGACATCCATCTTACAGGACAGGTTGGCATTCAGGCAACTGGCGCCATATTTAATGCCCTGCTACACACCACTTCAAACACTACAAACATGACCTAACTCTCACATTGTGACCTTATACTCTTTGAGGAAATGGCTGTGAAAAGCAGGTTAGCTGCCGGTTTTGCAGACAGGGGCATGAGGGTGCGGGTGGTGGAGAGAAAAGTTGTCCTATCTCCTGCAGACTGGCAATAGAGGCCACACCATCAGATACAGCTTCATTGTGCTATGTTGTGTGCTCTCCCACTAACATCAGTGAAAACTCATTCTTAACGAGCACAAGCTTTTCCCTCTTCGAAACTAGTTCTCTCTTTCCTATTATGGATGTACTAGCAGCACCCAGTGAATCTCTGCCCCAAAGAGGCCAACAACAGAATCCCTAATCTTCACTCCCACCTCTGAGGAGAAAGCCACTGAATCCTCAGAGGATCCACTGTCCACCTGCAGCCTCATTCAGCTCAGAGACTTGCACCTTTTTGGGTATCCAGATTCAACTCGAGATCACAATCTGATGAGTGGGTCACTGAGACATTCTCCACAGCTTGTGAAGGAAGAAACACTCAAGGCCATTCACACTCAGAGGATAGCCAGAGACCGGCTATTTCCACAGTCCCATGCAGAAGATGATGCTATTCTCTCAGCCATTAGTGATCTTGTGAAGTTACACAACAAGCAGTTTTGCCTGAATAGGTGTTAACTATTTATGAAGAAGGGCTCATGCCCAAAACGTCGTTTCCCGCTCCTTGGATGCTGCCTGACCTGCTGTGCTTTTCCAGCAACACATTTTCAGCTCTGATCTCCAGCATCTGCAGTCCTCACTTTCTCCTATTTATGAAGCTGAACTAGTATGAGTCATCTCAGCTCTAATGAAGAAAGGGCATGTTGAAAGTGAATGATTAGTGAGCTTCATACAGTCAGAGAGATTTCATCTGGACTGAGACAGAGCCTGAGTGGGCATATAGTTTGGGGAAATTGGAGGCTACATGGAAATTTGCTGCATAGAGGAAGAGCTGCTTTTTGCATGTGATTTTATGCTCTTTGTTCATAAGGTTTGTTTAAACAGGGTGAATTGAAGCCCAGGGTCAAGCGCCTAGCACACAAACGAGTGACATCACAGGTAAACTGTAGGCTCATTGGTTAGTGATAACTACTAATTTGACAATATGTTATCGGTTACTTTCAGATTGAAGGTAAATGAGGAAAGTATTTACAAGCTGCCATCTAAAAGAATAGTATGCAATTTTTAAAATATAATGAAAGAACTAAATAATTAAAATAGAGGTGCAAGGTCAGATGAAGTGTTGTAACTGCCTGATGTGGGAGTTGGTGGGCCTTATTGAGGTTCGTAGTGACCACATCTGTAGCAAGTGTTAGTTGCTTGAGGAACTTGGACTCAGAGTTACTGCAGTATGAGGTTCAAACGTTGTGACACATCAGGGAGGGAGAGAGTTGCAATTGAGTAAATGGAACTACAGAGACATGAGGGAGGAACTGGCCAGAGTTGACTGGAAGGGAGGCCCAGCACAGAAGACAGTGGAGCAACAATGGTAAGGAGTTTCTGGGAAAAATTTGGGAAGAACAGCAGAAATTCAACTTCAGGAGAAGAAACATGCTAAGGGGAGGATGAGAAGAGGCTGACAAAAGAAGTCAGGTACAACACAAAAATAGAGGACAACTAAAAGAGCAATAAGAGGAGAGAAGATGAAATATGAAAGTAAGCTAACTATTAATATAAAAGAAGGTTGCAATCTTTTTTAGATATCTGAAAGGTAAGCGAGAGGCAAGAATGGACATTGAACCACTGGAATATGAGTCTGGAGAAGTAGTAATGAGGAACAAAAAATGGGGAAGGAACTGAATAGGTACTTTGTATCAGCTTTTATAGCGGAAGACACCAGCCAGCATACCAGAACTTTTGAGAGAGTCAGGACACAGCAGTGAGTGTCAGGGTCATCACTTAGCAGAAGACACTGAGGAAGCTGAAAGGTCTGAAGGTGGATAAATCACTCAGACCAGATAGATTACACTCCAGAGTTCTGAAGGAATTCTGAGGAGATTGTGAAGGCATTGGTGGTGATCTTCCAAGAATCACTGCAGTCAGGGGGAGTCCCAGAGGACTCTTTTAGAATTCTTTGAGGAAGTAACAAGCAAGTTAGACAAAGAACCAGTGTAGAGTAAATCGTCTGTATCTGCAAAATCACAAATTCTGAATTTATCTATCCATACCAAAAAAAAGTAACAACAAAAACCAACGCCCACAGGCAAAAATTGTATATCCATGATTCTCAACCTACTTTTATCGAGCTCTGCATTAGTGAATTTCATCATTCATAGGGGTTTTCAGGGAGGAGCCCTCATCAATACAGAGGAATGACTGTATTTGCATTTCCAGGCCTTCAAAAGCTGTTGCATAGGAGGCTGCTAAATAAGGTAAGAGCTCATGGTGTCAGGTGCAAGATACTGGCATGGACTGAGGATTAGCTGACTGACAGAAAGCAGAGAATGGGGATAAACAGGGTCATTTTCAGGATGGCAGCTGGTGAGCTAGTGGAGTTCCACAGGGGTCACTGTTGGGACCACAACTATTCATATTACTGTATACATTAATGATATGATCAAAGGAACTGAGAGCATTGTTGCTAAGTTTGCAGATGACACAAAGTTATTTGGAGAGACAGGTAGTATTAAAGAATTGGGAGATTTCAGAAGGGCAGGCTAAGAGAGTGGGCAAAGAAGCAGAAGATGGAATACAATGTGGGAAATTGAGAGTTATGCACTTTGGAAGGAAGAATAGAGGTATAAACTATTTTCTAAATGGGGAAAAGCTTTGGAAATCTGAAGAACAAAGGTACTTGGGGGCTTATTTCAATTCTCTTAAGGTTGCAGATTTAGTTAGCAGTCAGGAAGGCAAATGCAATGTTAGCACTTATTTCAAGAGGGTTAGAATACAAGAGCAGAGGTGTACTGCTGAGGCTCTACAAGGCTCTGGTCAGACTGCATTTGGAAAACTGCGAGCAGTTTTGGCCCCTGTATCTACAGAAGGATGTGCTGGCTTTGGAGGAGATCCAGAGGATGAAGGGCTTGTCACATGAAGAGCGGTTAAGGACTCTAGAGTTTAGGAGGATGAGAGGGGACTTCATTGAAATGCACATAACACTGTATAGAGTGAAGCTAAAGCAGGTATTTCCACTGGTGGCATGGTGGCTCAATGGTCAGCACTGCTGTTTCACAACGCCAGGTACCTGGGTTCGATTCCAGCCTCGGGTGAGTGGAGTTTGCATATTCTCCCCATGTCGGTGCGGGTTTCATCTGAGTACTTCATTTCCTCTGACAGTTCAAAGATGTGCAGGTTAAGTGAATTGGCCTTGCTAAATTGCCCATAATGTTCAGGGATGTGTAGGTTAGATGCAGTAGTCAGGGAAATGTAGAGTAATAGGGTTGGGAATGCGTCGAGGTGGATTACTCTTTGGATTTGTTGGTGTGGTGTGGACTTGTTGGGTCAAATGGCCTGTTTCCACACTATAGGGATTTTATGATTCTAGTAAGAGAGACAAGGACCTGAGCACATCCTCAGAGTGAAACATATCAGCCAGCATGGAATGGTGGAGCAGACTCAATGGACTGAAAGGCCTATGTCTTATAGTATGATAGTCTTCTCAGCATGTCTCTTTGCTCCTGCAAATACAGGGCTGCTCCCTCCTTTCCATATCCAACACGGCCTCCAATGCAGAGTATGAAAAACCTAGAGCTCACCATATCTCATGTCATGTTGTTCTTCAATGTTTCTCAAGTTACAGTCACTTTTTGCAGTGCTCCCAACCATGTTCTAGATACAATGCATCACCCCTTTAAGAGATGAAAGTTAGCATTAGTGGAGCTAGCGATTCACAGAAATTGTCCCACACCTCCTACCGATGTATGCGGTTCATTTCCAGTGTGGTTAGTGCTGGCTCAATATTGAAATCATTGAAATAAAATGATAGCACAAACTGGCATGCTATCTAGATCACAATCAATGAGAAGATGTCAATCACATATTGCGATACACATTCGTTTTCAGGAATTATCAAATTCATCCCCCTACACAGTAAATTTCACACCCTGTGTGTCCAGTGTAGAGCTGGAAAGGATGCAAAAATAATTTGAGACTGGAAGGTTTAAATTAAGAGGAGAGTCTGGATAGGCTGGGACTTTTTTCCTCAGCAGATTGACACCTTTAAATCATGAGTGGCAAAGATAAGGTGATTTCCCAGGGTCGGGGAGTCGAAAACTAGAGGGCATAAGTTTACGGTGAGAGGGGAAAGATTTAAAAGGGGCAGTGTTTTCACACAGAGGGTGGTGTGTATATGGAATGAGCTGCCAGAAAAAAGTGGTAGAGGTCAGTACAATTTCAATATTTAAAAGACATTTGGATAGGAAAGATTGAGAGTGGTATGGGCCAAACAGGACGGACTAGTTCAGTTGAGGAAACCTGGTCAGCATGGGTGGAAGGGCCTGCTTCCATGATCTATGACTGTATGAATGCATCACAAGGCAACTTCTTATACATGACCAACAATTTTCCACCTAAGAATACAAACTGAAACTGCATACTTGCTTCATATTTAACACAGACTGTATCTTCGAGCATAATTGAGATGAATCATTTTAATTAAGTAAAATGGCAGAAATTTTTGTTTTCTCTATTTGTTAATCATTTATTGAATATCTGGACTATTTTTTAAAATATAGGTTTTCTTTCACATTTTGTACATGAAATCAATTTGTCATAGAATTCTAATGAATAACAATTTAATGAAGAAAGAGCCAAGGGGCACTTCTAACTTGATAGAATTATTAACATCCTGAATAATTAACTAACCTGGTTTCAAACATAAAGAGACAATGATAAACAAACTCTTTGATTTTTTTTGCTTTTGCATTATGATGTAGGGAACAATGGAAAATCTACTGGGACAATTGATTCCCTCTGACACCAATGTGATTTCCTATTCATAAGCAATCAAGCAGGGTCTGTTATAAGTTCACACCCTGAATTTTCTCTCTTCAGGACACTGAAATGGTCCTGTGAAATTAACGTAAAATATTTCATGCTCAAACCCTCACAACATTGTCCATTCGAAAAAGAGATAAAAATTGCTATCTTTTTAATTAATTCACAGGAACATGAACAGTAAGGTCAGTATTTGTTGTACAACCCTATTTGTCCTTGAGAAGGTATGATGAGGCACTTGATTGAAGTGTTTTAGTCTAAGTAGTAGAGGATCACCACAGTGGTGTCAGGAAAAGAGATCAGGTTTGTGACCCAGGGAAAGTGAAGAAACAGCGATATAGATCCAAATGACAAAATTGTATGGTATGGAGAGAAGGAGCTTAGAGATGGTGGCATTTTCAGATGTTTGCTTTCTTTGTTCTTCCTGGTGATCAAGTTGAGAGGTTTGGAAGTTCTTGGTGAATGGAAGTATGTAATTCCCATGCAATATTTCATAAAGAATTTAAGAATGCTGCAGCACTGAAACAGACCATTTGCCCTATTAAGCCTTTTCTATATGAATTACCATGCCTCATCCTGTGCTTTAACTTATTCCTCATACCCTTACAAGTAGCTACCTTTTAAAATAATTTGAACATGAAATACTGAATTTAACTGCTGGAATTCAGTTTTTGGAACTTCTGGGAGTAGATATCATTGGTGGAAGTAGCACAAAATGATTCCTGCTTTGCTGGAAACCAGTTTCATGCCATTGGTGAAGATCAATTTTGCCTCCAGTGGCTTGGGTTATTGAAAGAAGGGTCAAGTTAAACTCATTTGAAGCAAATGCCCATTTTCAGAATAGAACTTTTTTTTTAATTCATTTGTGGGACTTGGGTGTTGCTGGCTGGCCAGCATTGATAGCCCATCCCTATTTGCCCTTGAGAAGGTGATGGTGAGCAGCCTCCTTGAATCGCTGCAGTCCACTTGCTGTGGGTTGACCCACAATCCTGATAGGGAGGGAATTCCAGGATTTTTACCCAATGACTATGAAGGGACAATAGTATATTTCCAAGTCAGGATGGTGATGGCTTGGAAGGGGACTTGCAGGTGGTGATGTACCTGCTACCCTTGTCCTTCTAGGTGGAAGTGGTCATGGCTTTTGAAGGTGCTGCCTAAGGATGTTTGGTGAATTTTTGCAGTGCTTCTTGTACATAGAACTACTGAGTGCCAGTGGTGGAGGGATTGAATGTTTGCCGTTCATGCATGCTGCTTTGTCCTGGGTGGTGTCAAGCTTCCGGAGTGTTGTTGGGGCTGCAGGCAAGTGGGGAGTATTCCATCACACTCCTGACTTGTGCCTTGTAGATGGTGAATAGACTTTGAGGTGTCCGAAGGTAAGTTACTTGCCACAGTATCCCTAGGCTCTGACCTGGTCTTGTAACCACTGTGTTTATGTGGTGAATCCAGTTGAGTTTCTGGTCAATAGTAACCCCGAGGATGTTGATAGTGGGGGATTCAGTGATGGTAATATTGTTGAGTGTCAAGGGACAGTGGTTAGAATGTCTCTTATTGGTGGTGGTCATTGTCTGGCATTTGTGTGGCTCGAATGTTACTTGCCACATTCAGCCCAAGCCTAGATATTGTCCAGATCTTGTTGCATTTGAACTAACCTTCAGGGAAATGGGCCTGGCTTTCAAAGTGGCTGGGATCCCACTTAACTCCATTAAGTCAAATTAAAACTGTCACTCATTAAATATGCATTAAATCATAGAAGAAAGTCATATTAATGTTATGTGCATATCCATTGTTATCAACGATAAAACAAATGTCATTGATATTTCACTCTATTATTCATAGTTTTTGTATGCAGCATGCTGAGATTCTCACTAAGCAGCTTGAATTGCCAATAGATGGGAATTAATGCTTGTTAAGCTCTTTGTTGATAGTCCAACTTGCCTCATTCAGGTGCCCATTTTCCAACCTCACGCAACAAACTAAATGTCCAGAAACGTCAACATGGAAATCAGAGAGACTACCTGGCAGATCAAGCTCACCGCTTGATCTGAACCAGTTCTATGTTGCACACTGAGGACCAACATTTCAGGATATAGTCCATGGACACCAGCCACATGCTCCCCACATCCACAGACATTGGCATCCGATATGTGTCACCCTCTCAGAATCCTCTTGGCACCTTTCAAATCTACTTATAGGACACTTCTGCACATCATTCCTGAACCTCAGACTGTACTGTGACTATCATTGTAATGCTGCAGTGTGGACACTGTGCACTGAGAGACAAAACCAGGCTGCATCTCCCAGCCTTTTGCTCCCTGTCATTGTGTTCACTCACTTCAAACCTACATGGATGCTCAAGCATTGCTTTGACTTTTTGTGCTTTGCCCCCTCAACCAGAGATGCCAGTGTCATATTGCTGCTGTCTTGTCATGCCGTTTCATGCAGACAAGAAACCAAGAACCTTGTCATGGTTGTCAGCAGGCCTCAGTCAAAAGAGATAGCGTTCACTCGGCTTCTCCATGCAGTAAGTCAAGGGGAGCCTCTGCTACAAGTCCAGCCCTTCCTCAGGCAATTCAGAGCCAGAATCCTCTTCTCATAAGGGGAGAAGAGTTGAACGGCAGTCAACATAACACCTCCTTTGATTCTTTCTGCCTTATTGTAGACTATTTCTCTCCTAAAATGAGAGAGGTGCAAGTATTACAGGAAATGAGAGTGAGACAGCTGTTACTTCTGCAACAAGCAAAGAGATGTCCTATGTGAGTGAGTAGACAGCATGAGTGCATGCAGGGTTAGCGATGTCAGGGGTTGGGATAAGTGACAGCAAATGAGGGAAAATGTTGTAGGCAATAGTGAAAGTGTAGAGCATGAGTGTTGATAGGAACGGTAGCAGAGATTGACAGAGTTTGAGAAATTGGAGAGAAGGTGATAGCATTTGCATTGGTGGAGTTGAGAGGATCATTTCCTTTCTTTTTATAGTACTGGGCAGTCCTCCAGATAGCTGAGACTACTCCAGCCCAAGTTGAAACCTTGGAGCAGGCTGGCATGGACTAGCATCATGGCGTCTACTGCACTTCCTGGGGAGGACAAAGTCCTGAGCTGCATCATCCCATCCAGTAGGAACTGCAGAACACCACTTGCAAAATCAGATACGGATTTCCTCTTGTCTGCCATGTTCAGGGCCAGACTTGTGCAGAAAGCTCCAGACTGACTTGTCCAGGTATACAACCGACATTTATATTGGTTCAAGGCATGTTGGTGAATTCTGAGACATCTACTGAATGGTGAGTTCTTCCAGAGGTGACACATGGTAAGATGGGTTGGAAATTGAATGTGAGGGGAATTAATGAGATAAGTTTGTTAAGATACATTGTGAAAACTCTCTACATCTCACGGTGAGAATCAATCCACAAAACCCAATGCAATTTGCACTTAGCCAAAAACATAAGGTTCAGCCCTATATCTTTCTCCTTCTTAATTCAAGGTATATATTAATCTTCTTCTGCTTTCAAATTCACCTTCTCAAACATAATAATATTTTATGAACCTTCATCACAATAATATAGTATAGTCTCAAAGGTAACTCACGTTAGGCTTAATGTTAACTCTGTTTCTCTCTTGACAGAGTGAGGGGAAATAGTCGTCTCATGGTAATGTCACCAATCTAATTCTTGGAGATAAGAGTTCATATCCCACCATGACAGCTGTTAGAATATGAGTTCAGTTAATAATTCTGGAACATAAAAGTAGTACTGATGTTACATGATTGCTGTAAAACCGATCTGGTTCACTAATATCCTTTTGTAGAAGATAATCTGTCATCCTTACCTGGTCTAGCCTACAGGTAACTCCAGTGCTACAAATATGTGTTTGACTCTTAAGCTCAGTTAAGCTCAGTTCAAGGTCAATTAGTGTTAAACTCCACTTGTCGACAACACCCACATTCCATGGAAGGATAAAGAATTGTCACATTTACCAGCATTTTCTGTGTTTATTTTAGATTTACAGCATTTTCAATATTTTGCATTCATTTTGGTTCTTTCCCATCAGATGATATTTGTTTCATCACAGAGAATTTTAATGGCATCTGAAGTTGTTAAATGTATACAGGCAGTTCTTGTGCATTCCTGTGCAACAATTGCGCACTACAAACAACACTTAACGTGCTGGCAATCTAGAGCCAATACACACTATAAAAGTTCATGCTTTAGAAACAGCGTTCCCTACTCACCCAATTCGCATTAACATAACATGCGTTATAGAGAATTGTCTAAATGTTGTTTACCAGGGTAGTTCTGATTACTATTATAAATAAAACAGTAATCCTTGTAACATCTAAATCTATTACAATCATAGCTGATTCCCAGGCTATTCATCGGATACTCATTTCACATGGGATCCATTGATGCTCTGGCATCTCCAACCTCCCTTTCTGCTCTAAAATCCTTGAATGGATTTTTGTCACCGACCACCACCCCCCTCACCCCTAAACTAAATCTGTTCCCATCTTTCCTACGACTTAATTGTTAAACACCTCCAAATACCATTGCCATCATACTAAAACAGTCTCAAATGATATTCTATATGGCTTTGATTTTGATAAGCGATCCCTCCTTGTCCTCCTAACTTTTAGCATTTGATATAGTTCACCACAACATCCTCTTCCAAAGACTCTCCTCTATTGGTTGATAATGCCCTTGTCTGGTTCCATACTTCCCTGTCCAGTTGCAGTTTGAGAATGACATGTATTACATTGATATGATAGAAACTGTTAGAGATTTTAAGAAAGTCCCCTAACCAAATCATTCTCTTGAAGCCCTTCCCAAGTGCTGACCACCTCCTCATGCTCATCTACATGCTGCCCCTTTTTCACACCATCCGTAAACACACATTAGATTCCATATCTATGCTAAAGACACCCAGCTGAAACCTCACCACCACGTCTCTAGGCAATTCCACTGTTACTGATCGTCCACTATTGTACTAGATGGACAGAAATATTTTCCAGTTAAATATTGGAAAAATTAAAATCAATTTTGTTTGCTTTTGCCACAAACTCTGTGCCCGAGCAACAGGCTGTATCTGATTCACTGGGCCAGACTGTTTACAAGTGTTTACAAACCCAGTGTCACATTTGACTCTTAGATAAGCTTCTAATGATAAATCCATTCCATCATCAAACCCACCTACTTTCAGCTCTGTAACATTGTCTCATTCCACCCTGTTATATTGGATCCAGAGGGGTTTGATACTAAGAAGTGCACATACATCATGTGTAATGGTGATATCAAATGGACTTGTGTGCAGAATGGAATGATATTACATATGGCCTTTCTTAAAGTCTCTAACAGTTTCTATCATATCAATGTAATCTGTAACTAGCTGCCAACCTGTAATAGACTATATCTTGTGTAATACAAGAGACCCTTCCTGTTCATAAAGTCGTAGAAATGTACAGAACAGAAACAGACACTTCAGCCAACTTGTACTTGCCGACCAGATATCCTAAATTAATTAGTCCCAATTACTAGCATTGGACTCATATCCCTCCAAACCCTTCCTATTCATTTAACCATCAGATGCCTTTTAAATGTTGTAATTATACTAGCTTCCACAACTTTCTCTGGCAGCTCATTCCATACACACAACACTCTCTGTGTGAAAAAGTTGCCCCTTAGGTCCCTTTTAAATCTTTCCCCTCTCACCTTAAACCTATGCACTCTAGTTTTAGGCTCCCCCACCACAGGGAAAAGACTTTGTCTATTTACCCTATCCATGCCCCTCATGATTTTGTAAAACTCTATAACTCCCAGCCTCCAACACTCCAGAAAAATAGCCCCAGCCTCTAGTTCAAACCCTCCAATCCTGACAACATCCTTGTAAATCATTTCGATCCAGAAAAATGGTTTTCCCCTCCCACACTAGAGCAAGTAGGTCCTATAATTTCCTATACTTGAAGAGTATCCTCCTTTTATCATGAATAACAATTTATTTTTATTCGCTTGTGGGACATAGATATCATTGGCTGGCCAGCATTTATTAGTCATCCCTAGATGCCTTTGAGAAGGTGATAGTGAGCTGACTTCTAGAACTGCTGCAATTTTTATGCTGTCGGTGGACCCACAATGCCCTTAGGGAGGGAATTCCAGGATTTTGACCCAGCAATTATGAATGAACAGTGATATATTTCCAAGTCAGGATAGTGAGTGGCTTAGACAGGAACTTGCAGGCAGTGGTGTTCTCATGTATTGGCTGTCCTTGTACTTCTAGATGGAAGTTGTTGGGGGTTTGGAAGGTGTTTTCTAAGGATCTTTGAATTTCTGCAGTGCATCTTGTAGGTAGTACATATTGCTGCTACTGGAGAGAGTGGACGTTTGTGGATGTGGTGCCAATCAGGCAGGCTGTTTTGTCCTGGATGGTGTCATGCTTCTTGAGTGTTATTGGAGCACCATCCATCCAGGCAAGTGGGAGCATTTCATCACACTCCCAACTTCTGCCTTGTACATGGTAGACAGGCTTTGAGAAGTCAGGAAGTGAGTTACTCACTGCAGGATTCCTAGCTTCTCACCTAGCTTGTAGCCACTGTTTATATGGCAAGTCTGATTTGAGTTTCTGACAGTCGTAACCCCAAGTATGTTGGCAGTGGGAGGATTCAGTGATGGTAATACTATTAAATATTAAGGGGCAGTGGTTAGGTTGTCTGTTATTGGAGATGGTCGTTGCCTAGTATTTGTGTGATGTGTATGTTACTTGCCACTTGTCAGCCTGGATATTTTCCAGATATTATTGCAATTGATTATGGATTACTTCTGTATCTGAGGGGTTGTGAATGGTGCTGAACATTGGGCAATTCTTGGCAAACATCCCACCTTCTGACTTGACCTTTTCTCCAACATAAGGGAAGAGTGGGGATGTTTGCCGATGATTGCACAGTTCCACCCTCATACGGAGTAGTGAGCTGGCTTGTCCATACAACTCTGCCTTAGCGTAACTGCTGTTGCAACCCTCATTCGTGGCTTTGTTATCCAGAGACTTGGCTTCTCTTGGATGGCTTCCCCCATCATCCAAAATTCTAATGTCCATATTCTAAGTGAAAGGTCTATTTAAAATGTAAATCAATGTCTAAGACTGTTTTCAAAATTACTCATTTAGGAGAGAACCATCTATCAAATACATTTTTAAAATTCATTCACGGGAGGTGAGCATCACTGGCTGGGGCAGTTTTTATTTCCCATCAAACAAGTGCCCTTGAGAAGGTAATGGTGAGTTGCCTTCTTGAAACACTGCATTCCTAGATATACACACAATTCTGTCGGACGGAAGTTCCAGGATTTTGAACTATTGATAGTGAAGGAATGGTTCAAGGTAAAGTTGTGTGGCTTATGGGGTATCTTGCTGATCAAGTGTTCACATGTGTCTGTTTGCCCTGTGCTGCTCGGTTGTAGAGATCATGGGTTTGGAAGGTGCTGTTAAAGAAGATTTAATGAGTTGCTGTATGTGCATCGTGTAGTTGATACATACTGCTACCACTGTGCAGCAATAATGAAGTCAGTCAATATTGAAAACGGTGGATGGGGTGCCAGTCAATCAGGCTGCTTTGTCATGAATGATTTTGAGCATCATGAATGTTGCTGGACCAGAACCCATCCAAACAAATGAGGAGTATTCCACCACACTCCTGACTTGTGTCTTGTCGATGGAAGACCAGCATTCGTGAGTCACATCTCCAGCCTCTGACCTACTCTTGTCACCACAGCATGTATATGATTGGTCTGGTTCAGTTTCTGGTCAACACTCAGCCCTCAGGATAGTGGAAAATTTATCAATGAGTTCAACAATGCCATGGAATCTCAAGAGGAGATGGTAATTTTCTATCACTTGTGTGGCATGAATGGAACTTGCTATTTATCAGTCCAAGCCTGAATATTTTCTGCATTTGGACCAAGGCTGCTTCAGTAGCTGAGGAGTTACAAATACTACTGAATATATGCAATCATCTTCTCTTCTGACCTCATGTTGGCAGGGGAAGGAAATTGATGATGCAGCTGAAGATAGTTCAGCCTAAGACAGTGCTGTGTGGTACTCCTTCTCTGCAACTGAAGATTGACCTCCAAAAACCACACCTATGTTTTGTTGTGGTCATTATGATTCAAACCAGTGGAAAGTTTCCCCTTGTTTCCATTGACTCCAGTTTTGATGGGGCTCCTTGCTATACCTAAACAAAAGCTATCTTGATGTCAATGGCAGTCACACTCACCAGCTCTAGATTTCAGCTGTTTTGTCTATGTTTGGACAGGGACTGAAATGAGGAGTTGAGGAATGCAAAACTAAGCATCAGTGAGCAGATTATTACTGTTCATCTGAAGAGATCACCACAGGGACATATATGATTGTATTTCTGCACATTGATTTGCAGCATCACAGAACTAACTTGATCTGTGCACCCTGCCACAACCCCTCTTCCAGCCCCCACTTCCCCAGTTAACTGGGGCTCTCCTCGGACACTCCATTTCTGGTCACAACCTACCAGCCTGATGCTAATAATGGAAGGTTCTCGAAATAGAATAGGCCAACGTATTATGATGCCATATCTTTGTATTGAGCAACCAAATAGCATGTCCACTGGTTGATTGACCAGTTGATATCGACGTCATTGTTCATACCTAACATGTCTTCTTCCTTTTTTCATAATGCTAACTAATTAAAAAGGTTTCATAAACAATTGTGTTTCATTACACATTAATTTGCATTCAGCCCCATCTGCACAAGTAATGCAGAAGACTGAAAAGAAAATGATTGAAATTTAAATCTTCACTAAAAAGTGAACAATCATGTCCCGTGTGGATTGAGAAATTAGAACAATACAGACATTTAGTGCTAGATTGTCTGATTAATTAGATATCTTCCATCTCTGTATATATTGGCTGATGCGGCGTTTGCACTGACAAAGCATAATTTTAAATTCTCCAATTGTAAATCAAACCTGTTTTTTGGCATTTTTGAATTCATTTGTTCTTGACTAGGTTAAGATGGAGTTAACGGCCAAGTAGTCCAAGTCTTTAACTGGACGACAATTCAATACAGTAAAAATCAATCTTTCAGAAGAAAACAGCTCCCTCAATAGTACATTTAAAAAGGAATTTATATTTAAAAACGAAAAGGCAAAATTTGCTTCTCATGCAGTCTGAATTTTCTTTCTCCATTCTTGATATAATATAATTTTCATTAACTAATGGTTACAAAATATATCAAATTGGGAAACTCACTGTTATTAATAGAGAAACAATAATCAATAGAAAATTTCTTGATTAACTACAACTCTTCCATCTACAGGAAATCCTTTGCTGTTTCAAGTGGTATGTCTTACTGCTGTACAGAAATTGGCATTTGTCTTCACCTGTGTTATTTATTAATATCATACCTAAATCTTCTGATGTTGAAACAGAGGCACTGAGGATTTAATCAATCTTCAATTGATGAGTCACCAAACTTTGTGACTGAAGTTGTGACCTCACTAGGCTTGTGCACTGGAAATCAAGCCTTACTATTTCCAGAGTTGTCACAGAAGCTAAAGATTTTAGCAACAATGACAAAATTCCTGAGTCAATAAAGATAGGTACATAGAAAGCACAGACCAGATTTCTGTACCTCAGAAGAATTACTATTTATTACAAATGAATAGATTCTGGTTATGGGTAAATCACTATTGGCATATATAACTTAACGAGATGAAACTAACACTTAGATAGCTCCTTCGACACGTGCATAGAGACAGGCACAAACAAAAATTTGTATTAATGGGTGGCGCAGAAAACTGGGAAAGCAGTTCAATGTCCCCTGTCCACAGGGTTCACTGGGTTGGTCCTTTGTCTTGCTAGGACTTACTGGTCCTTAATCAGTCTTCTTCAGGTAGTTTCACTTGCTTGGAGGAGGCAGAGTGCAATTGGTTCACAACTTTCATGACTTGGGGTTAAAAGCAACAACTTACAGCAACTGATGAAGGAAACATAAACTGATCTCCTTCAGACTCTAGGTTTTTTTGTTTACTGCAGAGCAAAGGAGAGCAATCCTCCTTCTGGAGGACCAAGTGCTTCTGGTTATACCATTTACACTTACAAGCTGTTTAGCTACCTGCAAGCCAATCATGTTATTGGCAGTTTGAAAGCCTTTGTCACAACTTCACAGACCACTCAGCAACTTGTGTTGAGTCTCAACTTACCTGAAAGGAGTTATGTATAAATGCAAGATGTTGCATTTTTGTAAGACAAACCAGGGAGGATTTGTACAGTTAATGTTAGGGCCCTGGGTAGTGTTGTCAAACAGAGAGATCTTGGCATGCAGGTACATAATTTCCTTAAAGTGGTGTCACAAGTAGAGAGGGTAGTGAAGGTGATGTTTGGGATGTTTGCCTTCATCGGTCAGCGTATTGAGTACAGAAGGTGGAACATCATGTTACAGCTGTGCAAGACATTGATGAGGCAACATTTGGAGTCATTTGTATAATTCTGATTTCCCTGCTTTAGGAAGGATTTTATTAAACTTTGGGCAGCACGGTGGCTCAGTGGTAAGCACTGCTACCTCACAGCACCAGGATCCCAGGTTCAATTCCAGCCTCAGGCAACTGTCTGGGTGGAGTTTGCACATTTTCCCCGTGTCTGCGTGGGTTTCCTCCACGTGCTCCAGTTTCCTCCCACAGTCACAAAGATTTGCAGGTCAGGTGAATTGGCCATGCTAAATTGCCCATAGTGTTAGGTGCATTAGTCAGAGAGAAATGGGTCTGGATGGGTTACTCTTCGGAGGGTCGGTGTGGACTGGTTGGGCCGAAGGGCCTGTTTCCACACTGTAGGGAATCTTATCTAGTCTAATCTAAAACTGGAAAGAATGCAAAGAAGATTTGCAAGAATGTTACTGAGACTGGAAGGTTTGAGTTATAAGGAGAGGCTGGATAGGATGGGACTTTTTCCCCTGGAGCATAGGAGGTTGAGGGTTGATCTTATAGAGGTTTATAAATCAAAAGGGGTATAGACAGCGTGAACAGCAATAGTCTTTTGCCCAGGGCAGGAGCAAAATTAGAGGGCATAGGTTTAAAATAAGAGGGAAAAGATTTAAAAGGTTCCTGAGGGGTAATATTTTCAAAAGAAAGGGCAGTGTTTATATGGAATGAGCTGCCAGAAGAAATTGTAGAGGCAGGTACATTTACAACATTTAAAAGGCATCTGGACAAGCATACGGAAAAGTTTCGAGGGGTAGGGGCAAATGTGGGGAAATGGGACAAGTTCAGTTTAGGAAATCTGGGTTGGCATGGAGAAGTTGGGCTGAAGGGTTTATTTCCACGCTGTATGCCTCAATGACTCCATGACTCCTGGTGCCAGTTTGTCTGCAGCTAACTTATCCATTGGGTGAACAAACAACACTATAAACAGCATTTACAATAAGTGTTGGAAGTTTAAAAATGCAGTAACTCCTTCTACAATTCTGGGTTTTAAAAACAGGCCTTTTCACTAAACACACCACAATCAAAACAACAGAAAAATCTTTCAGATTCTTACACCTTTATACAATACCTCCCTCCAAACATTATTTCTCAATATTATTAAAATCCATTTGTGTATATTATTACATTTACCACTACCCCATCTCCCTCTAAAGTCTGACTTCAAAACTCAGACTATCTGAGGGTTTCACTATTCTCTCGGAATATGTTCTCTATGGATTGACAGATTCTAATGGATTGGGTTGAAGGCTGTTAACTTTGGTTCTGCTCATGACAGTGTGACAATTGAAAATGTCTTCAGTCTGTTGGACCTTTAAACTCTTCGATTCCCTTTGTGTTTCCTGCCGATATAGGTAATTTCTCCAACAACATCTGAAGTACTTTTATTTCCATCATGGACATTGGTTGTGATGTTGAAACAGATTTTTCTTTCAGAATCTAAATCTCTGAAGCAGACAATTTCTTCTTGACCAAGTCCTAGATATCTGTGCCTATGAGACTTCTTTGCTCCACTGTGCTGATGAGGATTTAAGTGTTTTTGACTGTCCTACTCATGGTATTGGTTTCTCATATATTTATGGTTTTGTACCTTAGGAATACAATGGATTCCACTGTCCTTCTGTGATTTTGTTGATTTACTCCTGTTAGGATCGATTTGTTCTGCTTTTGGACTTTAGCTTCATTCACCATCTGTATGGTGTTCTTTGGAGTCAAATTATCTGTTGACTGTAATAAACCTGACACATCAGCAAATCTCATAACATTGCTATCTCGTATGAACCCTATTTAAATCTCCGTAATCACAATTTTCCACTAATCTGTAGAGTTCATTTATTAAATTATCTATGCACTCCCTGCTGTTCAGAATCATAGAGTCATAGAGATGTACAGCATGGAAACAGACCCTTCAGTCCATCCTGTCCATGCCGACCAGATATCCCAACCCAATCTAGTCCCACCTGCCAGCACCCGGCCTATATCCCTTCAAACCCTTCCTATTCATATACCCATCCAAATGTTGCAATTATACCAGCCCCCACCACATCCTCTGGCAGCTCATTCCATACATGTACCACCCTCTCCGTGAAAAAGTTGCCCCTTAGGTCTCTTTTATATCTTTCCCCTTTCACCCTAAACATATGCCCTCTAGTTCTGGACTCCCCGACCCCAGGGAAAAGACTTTGCCTATTTATCCTATCTATGCCCCTCATAATTTTGTAAACCTCCATAAGGTCACCCCTCAGCCTCCGACACTCCAGGGAAAACAGCCCCAGCCTGTTAGTCTCTCCCTGTAGCTCAAATCCTCCAACCCTGGCAACATCCTTGTAAATCTTTTCTGAACTCTTTCAAGTTTCACAACATCTTTCCGATATGAAGGAGACCAGAATTGCATGCAATATTCCAACAGTGGCCTAACCAATGTCCTGTACAGCCGCAATATGACCTCCCAATTCCTGTACTCAATACTCTGAACAATAAAGGAAAGCATATCAAACGCCTTCTTCACTATCCTATCTACCTGCGACTCCATTTTCAAGGAGCTATGAATCTGCACTCCAAGGTCTCTTTGTTCAGCAACACTCCCTGGGACCTTACCATTAAGTGTATAAGTCCTGCTAAGATTTGCTTTCCCAAAATGCAGCACCTCGCATTTATCTGAATTAAACTCCATCTGCCACTTCTCAGCCCATTGGCCCATCTGGTCCAGATCCTGTTGTAATCTGAGGTAACCCTCTTTGCTGTCCACTACATCTCCAATTTTGGTGTCATCTGCAAACTTACTAACTGTACCTCTTATGCTCGCATCCAAATCATTTATGTAAATGATAAAAAGTAGAGGGCCCAGCACCGACCCCTGTGGCACTCCACTGGTCACAGGCCTCCAGTCTGAAAAACAACCCTCCACCACCACCCTCTGTCTTCTACCTTTGAGTCAGTTTTCCATGAGATCTAACCTTGCTAATCAGTCTCCCATGGGGAACCTTGTCGAACGCCTTACTGAAGTCCACATAGATCACATCTACTGCTCTGCCCTCATTAATCTTCTTTGTTACTTCATCAAAAAACTCAATCAAGTTTGTGAGACATGATTTCCCACGCACAAAGCCATGTTGACTATCCCGAATCAGTCCTTGCCTTTCCAAATACATGTACATCCTGTCCCTCAGGATTCCCTCCAACAATTTTCCCACCACCAAGGTCAGGCTGACTGGTCTATAATTCCCTGGCTTGTCCTTACCACCCTTCTTAAACAGTGGCACCATGTTTGCCAACCTCCAGTCTTCCGGCACCTCACCTGTGACTATCAATGATACAAATATCCCAGTAAGAGGCCCAGCAATCACTTCTCTAGCTTCCCACAGAGATCTCGTGTACACCTGATCAGGTCCTGGGGATTTATCCACCTTTAACCGTTTCAAGACATCCAGCACTTCCTCCTCTGTAATCTGGACATTTTGCAAGATGTCACCATTAATTTCCCTACAGTCTATATCTTCCATATCCATCTCCACAGTAAATACTGATGCAAAATATTCATTTAGTATCTCCCCCATTTTCTATGGCTCCATACAAAGGCCGCCTTGCTGATCCTTGAGGGGCCCTATTCTCTCCCTAGTTACCCTTTTGTCCTTAATATATTTGTAAAAACCCTTTGGATTCTCCTTAATTCTATTTGCCAAAGCTATCTCATGTCCCCTTTTTGCCCTCCTGATTTCCCTCTTAAATATACTCCTACTTTCTTTATACTCTTCGAAGGATTCACTCGATCTATCCTGTCTGTACCTGACATATGCTTCCATCTTTTTCTTAACCAAACCCTCAATTTCTTTAGTCATCCAGCATTCCCTATACCTACCAGCCTTCCCTTTCACCCTGACAGGAATATACTTTCTCTGGATTATTGTTATCTCATTTCTGAAGGCTTCCCATTTTCCAGCCGTCCCTTTACCTGCGAACATCTGCCTCCAATCAGCTTTTGAAAGTTCTTGCCTAATACCATCACAATTGGCCTTTCTCCAATTTAGAACTTCAACTTTTAGATCTGGTCTAAGTCAGATCGATCTCTTTCCTCACTATTTCCCTGGGTTCCCCCCCCACCTTACTAGTTTAAATCCTCCCAAGCAGTTCTAGCAAATTTCCCTGCCAGTATATTAGTCCCCTTCCAATTTAGGTGCAATCCGTCCTCCTTGTACAGGTCACGTCTACCCCAAAAGAGATACCAATGATCCAAAAATGTGAATCCTTCCCCATACACCAGTTCCTCAGCCATGCACTCATCTGCTGTATCCTCCTATTCCTGCCCTCACTAGCTCATAGCACTGGGAGTCATCCAGATATTACTACCCTTGAGGACCTCCTTTTTAAATTTCTACCTAACTCTCTGTAATCTCCCTTCAGAGTCTCAACCTTTTCCCTTCCTATGTTGTTGGTTCCAATGTGGACAATGACCTTCTGCTGACCCCTCTCCCCCGTGAGAACATTCTGCACTCTTTCTGAGACATCCTTGATCCTGGCACCAGGGAAACAACACACCATTCTGATTTTTCTCTGCTGGCCACAGAAACGTTTATCTGTACCTTTGACGACAGAATCCCCGAACACAATTGATCCCTTAGAACCCGAAGTACCCCTCGTTGCATTAGAGCCAGTCCCAATACCAGAAACTTGGCTGTTTGTGCTACATTCCCCTGAGAATCCATCACGCCCTACATTTTCCAAAACAGCATACCTGTTTAAAATGGGTATATCCACAAAAGACTCCTGCACTAGCTGCCTACCTCTCTTACCTTTCCTGGAGTTAACCCATCTATGTAACTGTATCTGAGACTTTCCCCCCTTCCTATCACTAGCATCCATCACATACTGTTGCAAATTCCTCAACGCTTCTACTTGTCTCTCCAACCGATCCACTCGATCTGATAAGATTTGCATCCAACAGCATTTAAGGCAGATATAATCCGCAGTAACTCTTAAACTCTCTTTAAACTCCCACATCTGACAAGAAGTGCATATCACTGCAAAGGCCATTTTTGGTCCTTCACAATCTACAGACCGAGAAAATAACACCGTCTTATTCCTCTACAAATACTGCCCCAGGTTAAACTAATAGCTATGGCTTATATTTTAAGTTTAATCAAGAGACTTATCTCCAAAAACATATAATCAAGAAAGAATCCACTGTACCCACTACTGCAGCCTTTCTCTTGGACAGACTTAAAACAACAATTAACTTCCCTGATCCCTGATCCCTGATCCCTCTCCCTTTCCCTGATCCCTCTCCCTCTACTGCACTGTTCTCACCATGTGCTTCCTTTGTCTGCTCTTCTTCCTTTTAAACTGCTGAAACCCTAAAATACCTCAAGAAAAGGAGCAGCTCTTACAGCAGAAATTTTTCCCGTCCTCCATCTTGGATTACCCAGAATCCTTACTTCTGTAAAATTTTGTTCTTTCAAGAATTTTATTCTGAGGTCAAAGTAACTGTCTAAAATATATCTCAGCAAGAAATATCATCAGTCTCCATATTCTCAATTTTATATAAATGTGCATTCATTTGTTCAGCTTCTGATTTAATTTGGATGCCAGTCTGTAGCCCAAGAATTCTTTCACCTTGATATGCAATAGTTTTATTTGGCCCATCCCTGAAATTAAATCATCTTTGCAATGTTATTTCTGAGTCCATGTTAGCTAACATGATTATTTATTTTCCTTCCTTAGAAAGGTTTTTTTTTGCTAGAATATCAGTCCTGTTGCTCTCTGGTGCTACTAAAGGGAATTTCCACATTTCATAGTCGAAATGGAGGATTCTTACATTCTGCAGCTAAAACTGAAGCTTTTTTGGAGCTTCTCTGGATGAATTCTGCTATCTGTGGTCCAGATAAATAGTTTATACCTTTACTGAATGAATTCCATTGCCTGTAGCTTTAATAATTATACTGCTTTAATCATGTTTTCTTTCTAGTTGATTTCTGTGTTCTGTGCCTCTAATAAAATAACTTTTTTTCTCAGATATTTTCTTGGATGGTTTGACTTATTTATTTATTGTCACGTGCGTTTTAACCCAAAATACAGTGAAAAATGTTGAATTGTGTCACCGCTCACCGACATGATCTTAAAACACAGAAAAATAAACCAAAAACATAAAATATGAAGGCAGAACATTAAAGATAGAAAGAAAAGGTGTTCAATGTTACAGTCCTTGTTAAATGCTCCACCATGAGCCTTCATCATGCTGCTGGAACGAAAGTCACCGCCCTTTGGCTCCATTTCATCTCCATGATACCTTTGTCACTATGCAGCTTCAATGTGCCTGGCCAATACAGATGGCACTGATGCTGCTGGGCACTGCACTGACCCAAAGATGACTCTGCTGCCACCATGAATCCACTTCGGGCCTACCTCCCCAATGCAGCCATTGCCGATGCCACCAAGTCTGTTACTGGGCATTCCCCATCACCTTCAGAAACCTGCGCTCAACGCAGATGCTGTCTGGAACCCAAACTCATTCCTGCCACCAACCAGGAGTCTGCGCTAGGTCCACTTGAGTCCACACTGGGCTAACATTCACCATCACCGATGCTGTCACCGTGACCAAGCTCTGTGCAGATGAAGCTCCCTTAACATACTTTGCTCTCTTTATAACAGTCATGTATGAAAATATCAACTGATCTGGAGTTTGAAGGAATCTCATTCAGTATTTTTGCATTTCTATTAATACTTCTCTGCCATCCACAGAGGAAGAATCATTGTATTTCTCCATCAAAACAAAACAGGTACATACTATTGCAGAGGTACCAGATCACCCAATGCCTGCATTACAGTGAATGGCAGCAGGTATACGATCAGACTGCAAGGAGCCAGATTCCCTCACTTTTAACAGAAAATTAAAAAATGAGGCAGGGGTTTCTGGTATTCCATAATCAGGCCAAGTAGCATAATGAGGATCTCTCTGGTCTCTCCAGTTGAGGTACGTTGTAATTGACAGTGTACTATGATTTCACATTTTCAGTCAACAATTTTACGCTGAACTGAGTGTCTTCAAATGACACTACTTTGTTTTCTTTGCTTGGTCAATACTTTTCACATTTTACTGATCCCTTTTCAATGGTACAATTCAACATCACAACTGCTCAGCTTTTGTGTTCCTATACCATTTGCCAGATGGTTCCCATTGTCTGCAGTTTCAATAAATGTATCTCTAGTGTGGTTTTAATAATTGAACTTGTGCTTTTTCTGTGACCGTAATAAGGTTTCTTAGCTTTCAACTTCCATTAGATCCTGGATCCTTGGGCATAGAATATTTCATACTATTGCTTTAAATCTAGCTTTGCGACTTCCCTGGGTTTGTGGCCTCAGTTTGAATTTCTTCAGAGGCCTTTGGTTTCCCTCACTGTAGCCATGTCCCATGGCATTGTCTTGTTATTGTGGCAAAGTTTGTTCTGAGACGTTAAGTATTTTTCCGTATTTTCAGCTTTCCCAGCCTGTAATTCTGTACTTTTTAAAAAAATGATATTCCAATTCTGTGAGAAGATTTGTAGCTCGGTGCTCGTTGTTGTGGTTCTGTTCGCCGAGCTGGGAAATGCTGGAGGAAACATCACGGAAGCGCTTCACAGGAGGCTCCCAAGCACTGAGGATGTCACCTAGACAGAGGACGAAACGTCTGCAACACAAATTCCCAGCTCGGCGAACAGAACCACAACAAAAATGATATTTCCTCTGAGGGATTTAAATTGGCTTACTCAGCAGCTATTGTCCATTTGTTGCCCACTGAAAACCAACACAGTGTTGGTCCCTCAGATCATTGTCTACACTAATGCTCACCATATGACAGGCTTGCTACCACCAACCTTTTTAAGGTAAGGATCTCAGGAACTGATTTGGTCTGGCAGGTTAAAGTAAAAATACTCACTAATCTAATGATGAGAGGTTCTTGTCTTAGACAAGTATATTGCAAGATATCAACTAAGTATATGTTCTATTTAAAGACATTGTCATAGAGGCTTTGAGGAGAGCCTGGATGGTAAGTCTTACTTCTCCAAAGTCCTAAGCACTTTTCCTATTAGGTCTGTATGTTATCCTCATAGTGGATGGTGCTTAAGTCATTCTTCAGCATTAATATTTTCAGACCG
Organism: Chiloscyllium plagiosum; assembly: GCF_037043375.1. Classification (NCBI taxonomy): domain Eukaryota; kingdom Metazoa; phylum Chordata; class Chondrichthyes; order Orectolobiformes; family Hemiscylliidae; genus Chiloscyllium; species Chiloscyllium plagiosum. The sequence goes on along the minus strand of NW_028270153.1, from coordinate 34,662,004 downwards.
TTATACAGCACATTGTACTACAAAATTATTTGGTTGTATTCAACTTGATTTTAAATAGCTTTAAACATTGTAAACTATGTCAACCATAATTATTGATATTTAATATTACATAACTGATGACAGGGAACTTATCAATCTTCTCTTGCCTTATATCCCTGCAAGATCTCTTCTTGCTCCTCCATCTCTCTATTGCACTGGTAGTATTCAACTAAATCCCTTTGGATCTAGTCCTGAAGCACCTTTGAAAGAGATAGATTGTAATACAAAATTGTTAGAAATATGCACAAATGTACACCAAAAGTGCATAAACTCATCACAGTCAAGTTAATTAGAACCAACAACAGATCTGTTAAAACCAACTGACAAAACTGTTAAAGGCTGCTGTCAAGAAGACCCATCAAAATATCTAGATTACCTAGCAAATACAACAAAAAATGAATCAAATGAACTTAGAGAATGTGTCAAAATCACCTGTCAAAGTGGCAGTCAAAAGTGTGACTAAGAATTGCTGATGAGGTTTGTCAAAATGGACATGTCAAAAACACTAATCAAAATGAATTGTCAACCTTTCATGACATTTAAAAGTCCTGCCCTTTAAACCATTGAAAATACATCGAGAGTGTTAAAAAATCTTGCTATTTCACTCCATTGACATAAGCTTTGGCATTTCAATTAGTGATTTCTTGCTGCATGACTGATTTCACAAACATCCAATGTTATGGTGGAATGCTTTCCTTTTCACAGTGTGATGACTCTATGAAGTGGGATTATGTATGAATACTAATGCTTACGGTCATAACAGATTGTGCACTGGAATGAACTGCTTGTTCTTATACATGAATGGGCTTATGTGAATGAGAGATATTTTTCAATTTACTGAAATCTGTAATAAAGTTTTAGGTATTATTTCAGAAAACGTCATTTTATCTCACTTCTGTATGAGTCCTAGGTTTTGCTGATGTTGGATACTAGGAAAGACAGCATGGTAGGTATAAGGGCAAATGGTATTGGATGGATTGATATAAAACATGGGTTGGCACCAAAGAGCTTAAAGGGTGATGATGGTGGATTGAGTGGCATATCTTGGCATAGAGGTTACAAGGCATCACAGAGCATCATTTCCTGGCATAGAGTGGCTTGGGAGACATAAATGGAAGCATCACTACAACTTGCATTTATATAGTGCCTTCCAAAGTACTGGACAAGCACAAACAAAGTTCACCATTAGCTTGTGAATTTATACATGTTTGTTGCTCAAACAAAGAAGTAAGTTATACAAATTGAAATTGTGTGCGTCTCCAAAGGTTGGATAACAATGTTAGGTAAGAGGAAGGTAGATGTGATTCTTGGATGTTTCCAAGGACCATAACAACAGTTGAAAGCCAAAAGCAGTTATTCCTCTTTCATAAGGCTTTCTTGTATCTGCACTTCAAAATTTGGGATCAATATGACTTGGGCTGAAAATGTGTTGCTGGAAAAGCGCAGCAGGTCAGGCAGCATCCAAAGAGCAGGAAAATCGATGTTTCAGGCATGAGCCCTTCTTCAGTTATTATCCTGAAGAAGGGCTCATGCCCGAAACGTTGATTCTCCTGCTCCTTGGATGCTGCCTGACCTGCTGCGCTTTTCCAGCAACACATTTTCAGCTCTGATCTCCAGCATCTGCAGTCCTCACTTTCTCCATCAATATGCCTTGGGCCTGCTTCATCTTCACGAGTAATGCCCTCTATTTCTGATCCTACTAGAGAATGTAGGGTTAGGGTGGAGTTACTTAATTAATTGCCCAGGGTGGGAAATGTGCATTTTTGGCTGACCTTTGCCTGATTTTCTGAGGAAGAGGGAAAGGCAGCACTATCGAGTTATTTGCTTCACAGTTGATATCACTAGTTCACCAGTTATTATCTTCTATCTCTAAGGAAGCTTTCTGCTTCTAAGCAGGCTCAAACTGTTTATGCTGATTTTCTTTCTGACACAGGGAATTCACAAGTATTTCTGAATCTTGAGCAGTTTTGGTTTCTCAATGGTCCAGCTCAGTGGTATTTGGTTTTGTGAATCCTTGAGAAGCTTGAGAGATCTTCTAGGCTCCTCAAACATAGACTGGGCTACCACCACATCAGTCTTCCTTACATCCTCTCCAAACATCAGAACCTCATTTAATACAGGAACCTTCTTCAGCCCTGATGCTTCCCTGATATTGTATAAGTACAGAACTGATAGACTACTCCAAGGAGCTTTGGCTCAAGATGTAAAATGTCACCTGATGAGGCTTGACTTTTAAAGTGGGCCAGGTTTCCACAGAGATTATTTCCACCCCCTGGCTTTCTTCACGATTAAAACTACCAGTGGCTATGTACTAGGGCACTGCATTTGATGAACAGGTTGAGCTTGGATCAGAGTACAGGTTTCGCTTTGCCTTTTGCTCAATATTTTTATATATGCAGAGCCACCAATGAACAATGGAAATGAAACAAAAACTGAGAAAATAAGCATTCTTTCCTATATATATTCCCCACCTTTATGTAATTGTTAAAGGCACTATGTAATTGCAAGCTATTGTTTTTTAATTGAATATTGAAGAAATGTCTGCCAATTTAGATTTCATTATACCTGATCACAATCAGAATGTTGCACATCTGGGTCCTAAAATTACTCTGTGTGAGGTGAACATATAAAATGCTTAACACATTCATCTAAATCTCTTCCTCTGTTTTTTCTTTGAGTTAAAATTCTGCTAAAATATGGGAGAGAGGAATTTCAGATTAACTTAATAAGCATTTATATGTATCCTGTGGTGTCATTTCAAGACCATTATCCATTAAATGATAATTTGCCAGCATCAGTGAAATAGGTTTTCACCATTATTTGCCCATTTCTAAATATGTTGCTTTGAATGTACCTTGTTCTTTTCACAGAATCTGATAATCAAATTCAAAATATTAGGCAGAATACTATTTTGTTAGCAATGTTAAATTGTTTGCATTTATTTCAGTGGGAAGATATTTATTTCAGCTCAAGCTGCCATATTTGTTTCCTTCAAACTGCAGCAGCACATGACTAAAATGTCACCATCTTCATTCTGAATATGTCAATCATTGTAGCACATAGAATGGAACATAAATGATAAATGTATCTATTGTCTTTGTTTTCAGCAATTGCCCTGAAGAGTCAAGCGATTTCCATCAATAAAAGTACTAACAATGTTCAAACAAAATGTGAACAATAAAATCCCTGGTTCTTCAATACAGGAAGGAAATGGCATTCTGGTTTTTAATGTATCACATGAGTACTTTTTTCTATAACTGCACTGGGCAGAAAACATCAGAAGTCCATTCATGTATTTTTACTCTGTGGCTCAAAATGGCAGACCACACTACCAAATTTCAGGCAACACCTGTAATACCACAGTGTTACAAAGTAGAACCATCCTCTAGAAATTAAGACAAAAAGTTGATCAGCTGAAAATTACTTTGGCTATAAATTCTGTGAGCATGATCTTAACCTCCACAACCACCTGATGAAGGAGCGGCGCTCCGAAAGCTAGTGCTTCCAAATACACCTGTTGGACTATGACCTGGTGTTGTGTGATTTTTAATTTTGTCCACCCCAGTCCAACACCAGCACCTCCAAGTCCTGAAAATCACTTCATAGTTTGTTATATAAAAATATGCCTTTACCAGTCCATCCCTAACTCACTATGTCATTAAGCTCTCCTTTTCACTGTGTCTACATTTTAATGATTAGATTAGGCTGTTCTGGCTCTTCACGATACCCCTTTAAACATCTTACTGATGTAGTCCCTGCATGGCTGTGAGCGTCATGTACTTGTCAGGTCTTGTATTTTTCAAAGCAGATGGCCACTGCTGCAGCAAAGGTCTTTGCCAGTGCATATTCGGTTATGCACCTCCCCTCTCAGTGCTACACGTGAACAGAATACTAAACAATCATCAGAACAGAATATCAGTCACTAGGCACCAATGCCTCAGCATGAGACTGCGCAGACTCACACAGAATGCAGGACAAAGTCACTGCGAAACTCAGATTATGCCTCAATTTGTCTTTCCTTTGTGTTTTCTCTCCTTTTTAACCCTTAGGGGTTGAGTCTGAGCAGACCATAAATGGTCCAATCCTTTGGAGATCGACAGACTTCCCAAGCTATGCAGCATCTTTCATCAGAACTACTGCAGTCGTATCACACCCAAAAGCAGCAAGTTAATGTTGCCATGGCAATCAGAGGAATGATGTTCAGTGAAGCTGACACTGTCCCAAACTGTTGGGAACACATGCTGTGCTGCAATGAATTAATAACGCCAGCAGAAGGCAGCACTATTTAAGACTCTGAAGCAGGAGCAACAGCCTGAAAAATTCCAGGAATTTTCCACAGATCTGAAGGAAATGACCTGTACGTCAAGTCACCAACATTTTTTTTCCCGAAAGCAAGGGTTCCTATTTATAAATGTCCTTATGTCATTCTCATAATGACATATTTCTCATTAACAATGGGTGTGAACTCTTTGAGACCATCGTGATTTTACTTTGCTATGAAGGGCACAACAATTAGATGGTGTTTATAATGAATGAACAAGATGATCAACTGAAATATTGTTGCAGATTTGGACCAATCATCATGTCTATAAGTAATCAAGACTAATATGTCTTCCTAAAACAGTCGTCTATGAGAAGATTATGCCTAAACTATGAAAAATAGTTTTGTATGTTAGTAGCTTTGTTCACTGGCTCAATAGCCCTGAGCATACTCAGCTTTCTTGATTACATCAAAGATAGGAGAACATTGTTCATGGAACCAAAAAATATGGCAGGAAAGACCAAACAGGAATTTAGTTTTGTTTTGATTTAGTATCAACTTGGATATGATTGTTGCATGCAGAAATAAACATTTTGCTGCTCTGAGCAGTTCTTGTCTCCAAATATCAATTCCAGCTAGCATATATTTTTTGGTAGCATGTATAATTGAAATTGCCTATTCCCCTTCATAACAACACTTTTAACATGCTTTGTTGCCAAGTGGTTTGGGACACCTTGGGTGCTATATAAATGCAATCTCTTGATATGCAAACATTGATATTGGTAATTCTGTCCGTAAACACTTGTCAGTTCTAGGGGATGATTTTAACTCCCTTTGAGTTTTGAGCAGTGAGTGATAAACAAAACCTCTGGCTCAGGTTTTAAGTATGGTGCATCATTATTATTTCATCGATGGCTTTCCTATTCAATCATAGTAGAAATGTGAAGCCTTTCCACTACAATGACGCAATGTTTTGTACACCTGCCAAAGCTCACTTAAAGCATAAGTGCACTTTTTAAAGAGAGTGACTATTCCCTTCAGCCAGGAGAACTATTCATCAAGAAATGAATTAGAAACAAGCTCTCAGTATCTCTGAGTCTTCTATTAAAGCTCTGCTGAAGGGCAGGAGTGGGCAAAGAAGTTATCTTTCTGTGGAATAGAAGGAAAATTCAGGCATCCCATCATGCCATTAAGGAAGTGGCCAAGATACTAAACACCAACTTTGCTCATAGGACCTGATCAAATACAAGAAATGATTAAACACATTCAAAAATAGATAAAGTGAATATAGATACTTTTTAACTTAAAAATTATGGGCGTGTTCTTGAAAATCATTACTTTAAGTGAAACAACTTTAAGTGAATCACAAATTCCCATTGGAATCAATGCAAAAACTGGAGTTAGGTTCTGTAGAGCCTATCTTTTCAGCAACAAATTATTATTTTGTAATTTAGTAATATAAATTTCGTACAAGAGATAGTATGAAAATGGAAATTGCTTTTAGTTTCCTCATCTATTGTGATATTTGGAGACTTTACCATTGAATTCAATCACTGCTGCACTATTTACACTTCATGACCCTCTCTAAGCTTTCAATTATTTTTTTTAACTATCTTTGAACCTAAATCAATCTAATTGCATCCCTTACTAAAGCGGTTTGTGACAAAAAAGCATAGCACAGTCCCTAATTCAGTCTCAACTCAGTTGGATATGCTTGATGTTCACACTGGCAATATTGGTCACAGAACATGGACAGTGTTCACAGCTTCAACATATATTCCTTCATGCAACACAGAAAATTATACATGTCACCAATTTGGAATAATTTGGAATGTTGTTAGTCTACAGTTTCTTTTCTGCTGAGGATAGGGATGTGGTCATTAAGGGTCAACCTTGAAAAGCAAGCAGCATCAGTATCATTTATCAGACCACCTGATGACAATGTGCAATGTCATTGTACTCTGCTTCACCAGTCTTCTTTCTACCTTTGGTCATTTGGGGTATTGGAGTTGAGACTCCAACAGGAGTCAACTTTACCACAATAGCACAACTTACCTTGGTGCAACCGAGTGTTGCTGCAGTGTGGACAGTAGGCTTGGAGCAGAGAGGGTGATCAGATCATGTGCTGGCTGAGCTGCCGCAATGTAATGTCAATCTGAAATTCTTTATCAGACTGTTATGTCAATCCTTTAGTTACGTTAGAGCTATTCTTTATCAGACTGTTATGTCAATCCTTTAATTATGTTTGAGCTATCCTACTTCTAACATTTTTTTAGACACTGTAAGTAATGCTATTACTTTTCCCTTTTTGTATCAAAGATTTGTATCTAGATACTTGTACCTAGGATGGCACCATTAGAGGCAGCCATTGTAAAAACTTTTCACTGTGCTCAAGTACTTCTGTACTGGAGTATATGTGAAATTAAAGGGTATTCTATTCTATTCACACTTAGCAGCTTTAGTCTGCTATTCACACTTTGAGCTTCACCTGCAAGAGTTTTTAGACTGAATGGATGAGGGCTTTTATAGCACTATTCTGGTGCTGTAGACTAGTAAGCCTATGGGGTGGAAGCAGGCCATTCAGCCCATTGAGTCCACACCAACCTTCCAAACAGCATCCCACCCAAACTTACCCCCTTAACCGATCACTGTAACTCTGCATTTCTCATGACTAATTCACCTAGCCTCCACATCTCTAGACACAATGGGCAATTCAACAAACTGGCTAACTTGCACATGTTTGGACCATGGGAGAAAACCAGAGCACCTAGTTTCCCACTCAGGGAACCCAGTCAGACACAGGGAGAATGTGCAAAATACTTACAGTCACCTAAGGCTGGAATTGAACCCTTGTCCTTGGCACTGTGAGGCAGCAGCATGAACCACCATGATGCTCCAAACTCTCACATCATCCAGAAGGTCAAGGGCAGTAGATATATGGGAACACCACATGCAAGTTCTACTCACCAGCTTGACTCTCAAATATATTGTGTTCCTTTAGTGTTACTGGATCAAAATTCTGGAACTTTTCCCCAGTGGTGTTGTGGATGCATCTACAACAATAAATATTGTAGTTGTTTAAGAAAGCAGCTCACCACCATTTTCTCAAGGGCAATAGGGATGGGAAATGAATGCTGCCACAGCCAGTGGTATCCACATCCTGGGAAGGAATTTGAAAAAAAGTAAGCAAATCTCACCAGGAACCGCTGAGGGTGGGAGAGTTGGGAGTCAGCACTCAGAATTATGCCCTATTTACTTGAGGATCTGTTGGAAATTTTCTAATGGGAAACATAGCATTAAATTTGTTTTTGCTGATCACAAACTTGTCAAGATTAGTTTCAGTTATGTCAGGTATTACTGCATCATTTTGCTTTTAAAGCTAAAGGAAGGCTGAATCATGCATTGATCTAACTTCTATTTACTAATGTAAATTAGGCATATTGATTCTAGTGAGCATTTCTTGATGACACAAGTTCTTTAAAGAGATGTTATCACCTCAATTAGGAGTTTTGGCTCAGGTTGCGAAGAAATCATTCAACGATACCTCATGCTCAACCCTCTTATTTTGGTGAGCTGTTTCGATGTACTTCCTCATTCCTCATAGTAATTATAAAACTATATTTCTATTCATTTGCCCATACCTCAATTTTGTAGTACAAAAAGATCTTTGTATAATGATTTAGGAGCTATATAGGAATTAAGTGTGGGCGTCATAGAATCCTAACAGCGTGGAAACAGGCCATTCAGCCCACACCACACTCTGCAGAGCATCCCGCCAAGACCCACACCCCTACATTTCCCAAAGCTAATCAACCTAACCTACACATCCCTAGACACTGTGGACAAATAATCCACTTCACCCAAACATCTTTGGACTGTGGGAGGAAACCAGAACACCAGGAGGAAATCCACACCGACATAGGAAGAATGTGCAAACTCCACACAAAGGTGGAATTGAACCCAGGTGTTGTGAGGCTGCAGTGCTAACCACTAAATACCATGCCAACCAAAACAACTAGATGCTATAAACAACTACCCTGTCATGGCCCCTTTCAAAAATGATGAAGTATCATAAAGTAAGGAAATAGTGATGTGAATGCTGATATAAGAGTGATGAACAATCATGAACAAGAGTCTGAGAAGAGTAATGGTCTAGTCTGCAAAAGAGAGAGACGTCTTTTAACATTGTAATTTGATGCCATACTGTGTTCAAGACAAAATGGTCAAATGAAAGATGAAGTCAAGACCTGTCTTCAGACATAGACCTTAAACTAACATTACTTATTACAAATTAATACTAAATACAGCTGTACATGGTAATCATTGCTATACTCGGTCCTGATATTATTGTTACATTAGGTTAGGATACCCTAAAGTTCTCATCTAGTATAGTGTGGTGTAGTGAACTGGTGTTCTAACTCCACCTGCATGCTTGGTGGTGCTCAGCTTTGTGATATATTCACAAAGTTGCTCCAGGGTTCTGAAGTCATTTCAATACATAGATGTGCTTGCCTCCATATATAGAATGTACTATAGTGTAAATGACAATGTTTTGAAACACCTACAAGTGTCAGATCTGTCACTCATAAGAACAGGTTACCAGATGAGATGCTCAATATTATTCTGTTGGCCCTTCCTCATGGAGAGGCACAATGGTTAGCACTACTGCCTCACAGTGTCAGGGACCCAGGTTTGATTCTAACCTCAGGCAACTGTCTGTGTGGACTTTGCCCATTCTCTCTCTATCTGTATGGGTTTCTGTCAGCCGCTTGGGTTTTCTCTCTTGTCCAAACGTGTTCAAGTTCAATGGATTGGTTAAAGTAAATTGTTTACAGATGAGTAGGCTAGGTTGATTAGCTGTGGTGGATGAGGGGCCCGGTGGGTCCAGGCGGAATACTCTTCAGAGGGTCAGTGAAAATTCAGTGGGCCGTATGGTTCCTACCTGCACTCTAGGAATTCCATTCAAAATGGAAACAAATCACAAACCAACCTAACAACTTGGCGTCTTTGACAAAAACACAAAAGTTGAATTTGGAAGGAAACTTCTTCAAGAAGAAAGGTCAGAGGATTTATTTTGGTGGGGGACACACTGAGAATTGGTAGCAAAGCCACAACATCAGTTGAACAGTTACTGCCTCTTCCACAACCCTGAAGGCCCACAGAGAGGAACCCTTGGCTTTACGACAATAGACAACGCTCTTTGAATCTTACAACTTAATGTTGTGGGCCTATGAGCCATCAAGCCAAACATTGGATGTCTTGTTATCCAAGATTCCTTTGCCAAAATTTATATATGTATTGGACTGAAGAAGTAGGTTTGACATACCAAGCCATTCCCCTCCTGCTAAATCTGGTCATACCACTTATATCTGATCTGATGGCATTGCTGATGCAGCTGCCCCATTATATTCTGTTATGTTATTTAGATCAGTGGTTTCCATAACACAAACATATACAGGTCTCCCAGAGCCAGTTGGGAAATGCAAGTCCTGTCAAACTGCTTCACCTCGCCACATTTACAGGGAGACTTCAAGAGCCACCACTAGAGTTACTCAGTGCCTGACAGTGATGTTGAACATTTGCTAGAGTGGCCTTCAGAAATGACTACACTTATGGTTACACACCACAAGCAATACATAACATTTCTTTCAACCAGATGGGTTGAAATATTCACATAAGTTCCGTTGGATCAGTAATTTACTGGACAACCTCGACCAGAAGAGTGTATAATTCTGGTTGGCTTCCTACATAGTGAATAAATGCCATTGCCCATTCATGTTGTTCTTCGCCTTACAGTTATCAAAGTGCAAGGAAGGTGAAATGAATCCTCCAGAAAGCAGATTATCAAAAATACAGCAAATCCTCAGACCACACAACTGTAACAACATCAATCTATAATATTTCTATGGAAGAATTATACAAAAGCTTTTGTGATGCTGATCACAAAGCTGTTTGCACAGTTATCCCTCATGGCTACTGACCCATTTACATTTCAAGCTTTGGTATGGAGAGTGCAGTGCTCCTAAAGGAATATGAATCATCTTGTGACCCTGATAAAGCAGTGCACTTTTTCGAGTCTCTCGGTACTATGCATCATGTGAGGAAACAATAATAGAACTCAATTTCACTCATTCCATTGGAAGTGCTGCAGCCTGATTCACCACCTTGGAATGGCACAGAACTTAACCACATAAAATCCCCCATTGATCACCATAGACCAAGGTACTAGTAGTCTGCTCCATTTAGTACGGACATGATTGAAGAGAAAATAAAACACATTATCTTAATGAACTGAGGATAAATATCATGCAGAACATGGCAATCCTGATCCCTCTGGATCGCAAAACTGAGAAAAAAAACATGATGGAGCCTGAAATGTGGCATAGCAGTGGTATATAACAACATTAAATTTAAGAAATAACATGGTTCCCAAGTTTGTCCCTGGCTGACTTAGTTGTACACAAGACACATCAGCTCAAACTCACTCCTGACATTGTGGCATATGACAAAATATATAGCCTTTCCATAACTGGGGAAGATCCCAGACTGGCAGCTAGCTGTCAACTGATTTCACTGCTTTCTGTATGTTTTGAATCTTTGAGTGTCATATCCTGCAACATGCCTATCTCTGAATATAGAGTTCAAACTTAATGCTGACCAAGTTGGTTTCTGCAACACGTGATGCAGCACGTGATCAAGTTCTGAAACTCACCATTTCCATAACTGATTTTAAAATGAGTCTGAAAAAAGGTATATTGCAATTGGACCTCACAGCTGCCTATGATACAATTGGAATTTCATCCTTCAGGATTGAAAGTGATCATTCAGGATTGAAAGTGATCATCAAACTGTATTTATACATAAAATATTTTCAAATGAGACTGATGCATTATCACTATATAAATCTATCTGTGTCAGCTAAAACTCTGCTCATTGCAGGCACATTATATCAAGCAGTAACTCAAGTCTGTAGTTATTTCAGAGTTGGAAGCATTTTCATTGGTCATAGCAACTCTTGATAAGTTTTTGAAAGGAAAACAATAAGAAATCAGGAAAGCACACAAGAGTCATGTGGAATGTACCCAGATGAGGATTGGCCAAAGTAGAGTCCAGATAATCAGATCTTACATCGTATTCAACCACAGACTGATAATACACAAGTCTATGAGGGGAAAAATTCTTCATAGAATCTCTGGTGGTCACTTGGCTGCAGTGAAGTGTAGAGTTCATGCATAATAATCTGTATGGTAGGCAGGAATTTCCAAAGCAATTGAAGACTCTGCACTGACCTGTCTTTCTGTGCATTAAATAGCCAAACACCAGAAAAAATGTTTATTACCATCTAGTTTCTTAAAGGGCATTGGCAAGGTTCCAAACCACTTTGATTTTTTTAGAGAAACAGTGTACCTGATCATGGTGGATTATTATTCAAGGTGATTTAAAGCTGCCAGATTCTACACTATTTTTCTTCCTTTCACTTCCAACATGTGTATGTGCAATCCTGACCTCTGCAGCTGGCATGAAAGAAACCAGCTCTATAATTGGGTTTCTTGGTCCAGTAGGCTAGTCCAATCATTCCCGGGGGGCCTTCTGACATTGCCTCGTCCCCCGGACTGCAAGTTCACATTCCTCTCCTTGGACTTCTGCAGGCTTTGGCATGGCAAGTGGAAGGAGCTGGAGGATCCAGGCTCCACTTTGAGAGTTAGCTTTTGGTTATGTTATGTGTGGCCATTCCTTCTATGGGTTTCTGCTCTCAGTATCTTGTCTCCCTGAAGTGGGGGGGGGGGGGGGGGGGGGGTACCTAAAGTGAGGTCAAGGTTGCTTATTCAGCTCTTAACTTGCCATTGATATTGAGCACCTATGGCTACAGTGTTGCAGTGCAGGACTGTGTGCAAATTCATCAAACACTCTGTGTTATGGACCTGGTTTTCTGCAGTGATCACCAAAATCTCCAAGGAAGCAACCAGATGCATACATGCCAGAGCCTGCATGATACTGAAAATGAGGTTTGTGTCCTACATTCCTAATCCAGTTTCCTGACTGCCTCTGACAAACTGCTTGCTGAATCTGTGTTTCTCTGCATGTTTTGACAATGTCATTAATGCCTGAGACCATGAGATCATCTTCTGCCTGGAGTTGAACACATGCCTCATCTCCAGCAGGTTTCTCAGAGCCTGGAAGCTTGGTGTTTCTTCCTCGACCAGCTGAGGAAATGTGTCAATGATGGCCTCACCGGATTTGGCTCCCCAGTCTAATCTGCACAGCTTACCCACTCAGGTGTACGCCTCTGGGCTGGTAGAGAATGCAAGTGTATGCCTTGCAGGTACATCGTCTGAAGGTGGAGTGGCTTCCACTTCAGAGATGGAGATAGATCTAGAGGTTTCTAATGCTTGCCTCTTTGGGGCAGAGGTTCACTGGGTGCTGCCAATACCTCCACAAGAGAAGGAAGGAAATTAGTTGTGGAAGAGGGATAAAAACTTGTGCAGCTTAAGAATGAGTTAGTGTCAGTTTTACTTGGAGAGCAGTACAGCACAATGAAGTACACAGAGTCAGTTCCCTATGGAGGTCTCACCATTTCCACATGAACAGTTGTGGTCTTCTCTGGTTAGCGTTGCTATATTTTCCTTACATGGTGGAAGTGACACAGCCCCCCTCCCACATAACTGATCTTGCTCTCTTGGACTGTTTACAGGGCAGTCATGACTGCAGTAGGACAAAAGGAGGACTGAGGCTAATGGAGGTGGATGGGGAGCCATTAGCAATAATGCAGGAGCAGGAAAAGTGATGATGTGTCCACGGTAAGTAGGAAGCATTGAGAGCAGGAAGGGGGAGTTAATATTTTGGGAGGATGAGGTGAGTGAGAGCTGTTGAGTGGACATGATCCATCAATAGTGAAAGTTGTAGTCCATGACCTTTGATGAGAGTTAAGTGCAGTGGCAAGGTTAGTGGGATCAGGAGTCCTTTAGTGTGAGGGAGTAGGGAGAACATAGCATTCTTATGGGTGCAGAAAATCATTAACTGTTTTCCTGCACTGATGGGCATTGCATTTTACCCAGGACACTGCATTGACCCATCCCACCACATCGCTCAGGCTGGGTGTGACCACTTAATCCATCAGCAACTCCAGGTCTCTGTCGATGAACCGAGGAGCCAAACTGGTTTTCTGGGACATTTTCTCGAGGGTGACAGTATACAGGAACACTGTGTAAGGGACAGTTCCTGACTTGCAGTGTCTGAAATGGTATGCAGCTGTGTTTAAGCATGGCACCTACAGCATGGACACTGGAACATCTTGACTGTGGCAAACACTTCCACCTCTCTTGTGATCTGATTCGACTAGACTGATGTCAAATAGCCAGATTGCATCATTAATCAGGTGAGCATCGGAAAATTGCAAGGAAAACGTCACCGTAAATCATGGCAAACCCAGCACCATGTGTCTCCCTTGAAAAAACACTTTGTCTGAAAATGGAAAAATCCAATCCCTAATTTAGATGTTTAAGTTACAAGCAAAAATGTAATAATTTTATATTATTGAAGCTACTACATTTGTGTAAGATAAAAAGTACTTGAGCTACATTATTGGATATTCTTTATTTTAAATATCTTTCAACTAAATTACTATCATCTGCTTAAAAATTATATTAGAAGATAATATTTTAACTCACTGGTTTATAGAGATCTCTCATCTCTGATAACACACTTTGTTTTATTTTCTATTTCCTCAACTAAATATTCTCATCATCATTTCATTATAATCATGTTGAATTTTCTGATCTCAATTGCTCCATAGATTTAAGATTAATTAAAGTTCTGTTCCAAGAGACGCTGGATATATGACTGGATGATGGTGATAAGACTAGTAATACAGAAGCAAGAAGCATTTTGTCAAACAATAATGTAGAAACAGACAAACATTTTAGTGATAGAAAGAGAAAGGATTGCACAGAATGGAGGTTGGGTAAGTATGACAATAACAGAATACTCACTGAGACTGGGAAACAAAGGACAACACAAACCTGGTGGAGTATTTTAAAATCTTTTTTCCAACTAAAATGCCATCTTATTGTATCAAGGGTGTCTATAGCTCTTAGTACCAGAATATATCAATGACTTCCTGGATTGCAAACTATTGTTCTTTATCAAAGGCAGAAGAAGTTAAATTAGGACTACTCAAACTTCCATTGTATCATTCACTATTAAAATTGTGGTGTACATAGTTAGATTAATTAATGTTTTGATATTCATAATGTTAAGTGGCTCACTGGCAATTTGAGAAGAGTTAAGACTGTTGTTAGAGATGAATCGTAATTGGTTTTTCTCTCACTAACAAAATTACATTCTAAAGAATTACTATTTCAAATCTATCTTATTACCTGTTGTTAGGATGACATAAGATACAATTTAAAAAAGAGACACTGTCATTTTCCAACAATAAGGCCAAATATTGGTAGGAAATAGTGGTCGTCAGAAACAAAAGCAAGTGTAGGTAATTTGACCTTTCAAAACTACTCCTCCCTACAAAACTATCATGTCTGATATTCAAACTCAATTTCGCCCTCCATCCTCCAAGTAGTATGCTTTATTTCAACATAAATCACCTCCCAGATTGCTGAAGAACAGTCATCAATGTCGCATTTTATAAAGTATTAGTTGGCAAATGGTCAAAAAGGATGTCTTGATCTATGAATATTTGAGAAATTTTAAAACTAATACTTTGTGGTTACTTTTAGAGGAATAATTCAAAATTAGTTTCCAATATCAGAAATATGGCAAATGTGGGCTGGTTATAGTTATCACGGCGTATTGTGCATTCTATGCTTCAGAGTTATGTAGAGAAGACACACGCTGAGTTTTTGGTTGAACAGGATATTATTACAAATGTTTTAAAATGCATGCAGCTACAAGCTTACTTTCAGTTTCTCTTTCCCCACATCCAGTTGACCTCGAGCATAAAGCACAGATGACAAACAACAAATACATTGTTAATCTCAAATAATTGTGCACAACATCTTTCCCCTTTGTTAAAGTAAAAGATATGTTTGCTGTTCATGATGGTTTAATTTCGAATATGTACATCTTTTTTTTCTGAGAAATCTTTTCACTCTAAATATAAAAGTAATTTTTGAGACATTTTTGCTGATGATGGTACCAAAATTTAAAAATTTGAAGTTGTGCTTCTTCGTGGCCATGTTAATGAGGTAGGTGATCAATATCACAGTCACTAATCAGAAAATGTATCCTTATGGTCACTGTCCTTGAAATCTCCTGATCAGCTGGCTATGACTCACTATTTATTGTTATCCAACAGATAAGTTTTGGCATCAGGCAACCACTTCAATCTGCTTTGATTCTGATAATGTAAGCTTGTTGCCATGATTTGGTCATTTGGTGTGCACCCAATCTCCAACTCAAATCATGCTTTCTTTCGATATTTTTGCTTGTGAAAGTACGTTTTTGTTTTACCTTGTTTTGTGATTAATTCTGCTTTGACTCTATTTTTGTTAAATAACAGTTAAACCTGGAAAATGGTCAGTAATATACAAACATTGCAGTAAGCTCAACCTGTTTCTTTCCAGTCAGAGAATACAGGGTGGTTTGACATGTGCAAATATGGTTATGAATGAATTATTAAAATGCTATCCTGATGCATTGATCAATGCTGCCTTTCAGTATGGGTTGTATCACAATGTCAGTTGGTGGTGAACTGCATTGCTTGCTAGGAACTCTGTGAACAGATTGGAAACAAACTGCAGTCTATTGTCTGTAGATATAGCCTCTGTCAAATCCAAATTTGTAAACAGCTTGTCTAAAGTGCCAACAATGAAACTGATGGTTATGAAATTTGTTGTAGCAACCTCTGACATTTTGGTGACTGGGTCCTGCTTGCATTTCTCCAAAAATATTTACCTGTTCTTGGCTGGTCAAAGACTCAGATATAGATTTTAGGACATGTTCAGCATATTTACTACCCAAGTATGCATGCTGCACAGTTTCTAATGAACACTTCTAATCTTATGATCCAATGCTGACCACCAGACAACTTCATTGGGTTAGTGTTTTGTCTTATTGACATTTGAATGTCCTTCATGAGCAAAGCCTAATACACATCACATTGCTATAAAGCTTTCAGGATATACAACTAGGTTTTGCATTCAATACAGTTCTAATAGAATAATGTAAATTGACTGGATACTTTTGGTGTGCAGGACCAGTTCTTCCATTATTTTATAAGGACATTCAATTTTTAGGTAGTGGCTTACTTCATGCTATAATTTGTCTGTTGTAGATTCAGTCTTCAACTCTTTTTGCATAGCAAAATTTGAAATTGCATGTGAAATCACTGTGATCACATGGTCTTCAATGTTGCAAGTTGTTTTGCTACTGCTAACACTGTGTGCAATAGAAATAGAACTGAACATGTCAGTCACTTGGTTGTATGACTATACGACCTTACATTTGGGCTGATGGAGATGACCTCACCATCTGGAGGTATGAAGAGGTTGATGACTAGATCCTGGCACTACTAACAACATAGTTAGTGCTTGATGATCACTACAGAGAGAGAACATTCCATCATAGAAGTATATGTGCCAATGTTTACAAGTGAAGGTGCAGGCTTCTGCTTTCCTCTCTCCAGTAGCGTATTTTTATTCACTTTTTGACAGTCATATAAGTGATTGATCATTCACTTCCTTCAATGTACTGTTGTAGTTTAGGTCAGAAACAGATGAATAGCTTTCAGATTGTCACGAGTAGGCTTTCCTCCAATTGCTGTAATGTCGTATCATAGGAAGTCAATATCAGATTCAACAAATATGCTTTCATCCTTGTTGAGCATCAGTAAAGTGAGTAAAATGAAAGCCACTGTTAACTGTTGATTGTTTCACTTTGGCTTTTCCATTGACATTGTCAAGTAGTTTGAGGATCACTTCAATGTCTGACATGACTAAAAAATTGATTTCTTGGAATGTACTAGATGCTGAAATTAGTCCAAAGGACATTTTGTGGTGCCAAAACACAATTTGCGAGTAACAAAAGCTGTAAAATATCAGTTTACTCCACGAGAGGTATCTGAGGCTAGCTACATCTCATCTCAAGTTTCATGATGACTACAGAGTAATGGAATGATGCAGATAGTTTTTGGATCATATGAAATGGATACTTGTCTAGAATGATTACTTTGTTAACAACCTTAAAGTTAACATATTGTTTAAGTTCACACATTGTTTAAGTTTACCTTTTTGCATTGCATGATTATTAGTTGTGATATCCAGGGGGATAAGGTGATTTGGATAACAACAGAGTTTATTGCTGAAAATATATTTCATGCATTCATTGGTTAGGACTGATAGTGAAACGCCTACAATCTTGGCTGAGCAAATATGCTTTTATGACTTGATTCCTTAGCATCCATGATGCTATACATTTGTATTTCACTGACAGGAATAGATTCCTTCATGCTTTGAAATGATGAAGTCTTTTTATTAAACAAACTGCATATCTTTATAAAGTGATCAATTTTTGAGAACAAATTACAGTTTTCCTTTAAACTGAATGTGCTGTTGGAAATCAATCAATAAGATTACAATATCGACATATTTTTGAAGTTATCTGACCATGATGGAGCAAGTATGGATGAATCTGAAGGGGTCACCTTGTCTGTAACTCTTCTATTTGTATTCCTTGAGCAAGCTGTTCTTGAGACTTAGCCAAGAAACATAAGATTCCACATTAGTGCAAGTCATTTTGAATCTTGCTGCAAAGCCAAGAGTTTTCTCACAGTATCTTATAAAATTTACTATTTAATTGCTGTTTGAGACATTGCAGCAAGAATCATGCCCTATTTCCACTCCATCTTATCATGCACAGATTTCAGATCAATGCTCTGAGCAGGGTCCTCCATTAGACCATTAGAGAGCTTTTGGCCATGCCATCTTTCAATGCCTGCTGCACATCCCCAGGCATCCTGCCAACTGAAAGCTGTGCTGCTCAACTGTGTTGGATATTAATAGAGATGGAGGAGAAGGGGAAGCTGGCACTATACTTTTCAAAGAGGGACCTGAAGGTCCTTGTGATTAGGATGGTGGTATTGACAAGAGTCAACTTTTCAGAGGACCAGCAGATGCCAAACACTTGTCAACTCTCTGCAGTGGTTACATAAACCAGGCTTCAGATACCATTACTACCAAGTAGCTGTAATGTCTTCTGCCCCTCATGTCCTACAAATGCATCCATCCTTTTAAGGATCTCCTGTCTCCCATAGACAGGAATTCCTCCACCACCTAGGGTCATTATGAGGAAGCTGTGGAGGACTTGTTGTCTGAACTGCCTACCTGAACCCCTTTTCTCAGTACTCCCTTCCCCTAGATTCCCCTTCCCCAAGTCCTCCTTCCACTATCCCCTTCCTCTGGCCCTCTTTACTGAAGCCCCTCTTTCCTTGAATCCCCCTTCCCGTGGCTCTCCTTCCCCCACCTCCCCCTTCCACAGCCATCTTTAACTCAAACTCCTTCACCTGGATTGTCCTTTGTTTTTATTAACCATGGTGATGGGATAACTGTGGTCTGCCTCCATGACCTGACCTGACCTGCCAGCACCAGCCCTCACCTGCCCAAACCCCTGAGTGGTAGATATACCTGATCCAAACAAGGGCTTTTGCCCAAAACATCAATTTTTCTGCTCCTCAGATGCTGCCTGACCTGCTGTGCTTTTCCGGCACCACTCTAATCTCTGAACCACAACAGCTGACTCAGCATAGATTGGCCTCTAGAGACAAAGGACTGACTTTGAACTGCTCCACTCAGCATGGAGGCATGGTCTCAATAAAGTACCATCAAACTGGATGCCTGCCCATGGCAGAAGCCCAGGACTGGTATGGGAGTTTGTTCCTGGCTAACAATACTGAACCCCCCTGACTGACAGATGCCTCAATGGACTTTGCTGCAGACTACTACCCTCACACTTTCAGACTTGTTACCCTGTTTTGTGCAGATGTTATCTGTATATGTGGAGTGGACACGGGGGACCTTTGGCACTAGACTGACATGGTACTCTGACGAGATGAATGGGACTGAGAACTGCTGCACAGCATGGCCACTTACCTTTCTGACCATGGTGGAGTGGGGCAGGGCTGGACATGCATACTGAGGCCATGCTGGTAGGCACCAGGCAAATACGTGCTGAAAGAGCAAGGGAACAACTCTGGTTGACAGTCTGGTCTGTGCTGTATGATAGGTTCCTTTTCCTGTACCTGTACCTGATGCAGCCTTACAGTGCTAGCTGCTGGTATGCCCTCGTCGAGAAGTCTGCCCTGGCAGGGCATGCTACCAGCGCATAGAGGATGCCAGAATGTTGGCAATGGCTCCAGGAGAGTGCAGTCTCATTGTCTGTGGCAGAAGATTAAGGTGCTGTGGATCTATTCTGCAGTTTGTCCTTGGCCAACAGGAATCTCCAAGAACAAGCAGCATGTTGAACTGCCAAGAACTTACGCTGGTTTCCCTATTGAAATTTCGCAATATCTGGTTTATATGATGAGTTTGGTAGGAACACAACCTGTGGCAAGTTGGGCTGTAACAAGCCCTTTATCAAGCAATAAAGAGTATCAATGAGGAGCAATGATGCTCTTTATTGCTTGATAAAGAGAATCTCACCACACCTTAACATGAGGAGTTGTGACAAGATGCTCTTGACATCGGGTTGACCATTGTGCTTGATTCTTCCACACATCTCGTTATAGCCTATGCTAGTTAAATCCAGCCCCTGTGTCTGATAGTGCATTTTTGTGTAACCATCTCAAATCAAACAGGGTGTATCGGATCTGGTCTGTCACAGTGATGGCTTTTTTCAATGTTAAATTATTATCCATAATGAGGAGGCCTTCTATCATTTGTGGAATTGAGGTTTTTTTAAATCAGTTTGTCACAAAATAGCCCATTGATTATTTTGCCAACTTTAAATATGGAAGCCAACTGTCACAAAGCAGTTTTATCAGCTCACAATTTCCTTGGCATCTATGGCACTATGCATATCATTCGAGCATTACACTTTTCTTTGGTCCAAAAGATTTTGCGAGAGCACTTACTGCCATACTAAACATAGATGTGGCTTCTGTGAGCTGCTTGAATACATGCTGCCCTTCAGGCAGTGGATGGCTTTCACCATCTTGCAGGTGGCTGCTACCTTGTATCCTCCCTAACTGTAGTGCAAGTAGGTTTTGAAATCAATCAGTTCCATGGCAGAGGTGGATACATGGGTGAACAAAAGGTGCTTCAGCTAGTAACTTATACTTTTCTCCTTCTTCTTCACCATTTATTGGTGTTTTTGCCTGAGATTTACGCAGCGATAACATGCTCCAGGTTCTATGAGCGATCAGGAATTTCTTACAGAATTTTGTGAAATGAATGCAGCTTCTAGTTTACTTAGCCTCTACCATCACTATCTCATAGCTTCAGACTGCATCTTGTAAACATACCTGTTGCCAAAGCAACTTGGATTCCCTCAGTGAACTATGATACACCACTAATACCAGCTTAATTTCAGATTTTTTCTCTCTAACCAGTCCCATAGGTATGACTAATAGCACGCCGCAGAGAATAGTTAACCGGCACACAATCAAACACTGAACAACAGAGAAGGCTAAACCACTGTTGTGTGGTTTGTCTACTACAGGACTGCACAATGATTCTTAAACTATGTTCTATTGACTGGAAAATCTATACACTCCATGCAATGAATTAAGCTTCCAGCTGCAAGCACCTGACTCTAAAGCATCAAAATGTGTATTATCTTTGTGGTGCTGAAATGTTTTATTAAATAAAATCAGTATCTCCAAGTTTTAAAGTGAAACAGTGTGTGACAAAATATCTTAATATTTGCATAGTAGTGTGCATCATTTTCCATCAAAAAACTCAGAGCAGTCACATACAGTCAGTGATTACAGGACAATAAAAAGAAACGAATTGCCAAATGTAGCTTCTGCTTAAAACTATCCATGATTCTTGTAAGAATCTCTTAATTTACTGTACTGAGACTGCCATGAAGAAAATTCTTTTCAATGCAATATATACAATTTTGTAATAAGATCATCATACACATTTCAAAATGACTGTTTTTTGCAAGTTTTGAATCATATTACCCAGTTGGATGGGTCACATGAATACTTCCACTTCCAGAAGATAGATTAAGGCCAGTCAAACTATCTGGTATCTAAAATGAATGAAGTTTGTGTTATCTTGGGAACTAAATAGTAAATTAAATGGCAGTATGTGCTTGATCATACTTGGAAAACATGGAACTTTGCTCAACAAGACAGAAGATGGAATAATTGGGTAATTTGATTCATAGGAGGAGAAAGTGAGGTCTGCAGATGCTGGAGATCAGAGCTGAAAATGTGTTGCTGGAAAAGCTCAGCAGGTCAGGCAGCATCCAAGGAGCAGGAGAATCGATGTTTCTGGCATAAGCCCTTCTTCAGGAATGAGGAAAGTGTGTCCAGCAGGCTAAGATAAAAGTTAGGGAGGAGGGACTTGGGGGAGGGGCATTGGAAATGCAATACGTGGAAGGAGGTCAAGGTGAGGGTGATAGGCCGGAGTGGGGTGGGGGCAGAGAGGTCAGGAAGAAGATTGCAGGTTAGGAAGGCGGTGCTGAGTTTGAGGGATTTGACTAAGACAAGGTGGGGGGAGGGGAAATGAAGAAACTGGAGAAATCTGAGTTCATCCCTTGTGGTTGGAGGGTTCCTAGGCGGAAGATGAGGCGCTCTTCCTCCAACCATCATGTTGCTATGGTCTGGCGATGGAGGAGTCCAAGGACCTGCATGTCCTTGGTGGAGTGGGAGAGGGAGTTGAAGTGTTGAGCCACGGGGTGGTTGGGTTGGTTGGTGTGGGTGTCCTAGAGGTGTTCTCTGAAACATTCCGCAAGTAGACGGCCTGTCTCCCCAATATACAGGAGGCCACATTGGATGCAGCGGATGCAATAGATGATGTGTGTGGAGGTGCAGGTAAATTTGTGGCGGATATGGAAGTATCCCTTGGGGCCTTGGAGGGAAGTAAGGAGGGAGGTGTGGGCGCACGTTTTGCATTTCTTGCGGTTGCAGAGGAAGGTGCCGGGAGTGGAGGTTGGGTTGGTGGGGGGTGTGGACCTGACGAGGGAGTCACGGAGGGAGTGATATTTTCAGAACGCTGATAGGGGAGGGGAGGGAAATATATCCCTGGTGGTGGGGTCTGTTAGGAGGTCGCGGAAATGACGGTGGATGATATGCTGTACATGGAGATTGGTGGGGTGGTAGGTGAGGACCAGTGGAGCTCTGTCCTGGTGGCGATTGGAGGAGCAGAGCTCAAGGGCAGAGGAGCGGAGAGTGGAAGAGATGCGGTGGAGGGCATCGTCGACCACCTCTGGGGGGAAATTGCGGTCCTTGAAGAAGGAGGCCATTTGGGTTGTATGGTTTTGGAACTGGTCCTCCTGGGAGCAGATGTGGCGATTGATTCATATTGATTCATATTGATTCATATCCTTCTCAATTTTGGGGTTATTTTCTAACTTTCAATGAACTGACAACATGTCAACTAGTCTAAAGAGAAGATGGTCAGCCTACTCTTCCTGTGCTGTTATTAACTATTAAGGAATATCAGGTAGCAACTCAGAAAGAACCTCCTTCTGTAATACCTAAACCAAAACAGAAAATGCTGGCAATACCTAGCCAGTCAATCTGTTTCCATGACAAGAGAAACTGAGTTGTAGAGTCATAGAGTCATAGAGATGTACAGCATGGAAACAGACCCTTCGGTCCAACCCGTCCATGCCGACCAGATATCCCAACCCAATCTAATCTCACCTGCCAGCACCCAGCCCATATCCATCCAAACCCTTTCTATTCATATATCCATCCAGATGCCTCTTAAATGTTGCAATTGTACCAGCCTCCACCACTTCCTCTGGCAGCTCATTCCATACGCGTACCACCCTCTGTGTGAAAAAGTTGTCCTGTAGGTCCCTTTTATGTCTTTCCCCTCTCACCCTAAACCTATGCCCTCTAGTTCTGGACTCCATAAGTACTGGAAAAATTACAGATGTAGTAGGATATAAACAAGTGTAGAAGTAAAGAAATTGAAAGTAGCAAAGAACAAAATGAAAGCCTCTCATAGGGTAGAAAGCAAAGGAAAGAAACTGTCACAAGGATTGGTAGTACAAGGCAAAATGGGATGGTAATAAACTCATTAACAACTAAAAGATGGATGCAGAGGAAGAGTAAGTGGACATTGCAAAGGCAGAAACAACTGCTGCTGTACAAAAGAATGGCAGCAAAGCGCATAAACTCACTATTGAATCCAGTAGGCTGTAAAAATGCAAAAAATATAGGATGCCATTCCTTGAGTTTACTTTGAGCTTCATTTGCACTTTGTTGTGGGAGGCTATGGTCAGAAGGTTTAGAGTGGGAATGCAGTAGAGGATTAAAATGACAGGCAAGCAGGTTTAGGCTCAGACTTGTGGACAGTGAGCTCAACTGCATTTGGCCTCCTTAATGTTAAAAAGACAACAATGTGAGCTGTAATTACCACATACTAAATAGAAGACAATACAAATAAATCACTATTTTACTTCAAAGAAATTGTTTGGGTCACTGGAACATGGAAAAGAAGAAGGCAACAAGGTAGTTCTTTCACCTCCAGAACTTGCTATTGATGGGGAGTTGGTGTTGTTTGGACTGAAAGGAAGAGGACAGATCAGTGAATCAGGAAGAGGACAGACCAGTGAATCAGGAAGAGGACAGACCCCAGAGAGTACTAAAAGGTGAAACAAAAATATATTCATTGAGCGTATCATGTTGGATAGGGCAGAATTGGCAGGGGATGATCTGTTTAATGCAGACATCAGTGGAATAAGAGGTGAGGAGAATGGAAATTCTATTTTGTTTTTTTTGGAGGGAAGAGCTCTGTAGCCAAAATTTAAATTCTCCCATCAATGCCTACAAGTAATTCTTTGGTTTAAATATAAAATTGACTTTTTGTGCACAAACTGTTGAAGCTTGTTCATTGTCCAAAATTTAGTCAATCATTTAATATCTTTCAGATGTTCTTTAAATTCATTTTTAGCGAAGAATCATGCCCCTGACTGTTTCGTTTAAAAGCATCAAATGCAGCACATCGCTTTCTGTTTTCCAAAATGGAACTCCCTGGTTTAACCCTGTTGGCATGTGATTATATTACTATGATTGGGGATAATAAAACCCTTTCTTTCCTCCTGCATTTCTATTTTGTAAATCCCACAATAGCTTGCACTTTAAAGGTTTAACTTATTTACAAACCATATTTTTGGGATAATTTTGTTTGCATAGGACTAAAGTGAAGTGCACATAGAGAAGTACGAATAATATACAAAATGATTGGCTCACAAGGTTCATATGTGTTAGTTTTAAGGTATAAAGCCCCTTCCTTTCCTTAATGAGCAGTGCTTCCTATTTTCGCCCAGCTACATTTGATGCTGAGTAGCTGACAATGATAGACCCATAATATATGCCTGTGCCTTCAGCTGCATGGCTGACAACAGACAGAGGTAAGAATAAAATGCCTAGATCTCATGCAAACAACTGATTTCAAATCATACTGAAAAATAATTGGAGCCCAGAGCCTTGAAGATAAATTCAGTATATGATTTCAATACTCAAGACAACTTACAACATGAGTCCGGGCTTAGCCATCATTCATGAAGCATCTAGATTACATTGACAAAAAAAAACTGACTACATCCCAAATGGGTTAGCTTTCACTGAACAAAATAGCACCCAAAATACCAATTTTATTTTGAGAAACAAATACCTTTTGCTTTCAAATGGAAACAAATTGCTTTTTCTGTGGGTGTAATATGCTCTATGCAATAAAACCATATCCAACAATTGCTACTATAAAAATGTTTATAATTTTCACAACTAAGGTTACTAATTTAAACAAAAATGAAACATAAACTGACTGACAGTCCAGCTTGCATTATTAGGAAAAGATTATGGACAAACAGGAGAGGTGGTCTGGCAGAGGGAGAGGCAAGTCATCCATCTCAGAACATTGGTAATTTTCCATTCTTTAGCAAATTAATATGCCTAGCCTTGCTGTAAATAACCCCAGCTGAGCACTCCCACAATAGGTTCGTAGCTGATGGAAAAGGTATAAATAACAGACGTTGAGTAATTCATTTTTAACACATGGGCAAGTACAAAAAAACATTACTTGAAAGAGAAGTGTTGGACATAATCTTGTGATAATGGCACATCATATATTATTATTGCTATTTGGAAACTTGGATTTTGAAATGGACAGAATCATATATAGCTTTACATTTCAAAGAATCCCAACAGTGTAGAAGCAGGCCATTTGGCCCATCAAGTCCACACTGACCCTTCAAAGAGCATCCCATCCAGACCCAGCCCTCCACCCTAATCCTGTAGGTCTGCATTTCCCATGGTTACTCCACCTGGGCTGCACATCCCTGGACACCATGGACAATTTAGCACGGCCAATCCACCTACCCGGCACATCTTTGGACTGTTGAGGGAAACCAGAGCACCAAAGGAAACCCACGCAGGCACAGGGAGAATGTGCAAAGTCCACACAGAGAGTCACCCAAGGGTGGAATCAAACCCAGGTCATGGGGATGTGAGGAAGCAGTGCCAACCACTGAGCAACAATGCTGCCTCAGTTTGGTTTGTATTTCTATATTGTGTGTGTTTAAGAAGGAGAATAAAGGGCTGGATGTTCCCCTTTCCAGTAATAGAGCTTGGTGAATGAGATTCATGGTGCCTGGTCCACCATGGCTCACAGTGTAATCTCGTATAATCTTCTTATTATTTATGCAATCAGGCTCTTCTGTCTCCCTACATGGGGAATTGAGTAACAGGAAAGGCAGAAGTGCCACTGGGACTACATTTAATGCTCAGCTGCATATCACTTCAGCTAGAAATTCCTCTCATGCGGTACTGCTCGACCATTATCACTGAGAAACCTGGCTCAGACAGAAAAGCTCACACT
Organism: Chiloscyllium plagiosum; assembly: GCF_037043375.1. Lineage (NCBI taxonomy): Eukaryota > Metazoa > Chordata > Chondrichthyes > Orectolobiformes > Hemiscylliidae > Chiloscyllium > Chiloscyllium plagiosum. Next base: position 34,635,694 of record NW_028270153.1, on the reverse strand, counting down.
CCACTTCATGCGTAATGACCCAGAACCTCCCAGAGATGGGGTGGTGGAAAGGAGGGGTGCCCATTTTCCTACTGGCTGCTACAGGTAGTCATGCACCAGACACAGTGAGTTTGGGCGATGAAATCAGCTGGCTCAGTCCTGTGTGTTGGATTAAAAGGATAAAACAGCAGTGCAGGAAGAAGATCAATGATCTTCTACACTCTGCAAGTTAGATGCCGTCATTTTCTCTCTGCTACCTCACATTTAAAGAGCCCCAATCACTGACTCTGCCACTCCCTATGTCTTTCACTGAGGCTTGTGGACTACCATGCTCATTATTGTATGTATCATGTTCACTCAATAGCTCTCACCCACCTCCTTCTCTCCAACACATGAGTCTTCCTGCTGCTTGTGCTTATATTCACTCTTTGGGATACCTCAACACTTTCCTATTCACAGATCATCACTAACACCTATCCCACTGACTTCCATCATACTCATTCTCTCCCTTCATCTTGTTGCAGAAGAAACAATTAGGAAAAACTGCTGCTTTGATTCTGAGTGTTCTGGTAGTCTTTTTTCATCTTTATTGTGCAGTTCGGATTGGGTGGAAGATGGTGCGCTATCTAGGTCATTCTCCTGAAAACTAGTTACAGTCTCTACCTGAAATTCAAGATTTCTCCACACTGCACCCCGCCCCCCCCCCCATGACTCTTCGTATATCCTTTTGTGTCATTGTCCCAGTTAATCTTATTAGCTGTAAGGCTCCCTACTTTCTGATCTAATCCTGTTATCTAGCTATCAATACTTCTCAGCTCCTGCCTATCACATAGCCAAGCTCACTATCATAATCCAGTGTTGCACATTGAAGTAATGACTTCAAAAACCCTCCACAAGCTGTATCCCATGCCCTGGCATTCTATATTATATCCCACCATTCTAACCAGAGTTGACCCCTCTGCACAGTCTTCTCCTCTGTGTTCCAGCATTATGGTATTGGATCATGGTCAGTCCTGCAGGTCAAGTTCAACCAGTCCCCCAAAAAAAGTTATTATTTCCCACTTCCTTAACCCAGCATCGGCTGCTCCTGATACTTGCCCTCACCCCACTTAATGTCTCCTGCCCAAATCCCAGGACTGACTGCAGCCCAGCCCTGGCCTGACCTGTAAGGAGAGCCTTGACTGTTGATGACTCAGACCCCTGTATGATGCCTCGACCACTCCCTGTTAATTTATTCATTTATTACTAACAAATAATAAAATTTGTTATTCTGGGACTGGTTGAACTTTACCTGCAAGACTGACCATGGCCCAATACCAGACTGGAGAGACATGGATCCCCAGATCACACAAACAATCAAATGACCTTGGTCAACCCCTGAACTGAGATTGGATTGCTTATGACTGACCATGGGGCCACCCCTGACTGACTATTGTTCGCTTTTATTCAGCTCAGGACTACTCCCCCTAGCCTTAAGTACGTGGTCATTATGTTGAAGCACATACAGTGCATTTGCTGTGTAAGTTGCTGGCTCATGATGTCGGTGTGACACTGACTTAGCATGGTGTTGTATAGCAACATGCCCACCCTTTGGTTGTTCATTGCTGGCAAGCATGACAGGCTTTCTGTCAGCACCAAAATGGAAGCCAAAGCAATGATGCTGTGAGCCTGTAAGTTTGACTGAAGCAATCATGCACCAAAAGGTGTGGACGGTAGTGTTATGGACTAGGCCAGACCACTCGAAACAATCTTAAGCAGGCAGCCCAGACCATAACTTTGCAATTTGTTTTTGTAAGTGTATAGCGAAATTCACCCGGAGTAAGTTAGCGAGGTTGGCTACCAGGTTTTAAAACAGACAAAAATTTATTCACAAAATTACACAATGAAACGCAAAGAACAGAATAAAGAACTCCTACAGAACTCAGTCTATCCAAACTAGACTTAATTATGCTTTTCTGAATATGCACAACAGTCCCATTAAGCAAACCACCTTAAAACACAATTAAAAAAAAGGAACAGATGCTTACATGTTGAAGTTAGAAGGGCAAAAAGAGAGAGAGAGTTTCCACACAGCTGACTTTTGAACTCCTAACTAGTTCTGGACTGAACTGCTCAGCTAGAGAGCTGACCACTCCCCTTTCATTGCACAGGTCACTTCTAAAACATGACCACTTTGACCTGAAGTCTCATATAAACAAAAAGGCCTCTCAATGCTCTATAATCTCTGCACCAAACAAGTCTAATGGGAACCAGGAGAGTTTTATTACCCCTCTGAAAAAAAACAAGAACACAGTATCCTTGAGAAAAGGAACAGTTTTTAGAAAAAATGGACCAGCTTTGTGACACCTCCTCCCTTAAAAAAGAATGAACCATCAGATCCAAAAGAAGGCTTCATTTTTAAAACCCTTCGAAAACAAACTGGGTAGTAGTCCAAAACACACACATACACTATACTAACTATAAACATGCAAACATGCACAACCACATGCAAATTCAGGCTGTGGCACACCACCACTGAACACCTCCACATCTCATTCGAGTCTCAATAATGCATCAGCAGTCACGTTTTCGCTACCTGCATCTCCATCTAAACAGTCTGGCATTTCTGTCCTTAAGTTTTTCCACAAATGTCAATGGATTATGCTCAGTGTATATGATTATCTCAGATGCATTGCTGGCAATATAAGCACTGAAATGTTGTAATGCCAACACCAAGGTTAAAGTCTCTTTTTCCATTGTTGAATATTTCTGTTGATGAACATTCAACTTCCTGGAAAAATACCCGATGGATCTTTCTACTCCCTCATCGTCCTCCTGCAGGAGCACTGCACCGACACCCACATCACTGGCATCGATAGCCACCTTGAAAGGCTTCGTGTAATTCCGGCATGGCTAATACTGGGGCAGTGAGTATCACAGTTTTCAGGCTGTCAAATGCCCTTTGACAGTCCGCTGTCCACTGAAACTTCTTGCCCTTTTATTAACAATTCAGTGAGTGGAGCAGCCACACTGCTAAAGTTCAGCATAAACTTTCAGTAAAATCCATTCAATCCCAGGAACCGTAATACTGCTTTTTATTGACGGTATGGGAAATGGCCAGTAGCCTCTGAGCAAGTCCAACTGAGAAATGTACATTGCTCGTCCCACTTTCCCGACACAGTCCTCCAACTGTGGAATTGGATATCCATCAGTCTTTCTAACGGCGTTGACTTTGCAACAGTCCACACATAACCATTGGGTACCATCTGGCTTTGGCACCATGACTATGGGTGTGCTCCAATCACTGTAAATCACATCTTGGAGCATGTGATCTATCTCCTTCTAAACCTATGCCAACTTTAGAGGGTTATGCCTGTAAGGATGTTGCTTAATCGGAACAGCATCTCCTATCTCTACATCATGCACAATTAGGTTAGTACTTCCCAGTTTATTTCCGCATTTCTCCCCATTTGATAGCAATAATTCTTTCAGGTCATTTCAATTTTCTTGTGGAAGGTAATTCAGCAATTTATTCCAAATTTTGACAACTTCCTCATTGTCCAATTTGATTTGAGGAATGTCCAATTCAGAATCTGAACTTGGTTCTTCCTTCTGTGCTGTAATCATTAACACCTTCTCCTCTGGCTTTCCTTCCCTATCAAAATACCTTTTGAGCATATTCACATGACACACTCTGTGAGATTTCTTCCTGTCTGGAGTCCTTATCAATTAGTTCACCTCACTCAGTTTCCTCTCAATTTGATACGGTTCACTAAACCTTGCTTTTAAAGGCTCACCTGTTACTGGAAGTAACACCAATACCTTATCCTCAATTGCAAAATTGCAAATTTGTGATTTCTTGTCCGCTTCCTGTTTCATTGTTTGCTCTGATACCTTTAAATGCTGTCTAGCCAACTCTCCACTCTATTTAATCATTCTCTAAAATTTGACACATAGTCCAAATGGATGGTCTCTGAATTCTGACTTATTAATTTCTCCTTAATCAGTTTTAATGGTCCTCTTACTTCATGCCCAAACATTAATTCAAATGGACTGAATTTGATCGATTCATTCAGTGCATTTCTGATCGCAAAAAGTACAAACGGAACTCCCAATCTCCTGGATAATCTTGACCATCCACCCTCAACATGTCTTTAGTGTTTGATGCCATCACTTTAGCTCTCCCTGCGATTCTGGATGGTATGCAATAGATCTGAATTGCTTTATTCCCAAATTATCCATAACCTTCTTAAATAGTTTGGATGTGAAGTTTGATCCTTGATCTGACTGGATCTCTATTAGTAGTCCATATCTAGTAAAAAATGTAAGTAATTCTTCTACAACCCTTTTAGCTGTAATGTTGCGTAAAGGGATTGCCTCTGGAAATCTAATCGATGCATCCATTATTATTAATAAATACTTATACCCATTTTTTGTTTGAGGTAGAGGTGCTATGCAATCAATCAATACACTTGTGAAAGATTCCTCAAATGCTGTAATATGTATTAAAGGTGCAGGTTTTATTACTGCCTGTGGTTTTCCGATTAGCTGACTTTTATGACACATCTGGCAAAATTCAACTACATCCTTATGTATTCCAGGCAAGTAAAAATGTCTTTGTATATTATCCTGTGCTTTCCTCATCCCTAAATGACCTCCAAGTGGTAGCTTATATGCCATTCACAGTACCTCCTACTGGCAAAAACAATTTGATGACACTCTGCCCATTTCTCATCTGCTTGATTGTGTGATGGTCTCCACTTCCTCATTAAGACATCATTTGTTAAGTAATAATGCACAGGGATGCATTCACTTTCCTTCTCTCTAAATGCCTTTTGGTACAACTGTTTTAAGTTCTCATCTTTCTGCTGTAATTCAATAAGCGTGGCAGAGCTAAAGATACTTGCATGTTTACCTAGTTGCTCCTGCTCTGTCCCACTTATCTGATCAAAAAATTCTCAGATAAAGCTATGTCAGCTTCCTTACCTATGCCTCTTGAACTCTCCTGCTTCAACTTGTGCCTCTGTGATCGTGACATCACACAATCTGGGAAAATTCCTGGATAAGCATCCTTCATTTCTTCAGTTGCCTTCATCTCCAATGGATTTTCAACTAGAGTAGGCAACACACCCACTGGTGAATCAGCTATATCATTTGCATGAACAAATTGTATTCCTGGAGCTGAAAGTTGGTCCAATACTCCTACCACAAATTCTCCACTCCTCTCTGGACTCGCTAGCCTCACTTCACATAACTGAGCACTTCTTGTCTCACCATGAATTCCTGCTACCAGTACCTTTTCTGGCAATAGTCCGTCAGGAATACATATCTCCTCATCCTTCAGCATCATAGACTGAGAGGATCCTATGTCCCTTAATATTGTAACCTCTTTACCTGTTACCCCTGGCCTTTGTGAATAAACTTTACCCTTGCATGTATTTTTTTTAAGCAGATCTGGCACTTCCTCCTTAATCAACCACTGATCATCTTGTACACTCTGAGGCAGCTGTCTAACTTCCCTTGTGCTTTTTGTTACTAGTTCAACAAAATTCACAGGCTTGTCCTGTTTTCCTACATCTGGCTTTCTCCTAGCCCACCAACATCATGATTTTGTGTGGCCACTTTATTACAATGAAAACACCAGATCTTTATAACTTCTTTGTCCCCCTCAAGGGTTTCTTTTTTTACCCTGTGCTAAGTTATCCTTATGATCTTCACTGCCATCTACCTTTCCCTTTCCACGTGAGGATTTCTCTTTGCCCCCGTTTCTGACCCTCATGGACTGACCCTCATGGACTGATTCTGGAAGCCAAATTGTGTTTTATGGAGCAGTTCATAATCATCAACCACTTCAGCTGCTAACCTTGCCATTTTAATTCTCTGCTTTTCCACATGAGTTTGTAGTACTTCCTCACTGAGGTTACCTTCAGCCTTTACCTCCAGCCTTTTAAGATGACTTTCCTTTTTAAGTGTCAGTTTTTGAAGTCCAAAAGCTCTCTCTTTTTCTTTGTCTTCTGCTGCTCTCGCTTTCTTCTCTCTCTTTTTCCTTCTCTTCTGCTTTTAATCTTAACTCAAACTGTTTAATTTCTACTGCCTTTCCTTATCTCTCACTTTTAACTCAAGCTGTTTCACTTACAACTGAATTCTTGCCATCTTGATAGATTCTTATGGTTTCTCCGGCAAGTTTAAATGCTGAGCTATTGCTGTAATTATCTCTCCTTGCCTCACCGAAGCAGACAGTTCCAATTCCAGCTTGTCTGCTAATTCCTGCAGCTTGGTCTTATTCACATTTTGCAAAACATTAAAGTCACCGCATCCACTTCCAGAAAACTTTTGGCGACTGAAAGAGCCATTTCTATCCCAAGCTTTGTCTACCCAACCAAACCAACATCCGAAATAAAGAAACTAGCACCTACCACTTACTGTTTAAAATCCTTCTAAGAGCCCCCAATCTGTTATGGACGAGGCCAGACTGCTCAAAACATTCTTAAGCAAGCAGCCCAGACTATGACTTTGCTATTTGTTTTAGTAAGTGCACAGTGAAAACTACCCAGAGTAAGTTAGTGAGGTTGACTACCAGGTTTTAAAACAGACAAAAAAGTATTCACAAAATCACACAATGAAACACAAAAAATAAAATAAAGAACCCTTACAGAACTCAATGTCTCCAAACTAGCCTGAATTATGCTCTTCCAAATATACACAACAGTGCCATTAAGTAAACCCTCTTAAAACACAGCAAAAAAGGGACCAGATGCTAACATGTTGAAGTTAGAAGGGCAGAAAGAGAGAGAGAGTTTCCACACAGCTCACTGTTAAACTCCTAACTAGTTCTGGACTGAACTGCTCTGCTAGAGAGCTGACCACTCTTCTTTCGTTATACAGGTCACTTCTAAAACATGGCCACTTTGATCTGAAGTTTCATCAGTTTACATATAAACAAAATGGCCTCTCAATACCTTTTAATCTCCGGACCAAACCAGTTTATTGGAACTGAGAGAGTGTTATTATGCCTCTGAGCAAAATCAAGGACACAGTATCCTTGAGAAAAAGAACAGCTTTTCAAAAAAAGGGATCAGCTTTTTGACAGTGGAGACAAGCACTAATAAAGTGAACTAAAAGCTCTGTGATGCATCCTATTCATGAGATGGATTTGTATCCTTTCGCACAGTGACTTGACAGGATATTATAATGTGTCATTGCCAACTGTAGAATCCCAGCTGTAGTACCTCTGGTACTACAATGGTGGGAAGAGGACCCTAAGCAGCCATTGATGGACCCCTTGAGAGCTTCAATTTGCCCATGGGCAAAGGGATGTCCTGTTGCTTTCCCTGTGCCAATAGAATTGCAGCATGGCAGGGAATGGCATTGCTTGCATTATGTTTGGTCATGGAAACTTTCCCCAATATCTACCAACCCATTTCTGGGACTGTTGTCACATTCAGCCTACAAAATAGTATGAGAAGTAGATAAATAGTCATCAATCACAACAGGCAAAGAAGAATCTCAATCTTCAAAAGCTCACCAAAGCCTTTCTAAAAATGGTATAATTTCAGCCTCATACTTTTATAATGAACAAAAATAATGACAATAATGGTTAATACTTGATAAAAATTAACTTTTAACACTTTTTCAAGTAATCCAATTGACATAATCTCAAAATCAGAAACTTGAGAGCTGCTCCACTCACTCCTTAAAAGCTTCACATTAACAGTTTCCATTTCAATAAACAAAAACAGAAATTGCTGGTCTGGCAGCACCTGTAGCCCTGTGACCCTTCTTTAGAATTGTTTATAGATAGGAAAAGGTTGCTTTATATGCTGAAGATGGGGCAGGGAGTGGGGGAAGGAGTAAAAGATAGGTGGAAATGGAGCCCAGAGAGAGAGAAAAACATTTTGGCACACAAAGGAATGAGTAAAGGTCAGGCTGGAAGAATCAATAGCTGACAATTGCATTAGTGGCTAACAATAGTTTAGTGGTGGTCACAGTCCCTATGATGACAAAGACTGATATGTGGGTGTTGGGTATGGACATAGGAGAAGGTGTTCAGGCCCTAAAATGATTGAACCCAATACTGAGCCGTGAGGGCTACAGGGTCGCTAGTCGGAAAATGAGTTTTAATTTCAGTAACGTTTGGATCTTAACATTAGTTTGTAAAATGTAAATAGGGTCGTATTATCAGACTTGCATATAAATGGCTGACAATTTGAATGACTAGGAATGTAGAGTGGCATTTAATGTTGCCTATACCAGCATCTTCTTCAGAGGGAAGGCCCTTCTAAATTAAGAGCGACTTTTTCTATTTTGTAGTTAGAATATGACATCAAGCTTTTTGAATGGTGCAATTGCCTGGGGCAAGGTACCTCATGCAATCATATGCTTCTCATCTCATTATCTGTACAAGAGAGATGTTACATGAATTACTCAGCGAATTGCAAAATGAACCATTGGAATGGCATCTGCATGAGAACAATAAGGGAAAATCCATAGTCTTAGTAATGGGGACCCTTCACCTCTGACATCCTTCTTAATTAGGATCCAAGTTATGCTCTCACAGAGGGTATGTTACACCCAGGATAAGCAGCCTGCACTCCATTTACTCTGCAATGCTGCATATATTGAAAAGACAGCTCCTTGTCACCAACCTGATAAGAGCTAATGGGCATGAACAAGAGAAGGACACTCCCACTAGATCCAAATTGCACCTGGACCTTCCAGCCAAAGGGTTCTGTTTAGAAGCAACTTTAAATAACGTAAGCCAGGTTAAAGGATACCAGCCCCTTAAAGGAGCACTGCAACACCAATCAAACATTCAACTTTAAATTCACAAAATTCAAATTAAAATATTGCCTTGGAGACTAGCAATGTATTCCAGCATCTGCAGAGCCCACCAGCCATGGAAGGGTTTGAGTGTCCTAGTAGATAGCCCCTGCGCCCTCTCCAAGTACACCTGGGCACAGACATAATGGTGATAGACGAGCAAACAATCAGACCAAAAATTACCAAAATAAAGAAATATTATGGCATATTTCTAAGGTGAGTGGAATTTGAACATGTACCTTCTGACCTACAGAACACTACCACTGCACTACAAGACTAGAATTGAACCTGGACATTCTAGCTCACATGCAATTATTTTTATATCTACCTGTTTGGACCTGCTATGACACAACTCCAATGCAGTTGGGACTTGAACCAAAACCTTCTGGCACAGAGGCACTGATACTACCATTGTGCCACAAGATTCCCCTAGCCCAAGGTGTATTGGCATTTTGCTTTAGTGTGAATTGAAAGCAGACCTGTAGAATTATGTAACCATTAGACTCATAATCACAGAGGTAGTCCTCTAGTAAGCCCTGAACTTCAACTCTTTAAAAAACTTGCTCTTCCCATATAGCATGTTCCTGCTCGTGTGAAGGGAAAGGCTAGCAGGAGTAGGGAACACTGGATGACTAGAGATATTAAGGATCTGGTCAAGGAAAAGAAGGAGGCACATGTTAGGTATAGACACCTAGGGATCAAGTGAATCCCTTGAGGAATATAGGTAGTATAGGATACATTTAAAATAGAAATCAGGAAGACAAAAAGAGGACATGAGATAGCTTTGGCAGATAAGGGTAAGGAGAATTCAAAGGGATTCTCCAAGTATGTTAAGGGCAAAACAGTAACGAGGGGGAGATTAGGGCCCCTTAAAAATCAATGAGACCATCTATGTTCAGGACCACAGAAGATGGGTGAGATCTTATACAAATATTTTGCATCATTATCCTCAATAAATATTTTGTGTCAGTATTTACGACAGAAAAAGACACAGAAGCTAGGGAACTCAGGAAAATAAATACTGATGCTTGAAAATCGTCCACATTACAGAAGAGGAGGTGCTGGAGATCTCAAAGTGTCTAAAGATAGATAAATACCTGGAATCTGATCAATTATATCCCAACACATTGCATGAAGCTAATGAGAAAATTGCAGAGCACTAGTGAAAATATTCATATCATTGATTGCCACGGGTAAGGTGCCAGAAGACTGGAAGGTGGTTAATGTTATGCCACTGTTTACGAAAGGCTGCAAAGGTGGAGGGTTGAGTTATAAGGAAAAGCTTGATAAGCTGAGACATTTTTCTCTGGGGTGCAGGAGGCTGAGGAGGTATCGAGGGGTTATACCCTCTATAAACCTCATACAGGTTTATAAAATCATGAAGGTCATAGATAAGGTGAATAGCCAAGGTCTTTTCTCCAGGTAGGGGAGTCCAAAACTAGAGAGCAGCAGTTTAAGGAGAGATGGGAAAGATTTAAGAGTGACCTGAGGGGCAACCTTTTCACACAAAGGGTGGTGCTGAGATGGACCGAATGACCAGAGGGAGTGGTTGAGGTAAGTACAATTATAACATTTAAAAGACATTGGACAGGTATATGGATAGGAAAGGTTTCGAGAGATATGAGCCAATTGCAGGTAAATGGGACTAGTTCCATTTAGGAGACCTGGTCGGCATGAACAAGTTGGGCCGAAGGGTCTGTTTCTGTACTGTATGATTCTAGATACTGTCTTATTGATATTGAAATGCAATTGCGCAGTTGATTTTCAGATTAATATTCATGTATTGCTTTTACATTCTGCCAGTGATCCACAAATTATGCCATATTCTTCACATGCCCCTGAGTGGAGATCCCTGTGCCTATTCGCCCTTCCTCCCCGCCATTTCAGTTGATTCCTTTTCCACGATCCTTAAAATCCTTGCTTTACACTGGGAAGCCTTGACTCTTGTAATCCTAATTCTCTGTTGGCCCTTCACCCTCACATATCAAGGTTAGAGTGAACATGGGCGGCACGGTGGCACAGTGGTTAGCACTGCTGCCTCACAGCGCCAGAGACCCGGGTTCAATTCCCGCCTCAGGCGACCGACTGTGTGGAGTTTGCACATTCTCCCCGTGTCAGCGTGGGTTTCCTCCGGGTGCTCCGGTTTCCTCCCACACTCCAAAAATGTGCAGGTTAGGTGAATTGGCCACGCTAAATTGCCTGTAGTGCTAGGTGCAGGGGTAAATGTAGGGGAATGGGTCTGGGTGGGTGCGCTTCGGCGGGTCGGTGTGGACTTGTTGGGCCGAAGGGCCTGTTTCCACACTGTAAGTAATCTAATCTAATGACATATCTTGATCTCCCCTTCCAAGACTCTGCAATCTCCTCCAATAATCTACCAGGTACCACTGTTACTGTCTAAAATTGTATTCTATCATTGTGCTCATTCCTTTAGCCAGCGCATAGAGGAAGGACAGTTCCCAGACTTTGACTGTCTACAACCTGAAGAACACCATGGACTGAGCCGAAGACCCCATTGACACATGTGACCCACCCCGGTTTGACTATAGCCCATCCCCAGACAGACCTTGCAGGATAGCTGTTCAAGACTGTGGCCAATCCCTGGGACAGATTTCACAATTGGAACATGACCAAGTTGCCAGCAAGGCCTAGACTGATTTTTGTGACTGCCAAGACAGACAGTAGGTAAATCCTTAACTAAAACAGAGCCAATTCCTGGTCTTCAGTTGGACTATCTTCCTGACTGAATGTGACCAAGCCCACAGAGTAGAAACGGCCAAGCTTTTGGACCGACTGGAATCCACCTTTGCCCCACTAATGACACCACTCCCTTGCCTTTCCCAAATTGCCATGTTCTTTAAGGGCCTCACATGTTTGTCATACAAGCTGATGGTGCACACATCTTCTCTGATGTTGATGAGGCTCTGTGCTGTCGACTGCTATTTATCCTTCTACTTACAGATTTTCTCTTCACTCTTTCCTACAGACAGAAACTGCCTGCCTTTCCTGCTACACTAAATTGCCACCTTTGAGAGTAAAGCTGCTATTTTTTATTCATTCACAGGATGTGGGTGGCACTGGCTTGGCCAACATTTATACCCCATCCCTAGTTTCCCTTGAGAAGGAGGTGGGGATCTGTGTTCTTTAGTTGCTGTAATCCGCTTGGTGTAGCTACACCCACAATGTGGTTAGGGAGTGAGTTCCAGTATTTTGACCATATGACACTGAAGGAATGTCTGCCTGACCAGGTCTGCTGGAAGAATGATTGGCATATGGCACTAAATCTGCTCTGGTACCCCTATCAATTCCACAAAAACACACGTATCTATGTGACAATTTGGAAAATGTCCAAAAAGTAGGAAAAAATCATCCCAGCCAATTATTGCCCTATCAGTCCACATATGATTATCTGTAAAGTGATGAAATGTGTCATCATCAAAACTATCAAGCAACACATGCTCTGAAATGATCTGCTCACTAATGCTCAGTCTGGGTTCTGCCAAGGCCACTCAGTCTCTGACCTCATTACAGCCTTGATCCAAATGTTGATAAAAGAGCTGTATTCCAAATGATGAGCCTGACTGCCAATGAAATCAAGGCAGTATTTTACCAAGAATAGCATCAAGGAAAATAAAGTAAATTGGGAATCAATGGGAATCAGGGAGGTCACTGACTGCTAGTTGGAGTCATACCTCATACAAACAAGATGATTGTGGTTGCTGAGCTCAATCACATCAGTCACAGACCATCACTGCAGGAATAAGTCAAGGTAGTGCCCTAGGTCCATCACCTTCAACTGCTTCATCATTGACCTTCCCTGGATAAGTGCAGAGGTGTGAATATCTGCTGATGATTGCACAAAGTCCAGCATCGTCCTGGATACTGAAGCAGTCCATTTAGATATGCTGCAACACCTGGACAGCATCCTGTTTTGGGCTGATGTGTCAAGTAACGTTCACATTGCACAAATGCCAGGCAATGACCATCTGCAATAAGAGAAAATCTAACCATTGCCCATGATGTTCAGTAAGCATTATCATCACTGAGTCCTCCACTATAACATCCTGGAGATTCCTATTGACCAGAAACTGAACTGAACCAGAAAATAGATACCACGGCTAGGTCTCAAACTCTGTCTCCATACTACTTGTTCATAAGCTACAGGAGTGTGAAGGAATACTTACCACTTCCTGAATGATTGCAGCTCCAAGAATATTCATTAAGTTTTACGCCATCCAAGAAAAAGTAGGCCACTTGATTGGCATCCCATCCATGCCTTCAACATTCACTCCCTTCAGCACCAATGCACAATAGCAGCAGTGTGTACCATCTCCAAGATGTACTGTAGTAACTCACCAAGCACTACCTCCCAAGCCTGTGACTTACTACTTTGAAAAACAAGGGCAGCAGATTCATGGGAACACTGCCTCCTGTGATTTCCCCCTCAAGCCAAATACCATTATAACTTGGAATTCTATCACCTTTCATTTATCTGTCACTGGTCCATTTTCTGCAACTCCATTCCTAACAGCACTGTGGGTGTGTACCATCAAATTGACTGCAGGTTCAAAGGAGCAACTCACCACCTCCTTCTCCACAATAGTTAATGATGAGCAATGAATGCTGCCACAACCAGCATTTCCTACATTCCTGTAACAAAGGAAAAACAGTAAACCACCAAAACCTTGTGGGCTTCAGCAAGGGATGTCATTGCTGATCTTGCTGAAGCTCATGGGATTAGGAGGAAGAGGCCTTCACTGTGGTTTGGGGACCCATATCCTGTTACCTCTCCAGAGGAGTGAGTGAATGCTGTTGTAAGCTAGATTTTCTTAGAAGAGGTTTCCACTGCCTTGATGGTCCTTTGTTGGACAACCTCATTAAAATATGAAATGAAATCCTCTCTGTTCCATTGACAACCTTTGGATCTTCACAGGCCCCGGTCAATCTCAATAGGTCAATGTTGAAGTCAACAGGTCAGCCCCATTTCCACATCTATTCATGAAATTCACTCGGTTGGACTTGCGTCTCCGGGTCTGAGTCAAGTTTGAGGCTATTTTGGCAGATTACCAACAAACATATAGTCAGAATCTCCAAAGGGTGACTAAGCAGGTTTCAATATACATGCTGCACAACTGAGTCTTTTAAGTTTTCATTCTTCACAGCTTTGCTTGCAATATTTCATTTTACAACTCTTGTAATCCTGCTGCTCTAGCTCGAATACACAGAGATTTCTTTTGGGTATAAGTTATTCATTCTGTCACAAGTAACCATCTCCACTGGTACAGATGTTTAGAATAGAGGGGCTGTGAAAGAACTATTTGGTAAACGATTCAGGGGAGGTTGAAAGGTACTGACTCAAATGGTAACCAGCAAAGTAGCAGAATGACTGTCTTGGAGGATTTTCGAACCACCAGTGAAGAACTCAGGAAGGCACAGTATGCCATATGGTATCATTTGTGGAAGAGACACAAATCACCCTAATTGCAGGAGATGATTTAAGAAGCAGCAATGAAATGTATCAAACTAACTTTACATTGACTACTAGTTCTTTGAAAAGGGAAACTATAGTTTTAACAGTAATTCTATGCTGAATTTGAGCCTCTCGCAGAATTTATGTCAGTATTCTTTGTTAAATTTGCTTGCTTGAAAGTGTTGTAAATGTTATTTCCAGCATCCTCAAAAGGTTTGCCTGGAGACTAACACTGCTTCTCATTGTATCAAGGCTTTCTCCTGTTGTGTTGATGTCAGGGTGTTGCAGTTTAAATTCATTAGGTTCTCACTAGGTGAGTTAACTACCAAAGAGTTTCTTTCCTTACAAAAATTGCTTATAAATCTTTTGATCTAAGCCTGCAAAAGTTCTGATTAAAATTAAGTTTTTCACCAAGAAACCTACAGGGAAAGTGTAGGCTATGCAACCATATGTTTGCAATCTTGTGACAATGCACAATAAACTGAAATGATGTCTGCTGGAATGTTTTGCTCCTGAGAAGTATTCATTTTACCCAGTGCTGGTTGGGGTAGCCAAAATGTGCCCTAAGTTAATCACATTCTTATGTAGCATTAATAAGACTGAAATAGTATTACTCACTGGATAAAGTGCTAATACAGTATTAAATAAATTTAATTTTAATAAATACAAACTTCTATAACTTTATTCCAACTTGTTGTCTATTATTAATTGTTTTTCTAATGCTTTAGTTTCCTAAATAGCCTATATATACTTAAAACACAAAATTTGAATGCTTTCAAAGAGGGCATCAATTCGAAGTAAGAAAATACATTTTTGGAAATGAAAATTTAAAATGTTCTTTATTTTTAAATGAATCCTTACAATGTTGCCAAAGAATGCATCCTAATGCTCAATGGACAAAGGTCTTTCTTTTGAATTAGTCAAGAATACTAATAATATTAATGGGTCTAGATATGGATTAATAAGTGTCACAACTAACCCTTTCATCAGCTAACTGCCTTACTGCAGATGCAGGAGTATCCATGCAGAGAGTGTCTATCATCTCCACCGCCGCTTACTGCATCAGATCTCCATACATCACTCATAACTTTAACACACTGAGCAAAATAATTTCAGATTATGCACTGTCTGCCACAGGCTGCATGAGGATTATTAAGGTCTGTGTTCAGATTATGTGGAATATTGATTATGGATTAATCATGGCAATTATAGGAAGTAAACAAGTAGGGAAGAAAAATTTTGAAGAGCAAGGAAGTGCGCTTCTACGGGCTCGATAGCTTCCTTCAGCACTGAACTGATTATCCTTTACTACTAATGGTTTTATATTATTCATTAGTAATTGGAAACATAATTCATTTTTTCTCCATCATGCTGATTGCTATCAAAATAAAGTCATCATTAAAACAAGTATATATCATCTGAAGAGAATCATTTTTGTTTAAAGCAGCACCTGAAAGTAAATTCACTGCAAGTGAATCTGGAGCTTGTTTCACAGCATTGAATAACCACATGTCCCACGTGTCAACTCGTGCCCCTCTTCTCTCTAAATGACTGTATATAATCTACATATTGTGAAGGCAAATAAGACATAATTCTTCTGTTGAGATTTCAGAGAAAACTAAATACCAGTGGATTGTTCTTTAGCCTAATACTGGGTTGTACTGACCTTCATATGCAAAAATTGTATTGCACTTTCAATTGCAGATCTTTTTTAGTGAGACTTTGAATAACATGGCAACTCCATAAAACGAACATACAAGTGAGAATTGTCAAGGTTATTTACTGTAACTTGGTGCAATAAAACACAATGAGCATTCACACACTGTTTCAAGTTGATTCACTTAATAGAAATGTTTTAATTTTCAACTATGGAGCAAAGCCCTTCCATCTAGACTAGAAATATTATAAGAATAGATTCTTCTGCTTAGATTGGAGTTATTCTGATAGACAAAATCTGGCTCATAAGACAAGTGGACAAATAACACAACAGTGCCAAACATGCTCTTGACATACAGTATTCAATAAACCATTTCAGCTACAATATTAAAACAATTAGTTCTTCCTTCATGATTATTAAAAGCTGATTGAATCTCACAACAATAAAAGCTGCTATACATATGTCAGCGCTTTTTTTTGTAATAACAACGTGGAGCGATCAATGTGCCCAATTTTCTTCAGACTAACATGCAAACAAAAACCCGGTGACATCAGTTTTTGTTGTTTATATAACTCACAAGCTGTTCGTGCACAGTAATAGATTTAATTACAAGATGATGTCAGCGGGCTCTGAAAGATGCTTGTCGTTGAAAACAAGAGGCTCAGCATTTTTAGGAAACAGTCTAATTTGATTCAGAAGTGATATTCCAAACAATAGTAATTTATTTTGCGTTTCCCCAGATGGCTTCAACTTCTCCTTATACATAACAGCACTCAGGCATTGTTTCCTTAATGTAACATTCGTTGATTTCACTGAATATTGTATGATTTCTTAAGACCTTTACACTGCAAAGTTACCGAAAGATCAGGTTTTATTGAGCACACAGTATCAAATTCCTATGAGACAACTCTGAAACAAATCTAACAATATTCACATTAGTTGAGTCACCATTCAGCCTTTTAGTGTGATCTATTCATGGCATAACCTCTTATTTGTTGTGTTTCAATGTCCAAGCCAAATGTATTGTTATGCCTTTGGATAAACTTCAGTGAATGATAAATTTAAAAAGGCAGAGCTAAAAATGTCCACATTGTCACCTTAGAGATTATTTTCTATCATCCTTCATTAAGGTTTGACAAAGAAAAGCCCCTGGCAATATAATAATGGTTCTGAAGTTAAAGGATGAAGCCCAGTATCAGTAATCCTTTATTATGTCTCTGTTACACTCCAGAAATTGACAAACTATACACATATGCTACATGCTTCACATTAAATCTAGTACTGATTTCTTCAATGTTGTTATTTTTCACTTGGATTAAGTTCCAAAATGTTTCCAGCTACCAAAACTTATAAAAACAAATAAAAATATGTTTATTAGTGTAAGGGTGAGTTTAGTCAAAGCAGTATTTTAGTACAAATCAGCTGCAGAAAATTAGAAATTAATTATCAGAAAAATTATAATAACTCTGTCTGCTGATTATGTTGTTGTCACAGTTATCCCACAAGATTTTCTCCATATACTACCAGGAGAAAGTGAGGTCTGCAGATGCTGGAGATCAGAGCTGAAAATGTGTTGTTGGAACAGCGCAGCAGGTCAGGCAGCATCCAGGGAACAGGAGAATCGACGTTTCGGGCATAAGCCTGAAGAAGGGCTTATGCCCAAAACGTCGATTCTCCTGTTTCCTGGATGCTGCCTGACCTGCTGTGCTGTTCCAGCAACACATTTTCAGCTCCATATACTACCATCCAAACTGTGCCATTGAAAGAGTCCATGGAATGTTAAAGCATAGACAGCATTTTCCAAGTACAAGAATGGAAAAAGAATCTTGTTTTGGCCAAAATAGGATACTTTCATAATTACAGTCATCATACCTTTATCCATGCCTCACAATGATTTTTGTAACGTGCAGATGGACTGCTATTTGCCCTGTTTATCACATGCCTAAAGGAGCACTCAGTTGTACACTTGAAACCTTCTGGGTTCACAGCAGAATGAGAAGCAAGGAAAGCGAATGAATTGAGAATGTACTGAACAGATTGTTAAATTTCCAATGTCTATTGTCTTCAGAGGAGGGCTGCTTAGGAAATGGAGAACCACCATAGGAGAGTGCACCATTATTTCAATGGCAAAAGTGACGTTTGATTGTTTAATGAAGAAACCTAAAAGTACATAGAGTCAGAGAGTCATAGAGATGTACGGCATGGAAACAGACCAGATATCCCAATTCAATCTAGTCCCACCTGCCAGCACCCGGACCATTTCCCTCCGAACCCTTCCTATTCATATACCCATCCAAATGCCTCTTAAATGTTGCAATTGTACCAGCCTCCACCACTTCCTCTGGCAGCTCATTCCATACACGTACCACCCTCTGTGTGAAAAAGTTGCCCCTTAGGTCTTTTTTATATCTTTCCCCTCACACCCTAAACCTATGCCCTCTAGTTCTGGACTCCCTCATCCAAGGGAAAAGACTTTGTCTACTTACCCTATCCATGCCCCTCATAATTTTGTAAACCTCTATAAGGTCACCTCTCAGCCTCCGACGCTCCACGGAAAACAGCCCCAGCCTGTTCAGCCTCTGCCTATAGTTCAAATCCTCCAACCCTGGCAACATGCTTGTAAATCTTTTCTGAACCCTTTCAAGTTTCACAACATCTTTCCAATAAAAGGAGACCAGAATTGCATGCAATATTCCAACAGTGGCCTAACCAATGTCCTGTACAGCCCAACATGACCTCCCAACTCCTGTACTCAATACTCTGACCAATAAAGGAAAGCATACCAAACGCCTTCTTCACTATCCTATCTAAAGTGACTCCACATTCAAGGAGCTATGAACCTGCAGTCCAAGGTCACTTTGTTCAGCAACACTCCCTAGGACCTGACCATTAAGTGTATAAGTCCTACTAAGATTTTTTTTCCCCAAAATGCAGCACCTCGCATTTAACTGAATTAAACTCTATCTGCCACTCCTCAGCCCATTGGCCCATCTGATCAAGATCCTGTTGTAATCTGAGGTAATATTTTTTGCTGTCCACTACACCTCCAATTTTGGTGTCATCTGCAAACTTACTAACTATACCTCTTATGCTCATGTCCAAATCATTTATATAAATGAAGAAAAGAAGTGGACCCAGCACCGATCCTTGTGGCACTCCACTGGTCACAGGCCTCCAGTCTGAAAAACAACCCTCCACCACTACCCTCTGTCTTCTACCTTTCAGCTATATCCAAAAGGCTAGTTCTCCCTGTATTCCGTGAGATCTAACCTTGCTAACCAGTCTCCCTTGGGGAACCTTGTTGAACACCTTAGTCCATATAGATCACATCTACCACTCTGCCCTCATCAATCCTCTTTGTTACTTCTTTAAAAATCTCAATCAAGTTTGTGAGACATGATTTCCCACGCACAAAGCCATGTTAACTATACCTAATCAGTCCTTGCCTTTGCAAATACATTTATATCCTGTCCCTCAGGATTCCCTCCAACAACTTGCCCACCACCGATGTTAGGCTCACTGGTCTATAGTTCCATGGCTTGTCCTTGCAACCTTTCTTCAACAGTGGCACCACGTTAGCCAACCTCCAGTCTTCTGGCACCTCACTGGTGACAATCGCAGATACAAATATTTCAGTAAGAGGCCCACCAATCACCTCCCTAGCCTCCCACAGAGTCCTAAGGTACACCTGATCAGGTCCTGGGGATTTATCCACCTTTATGCATTTCAAGACATCCAGCACTTCCTCCTCTGTAATATGGACATTTTTCAAGATGTCACCATCTATTTCCCTTCATTTTTCATCTTCCATGTCCTTTTCCACAGCAAATACTGATGCAAAATACTCATTTAATATCTCCCCCATTTTCTGTGGCTCTACACAAAGGCCGCCTTGCTGATCTTTGATGAACCCTATTCTCTCCCTAGTTACCCTTTTGTCCTTAATGTATTTGTAAAAACCCTTTGGATACTCCTCAACGTTATCTGTCAAAGCTATCTCATGTCCCCTTTTTGCCCTCCTGACTTCCCTCTTAAGTATACTCCTACTGCCTTTATACTCTTCTAAGGATTCACTCGACCTATCCTGTCTATATCTTACATATGCTTCCTTCTTTTTCTTAACCAAACACTCAATTCTTTAGTCATCCAGCATTCCTTACACCTACCAGCCTTTCCTTTCACCCTAACAGGAATATATTTTCTCTGGACTCTCGTTATCTCATTTCTGAAGGCTTCCCATCTTCCAGCCATCCCTTTACCTGCAAACATTTGCCCCCAATCAGCTTTTGAAAGTTCTTGCCTAATATCATCAACATTGGCCTTTCTCCAATTTAGAACTTCAACTTTTAGATATGGTCCATCTTTTTCTATCACTATTTTAAAACTAATAGAATTATGGTCGCTGGCCCCAAAGTGCTCCCCCACTGACACCTCAGTCACCTGCCCTGCCTTATTTCCCAAGAGTAAGTCAAGTTTTGCACCTTCTCTAGTAGGTATATCCACATACTGAATCATAAAACTTTATTGTACGCACTGAACAAATTCCTCTCCATCTAAACCCTTAACACTATGGCAATCCTAGTCTACGTTTGGAAAATTAAAATCCCCTACCATAACCCACCCTATTATTCTTATAGATAACTGAGATCGCCTTACAAGTTTGTTTCTCATTTTCCCTCTGACTATTAATGTGTCTCTAAACAATCCCAATACGGTGATCATTTCTTTCTTATTTCTCAGTTCCATCCAAATAACTTCCTTGGATGTTTTTCCGGGGATATCCTCCCTCAGTACAGCTGTAGTGCTATCCTTTATCAAAAACGCGACTCCCCCTCCTCTCTTGCCTCCCTTTCCATCCTTCCTGTAGCATTTGTATCCTGGAACATTAAGCAGCCAGTCCTGTCCATCCCTGAGCCATGTTTCTGTAATTGCTATGATATCCAAGTCCCATGTTTCTAACCATGCCCTGAGCTCATCTGCCTTCCCTGTTAGACCCCTTGCATTGAAATAAATGCAGTTCAATTTATCAGTCCTACCTTGTTCTCTGTTTTGACCTGCCTGTCCTGACTGTTTGACTCACTTCTGTTCTCAATTGTACAAGCCTCAGATTGATCTCTTTCCTCACTATCTCCCTGGGTCCCACTTCCCCCATCTTCGTAGTTTAAATCCTCCCGTGCAGCTCCAGCATATCTCCCTCTCCCTGCCAGTATATTAGTCCCCTTCCAATTTAGGTGCAATCCTTTCTTCTTATACAGGTCACTGTAATCCAGAAGAGATTCCAATGGTCCAAAATTGTGAATCCTTCTCCCATACACCAGCTTCTCAGCCATGCTTTCATCAGCTCTATCCTCCTATTCCTGCCCTTACTAGCTTGTAGTACCGGGAGTAATCCAGATATTACTACTCTTGAGGACTTCCTTTTTGAATTCCTGCCGAACCCTCTGTAATCTCCCTTCAGAATCTCAGCCTTTTCCCTTCCTATGTTGTTGGTTCCAATGCGTACAATGACCTCCTGCTGGCCCCTCTTCCCCTTGAGAACATTCTGCACCCTCTCTGAGACATCCTTGATCCTGGCACCAGGGAAGCAACACATCATTCTGATTTTTCACTGGTGGCCACAGAAACATCTGTCTGTACTTTGGACTAGAGAGTTCTCCGACACAATCGATCTCTTGGAACCTGTTGTACCCCTCGTTGCATTAGTGCCAGTCTCAAAACCAGAAACTTGACCGTTCGTGCTACATTCCCTTGAGAATCCATCACCCCTACATTTTCCAAAACAGCACACTTGTTTGAAATGGGGATAGCCACAGAAGACTCCTGCACTAACTGCCTACCTCTCTTACCTTTGCTGGAGTTAACCCATCTGTGTGACTGTATCTGTGACTTTTCCCCCTTCCTATAACTGCCATCCATCACACCCCTTTGTTCTTGTAAATTCCTCATTGCCTCTAACTGTTTCTCCAACCAATCCATTCGATCTGATAGGATTCACAACCAACGGTATTTATTGCAGATGTAATCCTCAGTAACATGTAAACTCTCCCTAAACTCCCCCATCTGACAAAAAAAGCATATCACTCTAGTAAAAGCCATTTTTGCTCCTTCACAATCTACAGACCCAGAAAATAGTACCGTCTTATTCCTCTACAAAACACTGCTTCAGGTTAAATTAATACTTCTGGTTTATATTTTAAGTTTAATCAAGAGACATATCTCAATAAAACATATCATCAAGAAAGAATTAACTCTACTCACTACTGCAGACTTACTCTAAGGCCATGCTTAAATATTCACTTCTGTTTCTGTGTTATGACCTCTTCCAAACAGGTTCCTCCAAGATAATTTGTGAATTTCACTTTTTTTGTTCATTTTCGCAGATGCACTCCAATGTCCAGTAATACATGAATTCAAACAGCAAAGGCAGTACTGTGCAGGTTCATTACTCTGTCAGTTTCTTTCTCTCTCTCTCTCCTGCACTGACCTCATGATGTGCTTCCTTTGTCTGTTCGTCTCCCTTTTAAAACTGTTATTGTTTTAACTTTTCTTTTCCTCAAAGTTCAAAAAAATGCAACTGTATATAAAGCAGTAATTGCTACTCCTGGAATTTGAAGAAATCACCTCCAACACCTAAAATACCTCAAAAAAGTAACAGCTGTTACAGCCAGAAATTTTTCCCATCATCCATCTTGGATTACCCAGAATCTTGACGTAATTTTCTTATGCTCAACAATTTATTAGTGAATTTTTAAATTGTGGAAGTAAACAGCCTAATATTTCATGGGAGGCAGAAATAGATCAATGAAATGTAAGTTGTTACAGAAACACCTGCTCATAGATGTTCAGTTTGGGTTCTGTCAGGGCCATATGGCTTCAAACTATATTACAAGCTGTTCTAATAAGGACAAAAGATTGGCATTAAAGGCAAGAGACTGCCCTGGACATCAGAGCAGCATTGGACCAAGTGTTGCATCAAAGGGCATTGCCAATATTGAAATTAATGGAAATCCGAAGGAAAATTATTTACTGATTGAAGCCATATCTAGCACAAAGATGTTGGTGTCTGTTAGAGGCCAATTATCTGAGCCTCCGGACATTGCTTTGGGAGTCCTTCATAATAATACTCTCGGTCCAACATCTTCAGTTACTTTGTCAGTGATCTCCTCTCCATCATAAGATGGATAATGATTACACAGAGCTACCATTCTTGATTCCTTTGGTACGAAACAGCCTGTGCATGGATGCAACAAGACATGGACATTAAAATAAAGAAAAGAATTGCAGATACTTGAGATCTGAAACAGAAACAGAAATTGATGGAGAAATTCAGTAGGTCTGGCAGCATCTGTGAAAAGAAAGCAAAGTTAACATTTTGAGTCTAAAATGTTTCGAGTACAACCAAACTTTAAAAGTTAACTCTGATTTGTTTCCACAAATGATGTGATATCTACCGAGTCTCTCCAGAAATTTCTGTTTTTGTTTAAGACCTGAACACTGTTCAGTCTAAGGTTAATAAGTGGTAAATAACATTTATGACACACAAAGGGACACATATTTAACATTTGGGCAAACATGGAGGTGGATGTAAAAAAGACATTTCTACACAGTGAGTCATAATGATCTGGAACTCACAGCCTACAAGGATGATGAAAATGGAGTAAATTAAATATGATAAAAGAAAATGAATGTGAAGTTTGAGATGGTGATAGCACAAAAAAGACTGGTTACATTGCTCCACGAAAAGCTGGCATGGACTCAATGTGCTAAGTATGCTCTTTCTGTGCTATAATGACACTATGACAATACTGGATAATGACCTTTTCCAAAAGGAGAGAATCTGATCATGTTCTATGTTAAATGGTTTTACCATTTCTAAATCCCTTACCATTAACACACCGGGTGGTTAACATTGACCAGAAATTTCACTGGACCAGCTATATAATAACAGCTGGTTGCAAGAACAGGTCAGAGACTGGCAATTCAGTGGCAAATAGCTCATCACCTGACTCCTCAACTGTGTACACAAGCTGTGATGCACAAATCAGAAGTGAGATGAAATACTTTTGAATTTTCTTGATGAATGCAGCTCCAACAACACTCAAAACACTTAATGCCATCCAGGAAAGAGACTGATCAACATCCTGCCATTATTTTAGGCATGCATTGCTTCTGTAACTAGCCCACACTTGCAGCAATGTGGACATTTTATAAGATATCTTGTAGCAACTTGTCAAGATTCTTTTGACAGCACTTTCCAAACCAATTACCTTTATCACCTAGAAGGATAAAGGCAGAAGATGTACAGAAACAGCATCAGCAGCAGATTTCCCCTCAAGTTGATACATCATCCTGATGTGGAGATATATCACCATTCATTCACTGTTGCTCGGTCAAAATCCTGGAACTGACTTCCACTAGTACTATAGGTGGCCCAACAACACTTGAACTGCAACGGCTCAAAGGGCATGATTCATTGCAATGCTTTCTCGGGAAATTAGGAATGCCAACAAATGCTGACCTTATCAGTGATCCTCATAACTCATGAAAAATTTCAATATGCAGAGTTCAATCTTATTTTCTCTGTCTTCTTCATTAATTCCCACATTCATTTAGCTGTGCAAGAACAATGGAGAGAAAGATGGTCAACAAATTTGGAATTAGCATTTGAATTCCAATATTTAGATTATGACTCCAAGAACTCAATATACAGTTACATTGAATTCAGAACCAACTTTGTAGAGATGGATGTATAGGAAATAAAGTCTCCACTCAAATACAAAGGAGATCTGACACACTTAACTGCTTATTCTTAGTTTTCAGTTCTTAAACTTAATCTGATTTTACATAACAATTAATCATCTATCAGATCAATACCCATTTCAGATTGAGGTGAAGGAGTAAGAGACAGTTTTTAGGATCTTAGTAGAGCAATCTATTTTTAAATAATGTTGATCATTAATAATCAGAGAATACGTGCTCTGTTTACTAGTCCTTTTGTTTTCAAGTTGCTATCTTTTTCTCTTTCATCTTCCTTTTTGTTTTAGCTCATCTCTGCGCCCTATTTTGTTTCTTCCTTTTAATATCCTTAGGATTGTTTTAATTATTTCATCTCAGAAATAATTTGATAATTTTAGAATAAAAATTTAAAATGCAACTCATTATGTGTGACAGGCAGATAATTTATTATTATAAGTTGCATGCCGTACAAATAAAAATAATATCCAAACATGCCACTGAGCTATTAAGAAAATGGGTTGCAAACAAATCCTGATGCATGAAATGTGATAAGCAGGATGGTTATATTTGGAAAAAAAGACTTATAGATGTTCACATTGACCAGTAGCTCTACTGAAATGGGATCTATGTTTAGAACTACATTCAAAAACATGGAACAATAGTAACAGCATCAATGGTGTGCAATTTTAAACATTAATCACATTCTGTCAAGTCACCTCTACTGTTGTTAAGTTATGTAAAATTTATTGAGTTTTGTAGATAAATGGCAAGTCATTAATTCAACAGTAATATTTGTGTTTTAAATGTTTTTGTCTTTTGTTTAAAGGGTTGCAAATCATGAACAGAGGTTTTGCCCTCATATTGGGAGCATGTTTGGAAGAAGGGAGACAAGTGCAAAATTCATGCTGCCAGCCAACATGCCAGCTTGCCAGCACTATCTCACCATCGACCATTTTCTCAGAAGTAGCATTAGGGTCAGAAAGGCTACACTCCTGAATGCAGCTTGACCCCAACAAAGGTGAATAATTGGCCCATTTAGATCAATTATCAAAAGAACTAGATCAGCCTGCCTGGAGGTCAAACCCTAGCAGCAGCCCAGGGCACCAGTACTCCAGGCAAGTACTCTTCACTTGCAATGGCCACAGTTTGAATACAGACCATCATGTAGAGACTTTCCCCTCAAAGATGGTAGCTCAACTGTTAAGGGTTTCCTTTATGTTAAAATTTTCTGAAGTTGCTGTTGAGGCACCTGAGATTTATTTTCTTTCATTTGTTAATGGGATGTTAGCTTTACTGGTGAGGCTAGTATTTATTACCAAATGCTAACTGCCCTGAAGAACGTGATGCTAAGCTGCTGTCTGGATATCTGCAGTGCTGTTAGGAAAGGAGTTCCACGATTTTGACCCTGCAAGTAATGGAACAATGATATAGTTCCAAGGTAGGATGGTGAATGCCTTAGAGGTTGATCTTCTCATCTTTCTCACTCTGACCTGAAATGGAAGGCTCCTTCTAAGTTAAAGGAAATCTTGTTGTCCCTCAATCTTTGTTAGCTTGCCTGACATCCTTGTCTAGATGGTGGCCATACCCTCTGGCTACTAATCAGCCAATTCAGGGAAAATCACAACTGCTTGATTGCCTCTGTTACAGTGCAGGATTCTGACCCTTATTGACACTAATTCTGCCTCATGTTTATAAATGTGTAATTCTGTGAACATCATGATTTGGAGATGCCGGTGTTGTCCTGCTGAAGGAGCAGCACTCCGAAAGCTAGTGCTTTCAAATAAACATGTTGGACTATTAACCTGGTGGTGTGTGTTTTTTTTAACTCTGTAAACACCATACAGGAAGAAATCATTAATTCCAGTTGAATCCATTTTCTAATCCCATACCCTTGTCACTTGAGTTATAATGCTGCCATGTCACCTACACTGCAAGAGCAATCAAACTTCAGAAGAACATGACTGGTTTCAAGTGTTTTGAAACATCCTGGGGTTATGAGAGCATGTCATAAATGGAAGTCCTTTTTTTTATTGAGGTCTCAAGGAAGATAATAGCTTTTATTTTCCTTTGAGAATTGAATTGCAAATGCTTTTAAGATTTTTAAATATTCACCAAATCCACCACCACAAAACAGCAGCTGCAAACATAATGTTGACCTATATTGACAACTCAGTTGTAAAATAGGGTCATATTTTTCAGTCCTTGTTAAATGCCCTCAGACAGATAAGGGAACGATGAGCAGGAAGTCAGCAGGGCCCGTGCTTCCTCCCTGCTGAGCAGATGACTGATGCAGAAGCAAATGACATGCGTATTGCTGAATATTTTCCAGGCCACACCTGCCCCTGCAGCTCCTGCGAAGAGTTTCTGGATCATATTTTAATCCACGGGAAGAAAAATCAAAGTGAAACAATTCCCTCATTGTTTTCAGCACCTTGCTTATGGACAGCTCCAGGCCGTCCTGACAGGGGTCAAATATAAATTGTGGATGGGTAAATATAAAAGAAGTAAAAATTATATCGTTTTACTTCTTCAAACACTTTTGATTAATTCACCAGCGTGCAAAAGCTTTCTAAACACAAGGATTTGTCCCTTTTTTTCTCTGTTGAACACTTGTCAGTTTAAGCTGTAGTATGAAAACTTAATTAGCATTTAGCAATTTGGCTTTAGCGTACATTATTCAATATCTATTGACATAGTTAAGAGATTAGTGTGAGGCTAGAAAATCTCATTTTAATGCAAATTTTATAGACCCAAGTTTGTATTTAGAAATATATTTTCATGAGTTCATATATTAACAACTTATTATGTAATCACTAAGAGTGGCGAATATCCTTCAGTGGAATTGTGCTTATTTTAGCTTAAGTTTTAATCAAAACATCTACTTTCTGCAGATAGTAGCATTATTACATCGATCAATTTTGAAGATGGCCAAAGGTTTCTATAATACAATGTGGAAATACAGAGTAAGGCAGAGTATGACAATGAGAATTTGGTATTATTTGCGTCATCATCTGGGTGCTAAAGGTCACCTCGTAGCGCCAATATGATGACCAAGGCATGGGAAAATATCTTTTGAGTAAATTGTGCCAAATACCATATTGGTGAGGAACTTTAGCATGTGCACAGTGAATTGCTGACACAAATATGCAGGACAGGAAGATCATGACATTAATCAAAATACTTTGCTGCCAGTAGTGCCAATTTGGAGCTCAGTACTGCAGCTAATACCCTCTTTTAACTTTGTTCAGCTCAGCATACCCACCAGCACTATTTAAAAGGGTTGGTTAGTTGCTGATTGATGTCTTCTGTCTATTGCTTTAATTCTCCAAGTATTCGGGTATTTGGAATGATTGGTTTAGTTGTGGATGTCTACTGGATGTAGTGGGGCAGGTTTTGAAAGAGCTTGTTTGCAGACTTCAATCAGTGCTATAGTCTGCAAATCCTTTGCTTTGAGAGTGTCCTATCACAAATGTGATGTGTCACAAGCCAGATACACACAAACCAGAACCAGCACAGACTGTTGATGCCCTCCATCCTTCAATCCAATTTATCACCTGCCTCTGACAAAACTGCCTGCTCTGTCTGTGTCTCTCAGTGTTTTTTGAAGAACCCATTGATGGCAAAGACCATGGGTCCATCTTCTGCCTGGGTTGAGCAGGTGCCTGTCTCTGATGTTCCTCTGGCCAGTTGCTGAGGTATGGCAGTGGTATGTTCACCAGCTTGTGCTCCTGAGTCAAATCCAGCTACAGTATTCACCGAGATGAATCTCTGAGCTGGGGGAGAGTGTGGGTAAAAGTTCTACTGGTGCATCCTCTAAAGCTTGAATGGCTTCCTCCTCACAGGTGGAGGTGGAGCTAGGGTCTCCGATACAGGCGCCATTTCAGAGTTTTGCTAGGTGCTGTGTGTCTCTGCACAAGAAAAGGGAAGAAATTACTTATTTAAGAGGATTTAACTAGTAAAGATGAAGAATAAGTTAGTGTTCATAATAGTGGGAGAGCAGTGCAGCACAGTGGTACAGAGTCAGGAGTGAATTGCCTGAGAATCCTCAACATTGAGTCTGGATCCCATGTAGTTTCATGGCATCAAGTCAAACATGGCAAGGATATATCCCACTGGATACCACTTATCAAGCCCTTCCCCCTCAACTGATGAATCAGTACTCCATTTTGAACATCACTTGGGTGAAGCAGAGGGTGCGAAGAGGGAAGATTGGACTCTGAGTGAGGCACTTCATTGCCCATCACAAAATTTGGCTCCGTAATACCACTGATCTAATCTAAAGTATTTAGCCGTCGGACTGGGTCTGCAGCAGGTAGCAAGGGATCAACAAAAGGGTCAGACATACTTGATATCATCCTCACCAATCAGCCTGCCACACTTGCATCTGTGCATGATAGCATCAGTAGGAGAGACTTTCATACTGATGTGAGGAGACAAAGTCCCACCTTCTCACTGAGAAGACCTGCCATCATATTGTTTGGCACTATCACAATGCTAGGCACAAGTGCGGACTGCAGATGCTGGAGATTAGAGTCAAAATTAGAATGATGCTGGAAAAACACAGCAGGTCAGGCAGCATCCTAGGAGCAGAAAAATCGATGTTTCAGGCTTTTGCCTGAAACATCGATTTTCCTGCTCCTCAGATGCTGCCTGACCTGCTGTGCTTTTCCAGCACAACTCTAATCTTGACCACTATCATCATGCTAATTGGGATTGACTTTGAACAGACCTAGTAACTCAAAACTGCATTTCCTGGAGGCTGTCAACAGCAGCAGAATTGCAATCAATCACAAACTACAAAGTCAAGGCTCAATATATCCCCAATTCTAGCATTACTAGCAAACCCTGGGATCAACTCTGTTTCAATGAAAACTGCAAGACAGGATACCAGAAGTAGCATCAGTCATATTTAAAAATGAGATAACAACATTGTGAAGCTACAACATTGGACTACTTACATAACAAGCATCCTTGGGAGGAAGTGGTAGACAGAACTAATTGATTCCATAACCAACTGATTAGATCTAAGTTTTGCAATCTTTCACGTTAACTTGTGAATGCTGGTGAATCATAGAATCATATAACTATACAGTACAGAAGAGGCTTTCTGGTCCATCAAGTTTGTACCACCAAACATATACTACTATCTGCACTGGTCCCATTTTCCCACACTAGGCCCACAGCTTTACTGGAAAATGGAACAATTCAATGGATTAGGAAGTTCCACAAATATCACCATCCTCAATGATGTGGAAGCCTAGTACCGATGTAAAAGAAAGGGCTGAAGCATTTGCAGTAATCTTCAGTCAGAAGTACTAGCGATTTATCAATTCTGGCCTTCTCCAAAGACTCCCAGCATCACAAGTTCCAGTCTTCAGCCAATTTGATTCACTTCACATGATATCAAGAAATGGCTGAAGGCACTGGATGCCACAATGATATGCACCCCAAGACTAGTGCTCCAGAATTTGCTATGCACCTAGCCAACCTGTTCCAGCATAGTTACAACACTGGTGTCTACCCAAAATTGTGAAAAATCATCCAGTTATGTCCTGTACACAAAAAGCAGGACAAATCCAACTGGCCAGTGACCGCTCCACCTATCTACTCTCAATCATAAGTAAAGTGATGGAAGGTGTCATCAACAGTGCCATCAAGCAGCACCGTTGACACTCAGTTTGTGTTCCACCTAAGCTGCACAGCCCCGGCCTCGTTTTGGCTTGGTTCAAGCACAGGCAAAAAAACCTAAATTCCAGGCTTGAGATGAGATTGACTGCCCTTGACATAAAGGCCATGTTTTGCTTAACGAGCCCTGAAAAACTTAAGTCAATGAGGGTCAGATGAAAAAAAAAACTCTCCACTGGTTAACACCAAGGAAAATATTTGTGATTGTTGCAGGTTAGTGCTATCAGCTCCAGAACATCGCTGTCGGAGTTCTTCTGAATAGTGTCATATATCCAAGCATCTTCAGACCTTCATCAATGACCTTGCCTCAACCATAAGGTCGGATTTGGGAACATTCATT
Organism: Chiloscyllium plagiosum; assembly: GCF_037043375.1. Taxonomy (NCBI): domain Eukaryota; kingdom Metazoa; phylum Chordata; class Chondrichthyes; order Orectolobiformes; family Hemiscylliidae; genus Chiloscyllium; species Chiloscyllium plagiosum. Next base: position 34,605,031 of record NW_028270153.1, on the reverse strand, counting down.
AATGATTGCACCACGTTCACCACCATTTGCAACTCATCAAATACTGAAGCAGCCTAGGGCCAAATGCAATAAAACCTAAACTATATCCAGGTTTGGACTGACAAGTGGCAGGTAACATCTGAGCTACACAAATGCCAGTCAATTACCATATCCAATAAGATAGAATCTGACTATCAACTCCTGACATGCAATCACATTACCATTCCTGAATCCACCACAATCAACATATGGGAATGGGTGTGTTACAGTTGACCATAAATTGAACTCATCCAGCCACATAAATATGTAAATGCTGTTGCGACTACAGCAGGTCAGGGGCTAGGAGTAGGCTAGATCTGCAGTGAGTATCTCACTGCTTAATTCCCTGAAACTTGTTCACCACCAACAAGGTACACGTCAGGACTGTGATACAATACTCAACACCAATATTCCCTGCAGCCACTCTAATAATCCATGAAATCAGCACTGGCATGCTGATCATGGTATTGACTTCCATTTCCAGATGTTGTTGCCATGCACAGGTCTCAGAGGTCCACTCAACTGGTATGGAGATTAGAGGGAACACTGCTTAGCACTTGCCTGGATGAGTGCAACACTCAAGAAGCTTGACACCATCGAGGATAAAGCAGCCTATTAGATTGGTGACACCCCCGCATGCATTCACTCCCTCCAAAACCAAGGTTTCTTAGACAGCACCTTCCAAACTCATGACCATTACCATCTAGAAGGGCAAGGGTAGCAGATACATGGGATCACCAGTGCCTGAAAGTTACCCTCCAGGCCATTTATGATTCAAACTTGAAAATATATTACCATTCCGTTATAGTCACTGAATCAAAATCCTGGACCTCCCTCCCTCACAGCATTGTAAGTCTTTCCACAACAAATAGACTGCAGCAGTTCATGAAGGTAGATCATCATCATCTTCTCATGGTTAAGGCAGATGAGAATTAAATGCTGCCTTGGCCAATGACTCTTACATCCTATGAATGAAATGTAATTAAATAGTGAGTGGAATTAATGGTGCAGATGGTGGGATATGACACTTGAGAAATTATTCACTTGACTTTGGCCAGTTTTAGGAGGTAATTGAATATCTGGCCATGCTGCATTCAACATTTCAGAGTTTATTCCTTGACATGATGTTCATGGTCGTCAACCACAACTGCCTTCATGGCGTCTGCTTTGAGTGCTTCTGGATTCCTTTATCTAGCTTCTCAATGAGAAGCTCAAGTGCAGATAATAGGAGGCTATCCCCTGCCATATGGTGATGCTATTCAATGTTATTCAGGTAGGTGTCCTGTTCCAGCCACAGTACACATCTTCTTTAAAAACTATAGCTAGTCCCAAGGCAGTTAGCAGTTGCCAGATGCAGAAGTGAGCCAACAACACAAAGTTAGCATTTGTATTAATTGCAATCAGTAGGTGTGGATTAGTTATGCATTGCGACCCCCAGGTCGCAATGCATACATACATGCATCACGTTCAGCCATGAAAAATACCACAGGCAACTTACTCATGTTCTTGCCCAGTGACCACACAATTTCACTATTAGCAGTGTTTGTGGTAATATTTTGGTCCATTGCAGGTCACACTTTTCACTAGTAAGGGAACAATTAGACCAACAGTAATTTGTTATGTTAACTCTGAATACAATTATTTGAGTCAGCATGAATCGGGATTTGAACCTCCAGTTGAACATATTAAGGTTGCAGATATTTGCCAGATGGAGGAATGAATTGATGACACCAGGGCACTGATTCCTTAAGCTACATTGCCATTAAAAACAAATAAGGATGTTCTGCTATGTTGTGCACAGAAAAATCAAAACATGGTAAAATGGCTAGAAAACATATTGTATCCATCAATCCCTTGCCATTCATATTTCAACTATTATTTATTGAAAATAGGTTAAAGAAAGAATTTTTTAAGCCTGAGCAAAGCAGTAGTTCATTTTTCCTTTCAGTGGTGAGATGGCAGCAGAGAGGACTATTATCTCCCTCTAGACTCATCTCTAACCTCATTCCATTCTCATGGATTCATCAACATTGATCATGCACCTGAAAGAATTCCTGTCACCAAGGGAAAACCTACAAGGGCTGAAGAGGAAATGAAGACAGTTCTGGGCATCAGAATTCTGCACAACCACAAAATTTGACAAGAGATTTAAAAAGTACAGAACAGATCAAAGAATTAAGGAGCCTGTAGAATTATAGACCTTGTCAAAGACCAAGCCTGTAAAAATATCTGCATTGGGCCAAGGTTCTTAATTAGTACTTTGCATTGGTATTCACTTAGGAGAGGGACATGACGGATATTGAGGGTAGGGATAGATGTTTAATTACTTTAGGTCAAGTCAGCATAAAGAGGGAGGAAGTTTTGGGTATTTTAAAAGGCATTAAAAGGCACAAGTTCCCAGGTCCAAATGGGATCTATCCCAGGTTACTGAGGGAAGTGAGAGAGGAAATAGCTGGGGCTTTAACAAATATCTTTGCGGCATCCTTGAACACAGGTGAGGTCCCGGAGGACTGAGGAATTGCTAAGGTAGTCCACTTGTTTAAGAAGGGTAGCAGGGATAAACCAAGTAATTATAGACCAGTGAGCCTGATATCTTTGATAGGGAAACTGCTGGAGAAGATACTGAAGGATAGGAAGAAAATGGACTTATCAGTGATAGGTAATATAGTTTTGTGCAGGGATGGTCATGTCTTACCAACCTAATAGAATTCTTTGAGGAAGTGACAAAGTTAATTGATGAGGGAAGGGCTATAGATGGAATATACATGGATTTCAGTAAGGTGTTTGATAAGATTCCCATGGTAGACTGATGGAAAAAGTGAAGTCACATGGAGTCAGGGGTGTACGAGCCAAATGGATAGAGAACTGGGTGGGCAGCAGGACACAAAGAGTAGTAATGGAAGGGAGTTTCTGAAAATGGAGAACTGTCACCCGTGGTGTTCCACTGGGATCCATGTTGGTACCACTGTCGTTTCTGATATACATAAATGATCTGGAGGAAGGTATAGGTGGCCTGATTACCAAGTTTGCAGATGAAACTAAGATTGGTGGAGTAGTAGGTAGTGAAGGGGACTGTCAGAGAATACAGCTGAATATAGATAGATTGGAGAGTTGGGCGGAGAAATGGCAGATGGAGTTCAATCCAGGCAAATGCAAGATGATGCATTTTTGAAGATCCAATTCAAGAGCAAACTATATGGTAAATGGAAAAGCCCTGGGGAAAATTGATGTACAGAGAGATCTAGCTGTTCAGGTCCACTGTACCCTGAAGGTGGCAACGCAGGTCAATAGAGTGGTCAATAAGGTATATGGTATGCTTTCCTTCATCTGACAGAGTATTGAGTACAAGAATTGGCAGGTGATGTTACAGTTGTATAGGACTTTGGTTCAGCCACATTTGGAATACTGCGTACAGTTCTGGTCACCACATTACCAAAAGGATATGGATGCTTTGGAGAGGGTGCAGAGGAGGTTCACTAGGATGTTGCCTGGTATGGAGTGCACTAGCTATGAAGAGAGATTGAGTAGATTATGATATTTTTTCATTAGAAAGATGAAGGTTGAGAAGGGACCTGATTGAGATCTACAAAATCATGAGAGATCTTGACAGAGTGGATAGCAAAAAGCTTTTTCCCAGAGTGGGGGACTCAATTACTAGGCATCACGAGTTCAAGGGGAGAGGGGAACAGTTTAGTGGAGATATGTGTGGAAAGCACTTTATGCAGAGGGTGGTGGATGCCTGGAACACGTTGCCAGTGGAGATGGTAGAGGCGGACACGATAACATCATTAAAGATGTATCTAGACAGATACATGAATGGACAGGGAGCAGACGATACAGATTCTTAGAAAATAGGCGACAGATTTAGATAGAAAATCTGGATCAGTGCAAGCTTGTAGGGCCGAAGAACCCGTTACTCTGCTGTAATTTGTTTTGTTCTCTTTGTTCTTTAAAAAGAATGCTTGTAATAGATGCTTTTTCACTACCTAAGGGTAAGTAGGGAGAGAATAGGGCGGCTCAAAGATCAGCAAGGTGGCCTTTGTGTGGAGCCGCAGAAAATGGGGGAGATACTAAATGAATATTTTGCATCAGTATTTACTGTGGAAAAGGATATAGAAGATATAGGCTGTAGGGAAATAGATGAAGACATCTTGCAAAATGTCCAGATTACAGAGGAGGAGGTACTGGATGTCTTGAAATGCATAAATGTGGATAAATCCCCAGGACCTGATCAGGTGTACCCGAGAACTCTGTGGGAAGCTAGAGAAGTGATTGCTGGGCTTCTTGCTGAGATATTTGTATCATCGATAGTCACAGATAAGGTGCCAGAAGACTGGAAGTTGGCAAACGTGGTGCCACTGTTTAAGAAGGGTGGTAAGGACAAGCCAGGGAACTATAGACCGGTGAGCCTGACTCAGTGGTGGGCAAATTGTTGGAGGGAATCCTGAGGGACAGGATGTACATGTATTTGGAAAGGTAAGGAATAATGAGGGATAGTCAACATGGCTTTGTCTGTGGGAAATCATATGTCACAAACTTGATTGAGCTTTTTGAAGAAGTAACAAAGAGGATTGATGAGAGAAGAGCGGTAGATGTGATTTATTTGGACTTCAGTAAGGCATTCGACAAGGTGCCGCATGGGAGACTGATTAGCAAGGTTAGATCTCATGGAACACAGGGAGAACTAGCCATTTGGATACAGAACTGGCTCAAAGGTAGAAGACAGAGGGTGGTGGTGGAGGGTTGTTTTTCAGACTGAAGGCCTGTGACCAGTGGAGTGCCACAAGGATCGGTGCTGGGTCCTCTACTTTCTGTCATTTACATAAAAGATTTGGATGTGAGCATAAGAGGTACAGTTAGTAAGTTTGCAGATGACACCAAAATTGGAGGTGTAGTGGACAGCAAAGAGGGTTACCTCAGATTACAACAGGATCTGGACCAGTTGGGCCAATGGACTGAGAAGTGGCAGATGGAGTTTAATTCAGATAAATGCGAGGTGCTGCATTTTGGGAAAGCAAATCTTAGCAGGACTTATACACTTAATGGTAAGGTCCTAGAGAGTGTTGCTGAACAAAGAGACCTTGAAGTGCAGATTCATAGCTCCTTGAAAGTGGAGTCGCAGGTAGATAGGATAGTGAAGAAGGCGTTTGGTATGCTTTCCTTTATTGGTCAGAGTATTGAGTACAGGAATTGGGAGGTCATGTTGCAGCTGTACAAGACATTGGTTAGGCCACTGTTGGAATATTGCATGCAATTCTGGTCTCCTTCCCATTGGAAAGATGTTGTGAAACTTGAAAGGGTTCAGAAAAGATTTACAAGCATGTTGCCAGGGTTGGAGGATTTGAGCTATAGGGAGAGGCTGAACATGCTGGGGCTGTTTTCCCTGGAGTGTCGGAGGCTGATGAGTGTCCTTATAGAGGTTTACAAAATTATGAGGGGCATGGATAGGATAAATAGACAAAGTCTTTTCCCTGGGGTGGGGGAGTCCAGAACTAGAGGGCATAGGTTTAGGGTGTGAGGGGAAAGATATAAAAGAGACCTAAGGGCAAACCTTTTCACGCAGAGGGTGGTAAGTGTATGAATGAGCCGCCAGAGGATGTGGTGGAGGCTGGTACAATTGCAACATTTAAGGGGCATTTGGATAGGTATATGAATAGGAAGGGTTTGGAGGGATATGGTCCGGGTGCTGGCAGGTGGGTCTAGATTGGGTTGGAATATCTGGTCGACATGGACAGGTTGGACTGAAGGGTCTGTTTTCATACTGTACATCTGTATGACACTATGACTCTATGACCTCTGCACATAGGACCATTATCACTGACGTTATCTTCTCGAATGGATTCCAGGGAATCTGTGGTAACAAGTGGCCTACAGGAGGGTAGCTGGACAGGAATCTGACATCTTACTACTATTCCCCCATCCCAGCACACTTCAACACCATTGTTTAAAACAGAAGGGATATGCTGCTCATACTGATCCCAGAGTGGGAGACAAATCAAGGTTGCGAGAAGAAAGCTGGGAGGCTTCACCACCCAATTTCTCTGCACTGACCTTTCCAATTTTGGTGGAACAATAAAGGAAATACCACCATGGTTCCTCATTTCAAATGATAGGTTGATTAGCAACATGTAAAGTGAGCCTTCAGTATGGTCAACTGACATCATCTCTTCGGAAAATATAGCCTGTAAAAAAGTCAAGGTTTTGGACAGAGAGGGAGAATATTCCATTTTTCCTAACTTAGTGGCAGTCAGATCATTGAATACTGATGTGTAAAGAAAGAAGAAATACATTAAAAAACATAGGTGCACCTAAATTATTATTTTTGCTATCACAAATAGCTATTCCAAATAGATTGAATGTCGCAGAAAACTATGTTCTGCTAAGCATTACATTTAATGTATAATAAGTCAGTCATTGGCTCGCATTTGGCCTCCTTTCACTACTGTGCTTACAAATCCATCTTTCAAGAAAATACGCACGTGTGAGATCAGAAGTATGAAGAAAAAAATTAGGTCATGAAATTGTGTAATAAAACATTAGGCAGTAATGATAGGCTCGTGGTGGTTTATGAGTCCTCATCTGAACATCCTACTGTAGAAGAATTTTCTTGCAATATACGCTCAGTTACATAGTTGCCAAGCAATACAACTAAAATAGCCAAAACATCATCAAGTTTTAGATGCTGACAAATTTTTATTTATTTTTCATGTCTGTAAGTTATCTACTTTAATAAGAAGCTGTTAATGTTGAACATTGTTTAAGCTATAATATCCCATCTCCAGCAAATACCAACAATATGAATGCAGACTGATTGATCTTTTCCCCAGCTCTTTAATCTCATTAAAATTCTCATCTAGTCGTGTCTATGCCTGACCCTGTTGGTATAGCAGTAAGCATTTTTCATCTTCCTCTACAGCATGGTGTAACAGATATGTCCATGTTCACTGGTAATATAATTTGATCGCACAACAGTTTGTTGGGCTGAAATCGGATCACCAAATACCAGAGCTTCAAAGATGAGGCCACAACGTAGCTACTGTATATCCTCATCTCTGATTGTCAGCCACAGCTGGGAAAACCAGAATAACTTTGCAATGATTTACAACCTAATGTGTGAAAGTGCTCAAGAGGTTAAAGCATATTTTCTAAAATCCAAAATCTAGTAAAGGAAGAAGCAGCGAGGCAAATTGTAAAAGATTTCAGAAGCCCATTGAAGAATGTGCAAGAGGGCATAACATGCAATTTAATGCTGAGAGGTTTGAGGCAATAAATTTTAGGAGGAAGAACAAGAAAATATACAAGAGTACACTTTCAAGACAGAAATGCTGAAGGTGTGGAACTATTCAAATGCTTGCTGCATTTGGATAAACATATTAAATGCCCAATAGCATTTTTAATTACATAAGTGGAAATAAAGCACCAAGAGTAAACATGTACAAACAGACTGTGTCCAATTTCGAAATCCCATTATAAATAATCATGAAAGCCATAGAAAATGATAGTGACTGATCCATGGCTGAAACTATGATGATGCAAGGGATGAGAAATTAATGTAATGCTGGTTAGTTAGGTGACCCCTGGTTAGTTAAGATACCCCAGGGAGATAGTTTGAAAACTGCCTTCCTGTAGATGTAGACCAGTACTGCTATGAAAGTCATATGGGCTGCCTGCTGATGATTTACAATATAGTTGTCCGCCATCTCTCATGGGACTATGAATGGACAGCTGAAACACCCAGATGGTGCACGAATTTGGCAGTAGCCCCTTTCAATCTGCAAATGAGTGTTTTATATATTACTCTAATTGCTACTTTTTGGACAGCTCCTGCGTTTGATGATTATTTAGGATCCTGCGCTTATAGGGTAACTCGCATGCTGAATGCATACAGGTTTACTGATCTATATGACCTGGATTTTCATCATATCAGGATAACTTGGGAACCATTTAAAATAGCAGCCAAATCCCAGTTACAGAATGTCTGATCCCATTCCTGTGCTTTGTGATTTCCAATAGGGAAGAGTACCAACAAACTCAGACCAAGCACTTGTGAGCCACCCAAATTCACCATTCACAGCATCTCAGACATCTTCGCCATGCCATGCTATGCCTCTCTACCCCACCCTCCCATGGCTCCCCATACCAGACTATCATATTTTCATAGTTGAAAAATGTGGTGCTGGAAAAACACAGCAGGCCAGGCAGCATCCGAGGAGCAGGAGAATCAACGCTTCGGGCATAAGCCCTTCTTCAGGAATGAGGCTGGTGTGCCAAGCGGGCTGAGATAAAAGGTAGGGGGGAGGGAATTTGGGGGAGGGGCGCTGGGAATACGATAGGTGGAAGGAGGTGAGGGTGAGGGTGATAGGCCGGAGAAGGAGTGGGGGCGGAGAGGTTGGGAAGAAAATTGCGGGTCAAGAGGGCGATGCTGAATCCGAGGGTTGGGACTGAGATAAGGTAGGGGGAGGAGAAATGAGGAAGCTAGAGAAATCTACATTCATCCCGTGTGGTTGGAGAGTTCCTAGGCGGAAGATGAGGTGCTCTTCTTCCAGGCGTCGTGTGGCCAGGGTCTAGCGATGGAGGAGGCCAAGGACCTGCATGTCATTGGCTGAGTGGGAGGGGGAGTTAAAGTGTTCAGCCACGGGGCAGTTGGGTTGGTTGGTGCGGGTGTCCCAGAGGTGTTCCCTGAAACGTTCCGCAAGTAGGCGGCCTGTCTCCCCAATGTAGAGGAGACCGCAGCGGATACAGTAAATGATGTGTGTGGACGTGCAGGTGAATTTGCGACAAATATAGAAGGATCCATTGGGGTCTTGGAGGGAGGTGAGTGGGAAGGTGTGGGCGCAAGTTTTGCACTTCTTGTGGTTGCAGGGGAAGGTGACGGGGTGGAGGTTGGGTTGGTGGGGGGTGTGGACTTGACGAGGGAGTCGCGGAAGGAGTGATCTCTCTGGAATGTTGATAGGGGTGGGAAGGGAAATATATCCTTGGTGGTGGGGTCTGTCTGGAGGTGGCAGAAATGATGGAGGATGATACGATGTATCCGGAGGTTGGTGGGGTGGAAGGTGAGGACCAGTGGGGTTCTGTCCTGGTGGCGATTGGAGGGGCGGAGTTCAAGGGCGGAGGTGCGGGAAGTGGAGGAGATGTGTTGGAGAGCGTCGTTGACCACGTTGGAGGGGAAAGTGCGGTCTTTGAAGAAGGAGGCTATTTGAGTTGTTCGGTAGTGGAATTGGTCCTCCTGGGAGCAGATGTGGCGGAGGCGGAGGAATTGGGAATATGGGATGGTGTTTTTACAGGAGGCAGGGTGGGAGGAGGTGTAATCTAGGTAGCTGTGGGAGTCGGTCGGTTTGTAGTAAATGTCTGTGTTGAGTCGGTCGCCCGAGATAGAAATGGAGAGGTCTAGGAAGGGGAGGGAGGAGTCTGAGACGGTCCAGGTAAATTTGAGGTCAGGGTGGAAGGTCTTAGTAAAGTGGATGAACTGTTCAACCTCCTCATGGGAGCACGAGGTAGCGCCAATACAATCATCAATGTAGTGGAGGAAAAGGTGGGGGGTGGTACCAGTGTACCTGCGGAAGATGGACTGTTCCACATATCCGTCGAAGAGGCAGGCATAGCTGGGGCCCATGTGGGTGCCCATGGCTACTCCTTTGGTTTGAAGGAAGTGGGAGAATTGGTAAGAGAAGTTGTTAAGAGTGAGGACCAGTTCAGTCAGTCGAAGGAGGGTGTCAGTGGAAGGGTACTAGTTGGGTCGGTGGGAGAGGAAGAAGCGGAGGGCTTGGAGGCCTTCGTGATGGGGGATGGAAGTGTATAGGGACTGGATGTCCATCGTGAAGATAAGGCATTGGGGGCCGGGGAAGTGAAAATCATGGAGGAGGTGAAGGGCGTGGGTGGTGTCCTGAACATAGGTGGGGAGTTCTTGGACTAAGGGGGACAGGACAGTGTCGAGGTATGCAGAGATGAGTTCAGTGGGGCAGGAACAGGCTGAGACAATGGGTCAACTGGGGCAGTCGGGTTTGTGGATTTTGGGTAGGAGGTAGGAACGGGTGGTGCGGGGTTGTGGGACTATGAGGTTGGAGGCAGTGGATGGGAGATCCCCTGAGGTGATGAAGTTATGGATGGTCTGGGAGATGATGGTTTGGTGGTGGGAGGTGGGGTCATGGTCAAGGGGGCAGTAGGAGGAGGTGTCCATGAGTTGGTGTCTAGCTTCAGCTGTGTAAAGATCGGTGCGCCAAACTACCACTGTGCCTCCCTTGTCTGCCGGTTTGATGGTGACGTTGGGGTTGCAGCGGAGGGAGTGGAGGGCTGCATGTTGTGAGGGTGATAGATTGGAGTGGGTGAGAGGGGTGGACAGGTTGAGGCGGTCAATGTCGCGGCGGCAGTTGGATGTGAAGAGATCGAGGGCGGGTGAGAGGCCAGCACGGGTGTCCAGGTGGATGGGTGTGTTGGAGGCGGGAGAAGGGGCTGTCAGAGGGTGGGCGAGAGTCCTTGTTGAAGAAGTAGGCGCGGAGGCGAAGGCGGCAGAAGAAATGCTCGATTTCTAGCTGCGTGATGAACTCATTGATCCGGGAGCGTAGGGGGATGAAGGTGAGGCCTCTGCTGAGGACTGATCGTTCATCCTCAGAGAGGGGGAGGTCTGGAGGGATAGTGAAAATACGGCAGGGCTGGGAGCTATGAGCTAGGACCTGGTGTGGGGTTGGAGCTGGGAGTGGGGACGGAGTTAGTCGTGGGGGTAGAGTTAGTCGTGGGGGCGGAGTCGGTCGTGGGGGCGGAGATCGACGTGGTGGTGGCGTCGTCCTTGAGCAGGTGAGTGACGTCACCGGGGGCGGAAGTGGCGTGCCAGGCAGAAACGGCGCTGGTCCCAGTGGCCGTGGATCCCGCGGCGGCCGCGTATCTGTCGGCAATGGTCTTCCTGGTGATCATGGAGGCAGTTGTCTGGGCGGCGATTGCGGAGGCTGCATGGTCAGTGGTGGCTGTTGTCCGTGTGGCGGTGGGGGCAGAAGTGACGTCACCGTTCATCGCGGCAGTGGTGGTTGCAGCGGCCGTGTGGGCAATGGTGCCCGAGCGGTTCCAGAGGTCGCGAGAAGGTTCTGGAACGGTTGAGGCAGTCGGAGTGTGGGGTGAGTACATAAAATTTTTTTGTATTTACTTTCTTTGATGTTCGATATGGCTAGGAAAAAACGTTTGTTCAGTGTATGAATCCTTCTGAGGATGAAGAATAGCAAAGGTCCTTTGCAGGTCTGGGAGAGTGTTGTCCTGAGCTGGGGCAGGGCTGACTGCAGGGAGTGGAGGGTGGAGGATCCGGAGGGAGGTCTGTTGTTGGAGGCTTCGGATTTGTTGCAGGCCTCCAGACCTTCCCCGCTCTGAGGATGAACGATCAGTCCTCAGCAGAGGCCTCACCTCATCCCTCTAAGCTCCCGGATCAATGAGTTCATCACACGGCTAGATATCGAGCATTTCTTCCACCGCCTTCGCCTCCACGCCTACTTCTTCAACAAGGACTCTTGTCCACCCTCTGATGACCCCTTCTCCCGCCTCCAACACACCCCATCCACCTAGACACCCCGTGCTGGCCTCGTACCCACCCGCGATCTCTTCATATCGAACTGCCACCGCGACATTGACCGCCTCAACCTGTCCACCATCTCACCCACTCGAACCTCTCACCCTCACAACACGCAGCCCTCCACTCCCTCCACTGCAACCCCAACCTCACCATCAAACCAGCAGACAAGGGAGGCACGGTGGTAGTTTGGCGCACCAATCTTTACACCGTTGAAGCTAGACGCCAACTCGCAGACACCTCCTCCTACTGCCCCCTTGACCATGACCCCACCTCCCACCACCAAACCATCATCTCCCAGACTATTGTCTCAGCCTACTCCTGCCCCACCGAACTCATGTCTGCATACCTCGACACTGTCCTGTCCCCCTTAGTCCAAGAACTCCCCACCATGCCCTCCACCTCCTCTATGATTTTCGCTTCCCCGGCCCCCAATGCCTTATCTTCACGATGGACATCCAGTCCCTGTACACTTCCATCCCCCATCATGAAGGCTTCCAAGCCCTCCGCTTCTTCCTCTCCCACTGACCCAACCAGTACCCTTCCACTGACACCCTCCTTCGACTGACTGAACTGGTCCTCACTCTTAACAACTTCTCCTTCCAATCCTCCCACTTCCTCCAAACCAAAGGAGTAGCCATGGGCACCCACATGGGCCCCAGCTATGCCTGCCTCTTCATCGGATATGTGGAACAGTCCATCTTCCGCAGCTACACTGGTACCACCCCCCATCTTTTCCTCTGCTACATCGATTATTGTATTGGCGCTACCTCGTGTTCCCACGAGGAAGTTGGACAGTTTATCCACTTTACTAAGACCTTCCACCCCGACCTCAAATTTACCTGGACCGTCTCAGACTCCTCCCTCCCCTTCCTAGACCTCCCCATTTCTATCTCGGGCGACCGACTCAACACAGACATTTACTACAAACCGACCGACTCCCACAGCTACCTAGATTACACCTCCTCCCACCCTGCCCCCTGTAAAAACGCCATCCCATATTCCCAATTCCTCCGCCTCTGCCGCATCTGCTCCCAGGAGGACCAATTCCACTACCGAACAACTCAAATGGCCTCCTTCTTCAAAATCCGCAATTTCCCCTCCGACGTGGTCGACGACGCTCTCCACCACATCTCCTCCACTTCCCGCACCTTCGCCCTTGAACCCCGCCCCTCCAATCGCCACCAGGACAGAACACCACTGGTCCTCACCTTCCACCCCACCAACCTCCGGATACATCGTATCATCCTCCGGCATTTCCGCCACCTCCAGACAGACCCCACCACCAGGGATATATTTCCCTCTCCACCCCTATCAGCATTCAGGCGAGACCACTCCTTCCGCGACTCCCTCTTCAAGTCCACATCCCCCACCAATCCAACCTCCACTCCCGGTACCTTCCTCTGCAACTGCAAGAAGTGCAAAACTTGCGCCCACACCTCCCCCCTCACCTCCCTCCAAGGCCAGAATGGATCCTTCTATATCCATCGCAAATTCACCTGCACCTCCACACACATCATTTACTGTATCCGCTGCACCCGATGTGGTCTTCTCTACATTGGGCCGCCTACTTGCGGAACGTTTCAGGGAACACTTCTGGGACACTCGCACCAACCAATCCAACCGCCCTGTGGCTGAACACTTTAACTCCCCCTCCCACTTCGCCAATGACATGCAGGTCCTTGGCCTCCTCCATCGCCAGACCCTGGCCACACGACGCCTGGAGGAAGAGCGCCTCATCGTCCGCCTAGGAACCCTCCAACCACATGGGATGAATGTAGATTTCTCCAGCTTCCTCATTTCCCTTCCCCCCACCTTATCTCAGTCCCAACCCTCGGATTCAGCACCGCCCTCTTGACCTACAATTCTCCTCCCAACCTCTCCGACCCCACCCCCTCTCCAGCCTATCACCCTCACCCTCACCTCCTTCCACCTATCGTATTCCCAGTGCCCCTCCCCCAAATTCCCTCCCCCTACCTTTTGTCTCAGCCCACTTAGCACACCAGCCTCATTCCTGAAGAAGGGCTTATGCTCGAAACGTTGATTCTCCTGTTCCTCGGATGCTGCCTGTCCTGCTGTGTTTTTCCAGCACCACATTTTTCAACTCTGGTACTCCAGCATCTGCAGTCCTCACTTTCTCCTAGTTTATCATGTTTTCATACCCATTCACCTAT